>NC_067429.1:1256841-1876373 GCF_009764475.1 Pristis pectinata | reverse complement strand
CCATGTTAATGCAGCTCAGACTTGCCCAGGTTAGCCGAGTACCTAACATTGTGATATTGCTGTGGATCACATATTTCTGCCCTTGCCAGTATAAATTCTACCTCACAGCTCTTCACTGCAACTGTTGTGGAAGAGTCTCAGCAGAAACAGGATCACCTTGAACTATGTTCTTGCTTTACCCACTATTTAAAGGGAGATGACTGGGCAGCCTCAGACATTGACCGCAGACTGTTTAAGCCTTCCAAATAGCACAGGGTGCTGTAGCTAACAGAGAACATGCATTTAGCTACTCAGCCACTCTTTCAGTGGGTCTCTCAATAGTAACATGGAGGGAGGCAGTACATTACAAAGGCTTTAAGGAAAGCTGTGGTCGGTCGTTCAGTGAGGGCAGGAAGGACACAAAGAGTCTACTCCCAGAGTCTCCACACCCACGTGGACCTCTGATGGAGGATGTCTTGTCGGGCAGGTTTGTGAAGGCAGTCATTGGTGAGATGTGAAAAATTCTGCAGGAAGACCTGCAGCCAAGTCTTCATGACTGGACATCTCTCCATGGATATCGTGATCGCCACCTCCTCACCACAGGATCTTTCCAGACAACCAGAGCAGATCTATTCTACATTTCTTAATTTGCTTCTCACCAATGTATCAGAGATGTCCCCCAGCCTTTCTACTCCCAAGGGAATTATCTCATCTGTTTTGGTGGCAGTGAAGAGGAAGAGGAATCTCAGGCACTGGGATTTGCCAGTATTGCTGGTTTCCCACCTGCGCCAGCAGCCATTGGGTGCACTCAGCTGCCCACGAGGGCTCTGGTTAGGAAACTGGACCTCGTCAACAGAGGGATTTCCACTTCCAAGCATACAGGGGTTGAAGGGGTTGGAGTTTAAGGAAAAGAAGATTTTGTTACAGTTGTATAGAGAGTTGGTGAGATCGTACCTGGAATACTGTGCACAGCTCTGGTCCCCTTCCTAAGAAAAGGATGTAGTAACATTGGGGGCAGTCCAAAGGGGTAATTCCTGGGATGAGAGGGTTGTCCTACCAAGAGAGACTGACGGATTGGGTCTGTATTCCTTGGAGTTCACAAAAATAAGGGTGACTTTATCCAAACGTATAAGATCGTAAGGGGGCTTGATAGGGTAGATGTTGAGATGGTTTCACTGGTGGGAGAGTCATGAACAAAGAGACATAATTACAAGATGGTAGTTATGTAGTTATGGGCTGGTCATTTAAAACTGAAATGTATTGAAATTTTGTCTCTCAGAGGGGGGTGAATCTTTGGAATTCTCTGCCCCGGAGGGTGGGGAAGGCCGGATCATTGGATATATTTAAGGTGGAGATAGGTAAATAGTTGAATGATTGAGGAATTAAGGGTTACAGGGAACTGGCACAGAGGAAGAGTTGAAGCCAGCATAGATCCACCACAACTGGATGGAATGGTGGCACAGGTTTGAGGAGCCGACTGGCCTACTCCTTGTGTTCTTGTGAGAAGAAATTCTCAGTGGTGAATGCCAAGGTTCCTGGCAGCTGCCGTGATTCCTTCATCCTGGGTGGGTTCACACCGCCAGACACCCTCAGCAGTCAGAACTGCCCTGCGGAATGGATCCAGGGGACGAGGGCTATTCCCCCACGTCCCCCCAGACCCCCACGTCTTCCTGCATCGCTGCACTCTCCAACCACAGCCACCGAGCTCTGTTACAATGAGACCCACCAAATACGAAGATAGTCGTGCAAAACACCACTGGCCTCCTCAGGGTGAGGTTTCATCTGCCTGGGGTGCAGGGACAGCTGGTAGTCATCGATGGGCAGGTGCAGAGGTTTAATAGCGTGAGTGAGGAGTCCCAGAGCCTGAGGGCCATGACGCAGAGTCTGAAGAGCAGTGGGAGCAAGGGGACAGTGAAGGCTACCAGGAGAATGTCCCTGCTCAGCATCAGCAGGCTCAGAACAAAACATTGGTCAGGCCACACTTAGAGAATTCCTGCACCACAACAGGAGGGATGTGGTAACATTAGAAGGAATGCAGAAGGTATTTACCTGGGATGGAGGGCTGCGGTTATAAGGAGAGACTGGAGTGGCTGGGTTTGTTCTCACTGCAATGTAGGAGGCTGAGGGGTGACCTTATAGAGGTTTATAAAATTATGAGGGGCATAGATAGGGTCTCCTTACAATGGCAGGGGAATCTAGAACGAGAATGCACAGGTTTAGGGTGAGAGGTGAGAAATTTAAAGAAGATGAGGAGTACCTTTCTCACACCGAGGGTGGTGGGTATCTGGAATGAGCTGCCAGAGGAAGTGGTAGAGGCGGGTGCAACTACAACATTGAAAAGGCATTCATACATGGATAGGAAAGGTGCAAGGGATGTAGGCCTAATGCAGGCAAATGGCATCGGTCAGGGTTGGGCTGAAGGGCCAGTTTCTGTGTTGTAAAGATGAGGCCAGCATTGGTTGCACAGGATCTCAGGGACTCCCTGATAGGTGCTTCTCATAGACGGTGCAAAACTCTAGACCCCAACGCAAAAAACGTGACCCCCTTCTCTCTCCGGCCATCAGCACCAACACCACACCGGTAATTCGTGCTCAGATGACGCAACATATTCTCATACACCCTGCTTTGGAGAAACACTTGCACTGATCAGTGAATGAATTCATCCAATTACTTAAGTGCTTGCTGCAACAGTTCTGGTTCTGCACTTCCGGATGAGTGACAATTTGCTTAAAGAACTCCAACCTCCACAAAACATACACTTTCCTCAGAGACTTCCACTGTATGGGTGGGTAAACGGTGAACAAGAGCTCTGAATTCTTTGGACCGCTGTATAACTTTGATGGTCGCTGTTCACCTGGGAGTAAAGCACACACAACCTTTTGATCTGATTGGTGTGCAATGGCCAGGGAGTTACAACAAGGGGTTAAAATCCTGAGGCAATGAAATATGACTGTCTGAGCCAACAACTAAATCCTTCCAACTGCTATCACAATGAAAAATGTCACTAACACACAAATCTACAGTTTAATCTTGAAATCACAGAAAGCTAGTTAACAAGCTGACATCTGCTTTGTGAATATTTTCTTATCAACAAAACTCAGTGATTTGAACAATCAGGAGCTGAACAATAGATGTCTGGTCAGAACTCCTACTGACTGTCCTAATCAGGCCTGGAGAAAGTTCAATCACGTTAGATGTTAATTCAACACTGACATATCTTCTCTTAAATGTCTCAAGGCAATGAGATCCGGATTCATTCCATGATGAGAAATTGCTCAGGGAATTCAAAATAAAGTTCCTTATGAACCATTGACCATTGCAAGAGAAGAACTAATGAAGTCTCAGTAGTAGAGGGACCATGTCTCACTCAGCACACAACAATCAGATGTGATCACTGAAGGATCTTTCTTTTCTGCAGAGGGAATGTCCTTTGACCAACACACTCCCCCATTACTGTTACTTTCAATCCAGCATTAAGAATGTGGCTTCTGAACAATGATCAACACAGGGCAGATGTTTCATTTCACCATGCAACTGTGTTCATATCCCTTTGGCCCTTCTAGGAGATCCTCCCTCAGATGATGTTGATAAAAGCAGACCTTGCAGGCAAGGAGAATCCTGAGATCGAAACTAACCACATTGGAACTCAATCATTGCCGGAATAATATGGCAACCGCGACATTGGTCAAATTATTTTGTTTGTTCTTCTGCAGCAAAACCATAGATTGTCATGTATGTGTACCCCTCAGTATTCATCAGCCAACACAAAGACGTGAAATGGATGTTCTTGACCACCTTTCTAGGTGAGGTATCACAGGTTGTGCAGCAATGCCAGCAGCTGCCACACCAGTGTGACACATCTCTGCACACCAAAGGATGTAATGTGCCCTGAACTGAGAATGCATCTGAATGTTGCTGGTTACATTGAGAATCTTTTATAAAAAGCTATGAAATAATACCTGAACGGGAAATCATGGCATTTGCCCATTTAGTTAAACAGTCTCATTCCTCTGCCGTCTGATAGCTTTGCTGGTGTGTTTTGATGTCCTTGTGTTACCTCACAGTCTGGCTTCAGGAAGGCGGCTGCCTTTCACTTAGAATACAGGCCAGATGTTCCAGATGACCCATGAGGTGCTCTTGCTGTCAGATGGGCTGACCTCAGACTGCTGGCCCTGCCCAGTGAGGGTGCCACTGAGATACCGTCATGCTCTTCAACATCCTGAACCTGCACACCGGACTGGAGAGGACGTTGGACAGACAACAGTGCTGTGATCTGCTGGCACTTAGACCGTTCCACCATCGAGTGGAGCTCACATCTGGAGCTGTGCCAGATGACTGACCCTCAGTCACTCCCGGCAGCTTCCCTCTGTCTTCACTGTCAGCTCTCTGCAAAGTCTGAGCTGGAATTGGGATTGGTTTATTATTGTAACATGTACTGAGGTTCAGTGAAAAACTTGTCTTGCACACTGTTCATACAGATCAATTCATTACACAGTGCATTGAGGTAGTACAAGGTAAAACAATACAGAATGCAGAGTAAAGTGTCACCACAACAGAGGAAGTGCAGTGCAGGCAGACAATAAGGTGCAAGGTCACAACGAGGTAGGTTGTGAGGTCAAAAGTCCATCTTTTCGTACTAGGGAACCATTCAATAGTCTTATTACAGTGGGATAGAAGCTGTCCTTGAGCCTGGTTGTACGTGCTTTCAGGCTTTTGTATCTTCTACCTGATGGGAAAGGGGAGAAGAGAGAATGTACTGGGTGGGAGGGGTCTTTGATTGTGCTGGCTGCTTTACCGAGGCAGCGAGAGGTATAGACAGAGTCCATGGAGGGGAGGCTGGTTTCTGTGATGTGCTGGGCTGTGTCCACAACTCTCTGCAGTTTCTGCTCCCGACAATGGGGTGTGTGAGTAAGGGAGGGAGCATGTCTCTGCTCCAGCAGAAGGAGATGTACCTGTGTAGAAGAGTGACCGGCTCAAACGCGGCCTTGCTCTGCTCCTGCAGGACGGTAATCTGCGGACACACAGCATCCCTTTACTGCTGAAGGACTGCGTGCTGCCGTGCGTTACAGCTCAGCATCAGCTGGGAGTGGCAGTCCCCTCATATGGGATCTCAGGACTGACTGAGGTCATCAGGCTGCTGACTGATGAAACATCACTGCTCCTTCTCACCTTCCTGCTGTAAGAGATCGGTCCTCCAGCTGGCTCAGGGTTCCACCACACACAGGATGGTGAGGCTTCTCCCTGTGCCTCCACAGCAGCATCCTCTCACCCAGTGACAGAATTGTCACCGAGCCTCTTGTCTTTACCTCTCGTTGTCTTGGTGAAGCAGCCAGCATAATCAAAGACCCCACCCACCCGGGACATTCTCTCGTCTCTCCTCTTCCATCAGGTAGAAGATACAGGAGCCTGAGGGCACGTACCACCAGGCTCAAGGACAGCTTCTACCCCACTGTGATAAGACTATTGAATGGTTCCCTTATACAATGAGATGGACTCTGACCTCACGATCTACCTTGTTGTGACCTTGCACCTTATTGCACCACACTTTCTCTGTAGTGTGACACTTTACTGTTATTGTTTTTACCTGTACTACATCAATGGTCTCTGTACTAACTCAATGTAACTGCACTGTGTAATGAATTGACCTGTATGATCAGTGTGCAAGACAAGTTTTTCATTGTACCTCGGTACAAGTGACAATAATAAACCTATACCAGTACCAATACTAATACCAAAGAATGCATATCACCCTCAGAGCAGAGGTCGTGGTCTCCTGACTCCACTCACCACCAATGAGAGCTGGAATCGGCCTCCTCCACGTGTGGCTTGTCAGCATGACAGCTTGCTCTCCGCACAAGCACCAGGTTGACCGTGGCAGCAATCGTGGTCTTCATCTGAGCCCACCCTGCAGCCATACCCTCACCTGGCGCCAGGTGCAGCTATCGGGGGGCATTGTCGGAGAATGAGGGGTTTCCCCTTTTGGATGGAGATAGGCAGGTATTTCTTCACCCAGAAAGTTGTGGATATTCAGAATTTTCTACCGCAGGAAGCTGTGGACAGAGAGGTTGAGATGGATTTTGGGTCCATTATTAAGTCAAGGGTTTCAGAGATCACACAGGAAAGTGGAACTGAGGCAAGATGAGAACAGCCATGAACACAATGACTGGTGGAACAGACTCAAGGGGCGAATGAACTGTCCTGTGCCTGTTTCTTGTACTCCTCTGTTTTTATGTTCTTATGACTCCAATGCAAGTTTGATCCTTCTTGAACTAACGAGATCAAAACAGTACACAGTCCTCCAAGTGAAGTCTCAGCAACACCCTAGACAGCTGTACATTGATAATCAGACCCTCCAAGGAAAGTGCATGGGAGTCTGAGCTTATGAAAGGCACGAGAGGAATGCAAACTAATGGCCTTATCCCCTGGAAGATTACCGGTTTCTATCTGAGGAAAGGTCCGTGGCTGTCTGAGAGTGAGGAGAGGCACTGCCCAGCAGTGGGGATTGCAATGGCTCAGAGTTGTGTGTGGCTGGGGGTCCTGATTTCAGTCCTTCACTTCATGGGGCTTTTTGTTGTGGAACCTATTGTAGTCTCCATTCATGTTGGAAGCAAATCCGGGAGAGCATTCACAAGGCTGAAAGTGATGTTTACTTTGTTTATGCAGACATAAGAGATGGATTATATAGAAAAGGTGGGTGGGGATAGAAAGTCATGTGATATTCCTCCAGGAATATGCCCATCGGAGATGGTAACCATAGTTACATCACTCCGGAATTTCTGCCCTGGGATTGACTCTGATTACTGAGTTACATCGAGTTACAGGCGGAGAACTCCCAACTTCAGCAGGTGCACGGATACAGTGTGGGCAGGGGTGGGGGAGGGAGAGAGCGGGAGAGACAGAGAGGAGGGAGGGACACAAAAAGAGTGATGGGGAGGAGAGGGTTAGAAGCAGAGAAAAGGACAGGAGAGAGTGAAGAGGGAGGCAGGAAAAGGGGATCAGGGGAAAGCAAGTGAGGAAGAAGCAGGACAATGAGATGGAGAGGATAGAACAGAGGGGCAGAGGGAGGTTGTGTGACTTGGGAGGGCCGGATGTTGTGAATGAGGAACGGAGAGGGGGGAGGGGAGAAGCCACACTTCACACAAAGAGATTATCTCAATTTATTCAAATTTATTCTAAAAGCAAAGAATGTAAATATTCATTCAAAAGTGTGATGTTCATCTGGCAATTTTTGCCTGGTAACAGTGAAAGAGGCGGAGAGAGAAACGGCTCAGCAGAGTGGAGAGGTGTAAGTGGACAGATGGGGGTGGAGAGGCAGCAGGTGAACTCCCCGCACCCTCAGGGACAGGCAGTGTGCTGGGTATGGGGCGGGTCCTGTCCAGCCTCACCCTCCACGACACAGGCACGCATGCACATGTGCACACGTACACAAACACACATACATGGGCATGTGAACACATGCACACACACACACACACACACACAAACAGACATGCATAGATATACACACGCACACAGAAATGCACACATGCACACAAACACAAACCCACAGATACACACATGCACAACCTCTCACTTTCACATATACACACACACATGCACACAAACTGTAACACACATAAACACTTGCATACACACAGCCAGTCACACTCACAGACACACAGAGCTTCTTTCGCTCTCTCTTTCTCACACACACACACACACACACACACACACACACACACACACACACACACACACACACACACACACACACAAACACACACACACAAACACACACACACACAGAGCCAACCATGCCCAGTCTAACCATGTGACGAGAAGATTGAGACTCCCCATGGCATGTGGCAATAAAGCAAATTCAGGCTGCACCCAGGGTCGACCGGTGCTTCGACTCTCTCTCTGTTCTTACATGCGATGGGTAACATCAGTTACTACCTGCTGGAGAGCTGGTGCGGAAGGTTGGTTCTGAGGAAGGTGGGACCCACACCAGCTGGGTGCTTACAGTGCAACGGGGTTGGACAATATCCCCCTGGGCAGGTTGGCTGCTGCTCGTGGGGAAGGTTTAAACTATCCGGGCAGTGGGATGGGACACAGAGAAAAAATTCAAAAGGGAGAACAGCAGAACTGGAAGCAGAAGGAAATAGTGGGAGAGTTTGGAAGCAGAATGGACAAAACAAGTCTGGCCGTGCTCTATGATATCAGGGTAAACGTAGCGTAAAGCAGAGGAACTGAAGACACAGATAGACACATGAAGTAGGTTTATTTATTGTGGTAAAGTGGATTAAAGAATATCAAACTAGCAGTTTGCTCTCACACACACACACACACACACACACACACACACAAACACACACACACACAAACACACACACACACAAACACATCAACAAACACAGACACACCACCTTACACACACACACACACACACACACACACACACACAAACACACACACACACAAACACACACACACACAAACACATCAACAAACACAGACACACCACCTTACACACACACACACACACACACACACACACACACACACACACATCACAGAGCTTTCAGACAAAATGGAACGGGACATAAAAATGTTGGGGGCGTGTGGTGGCAATTGGTTAATGAAACTGTCACAATTTTGAGGAGGGATTGTCAATCAGCTTTATGGGTTACATTAAAGAACTGAGAAGTGGTGATTGCTATGTTGGCAATGTATTGCAGACCTCTCAGCAATCCAGTGATAATATTTAGGCAAGTTTCCAAGGAGCATAAAAGCACTAGGGGGTAATAATGTCTGTGTGGTTGGGGGGGGGGGTGGTGGTTACTGGGCTGAAGTCAGTGAACAGTCTCTGGAGGGCACAGAATTCCTAATTCAGGAGAAATTTTAGTCAACGTGTACCTGTCCCAGTAAGGAGGGGGGTCAAGTCTGGGTTTAGTTTTTGGAAATGCCTGAGTAGTTGAAGAGTGAATATAATTCAATTAGATTCAGCATAGCAAGGGAAAAGTTCAAACATAAAATAGGATTAAAATTCTATGTTGGGGGAAGGCCAATTTTACTGGGCTAGAAAGTGATTTAACGATTTAACTGAATGCAGCTACTTGAAAATACTTCAGTCCCGGAGCACCAGAAGGCATCCAAGAAGGAGAATCAAGGAATTCAGGAGAAAGGTTCCCACAAGGAAAAAGGGTAGGACTGCCAGCTCAAGTGTCTGCTGGATCTCAGGGTGCATGGGGGACAGAAGATTGGGTAAGGCAAGAAAAGGGAAGCCTGTGTCAGATACCAAGAGCCCAACCTAGGAGAAACCCGGGAAGAGCGAGGCGGTCAGAGCAAAATTAAAAGGGGAATTAGGAGAGAAAAGAGAGGGTCAGAAAAAACATATTGTCAAGTGAAATCAAAGAAAATCCAAGGCTGTTTTGTAAAAATATAAAGAACAAGAGGCTAGCTGATGAACGAATATTGCCTGTTAGGGAGCAAGGAGGTAACTTGTGGAGGCAGAGGGTGTAAGTAATGTCTTTATCGTTGTGACCGTCTGCCCAGAATGAGGGACGGTGATTACTGTGGTCAAGGGGGAAGAGCGTGCGGTATCGCAAGGAATAACTTTAGTTGGAGCGGAAGTGATAAAGTGCTCATCATCTTTGGACAGATAAATTGCCAGGCGTTGAAAGGAATAAAGGGGGTGTATGGAGGGGGTGGGGGACTGCAGAGGCTTCAGCTAATCTTTTCTCAGTCCTCCCTGACTGCAGGAATGGTGCCAAGGAGAAATTGCTAATTTTGTGTCATTGTTTCCAGTGGGAAGATTGGTTGAGCCAGTAATCCTGGTCCGGATGGTCCAACTTTGGTGGTGGTCAAATGATTGGAAACTATGGGCAACACAGTGGCATAACAGTTAGAGCTGCTGCCTCACAGGGTTCGATCATGACCTCAGGTGCTGTCTGACATGTTCTCCCTGTGACTGTGTGGGTTTCCTCTGGTTTTCTCCTGCATCCCACAGATGCACGGGTAGGTTCACTGGCGAATGTAAATTACCCCTTAGTGTCAAAGTCAAGCTGAGTTTATTGTCCATGTGTGCACAGGTGCAATGAAAAACTTACTTGCAGCAGCATCACAGGCACAGAGCATCAGATAAGCAGCATTCACAAGAAAAGCATAAATTAAACATAAATTATACACAAGTTTTACAAGAAAACATAATTAGAACAGAAAAAAACAAACTGTGTTAGGGTAATAGCAATAAAATAAAACATCGTAGAGGAGTTGATGTGCATGTGAGAGAGAGTAAGTTACAGGAGGACAGAGGGATAATGAGAGGGGAATGGGACTGATGGGAGTCAGTACAGAGCAGTGGGCAGAATGGTCTCCTCCTGTGTCCTGATACGTTTAAGATACAGATTCTAAGGGAAAGTAAAAACCTTTATCAAGAAAGCCACAGAGTGAATCTATGAACGTAAGTTGATGTATGACTATAAGGGTTGATTAGGGTAGTGCGTTTGATGTCATCAATGTGGATTTTAACGAGGTTTTTGGTCACATACCACGTGGCGGGGTGGACATCAAGGTCCCTGAGGGCAGGGGAAATGGCAAATTGGATCCAAAATTGTCTCAGAGGCTGAAGCAGAGGGCAATTGTCGATGGGAGGCTGTTACCAGTGGGGTTCTGCAGGCCCCTGCTGCTTGTAAACGTGAATGATTTAGATTTAAATGTGAGGGGAGAGATGAAGTTGCTGGATGACAGAAGAGCTGGTTTTGTGGTGGATAAAAGATCCAGGTTTTAAGGAAGATTTGGCGGTCTGGTCAGTTGGGCAGAAACATGGCAAGTGGAATTTAGTGCAGAAAGGGGGGGAAATCCTACAATGCAGGGAATGGGAGGATACTGAGCAGTGTGTAGGAACCCGGGTGTGTACGTCCTCAGATCCTTAATGGCAGCAAGACAGGTCGTAAGGCAGTTAGAGAGACAGATGGGATGCTTTCCTTTATGATCCAGGCAGAGAAGTTATGCTAGATCTTTGTCCAGAGCTGGAGCACTGCGTACAATTCTGGTCAACACGTAGAGTCATAGAGCAATACAGCACGGATACAGGCGCTTCAGCCCAACCAGTCTGTGCCAACCATGGTGCCCACCCAGCTAGTCCCAATTTTCTGTGTTCAGCCCATATCCCTCTAAGCCCTGCCCCACCACATACCTGTCCAAGTGCTTCTTATTACAGGAAGGATGTGATCGTTGTGGAGAGGGGGCAGGGGACAGAATAAAGATCTCACCAGGGCTGGCAAGTTGTAACTGTGGGGAAGGATTGGAGAGGCTGGGGCTGAAACAGAGGAGAGAGGGGAGACAGTTGAGGTGTGTGAAGTTTTAGGAGGTCTGGGAGAGTAATTTGGATAGACCTCTTTCCTTTAGCTGACAGGTCACAAATATAAGGCTATAGAGTTAAAGTGGTGGGTGAAAGGGTTAGAGGCTGTAACATGATGTCCCAGCTCCTGTACTAACTGCCTGACTGATGAAGGCCAGTGTGCCAAATGCCTTCTTCAGCACCTGAGTCAGCACTGTCAGGTATGTACCTGCACTCCGAGGTCACTCTGTTCTACAACACTCCCCAGAGCCCTGCCATTTACTGTGGTTATTGTTCTCACTCTCACAGTGGGACTCAGATTCCAAATCCATTTCTCACTGTGATTTCCTCCCAACCAAGGGTTGACAATTACCAGAAAACATGCCCCAGTTGGTATCTTTGGTGGCTGGAATCAGCAGGCAGCCTGTAAGGAATGGGATCACCAGGGGTCCTGGGTCCGTGTTCTGTGGTGCAGGCTCACTGGGGATTCTGGGTTGGTCAGGAGTGAATCTCTCAGCCACTCCTGTGGATATTAGAGAGAATGTTGAAATCAGGGCAGGCAGCAACTGTGGAGAAAGAATCAACTCAACAAGGGTGTCCAGAGGATTGGATAAAGAGCAGAAGACAAAGACTGGGGGTCAGGTTGGCGGGTCGGTGGGAGCTGAGGGACTCAAATGTCACCTCTGCTTCTTTCTTCACCACTGCTGCTGCCCGACCAGGTGATCGCCACAGCACCTTTTATTTCAGATTTCCAGCATCTGCAGGATTTAGATTTTGTGTTCGGCTCCTGGAGGTGGGGACATCCTTGGGCTCATTATTCTCTCCATGGCTGAGGGTGAAGGGGGTCTGGAACTGTCTGTGGCAGATGGCTGAGGGTGGTGTGGAGTTGCTCAGATGGCTGAGGGTGATGTGGGTCAGAGGGACGGTGAGGGATGGTCAGGATATGAGAACTGTAGGGCTGAGGCAAGTAAATGGGAGATATATTAGAATTGGTTTATTATTGTCACTTGTACTGAGGTACAGTGAAAAACTTGTCTTGCATACCGATCGTACAAGTCAATTCGTTACACAGTGCATTGAGGTAGTACAGGGTAAAAACAATAACAGAATACAGAGTAAAGTGTCACAGCTACAGGGAAGTGCAGTGCAGGCAGACAATAAGGTGCAAGGTCACAACAAGGTAGATCGTGAGGTCAGAGTCCATCTCATCGTATAAAGGAACTGTTCAATAGTCTTTATCACCATGTGATAGAAGCTGTCCTTGAGCCTGGTGGTACGTGCCCTCAGGCTCCTGTATCTTCTGCCTGATGGGAGAGGGGAGAAGAGAGAATGACCAGGGTGGGTGGGGTCTTTGATTATGCTGGCTGCTTCACCAAGGCAGCGAGAGGTATAGACAGAGTCTATGGAGGGGAGGCTGGTTTCCGTGATGTGCTGGGCTGTGTCCACAACTCTCTGCAGTTTCTTGTGGTACTGGGCAGAACAGTTGCTGTGCCAAGCCGTGATGCATCTGGATAGGATGCTTTCTGTGGTGCATCGATAAAAGTTGGTGAGTGTCAAAGGGGACATGCCAAATTTTTAATATAACAGACGAGAGGGGTTGAGTGGCCTCCTGCTGTTGCCATGACTACATTACACTGTCACATCCTGAGTCTGTACCGTCAGGAACTACAAGTTGTGTGCTTGTTTGCAGGTTCCGGGAAGACAGCTGAGGGCCACCCAGTGACTGTGGGAGAGCTGGTCACAGCCCCGTGAACGGGAGCCCAGCGCTGGGGGTAAATCCTGCCAAACTGGACCCCTCCATTCCCAGCCAGGCCTCTGCTGCCCCTCTGTCCCACCACCGCCCCAGCCTGGTGTCCAGAACCAGCTTCACCATTGGACATGAAGACCTGTACCTGGCAGAACATGTCAACACCTTTCAGGCGCAGCTCCTCAAGAGGGAATTCCGGGATGTGGGAACGATTACTGGTGAGTATCGCTGGGAAAAGATCAGAGTGGTGAGACTTTGGGACAGGTTGCTGGTGGAGGCAATGAACCACACACATCGAAGCAGCCTCTCACGTCCTGTCCACCACCCCAACACCCCCTCCCTCCTTTCCTCCCTCCACCTCAGAATGTACTGCAGTTACTCACCCAGGCTACTCCAAACACACCTCCCTCCGCCTCCCCCATTGCGGACAAGGGCAGTGGGTGCAGGGGAACACCCGCCATCTGAAGGTTCCCCTCTTGGTCACACACTGTCCTGATTTGGAAATATATCGCTAGTCCTTCACATTACTGTGGTGATCCTGTTGGGATCAGCACCTTCTCCAGGGCACGAAAGGATGGGCAATAAATGCTGTCCTTGTCTTGCAGTGTCACAGGGCGGGGGAAGTATTTCTTCACCAGAAGCGCAGGAGAGGGAAACCCCAGCCCCTGCTTCCTGCATTGGTTGCCAAGCTCACACAGGCCATAAACCAGCTATCCGACTGCAGTGTGCCTTGCCCACAGGTTCTGCACAGTCCTCTGACACCTCGTGGGCAGGAGGTTCTGCAGATCCAGCAGCCTGTTCCAGGCAAGAACCTGGCCCTTCTGGGAGAAGATACAGGAGCTTGAAAGCCCAGACATCCAGACTCAAGAACAGCTTCTTCCCCACTGCTGTCAGACTCCTGAACATCCCCTCTCTCACATCCCCCTCCTGCTGGTGCTTATTGAAACCTTCATTCTACCCCTCCCATTAATCACTTTAGCCTTTCTGTTTGCACTCCCTCAGACTGCACAACTGTACTTTGCACCATTCCCATTGTGTGCTTGTCGCTGTGTTTATTGAATTTACATCACCACCTACACTGTGAGCTTCACACAAACAAGGGATTTCATTGCACCCTGGTGTATATGACAATAAAATAAACTAAACCACCCTGCCCCGACCTGCTGCAGGACACAATCCATTTACCACCCTCCTGTGCCTGAGGCGATGCTGCTCAGTGACACTGGGAAGGTAACCCGGGGTTTAAGGTGCCACAGCACTGTGCTTAAACACGTACAGCCTTGGTCCCGATGCAGGGTCTCAACCAAAATGTTAATCATCCCTCTGCCTCGACAGATGCTGCCTGACCCCCTGAGTCCCTGCAGCAGTATATTATTTTGCTCTAGATTCCAGCATCTGCAGTCTCCTGTTTCTCCCTACAGCCTTGGTCATTAATTCAGTGGTGACACGTTCTCACCTCCTGCAGGGATCTGGGCTCAGGGTCCTAATCGAGAAACTCACAACCCAGAGAGATGCTCCAGTGTGGTACTGAGACAGCACTACACTGTGGGAGGGGCAGTACTGAGGGAGGGTCACACTGTGGGAGGGGCAGTATTGAGGGGGGCAGTACTGAGGGAGGGTCACACTGTGGGAGGGGTAGTACTGAGGGGGGTCACACTGTGGGAGGGGCAGTACTGAGGGAGTATCACACTGTCAGATATGCAGTACAGAATGTTACATGATGTGTAAAAGATCTCATGGTAGCTTAGAAGAAGAGCATAGAAGTTCCAATCAAAATTCCCTGGACCATACTCTGTTCATGTCTGTTTTGTTGTCTTTGGTTGTTTGAGATACACAGACACTGTGAGGCTGATCCATTAAATGATGTTTGGCTGCCGAGACTTCCCTGCTATTGTAGTATAGGTTTTCTACCAGGAGAGGGGGCTGACGCTCCATGTCAGGCCAGTGGGTTGAGCCCAGGGTTGGGAGGAGTGAGAGTCCTTGAGCCACAGACTGACGGACCCTGGGGCCCTGGGGCTATAAGTAGTTCAAAGGAGCAGGCACTTCGTGAACGGCACTTTATACTCAAGGAGTGAGGGATGAACGCCACCATCAGAGGTGTCTGCCCATAAATAACTGAACAAGAGCTGGTAGAGCCGCTGCCTCACGGCTCCAGTGACCCCGGTTCAATCCTGACCTCCGGCACTGTCTGTGTGGAGTTTGCACCTTCTCCCCGTGACTGTGAGGGTTTCCCCCGCGTGCTCCAGTTTCCTCCCACATCCCAAAGGCGTGCGGGTAGGTCAGGTGATTGGCTGCCGTAAAGTGTCCTGAGTGTGCAGGTGAGGGGTAGAATCTGGGGGGAGTTGATGGGAGCGTGGGGTTAGGGTAGGATCAGTGAAATGGGGGCTTGGTGGTCAGCACAGACTCAGTGGGCCGAAGGGTCTGTTTTCCTGGTGTATCAGTGACTGTCTAAATCTATGAACGGGCAGGGATTTACTTTTTCACCCTTGTATCCAGAGCACTCCACGTCTTCAATCCTCCTCCCTATGACCCTCTGAGGTTTCTACGCTCCTTCACCTCTGGTCTCCTGCCCAACACCATTTCCCATCCTCCCACCAACTGTGGGCTCAGGGCCCATCAGGAATTCCCTCCCTAAAGCTCTGCACCTTCCTCCCTCTCTGTCATAGTCACACAGCACGGAAACAGGCCCATCGGCCCAACATCCATGCCGATCAAGATGCCCATCTAAGCCAGTCCCATCTGCCTGCGTTTGGCCCATATCCTTCTAAACCTCTCCTATCCATGTATCTGTCCAAATGTCTTTTAAATGTTGTTATCATACCTGCCTCAACCACTCCCCCCGGCAGCTCGTTCCACACACCCACCACCTCTGGATGAAAAAGTTGCCCCTCAGATACCTTTTAAGTCTTTCATCTTAACCCATGCCCTCTAGTTTTTGATTCCCTTTCCCTGGGAAAAAGAGTGTCCACATTCACCCCACCGATGCCCCTCATGATTTTATACACCTCTTTAAATACTCCAAGGAATAAAGTCCCAGCCTGCCTAGCCTCTCCCTATAACTCAGGCCCTCTGCCTAACACTTCACATCTGCCCTGACGTTGGCCAGCTCCCCCACCCCTACCTCTCTGAATTTAGACCCAGCAGCGATGAACGAATGGCGATATATTTCAGATCGGGATGGTTGTGTGTTGGAGGGGAACTGACCTATGGTGGGGTTCCCCTGCACCCGCTGCCCTTGTCCTTGGTTGTGGAGGTCGTGGGTTTGGGAGGTGCTTTCGGAGTAACTGCAGTGCTTCTGTGATGGTCGGGATCTCAGGAAGGTGCCGAGGGGAATCATGGAATGTGGTGCTAAAGGCCTGTATCTGGTGCTGATGCACTGGGTCCTGCTGTCAGTGAGGACCTGGATGTTCTTGTGATCTCCACCCGGGGGCTCTTTATTCCTCCTCCACCATTCACAACTGGACTTGGCAGTTTTGTTTGGAGTTTTTGTCTGTGGGATTGCTCAGTTCCACCTGCCATGGATGATCTCTGCCATTTGTCACACTTGTTCTTGAGCTGCAGCTTCCCCAGGAAGGCACCTCATATCCCTGATGCTGCTCCCAGTATTCCCTTCTGCTGCTCATTGATCCAGGGTTGATCCCCGGTGAGGGACCCCTGGTGCAGGGGGTTACAGATTGTGGTGGGGAATGTTTCTGCTGCTGACGGTCCACAGTGCTTCACCATGCCCAGTTCTGAGCTGTCACAGCTTGTGTCATGCCACGTGAAGCCCACGCATTTGACCCTGAGGTTATTTCCTCTGCTCCACAGACGTGTGTTACAGTGAGAACGTCCCCGAGGTGGAGATCTTCAGCCTGTTGGAGGAGGGAGTGCCAAGGTACACACTCAGGGCCGACGCCGTCTATGGTTACAGCCACGACGATTGGCTTCACACCCCGCTCGTGAGCGAAAACCTCAACATTTGCCTCACCCCGCAGCAGATCGAGGAGACACTCAAATATTTCCGTGAGTGAGGGAGAGGGAAGGTGGAGGATAGAGAGGGAGGAAGTGGGAGGGAAAGGGAAGGAGGGGGAGGGAGAGGGAGGGAGGAAGGAAGGAAGTGGGAGGGGAAGAGGGGAGGAGGGAGGGAAATGGGAGGGAGGGGGCGGAAGAGGGAGGGGGAGGAAGGAGAGGAGCAGGGAGGGGGGAGTGGAATGAGCTTGTTTAGGGGAGGGGAGGGTTCAGGTTGGGAGGGAGAGGTAGAGGGTGGGCATATGGGGAGGGGCAGGGAGAGGAGGAGGGGGGAGGAGGGTTAGTGAGTGGAGGGGGCACTGGAGGCATTGGGTGGAAGGGAGGAGAAAGTGGGAGGGGATGACAGGGAGGGAGAATGTGTGGGAGGGAGGGGTGTAAGATGGGGAGCTGGATGCCTGGGAGTGCCGGCAGGGTACACAAAACTGGATGGGAGTGAATGTGTCCCGCATGGCCTCGGCAGATTCCTCTCTCAAGGACATGTTGCTGACCTTCTGACCTGACCTTCCATTCCATTCCCGAGGGATGGATGTGGAAATTAGGGAAACAAAGGACTGCAGATGCTGGAATCCAGATGCAAAACACGATGATGCTGCAGGAACTCAGCAGGCCAGGCAGCATCCGTGGAGAAAAGCAGGCGGTCAACGTTTTGGGTCAGGACTGTTCTTAAGGACAGCAGAAGAGTCCTGACTGGAAATTTTGGCCGCCTGCTTTTCTCCACGGATGCTGCCTGGCCTGCTGAGTTCCTCCAGCATCCTAGATGTGGGAATTCCTGAGTCTCGAGCAGTTACTTCCGCCGACATCGAGTGAGGTCAGAATTTTGGGAGTGGGGTGGGGCTGTGATGATTGGCAGGCCAGATCATGTCTGATGCGTGAGGAATGATGCCACACTGGGGCGATGGAGTTCCATTGTGCTTGAGGTGGGCCGGATTGTCGTCTCTCCCTGTTCCCTGGGTCGTTTCTCGTGTTTACCTCAAGGGGACTATGCTGCCACCCCCAATTTCCACCCAGGACCTCCTACAGACCCCTGGTCACCCTCCGCCCACCACCTGACCACAATAGACCTGTTGATCCAACCCCAATGACCCCGATCCTGACTCCAATCCTTCTCCCAATCCGTGACCTAGAGCTGGCCAACCCTTGACTCCTGGTTGGCTCCTCTTCCCTGGAACCCTGGGAGCCAAGCTGCCAGGTACCATCGGCAGTGGCACAGCGAGGGGAGGGAAGTGTGCCGGACAGTCTGGTGCAGGACTGGGCTCTCGGGCAGGTCCACACTTGCTGGATCCTCCACTGGTGTCAAACTGGCATGTTGGTTGGATCCATAGAGTCACACAGCACAGGAGCAGGCCCTTGGGCCCAACACACTCATGCTGACCCTCCGGTACCCATCCACACCAATCCCATTTCCCAGCACTGGGTCTGTGCCCTTCTCTGCCTCGCTGATTCAAGTGCTTGCCCAGATACTTCCACCCCCTCAGGCAGTGCGTTCCAGATTCCAGCCCCCCTCTGGAGGAAATAATCCCTCCTCAGATCCCTCTGAATCTTTCACTCCTCACCTTAAACCTCTCCCCTCTGGTCTTTGATACAAAGGGAGAAAACCTCTCACCTTTTACGCATCGCTGCCTCTCTCTCGACCTCTTCCTGGCCCACAGCTGGGGACTGGGAACGCTCCGGCCTCCATATTTTGGAAAGATTTTCGAGACACTGGAGAAAGTGCATTTGTGTTTCACTGGCACAGAGGGTCGACTTGCTGTAGGTGGGAGGTTAAACAGGCTGCGGCTCCTCTCCCTGAAGTCTGACAGGTCTGACAGAGTTCTTTAAACTGCTGGAGGTCGATATAATGATCGTACGTAGGGAGTGGGAAGGGGGGCTGAGTTTGGGGCAGAAGTGTCATCAACAGGGAATCCAGGAGAAACTCCCCCCCACCCCAGGGGAGGGCTGGAGGGGAACAGCAGAGACAGGTGTAAGGGGAAGGCCGATAAACACACAAGGGGGAGAGGTGTAGCGGGAGACGGGGGGTGGGGAGACGGGGAGGGGGAGATAGAGGGTGGGGAGACGGGGGGGTGGGGAGACGGGAGGAGGCTGATGTGGATCAGAAATACCAGCACAGAGGGGTCTAATGACCTGTTTCTGACCTGTAAAGGTGAGGGATTATATAACACTACGAGGATTATTCTATTCCTGGTTACTCCAGTCAGAGAGTTAAGCCCAACTCAAGAATCCCAGTGCTGGGATTTATGTTTGAGCAGATTAAATTCCAACCCAGCCCCGGCTTCACAGAAGAATTCCAGTTGTCCCTGGCTCCATCTGTCTGATGGTTATACACACTGCAACAGAGGGCAATGAGCTAACACGCACGCATACACATCTCACACACACACACACACACACACACACACACACACACACACACACACACACACACACACACACACACACACACACACACCCCTTCTGAGTTCCTGGCAGGGTCACAGGATGACTATCAGAGCCGCCAGAAAACCCGTGATACCCTAATCTGTTGTGTTCAGCAGACGTGATGAGGGAGCCCTGTGTCATTGGGTCTCTGTTCCATTCTGAGGTGGGACAGGGGCTGCTTGTCTCCCCCGTCCTCACTGTCTGAGGAGCCTCTGCTGAGTCAATCTCTCTTGCTTTGCCTCTTAGCATTTACAGCTGTTTACACCCCGTCACTCCCCACCCCCAGACCCCGTCACTCCCCACCCCCAGACCCCGTCACTCCCTGCCCCCAGACCCCGTCACACCCCGCCCCCAGACCCTGCTCCTTCCTCACCAGCTATTTCTGTTTCTTTAAGTAACTCCTTCCCTCCCCTTTCATCCCTCCATGCTTCCCTCTGACTCACGTTCACTCACTGTTTTGTTTGGGTTCCGCCGTGCACCTGGACTTCCGAGGCAGTGTGATAATCCGGACGTGGGACATCTCAAGCACCGAGGAAGGCAGCTGGGTGTGGCGGGAGGGACACTTGTCAGTGCAGGAGTGTGCGAGTGTGTCAGAGTGTAGGTGTGTGAATGTATCGACATGCGATTGCACAGGTGCCTCGGAATGTATGTGTGTCAATGTGCAGTGTGTGGTCGTCGAGTGTGGTGGCATGCAGTGTAAGTGTATCAGATTGTAGATGTGTAAGTGTGTATGTGTGTCAGTGTAGAGGTGTGATCGTGAATCTGTCTATTGAGCCAATGGGAAGTGACTAGGAGCTGGGATAAAAAGCCGATAATAACTCGTCTTGGAGTGATGTTCCAGAAATTATTTGCACAGAGAACAGACCCTTCTGTTTTGGGGCGTTAGTTAGTGATGATTGGAGACTGTAATGAGCAGTGAGGCTGCTGTCTCCGAGTGCCCCAGCCTGCCTGCTGGGAGCTGTTGGTCGTGACGTGTTTATAACCCAGGCTGAGGCCACTGGACCAGCTTTCAGACGATGGAACTCCTCAAAGGTACACGTCCTGGGCTCGCTGTATAAAACGTCGGCTAGCTGCTTGCCAGAGCAGTGCAGCCGACCGCTTCTCCCTGACGCCACACAGAGCAGTGTTTCGGAACCTTCATCTGCAGATTTTTCTGGGAATTGGCTCGTTGCTGGGAATTCTTAACAATGGATGTGTGGAGCAGTGGAGGTAGCAAAGACAATGGGAACTCGGTGGCGGAGTGGGAGAGCATCAGCGAGATGTTGCAGTCTGGTGTGGGGCAAGGTACGAGGTGCTGAGAGGGGGGGAGCATTGCTTGTTGAGGTCCAGCACACTCACACTCACATCAACACTCATTCATCCTCACTCTCACCTCACTCACTCACACACTCACACTCCCTCTGGAGACATTTTCTCAGACTGGCAACAATGCTGGATGTGTTGAATCAGTGATGCTTTAAAATTTGGAAATGTTTCAGTGAGAGGTGAATGGATACCCTGGGTTGTGTCAGTGAGTAGCCCCTCAGGGAGCCCCTCAGTGAAAGTCACAGCTTGGGCAGTGGGTAACCAAGCTGTAGCTGGTTAACGACGGACAGAGAGCCTTCAGCAACAGTCAGAGTAGTGAGTGAGCCCCGTCTCTCCAGACTGTTCTAGACTCTGTGGTGTCTGGGTGTGCAGAGTGTGAGAATGGGACTTGGGCACATTGACTGAGTCTGCAATTCTTCCACTGACTGTGTGTGTGATTCTCACACGGACTGAGTGTGTTCTCACACAGACTGTGTGCCCTCACATGGACTGAGTGTGCAGACTTGATGTGGGTCAGGTGTCTGTGTGTAGCAAGTTGAGGAACGTGGAAGTATCTCACTCTGGAATGAAAGACTGGGAGAACCAGAGACACAGGAGACCTCAGATGCTGGAATCAGGAGCAACAAACAATCTGCTGGAGGAAGCCAGCGGGTCGACCAGCATCTGGGTGGAGGAAGGAATTGTCGACGTTTTGGGTCGGCACCCTGCGTCGGGACGGAGAGTGGAGAGGGGCGATAGACAGATACTCCATCTGGGTAGGGGAACAGGAGAGAGGAGAAGCTGGATAAACACATGGAAGAGAGAAACATGGATAGGGCTGGGGAGATGGTGAGTGGTGGGAGGGAGCTGGGGCTCAGAGCAGATAACTGAATGGCTGGTCTCTGTGTTCCAAGTCTGATTCACTCTGTGTGAAACCTTTGAAAGGTTTGCCTGTCCTCTGCTCCCCACCGACGGAGTCCTCTCTCAGTCGCCACCACCTCTTGCCACCAATTAAAACAGAAAATGCTGGAAACATTCACCAAGCTGGGCAGCGTCTATGGAGAGGGGATCAGAGTTAGTGTTTCAGGCCTTTGCTCTGACAAGCAGTTTCTGTTTCGATGGTGGATTTCCGTGTCTGTCTGTTATTTTCTTTCCAGCGATCTGCCGTCCCCCTGGGGGTCTGAGCCCACCACTCCCCAGGGGCAGCAGGTCTCCTGGTCAACTGTGCTCACGGGTGTTGTCGGGCAATTCGACTGAAGCACACTGTCACAGCAAACTTGACCCCACTCTGACGTAGTGGCAGGCACCCCTCACATTCTGCTGCCTCTGTGGGATGGGTCTCACTGGCAAGGTTGAGAAGGTGGTGGTGAAATGCCCCTGGAACCACTGAGTCCTTGTGGTGACGGTGCTCCCTCACTGCTGCTGGGGATGGAGTTCCCGGATTTGCTGGTGAGGACTTAAGGGGTTTGACTGGGCTGGCTGTGCAGATTTGTGTCCAGATCCAATCCTGGATCAAAGAGGTCTGTCAGTTTTTATTCCAGGTCTGGGAGTGCTGGTCGAGGAGGATTCAGGGTTTGATCCTGGAGTTTCCTGAAGAGCTCAGCACCACACTGGCCACTGGGGCAACCTCAAAGGGTTAATGTTAGCAGAATTAATGAGCAAAGAAGTTGGGAAGCAGAGAGCTAAATGTGAGCTGTCAGTCTGCATTTTACAAATCGCCTTCAGACACTGCATGAAAATAAATCCCAATTAGCGGTGGGTTTGGGGCGCCAGTGACGCAGGTGGGGGCGGGGTATCGGTGCAAGTGGAACATGGCATTGCTCACGTATCTCCAGAGCGATGTTGGTGTGGGGGGGAGGGTGTACGGAGACGGAGACGGGAGTCCAGGGCTGCCAGGGACCCGCACCAGATGGTGCAGTGCTGAGACCCTTCCCCCCATTGTGTTCCAATCAACCTCCCCTCCCGTCCCCATCACGCTCCCCTCCTCATGTGCTGGGTGTGGGGTTAGGGGAGGTAGCCTGGCCCTGCATCAGGCAGTGTTTGTCAGAAGGAAACGGTTAGCATTTTCAGAATCACAAGTTCACGGAAAGCTGTCAGCAGGGACCGATGCCATTTGGACCGACAAGCTCGCGCTAGCTCTATGGAAGAGCTATCCAGCTCATCCCAGAATCATAGACAGTGGAGGTTCTGTAGAAGCCCCCAGTAACATCTCACATGGGCAGCATTAGGATGGGGGTAGGGTGGTCAAAGGGCTTAATTGGGGGCATGTGATCTTTCTGTGGGCTGTAAAGGAGAGAGAAGATTAATCATTAATCTTGAGATCAGATGGGGTGATATTCACAGAAATGAACAGAAGTGAAGCTGTCTGATTAGTTTCAGCGAACCCTTCTGGTTCGGGTGAGATGGTCAAGGAATGATGTTTCATCTCTTGCTTTCTCTGTCTCTTGAGGTTTTGTGTGAATCATTGAAGCCAGTGAGTTGCAATACTTCAGTATAACACTCAGTTGCTTGATTTTAGTTTGCAACATTAATGGACATTGATTTCAAATTGACTTTGTTTCACGGAGATGTTCTTCAGACCCCCTTTCACTCGGAGGAGAATGCCAGTGATTGATGTGTGTGCCTGAGGCACCTGCTTCGTAACCAAACAGTTGGCAGGAAGAGTGGAACCCTGACAGTAAAGGATGTAGGAACTAGGTACAGGAGAGAGCAGTGACCAAGTGGATAGGCCTGAGGTTGTCCAATCCTGAGGGACTGTTGCATGTTGAGGTTCTGACATGTCCCTGTGAAACTGGAGGTGGAAAAGATTTCACAGCACAACTGGAAGAAGGGCAGGGGAAATCTCCCAGAGTCTTGACCCTACATTTGTTTCAAATAACTTCCCACTAAAATGGATTAACTGTCCTTTTATCTTCCTGTGTAAGAAGTGACTACGTGTTTATCACTGATGTATTTTATTGGAAGTTGTTTGGGACATGAAACCATGAAGCATCTCTAGCTTCACTCAGCCTGTAGATGCTTCAGGGACACAGGTCAGAGAGTCAATCAGCACAGAAACAGGCCCTTCGGCCCAACTCGTCCATGCTAACCATGTTGTCCAGAGAGCTGGTCCCATCTGCCTACATTTGGCACAGATGTGTAAAGGGTTAAATTCTCCTGCTGCAGTGGGAGGAGAGGAGAGGAGAACAGGACTTGGAGTCTTGAGCACTGGCTCCTGAATCTCTGAGCACAGACAGCCCTCAGGTACAGCGGTTGGGGAGGCTGTGGATGACAGGGCTAGGACAGACACTAATCCTGGTGTGTTTTGATTCATAGTTCTCTGTGCAGAGAGGGTAGGCCAGGTGACCAAGACATACCACGACATCGAGGCTGTCACACACTTACTGGAAGAGGTGAGCGTGCAACTTTCCTCCATGAAACCCTTGTGAAATATTGTGTTTTCCTTTGCTCAAACCCTTTGAGGGGAACGATGCTGAGCAGTGAAGAGAGAGAACAAACTAGAAGAAACCATGGGGGCGCGGGGTTCCTGAGGAGGATTGTGGTGGGCAGGAGCTTGCTGCCTGAAAGGGTGCTTGATGCAGACTCCAAAGGAATTTTCAATGGGAGTTGGAGAAATTCTTGAAGAAATGACATTTGGATGGGTGTGGGGAGATCCTGTGTGTCTCCCCACAGGTCACTCTCCACTCTGGGCTTGCCGGGAGCTGCTTGATGCTTCTCTGCTCTCTGATCTGGTGGTGTCGATCTGATTACAGAAGGAGCGCGACTTGGAGCTGGCTGCTCGCATTGGGCAATCTCTCCTCAAACAGAACCGGGAGCTGACAGACAGCAACGAATACCTGGAAGAGCAGCTGCAGCGAACTACGGAGGAGGTGAGGGCTTGACCAGAGACATTGACCGGGGCCGGAGGGACTGACCAGGCTGGAGTCACTGACCAGGGCTGAGCGACTGACCCAGATTG
Source organism: Pristis pectinata (assembly GCF_009764475.1). Classification (NCBI taxonomy): domain Eukaryota; kingdom Metazoa; phylum Chordata; class Chondrichthyes; order Rhinopristiformes; family Pristidae; genus Pristis; species Pristis pectinata. The sequence goes on along the minus strand of NC_067429.1, from coordinate 1,851,662 downwards.
AAAGTGGCAACACAGGGTGACAAAGAAGGGATATGACACACTTGCCTTTATCGGTCAGTGCAGAGAAAACAAGAGTTGGGATGTTATGTTGCAACTTTACAAAACACTGGTTAGACCGCACTTGGGAGGATTGTGTGCGGTCTGGTCACCACAGTACAGGAAGGGTGTGGTTGCACTGGAGAGAGTGCAGACGAGACTCACCAGGATGTTGCCTGGATTGGAGGACTTTAGTTATGGGGAGAGACTGGACAGGCTGGGCTTGTTTTCCCTGCAGTGAAGGAAGCTGAGGGTTGACCTGGGAGAAGTGTATAACATTATAAAAGGCATAAATGGAATAGTCAGAATCTTTTTCCCATGGCAGGGGTTTCAAAAACAAGAGGGCATGGGTTCAAGGTGAGAGGAACGAGTTTAAAGGGAATCTGAGGGGAAGGTTTTTTTACACAGCGAGTGGTTGATATCAGGAACTGGTGGCTGGAGGAGGTGGTGGTTTCAGACACAATCACTACATGTAGGAGATATTTAGCCAGGCACTTAAATAAACAAGGCATTGAAGGATACGGACCTAGTGCAGGCAAATGGGATTAATATAGATGAACAGAAAGGTCAGCATGGACGTGGTGGGCCGAAGGGCCTGTTCCTGTGCTGTACAACTCTGTGACTCTCAGGCAGAACTTCCTCAGGACTGCCCCTTCCCACACTGATGGTTGTCTCCTCATACAGCCAATACTGCATCGAAGGAATCACTCTGGTGAACCTTTGCTGCTCTCTGTCACATGTACGTCCTTCCTCAGCCAGAGAGACCAGATCTGAACATAAGATTCTCAATGTGGTCTCACCAAGGTGCTATACAATTGAAGCAAGGTGCCCCAGTCAAATCCTCCTGTTATAAAGACCAACATATATTTGCCTTCCAAACTGCTTGCTGTAGCTGCACATTAGATTCCAGTGATTGGTGTACACGGACACCCAATCCCTTTGAACACTAAAGACCTTCAGTCCCTCACCATTCAACAAAGACACCATCTTTCCACTTTTTCCACTAAATTAGACGACCTCGTATTTTACTACATTATATTCCGTCTGCCATGTCACTTAACCTGTCTGTATCCGCCGCACAGCCCACACTGCCACCAAAATTTGTATCACCAGCAAACTTGAATGTATTACACTTGATCCCTCTTCTGAATCACTGATGCAGACTGAACAGCTGGACCCAGCAGTGATATCTGTGGCACTTCACCGTCACAACCACACAACCTGAGACCAACTGTGTTCTGATGAAGAGCTGATGGCTCTGTTTCTCTTCCCACACACACTGCCTGACCTGCTGAATATTTCCAGCATTTTCTGTTTCTATTTTACATTTCCAGCATCTGCAGTTTTACTTTGCTTTTCACTGACTACTTCATGTATTCTGTCCGTTAAACCGTCCTCAATCCTTATCAGTAGATATGCTCAATACTGTTCATTCCAATCTTGTTTAATTATCTCTTAACGTGGCAGGTTATTGAAGGCTTTTATAGTCCAAATACATCAATCCCAATGGTTTGCCCTAAAAGATATTCTGCCAGCTCGGCCTCAAGAGATTCCACCAGATTTGTCAGATGTGATTATCCACATGGATTCTCCCCATTGTATTATTTTCCAAGTGCCCTGTTACCACCTTCTTAATTATAGATACTAGAAGTTTCCCCAGTAACGTTTGCCCAACTGGGCAACCGTTGCCTGTTTTGTGTCTCCATGCTTTCCTCAGTAGTGGGGTTACATTTGTTACCCTCCATCTGTGGGAACCCTTTTAGAATTGAGGGAATTTTGGAATATGACAGCCAGTTTACCCACTCTCTTGATAGTCACACTTTTCAAAACTATAAGATCATATGTTAACATGTTATCATTACACAGTATTGTGTTTAAAATGCACATGTTTCCTCATTGATGCCTCAATGCACTGGTGTAGAAAACCCTCCTGTCCACTCCATGGCCCTCACACCACTACTACTCACTTGGTTTGCCTCATCTACATGTAGATTGAAGACCTCCACGATTATTGTGCCTCTCATCTACACCATGCCCTGCATTTACTGTCAATGTTTCTCGGAGCTCAGATCCTTCCTCTCTCCTGTCTTTATCAGGGCTGCCTAACGTCCTCTTCCATTCTGCTGATCTCTTCTAAACGTTAATTGTCCTGGTATTGCTTTATTATTGTCACATGAACCAAGGTACAGTGAAAAGCTTGTCTTGCATACCATTCATACAGATCAATTCATTACACAGTGCATCGAGGTAGTACAAGGTTAAAACAATAACAGAATGCAGAATAAAGTGTTACAGTTACAGAGAAAGTGCAGTGCAGGCAGACAATAAGGTGCAAGGCCATAATGAGGTAGATTGTGAGGTCAAGATTCCATCTTATCGTACTAGGGAACCATTCAATAGTCTTATAATAGCGGGACAGAAGCTGTCCTTGAGCCTGGTGGTGTGTGCTTTCAGGGTGTTGAATCTTCTGCCCATGGGTGGGGGGAAGTTTGTCCTTTCTCTTTAATTTTGGAAGCCCCCCCACCCCCACCCCACCCCAAGCCCCAACCCCCAACCCCATCCCCCCTCCCCAACCCCACTATTTGGTTCATCAAAGCTCACTTGTTGGTGTTTGGTGCTGCCCTCTGGCCCCTCAGCCTGAGCCTGGACAGGTTGCCAGCCGGCAAACCTACAACAGGACGCTCACTGTCAGCCCAACGCTGCCCTTATTGGATGTTCAGTGGCAGGTGTCCTGGATGTGAGGTGTAGGTGGAGCAGGTACCCTGCTCTGCACAGCAGGTCGGCACCGTGGCTGTCTCACCCCGTGGGGGCTGCTCTGGAACCCCAGGGACTTGTGCTCAGTGTAACGTCCGTTCAGGCCAGTGGCGCTCTGCAGCTTCCATTAATACCCACTCCGCATTAACCCTCTCCTCTCCCGATCAGGTTGCCCAGCTGAAACACGAAGTGAGCATGAGGGATGATCTGTTGCAACTCTACACCAACTCAACAGAGGAGAGTGAACCCAGTTCCTCCTGTGGCACCCCGTGAGTGTTACCCCCAGCTGCCCACCACCGACCCTCTGAGTCCTCTCCCCTCACAGACATACCCCCTCCCTACCTCACACCCCCATCCCATTCCCTCCCACATACTTGCCCCTCACCCTCACACACCTGCCCCCTCCACTTCTCCCTCACATTCCCTCACCTCCTCCTCCCATTCAAATCCCCACACCTCTGCTGCCTCCCGGCCCTTTCATCTACCCTTGCCCCTCCCTGCCCCTCCACCACCCTCCCACATCCCTCCCTCTCGCTCATCTATTGCCCCTCAGATTCTTGTTCCTCCCCCTCATGTCCAACCACCTCCACCTCACATCCCCACTCCATTTCCCCCTCCCCTCTCACCCACCCATCCACCCCCATCTCCCCCACCCATCTCCCCCTCCCACTCATCCTCCCCTGCTCCTCCCTCATGTCCCAGACCCTGGACCACACTCTCATCTCTCCCCCTTCCTCCACCACACTCCTTAGCTCCCTCCACCTGCCCACTGCTCTCCCTCTCATCTGCCCCACTTCACCCTCATTACACGTGTTTCAACACACATAGATACACTCGCATGCAGTCACGTTCACCTCCAGTCACACACACATTTACTCACACCCAGTTGCACGACACACTCCCAATATAATTGCACACGTGTGTGCACTTACACACTCCTGTTATAATTGCGTACTTGTGCACATTCACACACTCGCATTCAGCTGCACACTTGTGTGCACTCACATTCTAGCATTCCATTGCACTCCTGTGTGCACTGTGGTGTGATGTTCATGAGCTGGCTGTGGTGGGAGTCTGATTTGCTCGTTTTCTGGTTACAGACTGAGGCGGAATGAATCCTCGGTCTCCCTGCAGAGTTACCTGCACCTGGAGATGCTGCAGCAGAAACTACGGAACCTGGAGAGCGAGAACCACAGACTGAAACACAAGGTTAGTACCTGGGCAGGGCTGGAGCACAGTGACCTGAGCAAACTCTGGGCGGTCCGTGTCTACACACAGGTGGCAAAGGGAACGAGGGGAAATACAGGGAATGAACATAGAATTGGGGCTGATGAGATGGCTTACAAAGGGACAGCAGGAACAATGGGCTGAATGGCCTCCTTATGGGCTTTAATGATTCAATGAACTGGAAGTTATTATTGTCAGTCCCGAGGGAGTGCCATACTGTGGGAGGGGCAGTACTGAGGGAGTGCTGCACTGTCAGAGTCAGTAATGTTTATCCTTCCGGTGGGACAGGTTGTACTAGACATTAGCTCACTGCACTCCATGAGATCTTCTCATGAAGCCATCGAGTCACAGAGCACAGAAACAAGCCGTTGGACAGAACATGTCCCTGCCAACCCTCCTTGCTCTGGGTGTGAATGCTGCTACAATTCCTGCACCACATTACTTCAGAAGTAGAGGAGATTGTCCTGAGTTTGAGTTAGGTGCTACCTAAATGCAAAGCTTGGTCCTTCCTTTGCTTCAGCCTCTGACTGGGGCTTTGGCGTTCTCTTCTTTCCCCCAATAACCCCCGACCAGTTCACCGAGGGACTGCATTGTGTGGCAGGTCTGACTGTGGCGTCTGTTTCCCCATTCACTCTGTAGGCCTTGCAGTTATCAACAGAAACCCTGGAGTACGAGAACAAGGAGGAAGAGCTGGTGATGAACTGTGTGAAGGAGCTTGGTGAGTTACCAGGGGTGAGGTTCATGGGGGGTGGTGGGGTGGCGGTGGAAGGGGAAGAAGAAGAAGCTGGCTGGAACTGCTCTGGGGATGAGGGACCTCACCGAGCTGGGAAACTGGAGAAGCTGAGGTTGGTGTCCTTACAGCAGAGAAGGTTAAGGGGACATTGATAGAAGACATCGTAAATCCTGAACTTTGATCAAGAAAATAAGTAGAAGCATTTCCAGAGGCAGGAGGGAGGATGATCAGAGAAAATAATCAATAAAGTAGGGGAGATAAAGAAATAAAACCAGAAAATGCTGGACATGTACTCAGCAGGTCAGGCAGCATCTGTGGGAGGAGGAACAGAGTCAACGTTTCAGGTCAGAAAACCTCTGTCAGAATTGGGAAGGAGACCATAGAAGTCTGATAAACTGCAGGGAGGGAGTATCTCTGATGGGGTAGAACTGGGGTGACCATGGGGACCAGGTTGTCTGGTCAGTGGGTGAATGGGAGCAGTTGCAGAGCGAGAACACAGACAAAATGATGTAGGAGTGCAAAGTGCAGAGCAAGTGGACGTGCCTGGCAGGTCAGTCTGGGTGCGACCTCCACTCCCAGGGGAAAACACACAACAAGCTGAACCAGTATCACAGATGGATGACTGATACAGACCGAGAAATATTGAATCCAGAAGGGTGTAACGCGAGGTAATGGACAATGAGGTGGTGTTCCTCAAGCTTGTGTTGGGCTTTATTGCAACAGTGCAGGAGGCCACAGACCAATAGGTCAGAGTGTGAGTGGGATAGAAAATTAAAGCAGCAGGGTACAGGAAGCTCAGGGTCATCACTACGGACTGAACACAGGTACTCAGCAGGCAGTCACCCAGTGGTCTCCTCTATATTGGAGAAGCCAAACGCAGGTTGGGTGGTCGTTTTGCTGAGCACCTGTGTTCAGTCTGCAGGGCTGACCCTGACTTCCTGGTGCCTGTCACTTTAATTCTCCAGGGCCTTGTTTATAGCTTATCCCTATCACCCAGGTTTTACCCCATCAGAGACATCCCCCTCCTCCACCCTCCCTGCAGCTTCTTTCCTCTCCTTCCCATTTCTGACGAAGGGTCTTTGACCCGAAATGTTAACTCTATTTCTCTTGCCTCAGATGCTGCCTGATCTGCTGACACTTCTAGCATTTTCTGTTTTCATTTTAGATTTCCAGCATCTGCAGTGTTTTTCTGATTTTCACTCAGGCAATGAAGAAAGGCTTTTTATTTTACAAAGTTGTGTTCAGGGACATGTTGCCTGAAAGAATGTTGGAAGCAAATTCATCCATCTGTAACGTTTTCACACTGTACATACCAGCATCCACGTTTAGTTTGGAAACGTGGAATTGCGTTCACCATCCGGTGGGAGAACTGCTGCGTGACGTTTACATACGCATTATAGATGTACATTTGGAATGTTAGGATAGAAATGCAAATATGAGTTAATAATGAACTGGCCATACTGAACCCTTGCCCCAGTTTTCCTTCTCTCTCCCTCCACATCTCCCGATATCTACTGAGCCCACACTTTCCTCCTGTGCTGTCCTGAGCTGCTGACAGTCCTGTAGCACCTTGCGCAGTTCAATGTAACCTGAAAGTTGTGAGACCAGGAGGCATCACAAGTAAATCTACCTTGTTCTCACCAAACTCCCCTGCCCCATTCCCGACCATGAACTGTCACAGGATCCCAAGCTGATAACTCATCCTTCAGAATCCGTCGTGACACCAGCAGGCTCAAGGACAGCTTCTATCCCGCTGTTCTTGAACGGACCTCTTGTACTATAAAGATGAACTCTTGATCTCTCAATCTACCTGGTCATGGCCCTTGCACCTTATTGTCTGCCTGCACTGTACTTTCTCTGTAACTGTAACACTATATTCTGCATTCTGCTGTTGTTTGTACTACCTCGATGTACTTATGTATGGAATGATCTGTCTGGATGGCACACCAAACAATAGCTTTTTACTGTATCTTGGTACATGTGACAATAATAAATCAATTACTAATTCCTATGGAGAGCAGATAGTTCACTAGAACAGGGATCAACGGCACAACTCGGTGCATTCCCTGTGGGGCGCAGCATCAGAAATATCCCAGAGGATTCCTTGGTCGGACGGCTGATATCTCCATCAGTGCTCCACACTCCGGCTGTTCCACTAATGCTCAGGCCCCATCCCCAGGGTCATGGTGAGCGGATGGGACATTGCCCGGGTTATTTTCTTTTGAGCAATCTTTATTTATCACTTAATGAAAGTGGAAACGAGGTACTGACTGACAGTCCGGGGACACAGAATCTGCTTTCTCATTCGGTGGGAAGGCAGGGCTCCATATGGATGGGCAGTTCAGGGAACCTGGTTTCCAGCATAAGCAGGAATTCCTGGTCAGTCTGGCAGGTTCACACTGGCAATGGATCCATTCCATTGCAGTAATGTGGAGTTTTGCCCATTAGTGTGATGTTTCTGATGCCGTGCCCCACAGGTGATGTGGCCGCTGCCCAGTCTGCACAGAGATGTGCCGTTGATCCCTGCTCTGGTGAACTATCTGCTCTCCGTAGGAATTGGTAATTGATTTATTATTGTTACATGTACCAAGATACAGTAAAAAGCTATTGTTTGGCGTGCCATCCAGACAGATCATTCCATATCATTGGCACGGTAGTGTAGCAGTTAGCATAACGCTATTACAGAGCCGGCAACCTGGGTTCAATTCCTGCCGCTGCCTGTAAGGAGTTTGTATGTTCTCCCTGTGTCTGCGTGGGTTTCCTCCGGGTGCTCCGGTTTCCTCCCACATTCCAAAGACGTATGGGTTAGGAAGTTGTGGGCATGCTATGTTGGCACTGGAAGCGTGGCGACACTTGCGGGCTGCCCCCAGAACACTCTACGCAAAAGATGCATTTCACTGTGTGTTTCTATGTACATGTGACTAATAAAGATATCTTTTATCTTATCCAGCTACCCCAGCTGAGGCTCTGTACATAGAGCGCACACAGCATCAGTCACAAAACCACAAACAAATTCAGGCACCGATCCCTCACCTGTTCAACTGGTGCACTCCAGGAGGCAGGTCTTGTACTACTGACCTTCTGCTCCTTTGTTTCAGGTGAAAGCAATAACCAGCTGGCAAGTGTGTCTGAAGAGCTGGCGCGCAAGATTGAGGATTCTGCTCGGCAGCAGGAGGAGATCAGTGTACTGTTGGCACAGGTCGTAGAGCTACAGCAGAAATGCAGAGCAGTACGTCAGTCCCAACACTCAGCATTCCCAGAATCCCATCCCAGTTCCTTCAGTCCCAACACTCGGCACTCCCGGAATCCATCCCAGTTCCTTCAAACCCAGCACTCACTTCTCCCATTCCCATCCCAGATTTATCAGTCCATAATAAAGTTTCTCAATATCTAAAATGTGTTTATTTTTCTTAAATTAGTGCACAACGGAGAACGAAGAGTTAACCCAGGAACTTGCAATGTCAAGAGAGAGTCAGGAGAAACTGCAGACCGAGGTAAGTAGTGGACAACAGTGACCCCTCTCCCCCAGCGCCAAGTCACTGACTGTATCCCCATTGACGTTAATCCCCCTCCCTCACACCGTCCCTCAGTGACCCCTCTCCCCCAGCACCCTGTGTCACTGACTGTATCCCCACTGACGTTAATCCCCCTCCCTCACACCGTCCCTCAGTGACCCCTCTCCCCCAGCACCGTGTCACTGACTGTATCCCCACTGACATTAATCCCCCTCCCTCACACTGTCCCTCAGTGACCCCTCTCCCCCAGTGCTCCGTGTCACTGACTGTATCCCCACTGACGTTAATCCCCCTCCCTCACACCGTCCCTCAGACCCCTCTCCCCCAGCACCCCGTGTGACTGACTGTATCCCCACTGATGTTAATCCCCCTCCCTCACACCGTCCCTCAGTGACCCCTCTCCCCCAGCACCCCGTGTCACTGACTGTATCCCCACTGACGTTAATCCCCCTCCCTCACACCGTCCCTCAGTGACCCCTCTCCCCCAGCACCCCGTGTGACTGACTGTATCCCCACTGATGTTAATCCCCCTCCCTCACACCGTCCCTCAGTGACCCCTCTCCCCCAGCACCCCGTGTCACTGACTGTATCCCCACTGACGTTAATCCCCCTCCCTCACACCGTCCCTCAGTGACCCCTCTCCCCCAGCGCCCCATGTGACTGAATGTATCCCCACTGACGTTAATCCCCCTCCCTCAAACTGTTGCTCGGGAAGTGCTGTGTTTGTAGTGAGCAGCCACTTGGTTCAGAGGCTGAGAGAAGCCGCTCTGTTTGTTGTGCAGCTCAAGTACCTGCGGGAGAAGTACTTGCAGTGTGGTGAAATGCTGCGGGAAGCTCAGGATGAGATGAAGAATCTGCGGAATCAGAGTGTTCCCAACAGCTGCATCAACCGCTACCTTACTGTGCCCATCTACCCCATGGTAAGTAACACACAGCCTTCCGCCACCATGTAACACTGCTCCACCTTCAGCCAACCCACAGGCAATCAACGGGCTCATGTACGGAAAACCCTCACATAGCCACAGTCCTCTTGGCCTTGTGGGCCTGGCCTTCCCTGATCCCCAATGGGTGGACATTGGCCTCGGCCAGTTGGATTAGGTGCGCACAGTGGTACAGCAGGTAGTTAAGAGGAATAGATGGAGTGGACAGACGGTGCCTCTTTCCCAGGACACCAATGCTCAATACAAGAGGGCATGGCTTTAAAGGGTGGGAAGTTCAAGGGAGATATCAGAGGAAGGTTTTTAACCTAGAGCATGATTGGGGCATGGAATGCGCTGCCTGGGGCGTTGGTGGAGGCAGGTACATTGGTCAAATTCAGGAGACTACTAGATAAGCATATGGAGGAATTTAAAATAGTAGGATATGTGGGAGGAAGGGGTTAGGTAGTCTTAGGTGAGGTTTAAAGGTCGGCACAACATTGTGGGCCGAAGGGCCTGTATTGTGCTGTTCTGTTCTATGTTCTATGTTCTCACAGTTCCAGACACCCGGGTTCAATCCTGATCTCTGGCGCTGTCTGTGTGAAGTTTGCACGTTCTCCCTGTGACTGTGTGTGTTCCCCCGGGTGCTCTGGTTTCCTCCCACATCCCAAAGCAGCTTGGATTGCTCGTATACAGGCACGGGTGTCATTGGTCACTTTAAGTTGGACCGAGTGTGTAGGTGAGTGGGAGAACCTGGGGGAGTGGATGGGAACTTGCTGGAATCGAACGGGGTTGGAGTAAATGGGGGCTTGAAGGTCGGTGTGGACCGGGCTGAAGAACTGTTTCCCTTCAAACTTGGCCTTTATGCAGCTGCAGGTTCTCTGCCTTGGTTGGAATGTCACTCCAGCTCCGAGCCAACAGAAAGGGCTCATCCGGGACTGCTCGGACCTGTCAGCCGGACTCGGTGGGTTTACAGCCAACACCTGCCTTGGGATGGAGCAGACAACCAGCAGCACCTCCTGTTCCAATGCACAGCCCAGTGATGCCATCCTGAGAGAGTGTGTGGGCTACAGGTGCAGGGGTCATTGGTCCCGTGACCCCCCCTACAGACAAACACCTCTCCAATAGTCTGGGCTGTAAATGGGCCTCGCTTCTGTTACTCTGGTTTCAATACTACAGAGAAAGTCCCTCGGTACCGCCCTTTTGTTTTACAATTAGGATGCCTTTATTACATATTACACACGCACTATAAATTAACCTCCATCACAGACCACAAAAAGAACACAGTTCTACCGAACATCCAGGTAAACACAACAACACCCGCCTCCCGCCCCCCCCCCCCACAGTCTTGGACACGGCCTGTAAACCACCGTCCAGACCAACTGACGGAGGCACAGATGGAGGCACAGAACTGTGCACAGCATTTTACAAAGTCAACAGTCTGAAGGGTGATGACTTCACAGGAGCCATACCTCCAGAAGCTGCAACTGCTCTGTAGGACCGAGGCCCCGCCATCTTAGAGCCTTTACAGCCACCATGACAAGGCACTGTGCAGTCAGTAATCACAAAACACTGCTGGTGCGATAAACAGCGACACAACCAGCAGGGCACACCAGTAATTAGTCCCATAAAGGAGCAGTGCAGAGAAAGGAGAGGTGGGAGTTTTCTCCAGATAAGCAGACAGTCCGTGTGATGAAACACCAGCGCCATCCCTCCCACAGCGCCCGGAACACAGACACCAACACCTGGCAAAACAGAGTCCTTCCAAGAAGGAAACTGCTCCAGCCCACCACTCCAGATGAAACCCACACTCCCCCACCGCCCAACATTCTCCACAACTGCACCTTTGGATTTATACAATCACATCTTCAGTTCAACCTGGAAAGCACACTCAGTACCGCCCCTCCCAGTGTGACCCTGCCTCAGTACTACCCCTCCCACAGTGTGACCCTCCCTCAGTACTGCTCCTACCTTCAGACAATGTGACACTGCATTTCGTTAGGACCTTTCATACCTTCAGGACACCCCAACCCCTTCACTGCCAGTGGTAATAGTCACTGTTGTAAGGTAGGAAACACAGCAGGCATCTTGTACAGAGCAAGATCCCAGAAATATCAATGTGACAATGACCAATTAGCTATTCCTGAAGTTGGTTAAGGAATACACAGAGAAAAAGGGAAAACTCTGGAATCTCCTGACAGGGCCTGTCCTAATTCATTTGGAAGCAATGTCCCAGTTCGTGGGACCCTCGGCAGAGGAAATCCTTGTGAATTAAAACAGCGCGCAGTGGATTCCACTGTGGCGAGCGATGAGACTCATCTCTTTCTGTTCTCTAGGACTCGCTGGCTGCTGAGATCGAGGGGACAATGAGGAAGGGGTTTCACGTTGATGGTACGGGATCAGTGGAGAGCAGGTAGGAGAGAGGCGCACACACTGAGTCGTGCCTCGGATAGTGCGGCGCTTCCTCGGCACCCCCACCCCACCAGGCTGCGCTCCTTCAGAATTGCGTTTCCATGTACAGTATTCGTTCAACACGCCCCTCCCACGTCGTGGCGCTCCCTCTCGGCACCGCCCCTCCCGCACAGCGTGGCGCTCCCTCGGCACCACCCTTCCCGCACAGCGTGGCGCTCCCTCGGTGTTGTGCGCGCACGTCCCTGGAGTGAGAATCGACCCCTCGACCTCCGGAGGCGGTTGGACTCCGACAAGCGGCGACCGAAGAGGTTAAGGATGGTTAACGCCTGATTTCCTCCCCCAGTAACTACCACCGGAGGGTCTTTGAGACGGTGCGGGCTGTGAACCAAGCGGTGAAAATGAAGTCTCGCTCGCAGTCGCCACAGAACATCCCGGGCTCCGGCCAGTTGTCCAGCGACCCCTCGGGATCCTCCAGCCTCTTCACTACCCCTTGCACCAGCCTCCACGGATCAAACTCGCCCAGCAGCCGGCAGGACGATAGATTCCAGTCACCGAACCCAGATACAGACTCTGTTCCGTAAGAATCACACCTGCCTCGTCAGAGCAACGCATGGCACAGAGGGAGACCAATCAGCCCACTTTAGCACAGCAGCGGACCGTTCGGCCCATCACGTCCCTCCCGACCTTTTTCTCCATCTACACCAATCCCATTTACCCGCACTATGCTCTTTAAGTACCTGTCTAAATGCTTCTTAAATGTATTCACTGTATCTGACTCCATCAGTGAGGTCCAGACACTCTCCGTCCTCTCAGATCCCCTTTAAAACTCCTCCCTCTCACCTTAAACCCATACCTGTACCCTGGGAAAATGACTCTACCCTATCAATGCCTCTTATAATTTTATAAACTTCTATCAGGTCTCCCCTCAAGCCTCCACCGCTTCAGGGAAAACAAGCCCAGCCTGTGCAGTCTCTCCATAGCTGAAGCCCTCTAATCCAGGCAACATCCTGCTGAATCACCTCTGAACTCTCTCCAGCACAACCACACCCCCCTCCAAGTGTGGGCAAGCCAGTGTTGTGTAAAGTTGCAACATAACTTCCCAACTTTTACATTCTCTGATATCACATCCATGCTGGGTCTTGCAACAAACTCTGCATTTGTATAGTTATGTTCAGGACCCTTTCAGGTATCTCCAACATGGCCAAGGGCAATGATCGGGGCATTGAAAATAAGAGTCAGGAAGTCGTGTTGCAGCTGTATAAAACTTTGGTTAGACCACACGTAAGGTATTGTGTGCAATTCCGGTCACCCCCATCACAGGAAGGATGTGGAGGCTTTGGAGAGGGTGCAGAAGAGGTTCACCAGGATGCTGCCTGGATTAGAGAGTAGGAGCTATAAGGAGAGGTTTTACAAACCTGGATTGTTTTCTCTGGAGCGTTGAAGGTTGAGGGGAGACCTGACAGAAGTTTATAACGTGATGAGAGGCATAGATAGGGTAGACAGAATCTTTTTCCTATGGTACTAGAGGACATGCATTTAAGGTGAGAGGGGGAAAGTTCAAAGGAGATGCGCGGGGCAAGTTTTTTACATCGAGAGTAGTGGGTGCCTGGAACATGCTGCCAGGGCTGGTGGTGGAGGCAGATACGACAGAGGTGTTTGAGAGGCACCTGAATATACAGGGATATGGATCATGTACAGGCAGAAGAGATTTAGTTTAATTTGGCATTGTGTTTGGCACAGATATGGCGGGCAGAAGGGCCTGTTCCTGTGCTGTACTGTTCTGTGTTCTAATGAAGTCTGCCTCTTGAAGCATGACCCTGTTTTAAGAAAACCAGTGGCTAGTTTGTCTGCAGCATGATCCCACAAGCAGTAACATCACAGTGACTAGATCACGTATTCGTTCAGAGACATTCATTAAGTGTGGTGTTGGTCATTTGGTTTTTGAGAATGCATTGCTTCTCTGAGAAATGTGGTTGTGGGATCATTCACATCCACTCGAGGGTCTGAGAGGACCTCAGGTTGACATCCCATCTGACAGGCAGGACCTCAGACCCACACCTCACCAGTGGCCCGATAATCTGCTGTCCCAACATATGGAAATCCCGATGCTTCAGTACCTGGCTCACCGGCTGATGTTCACCAGGCTCCCTTCCAACTTACCAATGCCCCTTTTCTGGTGCTCTTTTTAAAGTTACTGGATTCACTGGGAGATTTATTACAATACTATGTAACATCTAAAAAAAGTGAATTGAAAATGTGAAGACAAAGGAGCTTGCAGATGTTAGAATCTGGAACAAAACACAGAACGCTGGAAGAACTCAGCAGGTCGAGCAGCATCTGTGGAGGCAGAAGGTTTCAATGTTTCAGATTGAGAACCTGCGTCAGAACTGAGATGGAAGGGGAAAGATTGCCAGCAATAGCAGCATGGGGGGGGGGGGGTGGGACAGACGCTGGTAGGTGATAGGTGGAACCAGATGAGGTGGGGATGCTGGACAGATGGATCCAGGTGGAGGGAGGGGATGGGAAAGGCGAACAAGGGAAAAGAAACCTAGGTGGACAGGTGAGTGTGTGGGAGGAGAACACCAGGGTGTGGGTTACCTACAATTGGAAAATTAAATGTTCAATTACCACCACAGCCCTGCACACTTCTGCTTTGTACTTATCCACCTGACTTGTGAAGATCCTGCTGAATCTTCTCTATCCTCAGGCAAAGCCTACCCACCAGCTGCATTAAATAACTTGCTCCTGATCCCTTTCAATCCATGCCCCCGGCCACTGATCCAGAAACAAAGTCTCCTGATTTACTTTAGTAAGACACTTCCTGATTTCAAATGCCTCTTAAATCTTCTCTGAACCTTCAGTGGCCCATGGTGAACAGCCCCAGAACGTCCATTCCCTTCAGAAGTGAAGTGCCTCAGCCTTGAACTTTCAGTCAATTGTCCAGCATCCCCATCTTATGAGTGGCCCTACTGGAACTGTCCCTGGGGGGTGGGGGTGGGGGAGAGGAGTCAGCTGTTTTATGAAGTGACAGAGGAGGCTTAATCATGAGGCATGCCCCCATGTAAAGTGGAGAGGGGTCAGAGGGGACATCCAGCTGATGTGGGCCTTCACTGGATGTGCTGAGTTTCTTTGTGGTTTACTTCAGGGATGAGGATGTGGAGCGGAAACTGGGGACTCCGGGCACTCCGGGATGTCGGGATCTGGAGGCAGCATTACAGAGATTATCCCTGCGCCAGGAGACCGCTCAGGACAGGACAATCCTTGAGCAAGAGAGGGAACAGAAGCTGAAGGCTCTGATCAGTGACGAACCTTTTTCCAGCGGCATCCTCACTCCTGCAGAGAGTGTCTTGTCGACAGGAACCAACTACTCCGGGAGCTCTGGGCAGACTGCTTACTCAGGGCTATCAGTGAGCTCGCGCCCCGATAAACTGAAGATTGTGAAGCCGCTGGAAGGTGAGGCCACTGGATGCTGACCCTGTAGTTTACTCTCTGGCCTTTGTCATCGATCCTACAGGTTCATAGAATTATGGAATTGCACAGGAGGCCAGTCAGCCCATTGAGAAAATTCCAGCTCTTAATAGAGCAACCCATCATTCCTACTTTCAGTTCTCCAGTTAACAATTCCTGAAAGGAAAGACTTTGGAAAAATTGTCAGCTGCTTCCTGTAATTTATCACCTGACACTGGTCACTTTAATATTGTGACCCCGAGACCTCTACATATCTCTCATTCCTCCCTCTCTCTCTCTATTCTATTTCACTGTGGATTGTTTCCTGCTTTTGCTTCTCTTTCCTTTTCCTTGTTTCCTTCCCTCTTTCCTCATTGCTGATCTTCATCCACACCTTTTCTTTCTTGTCTCTTTGCCTTTGCTCTGTTTCTTGGTTTCTGCTTCATTCTGCCTCTCTCTCTTTCTGACTCCCTGTGTCTGTGTCCCTCTCTTTAATGGTGTGAAGCCGGGCGCCAATGTGGGCTTTGAGAGGGATGCGCCAAGGCTTCGGGGGATGCCAACAGGGCTGAGTGAGTTGACAACAGACATGGAAGATGGAATATAATGTGGAAAAAAATAGGATGGTGAGAAATTGAAGGGACCTGCTGTTCAGAGGGACCTGGGTGTCTTTGTACAGAATCGCTAAAGTTAACATGTGGGTTCACAAGCAATCAGAAAGGCAAATGCAGTAAAACTCCCAGAAACCTGGTATCTGATTGTTTGGAAATCCTGATTGTTCAGTGTCTGAATCTCTGGGTTCTGTTTCCTGCTCCCTCTAAACTCACTGGGTTCACTGGAATATTACTCCACTGTGTAACATGGGTTTAAAAAAAAAGTGAAATAAAAGTGTGTGGGGTACGAACAGAAGTAATGTCCAATAGTCCAGAAAATCTGTAGTCCAGCACCACAAAGTCTTGAGGATGTCAAATTATCCAAGTGTTGCCATGCCACGTTTGTCTTTATTGCAAGTGAATTACAGTACAAAAGACTCTGCCTTTCTATTGATTAGACAAAAACAGAGAGATAGTGGGGAAAATAGGTAGAAAATAATCACCTCTGGAATTGTACGGGGCTCTCGTGATACTGCATCTGGAATACTCTGTAACTAAGAATTGCAGATTGATTCCTGGGATGGTTGGTCTGCTGAATGCGGAGAGAGTTAGCGGTCTGAGCCTGTACTGTCTTGAGAGAAGAATAAGAGATGACCTCATTGAAATATCCAACATTTTTGTGGGTCTTGACAGAATAGATAGGGAATTGATATTTCCCCTGGCTAGGACATTTGGAACCAGGAGTTCACTGCCTCAAAATAAGGGGTCAGCCATTGAGAGCAGAGATGAGAAGAAATTTCTCCCCTAGAGGTGGTGAATTTTTGGAATTCTCTTCCCAAGGGGGCTCAGTCATTTAGTGTATTCAAGATAAGTTCTTAGATATTAAGGGAATCAAAAGACCCGTGGTTAGTTCAGGAAAATAGCTCTGAAATAAAAGAGCTCTGTTGTTTGTGATCAATGATCTGGATGAAAATGTGGATGGGTGGATTAGCAAGTTTGGGGATGGCACCAAGATTGGTGGTGTTGTGGAGCGTGTAAAGGACTATCAAAGAATACAGCGGGATTTAGCTCAGTTACAGATATGAGCAGAGAAGTGGCAGATAATAGCATTGTGGTACAGAGGGATCTTGGGGTCCAAGTCCAT
This sequence comes from Pristis pectinata, assembly GCF_009764475.1. Taxonomy (NCBI): domain Eukaryota; kingdom Metazoa; phylum Chordata; class Chondrichthyes; order Rhinopristiformes; family Pristidae; genus Pristis; species Pristis pectinata. The sequence continues at coordinate 1,834,887 of NC_067429.1, read as the reverse complement.
AGTTCACTGAGAGTGGCTATGCGAGAGGATAAGGTAGTAAAGAAGGCATATGGCATGCTAGCCTTCATTGGTAGGGATGTTGTGTATGAGAGTGAGGAAGTCATGCTGCAGCTGTATAAAACTTTAGTCAGACCGCACTTGGAGTATTGTGTGTAGTTCTGGTCACCCAACTGTAGGAAGGATGTGGAGACTGTGGAGAGGGTGCAGAAGAGGTTCACCAGGATGCTGCCTGGATTAGAGGGTACGAGCTATAAGGAGAGGTTGGACAAACTTGGGTTGTTTTCCCTAGAATGTCGGAGGCTGAGGGGAAATCTGAGGTTTTTAAAATTTTGAGAGGCATAGATAGGGTAAACAGTCAGAATCGGTTCCCCAGGGTAGAAATATCAAACACCAGAGGACAGGCTTTTAAGGTCAGAGGGGGGAAATATAAAGGCAACATGAGGGGCAAGTTTTTTTTACACAGAGAGTGGTAGGTGCCTGGAATGGGTCACCAGGGGTGGCAGTGGAAGCAGGCAGTTTGGTGGAGTTTAAGAGGCTTTTAGACAGACATATGAATATGAAGGGAATGGAGGGATGTGGATGATACACAGGAGGAGGACATTTAGTATAAATTGGCATCAAGATCAGCACAACATCGTGGGCCGAATGACCTGTCCCGTGATGTACTGTTCTATGTTCTATGTGGGCAGGCACAGTAGTGTAGCGGTTAGCGTAACGCTTTACAGTGCCAGTGACCTGGGTTCAATTCCAGCCACTGTCTGTAAGGAGTTTGTACGTTCTCCCTGTGTCTGCATGGGTTTCCTCCGGGTGCTCCGGTTTCCTCCCACATTCCAAAGATGTACAGGTTAGGAAGTTGTGGACATGCTATGTTGGCGCTGGAAGTGTAGCGACACTTGTGGACTGCCCCCAGAACACGACGCAAAAGATGCATTTCGATGTACATGTGACTAATAAAGATATCGTATCTTACCCTAAATGATCAGTGTGATAGTATTGAATGAGAAAGCGGGCACGAGGGGCCAAATATCCTAATCCTGCTTCTCTTCTTCTTGTTGTTATGTTTCCTCTCTTATTGTCCAATCTCTCCTCCATTTCTCCACTTACATTCTCCCATTCCTTTCTCTGTGTGTGTTTAGCTCCACTTATCTTTGCCTCTCGTTTTTTCCCACCTGCTTCCCTCTGTGTATGAATCTGAGTGTGTTGTGTGCCCATCTCTCTGCTTTAGTCAGTCTCCCTCTCTGCCTTTTTCCCTCTATCTCTTGGTCTTTCCCTGTCTCACTGGCTCACTCATCCTCTCCCCCTTGTATCCCACTGTGCACCTCCCCCACCAGCCCGGCCTGGGATCGGACTATGCGAGCTGACTGTTCTGCCTCTGTTGCTACAGGCTCAGTCACTCTCCATCAGTGGAAGCAACTGGCCCAGCCAAACCTCGGGGGGATATTGGAGCCACGTCCAGGGGTGCTCACCAAAGACTTTTGCCAGCTTGACACTGATGTGGGTGAAGTTTACAACCTGAATGATTTTGAGGAAGATGAAACAGATTTCACCTTATTCCAGCATCTGACAGCACCTCTGCCCGAACAACCCCTATCAGACTTCAACGGTAAGGATACGGTAGGGAGACAGGCAGTCACAGTGCACACCCCTCACGGTTACACCGACACACCCTACACCCCACACCCCTCACTGTAACACCGACACACCCCACACCCCTCACTGTAACACTGACACATCCCACACCCCTCAGTTACACCCCACACCCCACTCCCCTCACTGTAACACTGACACACCCCACACCCCTCACTGTAACACCGACACACCCCTCACTGTAACACCGACACACCCCACACCCCTCACTGTTACACCGACACGCCCCACACCCCTCACCGTAACACTGATACACCCCTCACTGTAACACTGACACACCCCACACCCCTCACTGTAACACTGACACACCCCACACCCCTCACTGTAACACTGATACACCCCACACCCGCACTGTAACACTGACACACCCCTCACTGTAACACCGACACACCCCACACCCCTCACTGTAACACCGACACACCCCACACCCCTCACTGTAACACACTGATACACCCCTCACTGTAACACTGACACACCCCACACTCCTCCTTGTACCTCCCACCTTCTCCCCTCCCCTCCCATTCCCTGCTTTGGCCTGTATGCTCCATGTTCTGGGTATTTGTGTCTCGGACCCACCCTCGGCTCTGCGCTGACCTGTCTCTGATTTCAGGTGTTGCATATCGATCGACTAACCGACTGCCGGATACACAGTCCACCTACACCATAACCACCTGCCGCATCATGCACCCCTCTGAACTCTCCTCTGTCACCATGAGGTAAGAGACTGGGAGCGAGGGTTGGGAGGGAGGGGGTACAAGAACACAACAAAATAGGAGCAGGAGTAGTCCAGTCAGAGTCTGGCCCACCCCTCAATGTGACCATGGCTGATCTATGCTGGCCTCAACTCCTCTTCTGTACCAGTTCCCCATAACCCTCAATGCCTCGATCTTTCAAATATTTATCTATCTCCACCTTAAATATATCTGATGATCTGGTCTCCACCACCCTCAGGGGCAGAGAATCCCAGAGGTTCACCACCATCTGAGAGAAGACATTTCTACCCAGCTCAGTTTTACCTGACTGCCCCTTATTTTTGTAGTTATCTCCCCATGTCCGTGACTCTCCCACTGGTGGAGGCATCTCAACATCTACCCTGACAAGCCCCCTTAGGATCTTGTATGATTAATAAAGGTCACCCCTCATTCTTCTCAACTCCAAGGAATACCAGAGACAAACTGTCCAACTTCTCTTGCTAGGACAACCCTCTCATCCCCGGAGTTAGCCTGGTGAATCTCCTTTGGACTGTCCCCAGTGGTGCTATAAGGGTAGGTGCAGAACAGTGGACTAAGATGTGGGAGAGCTGGGGTGATAGGGATTGAAGTAACGGGAAGGGACAGGGTGTGGTTGAGGGGAGGGGAATGAATGGGGAGTGGAGGATGGTGCTGGATATGTGAGGGAGTGCAGAGGGTGAGTCACTCTCCTCCCCTCCCCTGTGCTCCCTTCCTTCTCCCCCTCAGCCCCAACCCTTCTCGTCTACATCTTCTCACCTCCCAACCCTTCCCTCGACTCCTGAAACCCTTGCTAATTCCTCCCTCCCTGTCTGCTCACTCGCTCACCTCCTCCGCTCCCCTCCCCTCCCCATCTCCCCGACTCTTAATCCTCCACCTCCCTTTCCCACACCCTCCAACCCACCCACCTCTCTCCCACACAACCTCCTCCCTACCATCACCCGTCCCCTCCCTCATTGTGGACCTTCTGCCCCACCCTCAGGCAGATTTAGCTGCAGCCCTCACACCCTGGAGTTGGGGTGTTACCAGTGTGACCAAGGATTTGCTAATGGTTCTGTCTTTATCCCAAATACAGGCAGAGAAGGCCGTGGTACAGGGGCTTGCTGAAAGTTTAAGGAGTAATGCCCCTTGAAGTAAGACCTGTGCTGTTTGAATCTAAGTGTTCACCGTCTGCCCCCTCCCCTGTAGAATGCATGCCCCTGTGTAGAGCACCAGCTCCTCCTGTAGAACCCCTGCCCCACCTCAGTCACCCAGCAGCCTGGGAATCCGTCCCTCAGGTTTAACCAGGATCCTATTTCTTCCAGAGAAATCGCTTTTCGTTAATTCCCTTTGGTTGATTTTTCATTCTTTCCACCTGAGTTAATGAATTTCCAGACCACAACACCTCAGCCTTGGCTCCCCTCTGCTTCCTTTGCTGATCCCGCTCAGTCAGCTCTCCCAGCCTCCTCATCTCTAATTAAACCGGTCCTGGTTTTGAAGCCTCCAGTAAATCTCCTCATAGCTGCCTTTGCTTTAAGAAGAAGGACTTGCTGTCTCTGCTCAGGCCGGCTCCCCGCTGGAGGCTGTTGTAGTTAGAGTCAGACTTTGAAGTCACGCTGGGTTCCTGCTCCGCCTCACTGCCTAGGACCTCCCTGCCGGGAGTTGCTGAGGCATGAAAGGGCGGACTGAAACACCACCTCCGTTTCAGGTGCTGGGAGGGTATTGGGTCAGCACACCATTGCATCCCATTGGCTCGGTGACTTCAGTAGGCACAGGGAAAGACGTGCATTTCTTGAGCGTCTTTCCTGACCTCAGACTGTTCAAAATGAATTACTTTAATCATGCAATCAGTGATATACTTTGGAAAGCACATCAGGTAGTTATTGACAAGCTTCCACAAACAGAAGTGAGCAGGTAACTTGTTTCTTCAGTTATGTTGTAAGATGGCCTAAGCATTAAATTAAAATGGAAACCTGGAGTGTAAAGTGGGCAGCTGAATATGAGTCCACTTTATTCATTATTAAACAATAGCTGTCTTGATCCTCACCTGTTCTCACACACCTCCCTGTTCTGTCACTTCACACTGCTCCCTGATGATCTGTACCAGGGTGGTCTCATTCACAGGCTGCAGGCTTGGACATCCTTCCTGTTGTAGATCTTCTCAGCCTTTCACAGTCTTCCCCCAACCCTGTCCTAATCAAACTGATGTTAGGCATCGGTTCAATCCAATGACGGGTTTGGTGTTGTTACATGTCAGGCTTCCTGTGTTGTCTGATCAGCAGTGTTCAGTTTGATAATACTAATATCCCTAACTTTTCAAATCTTGCTCAGTTGTTGGAATTAAATTTAGCCTCAGGACTAACCTAGTGACATGAATGTCAATGGGAAATTAAAGTATCTCCAAAAACTAACCATGCATCTTGTGTCATACAATGATGCTTTGAGGATTTTAAGTTGATATTTAATGGGTTAAACACCAGTGACATGGAACAAGTGGATGAGACTGGAGTGAGTTGACTTGGCTTGGGGTTGATTGGTTGAGGTGGATGTGTAGTGATTTATCATGGATAATTGGGCTGAACTGTTGTTTGCAATGAAGTTGATTGTCAAAATTTGTGGTTTGGTGGGGTTAACTGCAAGGGGTAATTTTTTGTTCAGCTGCACTTTCATTGGTGTTTTTAATTGATCAGTTTGAGATGGACACATGAGTTGATGTTAGTTTATTGGGTTTAGTTTCATTGCATTGTAACTAATTGAGTAGGATTTTGTTGAAGTTCATTGGACAGGGTGGGTCTGGGTCAGTGGAATGTGGTCAGCTGACATGGTAACAATCCTAGAGGTCCTTTGGTCCACCAGGTCTGTGCTGACAATCAAACACCACTTTACACAATCCTACATTCATTCTACTTTATCTCTCCACATTCCCATCAACTCCCTCCGGATTCTACACTTCCCTGCACACTAGGGGCAAGTTACACCAGTCAGTTAAATACCAACCCCCATGTCTTTGGCATGTGAGAGGAAACTGGAGCACCCAGAAGAAACCCATGTGGTCACGTGGTTAACATACAAACTCCACAGACAGTACTAGAGGTCAGGATTGAACCCAGTGCACTGGCACAACTAGTAGAGCCACTGCCTCGAGCAACCCAGGTTCAATCCTCACTTCCAGTGCTGTCTATGTGGAGTTTGCACGTTCTCCCTGTGACTATATTGGTTTTCTCTAGATACTCCGGTTTCCTCCCACATCCCAAAGACATGCGGGTTGGTTTGTTAAGTGGCTGGTGTAAATTGCCCCTAGTGTGTAGGTGAGGGGTAGAGTCTGATGGGAATGTGGGGAGAATGAAAAATGGGATTAATGTAGGATTGGTGTGAATGGGGTGGTGGATGGTGGAAGGGCCTGTTTCCGTGCTGCATCTCTCTCGGACTCTATGAACAGGCGTTGCTGGACTCCTGGGACTAGCTGAGCAGCTTCAGAATTCAGTGTAGCAACTGTGGTCTCTGACCTTTTGCTTGGTTTATACTTTAAATCAGAATCCCGACTGATACATTAAACCATTTTGTCTTTTATTGTGTTGACACCATGTTGAATGTATGACAGGAGCTAGCCTAGTCTTTGTCATATTTCAGCAGGATGGATTTTGTTGGGATCAGTGAAATACTTTTGCCCTTTTCTCTCCTCCAGCTCCCATCACACACCTAAACCCTCATGCGGCAATCTTGACAAATTAAGGCCCACCTCATCTGATGAGAACTTGCATAGACTGCGGCCCATCTCATCCTGTGGGAATTTCAACAGATTTCGTCCGATTCCATCCAGTGGGAGCACCGTGAGGTCCAACACCTTGGGGAGCACAGTGTCCAGCACCAGCTTCGAGGAGCTGAGAATAGCCCACAGCGTGAGTCACCGCAGGCGATGCTTATCAGAGTCGGCCACTAACTTGAGGGAGCACACAACCACAATGAGCACTTCACTTGGACTGGTCACACTGTTGAAGGAGCATGGTATATCTGCTGCAGTGTATGACCTGGTCAGCAGTACTGGTTTGGGTGCTCCCAGTAATCACCAACATCCCAAAGGAACCTTGCCTGATTGCCAGCATCCAGGGATACAGTTGGACTGCCCCCCTACATCCCCATTTGAACTGAAATACACTCACCCACCTCAACAACCCTTCCTCACTACGAGCCTGGCCAAGTCCATGCTCAGAGGGATGGGTCCCATGGAAGACGGAAGGAGTGCAAGTGACCACAGCAGTGAAAGAAACATTTTCAGCTTCAACCTTGTGGAGAAGCTGAAGCGACTTGGGTTGGACAAGGTGGTGGCCAGGGGCAGGGTCCACCTTGAGAACAAGAGGTTGATGCATCTCCCTCGAACACCCAGCACATGAGCACTGGCACCAGGAACACTTTCCTTTCCCTAATGAGGGTTCTCCAGCAAGACCCTGCACTTACTGATAAGTTTGAATGATCCCTTCTGTATCTGAACTGTACTTCCAGAAGACCTGTCCAGGAGCCATACTGTTGCTCCCCACTTCCCATCAGGCAGGTGAAGACGCGTTCCATTCTACTTCAAGCTTCTGTGCTTAAGCAAACTGTTTTTATTAAATCCAAGAGCAAATTGTCTGCTTAATGTTAAATAATAATCAGCAATAACAAGGATGAAATGAGAATTATTACATCAAGGCAACTGGTGTGTGTTAGCTGTTTTTTTAAAAAAAAGGCAAACTATTGGCTGCTTTGTACGGTGGGATTGTTGGTACTTTAGTGATCAGCAAGGTACGAGAATCGTCCTATGGCACATTTGCATGACTCTTCACTCCAGCCTGCCGATAACATTCTTCCCTGCCAATCCCGCCTTACTGTTGTCCTCTGTGGGGATCTCCACTGGATATATATTCCAGGCATTTTATTCCTGTGTGTTTTATTTAGAGATCATGGAGGCAAAGGGTCAAAGCTGACGGATTTTGATATCATTTGATGTGCAGGTATTTTATCTCAAGCTCTGTGCCAGTGTCTGACTGAGCTGGTCTGGACTGGTCAACCATCAGCCGGAGACCGTTGCTGCAATCTATTTCCTGATTGTCGGGGCACTTGTGGAATGATGAGGATTTTCGTGATGTAGAAACGTTCTGTTTTATTCAGCACTAATGTTTCTCGGCCCAAACAAACCTAACAAATTCTGTAAGCACTGTACCCCCCTCTGTCAGTGTCCCCCTCTGCTCTTTCCTTTCCACTTGGTAATAAAGAGCAAGAGCAATAGTGTGACCAGTATCTCTGCCCAGGGTTAGGGTTGTGTGTGTGTGTGTGTGTGTGTGTGTTTGTAAAAGCATGTTGTGTAAACATGTATGTGAGGCATGTGTGCAAGTGTGAGCATGTTGTCTGAACATGTGTGTCTATATGTGTTTGTGATATGTTTGTTTGTCACTGTGTGTGTGCGTCTGTGTGGGTGAGAGGGAGAGAGATCACAGGTAGGGTCCTTGGGCATGGGACAATGTGCTTTTCTTATCCCTCAAGTCTTTGGGGGTGTTTTCTGTGGGACTGGGTGCATTGCTACTCTGCAGGGGGACTTTGGACATCTGCCACATTCTAGGTTCGGTGCTTGGGTGGAATACTGCCTGCTCCTGGATTACCCACGTCTTAAACTGGGTGATTAATGACAGAGAAAGTTTTGATGTCTCTACTTCAGTTCTGGTGGTTTTAACATTGAGAATTGCTCAAGTTTGGAGAATTCCTTTGTTTCTTGTGTTTGTGTTTGGTTGTAAATGTTAACCCTTAATGTGCTGCATTCCTATTCAAAGAGCATAGTGGAATCCAGAAAACTACAAATCAAAGTCCTTCTGTAAGTTTCGAACTGTGGAAACAATTCAAGGGTCTTCTAATAAAGAGTGAAGTATGACTGGAAAGGCAGTGGGATGAGGGATGCTGGTCATTTGGGATGATTAGCATGTGCCTTCCAAAATCCCCTTGTCTTAAAATATCTTTCTATTTCAGTTTTGCAACATTCCCCCCTCTCTAACTCCCATCCCCGCCCCCACCCCAACCACCTCCTGTCTCTGCAGGTTTCAGGGGACAGAGCTCCAGGCCACCACATGTTGTGTGTGTAAATGATTCCTGATACCACCACTGTCACCAGTTCTGGGATAAGGCTGGATTGTTCACCCGATTGTCAGAGGTGGGACTGGAGCCTCAGCTAGACTTTATGGGGTTAACTTTTACAATTCCTGACATTGTTCTGATTTTGATCAATCTGGAGTTTGGATTTTTTGGGGTGTGTAGAAGTGGAGAGGATAAGGGCAATGTCTCCTGGGTCATCCTGTGACCAAGTACCCATGGGCAAACAGCATGGAGCTGCATCCTCAGCCTTTTGTGTGCCGCACTCTACCATTGTGTTCCAGCAACTGCCTCGAGGGGCACACTCTGATTCTGGCACCTCATTCTTCCCTTGGGGCAGTGCTGGTTTCAGTCCCTGGTTTATGTTCATTATAAAGTTCTGTCACAACTGTCGGTCCTCCACCAGGAATGCACCATGTAGAATAAACTCATTCCTTGAGCAGGATGTGTGACCTGCATAGTCCTTGGGGATTGGCAACTTGTGTATTTGCAGTTTTAGTGCAAAAGTGTAGCAAATTTTGGGGAATGTGGCTGCATGTAAGTCTGTCCTATTTGGATCTATTGATAGGATCAATTGTTTCTTGCAATCAGTCAGCTGTTCTGTGGAACACAGAGCAGCAACATGTTGCCTGCTGTATCAGACAGAAAATCAAAAAGAGTTTAATCCTGTAAAGCTTTGTAATTTTTTTAATTAATAAAGGAATAAGGAAACAGATGTCAGTCTGAGTTGCAGATCCAAGCTCTCCCTGAGCACCTTGCAGGTTTCCCCACAGTTTTAAATTCCCTTTCTCTCTCAGTCTGCTCCCCACCTCCGGCTCAGCCCTTCCTGCTTTCCTGTCAGGACTGTGCAGATATTATAGTTGATATTTTCAGATGAAGATCACTGTGCCACTCAGAGTGCTTTGTTTGTGCAGAATCATTAGTCAACCTTGTGGGCTACTACCAGTCACTTTAATCATGATTAAGATTCCCCATAGCCTCCATCTTCAACAGGAATCAATATTGAGAATTTATTTACAGGGGGATCCAATGGAATTATCATTTTTTATAATTGTGTTGAGAATGGTTTCCCAAGGGATGCTGTAATCCTGTCCCACATTCCACATCTCCTGGTTAACGTGGTGTTAATATGTCCCGATCCCTGAATGTTCCCTCAGGCTGGAGAGGAACAGTGGAGTCTAGGGGCTGATGTTCTACTCATACACACACTGGAATAGTGGTGCCTTGGTTAATTTACCAGGTTAATCCCCACCCCAGCCACCTGGATTAACAACCTGATTGTTTACAACCTGGGGATTTAAATTCAATTCAATAACTGTAGAATTTAAGTGGATAGTTGTAAAAAAAACATTTTCTGGTTCACTAACGCCCTTTGCAGAAGCCAGCCATAGAAATATATTTGCCTCTTTCCTGCCTGTAATTCAAATCAACCTAGGCACCAGAAACTGACCAGATACGTCACTCCCAGCTCTGTTCACCAGTGAAGTCCTCCCACTGACATCTTTGGACTGGAGTCTAAATGGGGAGGGGTAATCACAGACCATTTAAGTGAACCTTACATGGCCATGTTCATATGTTCTACGTTTCCTTACAACATAGAAGGAGGCCATTCAGCCTATCAAGTCTATTCTGGCTCTCAGAGCATTCCAATCACTCCCACTCTTATTCCCATGTAATCTATTCTGTCTCACATTCCCAGTAACTCCTCCCTAATTTCCTGCAACTGGATGAGACTAAGGAGCAATTTACACATCTTTGGGATGTGGGAGGAACATAGAACAGTACAGCACAATACAGGCCCTTCAGCCCACAATGTTGTGCTGACCTTTAAACCTCGCCTAAGACTATCCTTCCTCCCACTTATCTCTCTATTTTAAATTCCTCAATATGCTTATGCTTATGTGGAAACTGGAGCACCTGGAGGAAACCCATGCAATCACAGGGAGAACGTGCAAACTCCACACAGACAGCACCCGAGGTCAGCATCGAAGTGAGGCCGTTGGACCTTTTGAGACATCAGCACCAACCACTGTGCCATTGTGCTGCCATCTGTCGATTACAGAATAAATGTCTCCAGTTGATGCTCCAGCCTCCACTACAATCCCCGAGTATCTCCTTGACCCACCAGACGTGGTGTATAGGACACAGCACAAGCCAGTAAACCTCTTCCCAATTTCCACCTCCTGTCCTCCCTCAGCTGATGAATTGGTGCTCCTCCCTGGTTGAAGAACTCTTGAAGATGCTGAGAGCTGCAAGGGTACACAAAGTACTCTGGGTGGGACCTCAGTGTCCATCACTCCAGTGATGGTCCACCACCATAGACCAAGCTGGCTGACTTCTGAAGCACAGAGCTGCCAGAATGGGTCTTCAGCAGGTAGTGAGGGAACCAACACCTGAGATAAACAAGTCTAAATGTTGTCCTCCCAATCTACCTGTGGCAAACACACACATACAGTGCGCACACAAACACAGCCAGCTCTGGCATTCACACGTACAGTGCGCACACAAACACAGCCAGCTCTGGCATTCACACGTACAGTGCACACACAAACAGAGCCAGCTCTGGCATTCACACATACAGTGCGCACACAAACACAGCCAGCTCTGGCATTCACACGTACAGTGCGCACACAAACACAGCCAGCTCTGGCATTCACACGTACAGTGCACACACAAACAGAGCCAGCTCTGGCATTCACACGTACAGTGCGCACACAAACACAGCCAGCTCTGGCATTCACACGTACAGTGCACACACAAACACAGCCAGCTCTGGCATTCACACGTACAGTGTGCACACAAAGACAGCCAGCTCTGGCATTCACATGTACAGTGCACACACAAACACAGCCAGCTCTGGCATTCACACGTACAGTGCGCACACAAACAGAGCCAGCTCTGGCATTCACACGTACAGTGCGCACACAAACACAGCCAGCTCTGGCATTCACACGTACAGTGCGCACACAAACACAGTCAGCTCTGGCATTCACACGCCAACAGAAGGGGTTGCCCCTCGCCATTAGTAGGGAGTTCAAGGATTAGGGGCACGAATTTGAGATCTTGGTCATCACCACCACACTCCATCCCCACAGTTCCTCACTGCTCATAAGAGATCTGCTCCAGTTTACCTTATGCTTCTGAGAGCTTCAAGTGTCAAAAGTCTCACCCCCTCCGCTTGTTACCCTCCCTACCCACGGTAATCTGCGGTACTCAGGAAACACGGAGACAGAGTGTGGTTCACACACATACACCGTTTATTAAAACAACCAAAAATAGCAAATTCTCAGAGTAAAATCAACAACTGTAAACCTTTTCTTAATCAGGTCAAAACTCTTGCCTGTATCATTTTGAAAACGAGTTTATTTCTGAAACAGTGAGTGAGATTCTGGACTCAGCCGGACACTGGGTGACGAGGTGGTTTCCGAGGGCTACACGTGAATTTTCTCTGAATGACGACTCTGATTTTAGAAGTTTAGGAGTCCAGTTCATAGTCCTCGACGCTGCGCCGGCCGAAGTCCATCCAACCTGTGTAATCTCTGTCATTCATTTGGTGCAGAACATCTCGCAGTTGATAGCGGTCAGCTTGGTCCAACAGCCCCGCTGTATCGGAATAAAGCACATACGTCAGCTTGGAGCTTTCCCCTTAATTCCCCTCAAACGCACTAGGGTACAGTGCCACACCCGACCTTCACTGGGGGACGGTCCCACACACACTGACCCTCACTGGGGGACGGTCCCACACACACTGACCCTCACTGGGGGACGGGTCCCACACACACTGACCCTCACTGGGGGACAGTCCCACACACACTGACCCTCAGTGGGGGACGGTCCCACACACACTGACCCTCACTGGGGGACGGTCCCACACACACTGACCCTCACTGGGGGACGGGTCCCACATACACTAGGAGGTTTGGTCGGGCTGCCTGCTCTGTGCCTGGGTCACAGACTCGATAGTTTCCTCTAACCGACCTGTAGATGAAGTAGAGAGGGAACGTTCTCTGCAACACCCGTGGAGAGAGCAGCCCGGGACACCCAGGGATGGTTCGGAGCCACCGTCCGCCCCTAGCGATCGGGGCAAAGACCGGCCTGCCTTTGAACCTCGCTCACGCCAAAAACTGCTCCAGGCTCAGTCCCTCCCAATGACGTGTCTTATTTCCCAAGAATGTTAAAAACAGGCATCTGCTCTCGGCGAATCACAGTCCCCCCCCCCCCCAACCACCACCCCTCCACCCCCCACCCCCGCCCTCCGCCCGGGTTCCCGGGACCTTGGCTCCTGCTTCCTGTCTCTCCCAGTTGCCACGCTCGAAGTGCCCCCGCGCTGGTTTTACCCCCTGAGCAGATCCCAATGGGCTGAGTGATGAACCCGGTGCCAATCCAAGGCGCAGGTGCGGGGCTTGGGCGCAGAGATCGCGGTTACCCTCACCAGGGGTTGAGGCTGACTCTGGTTGGACTCTCTCCTGCGCTCCAGCCCACCCCCTCACTGCTTTCTTGCCTCCCTTCCGCTGCTGAGACTTCTCCCTCTCCAATCCCCTGACCCTTTAAACCTTCCTGGAGGAAACTGAAGGCGGGCATTCGTGAGAAGACCGAGAAGCAAATGTTGAGCAACAAACTGCTGGAGGAACTCAGCGGGTCGGGCAGCATCTGTGGAGGGAGATGAACCGTCGACGTTCCGAGCGCAAACTGGAGGAACAGCACCTCATTTTCCGTCTTGGAACCTCGCAGCCTAACCCCACGAACATTGAATTCTCCCACTTTAAGTAATCCCCCCCTTCCCCACACCCCCCCCCCACCACCATGCTTCTTCTCTTCCTCCCTTTCCTAGTCCTTTATTTTCCCCTTTGACCCATCTCCCCTCCTCCCCCGCACCTGCCTATCACTATCTCTTAACCTGCATCTACCTATCACCACCCTGTGCCCACCCCACCTCCCCTCTTTTGTCCACCTATCACTGCTCTGCTTTTCCCTCCTATATATTGGGCTTCCCCTTTTCCTATCTTCAGTCCTGAAGAAGGGTCCTGATCCGAAACGTTGACCGCCTGCTTTTCTCCACGGATGCTGCCTGACCCGCTGAGGTCCTCCAGCGATTTGTGTGTTGCTCCAGATCCCAACATCTGCCGCCTCCTGTGTCTCCCAGAGGCAAATGTTGGCCGGTTTTACCGCTGGATTTTTGCAGCCCCGAGCGCGAATTAGAGTAGTGGATCAGCGGCTGTGTTGTGGAGCATCGGTCGGGGATACCCAGGTGGTGGGACCGAGTCTCCGATGGGTCAGTTAACACCCACCCACCCGGAGTCAGGTCCAGGGTCATCCTGTGGACACCCCTTCCCCCCGTCCCCCACTTCCTTCCCGGTGCCTCTGTTAGATGCATTAAAGACCCAGTGGACATTGGCACTTTCAGGTGAGGGAGGGTGTCGGGGGAAGGGGGTGTGAAATGCGGCCCGCCAGTCTACCTTCCTGAATCTGGGGCATCAGTCTCGATATCAGCTCCTCCACTCTGAGGGACGCGGCCCGGCGGCCCAGGGAGCCGGCTCCGATGGCCGAGGGGTACTTGCCGCTGCGCTCCAGAACTGCCCCTCCGCTGTTGTGGGGGCCGGAGAGTGGCTTGGATAGGCAGCCTGTTGCCAGGACAACCACGAGAAGACTGATGTACCCTGTGTTGGCCATTTCTGCAAAACACAAAGGCAGACACGTGTCCGTTAGCCTGGGAATGCGAGTGGATTTCAGTGGACAATCCATCCAAACATTCCCAACAGCAGGAAGTTTGGAGCAGTGCGAGTCCAAAGTAAAGCTCCCAGTTCATGGGCAGCTGCAGGAAGTACTGCCGAAACCTAGTGAGATGTTGGTCTTTTTCTCCAGCGGCGAGGGGTTGCACAAAGCGCTGGTTATACCCATCCCGAGCAGTGCAGGGAGGTGTGGACAACGCGGCGGAGGGAGGAGAGACTGGACACGGAGAGAGCGCAATGATGTCTGACCCCAAAGGTCGAGTTAGGGGGAAAGAGTCCACAAACCAAGGTCTCCTCCCGTGGAATTTAGCAGAAGCCTGATAGAACAGATCAAGGTGTTACTGCGAAATATAAGTGTGGAAGGGACTTGCGCCGGGAGCAGAGAATCGGAACCGGGCTCTTCAAGAATAAATTCGAAATCTTCCACATAAAAAGCTCAATGCAAATGAGGATCTCTCCCCCAAATGGCAATTGATGCGGGTCCACTGTGAATTCAAAACTACGGGAGCTCTGGGGATATGTAGAAAAGGCAGGAGAAAGATGCAATGTAGGATAATAATTGGCACGGCATAATGCAGTTGTACAGAACATTGGTCAGGCCGAGTTTACAGTATTGGGTACAGTCCTGGTCACCACACGGCAGGAAGGGTGTGGTAGCAATAGAATGCGGAAGGTGTTGCCTGGAATGGGGAGAGGAAAGACAGGCTGGGTTTATTGTCACTGGGACGTAGGAGGCTGAGGGGTGACCTTATAGAGGTTTATAAATTGACAGGAGAGATGGTCAGAATCTTTTGTCTTCCCAGGGCAAGGGAGCCTGGAACTAGAGGCATAGGAAAGGCGTAGACGGGTGCGGACCTAATGCATGCAGATGGGACTAGTGTAGATAGCCATCGCGGTCGGCATGGACGACGTGGGCCGAAGGACCCGTTTCTGTTCTGTACAACTCTGTGACTCTAAGGAAAGCTGGACCTCGGCTGGAGCTGGGGAGGCGCTGGGGTGGAGGGGTGGAGCTGGGGTGGAGCTGGGGAGGAGTTGGGGAGGAGTTGGGGAGGAGCTGGGGTGGAGGGGTGGAGCTGGGGAGGCGCTGGGGTGGAGCTGGGGAGGAGTTGGGGAGGAGTTGGGGAGGAGCTGGGGTGGAGGGGTGGAGCTGGGGTGGAGGGGTGGAGCTGGGGAGGCGCTGGGGTGGAGCTGGGGAGGAGTTGGGGAGGAGTTGGGGAGGAGCTGGGGTGGAGGGGTGGAGCTGGGGTGGAGGGGTGGAGCTGGGGAGGCGCTGGGGTGGAGCTGCATCCACACGAGGCCGGACAAGTCCCACGAATGTATTACAATCGCACTGAAATATCTCCCAATAAGGGAAACAACCCGAATACAAAACCTAGCCACATTGTAACATTGGGCCTATAACTCTTTTCCCGCAGTGCGGACTCTGTTGCTGGGAGTGTGGAGTGCGCGGGCAGCTGCTTCTGCCGGTCCCGTGGAACCACAGAGCTACCGTGGTCACACTGAAAGTTGGGATATGTTAGGGACCCCGAGAGGCCTCCCCCATCAAAAACGTTCCTCCTGTTTTCCAAACACGCAGTCCTTGGTGCTCACCGCACACTCTGGAAACACAGAACTTAGAATAGTACAGTATAGGTACGGACACATCCACCCACCATGTCTCCGCCGACCATGATGCCAATTTAAACTAATCCCATCCACCTGCACTTGGTCTGTGCCCCTCTGTACCCTGCCCGTTAATGCGTCTGTTCAAAGGTGTTATCATATCTGCTTCTGCCGCCTCTGGAGGCAGTGCGCTCCAGGCACCTTCCACTCTGTTATCCCGAAACAAGTTCATGGAAGGAACGGAGACTCGTATTTCTACAACGGTGTTCAGAAGCTCAGTACGCCCCAGAACTTTTTGTAATCAATTGAAGGAAAGGGTAGACAACATCATCCCACACAAGACAGAAATAAATGGTCAGACAAATGCTTCTTTATGGTGTCGTTTGACGGCTCAAGAGTGACCAGGTTTCGGGGAGATAGCCTTTCTCTTCAGAACAGGAAGAATCCCGTCCAAAGGAACCTCGGTTTGTCATCTCGCCTGAGAAGCGGAGGTGGAACACGGGCCGGTATTAGCTGAAGCCGTTTCCCCAGTCCCTGAGGTGGGAACTGAAGCTCTGAGACAGGGAGGGTAAGTCAACCACACGCCGGTCATACACACATTGAGCCCGTAGCCCCGCTTTTGCAGCAGGGGTGAAAACCCCAAAGCAGGAAACGGGTTGAACCTTGTTAGTCACGATGAGTTAAACTTTTTTTCCTGTTCTTGGACACTAACAAATGTACGAGTACGGGAGTAAATTCTACTGTCTGTCAACTCAAGCTCTGTTAGAGTAAGGTACAGTCCTGGTGAGGAGAGAATAAAAGTCCTCTGCACTGTCTCATGAAACTCTCGGGGACATAATATGAATATTAATAAGGCACTGTCTGTGGGACTGCCTCCCCCACCCCCCCCAACCCAGTGAAGGTCAGTGTCTGTGGGACTGTCCCCCTGTGAGAGTCGGTGTGTGTGGGACTCGTCCCCCCAGTGAGGGTTAGTGTCTGTGGGTCCCGTCCCCCAGTGATGGTCAGTGTGTGTGGGACCCGTTCCCCAGTGAGAGTCAGTGTATGTGGGACTATATCCCAGTGATAGTCGGTGTGCTTGGAAATGTACCTTAGTATCTGTGGAATATCCCAGAAAGTCGATAAAATTATCAAGGGAGAGAACATTTTGGGCACCGTTAAGAGGGAACGTTCACAGATCTGAACATCCCAGCCCCGTGCCCTCATGGTTGTAGTCGGGTGTTTCTGATCTAACGCTGCAACTCCGCCCCTCCCAGACTGCAAAAGTTTACTTTTCAATTTAGTTCAGTTCTCTCTCGAAAGCCCTGAGTTCTTCACCCTCCCACCGGTTTGGAGCTCAGATCCATTGAGATCCTCACAGGATCTGTGGAATTCATTGCCACGGACGGCTGTGGAGGCCAAGTCATTGGGTATATTTAAAGCGGAGGTTGATAGGTTCTTGATTAGTGAGGGCGTCAAAGGTTACGGGGAGAAGGCAGGAGAGTGGGGTTGAGAGGGAAAAATAAATCAGCCATGATTGAATGGTGGAGCAGACTCGATGGGCTGAATGGTCTAATTCTGCTCCTATGTCTTATGGTCTTATGGATGAGACTAAACCCTCCCTCGGCCTCACTGATGGGAGCGCGAACCGCGGAAGGAGGAGAATCCTATGGAGAAAGAGAAATGAATATACAAAGTACAGAGAAACCACAAGAAAGAGGGAGAGAAGAGTAGAAAGTGAGAGTATTGAGGTAGAGAGAGGGGGAGACCCGTCGGCTGCTCACCAGCTCTGCGCTCTGCCGCTGTCCCTGGTCCTGATCTGTAGATTCGGCTCTGCTCGCTGCTTCTCTCTTGACCCTCTCAGCCCCTTTTATACATCTACCGACTGACGTGTCTTCGCTTAGACACGGGTGTGGGGGGGGGGGGGGGGCGGCGCCGGCGGGGGTAAAGGAAAGGCAAATAAATAAAAAAGGAGCTCTCTGCGTCATTTGGTCTCCAAGTCTCTTCCGAAATCTCTCAATATTTATTTGGAGGAGGTGGGCGTTGATAGTAGATGGAAATCATCTCAATTTTCCGATAGAATAACAGAGAGTTTACAGCACAGAAGGAGGCCATTCGGCCCATGGTCCGTATCGGCTCTATGTGAGAGTCGACCAGCCAGATCTACTCCTCTGCCCTCTCCCCGTTGCCCTCCATTTCGGTTATGGAGTCCTCTCTTGAATACTACCACTGAACCTGACTCCACAACTACTCCCGGCAATTTACCGCTTCCTGAGCAACAGAAGATTTTCCTGGTCTCACTCCTTTTGCCAGGCACCTTCATTCTATGATTCTTGACCTCTCCACCAATGAGAACAGTTGGTCTCTGTCTACCCCATCCATTTCTATTGAAACTTACAAAATTCTTACAGGGTTCTAGACGCTTGATGCAGGGAGGATGTTTCTCCTGGTTGAGTCTAGAATCCGGGGGTCAGAATAAGGAGTGGGCCAATAACGACCTCTGCTCATATTTCTTATGTTCCTCTCTATATCAATGAGAAGGAGACCGTGTATTTGTATCCAAGTTTGCTGAAGATACTAGAATATCTTTCTCCCAGCGCACGGGAATCTAAACTAGAGGGGATATGTTTAAATTGAGAGGGGAAAGATTTAAAGGGGATCCGAGGGTTAATATTTTACACAGCAGGTGGTGAGTGGCAGAAGTGGTACAATTACGTTAAAAAGACATTTGGACAGGTGCATGGATAGGAAATGTCTAGAGGGACATGGGGCCAAACACAGGCACATGGGACAGGTTCAGGTAGCACTTTGTTAGGCATGGATGTTGAGCCCAAGAGCCCGTTTCCATGCTGTATGGCTCCATACAAAGGTAGCCAGCAGTTTGAATTGTGAGAAGGCTGCAGATGCAAGGATGCACCTCTGCTCACACCCTTCTCCTCCCAGACCCCCTTGTCCTCACATTTCATCCTACCAGCCTACATACCCAACACATCATTCTCAGGCACTTCCGCCATCTCCAATGGGGCCCCACCACCAAGCATATCTTCCCCTCCCCACTCCTTTCTGCCTTTCGCAGGGACCACTCTCTCCACGAATCCCTAGTTCACTCACCCCCCCCCCCCCACCCCACACACATCCCACTCCCACCCCGGGAACTTTCCACTGCCCCCGACATAGGTGCAACACCTGCCCCTACACCACCCCATCACCTCCATCCAGGGACCCAAACAGTCCTTTCAGGTGAGACAGAGATTCACCTACAACTCCCTTAATATCATCTACTGCATTCGGTGCTCCAAGTGTGGCCTGCTCTACGTTGGTGAGACCAAACGCAGACTAGGTGACTGTTTCGCAGAACACCCATTCTCTGCCTGTAACCACGACCTGCATCTCCCCATTGCGAGTCACTTCAACTCCCCCTCCCACACTATCACTGCTATGTCAGTCCTCGGCCTCCTCCACTGCCAGGAGAATTCCAAGCGCAAACCGGAGGAACAGCACCTCATTTTCCGCTTTGGAACCTTGCAGGCTAACGGCATGAACATTGAATTCTCTCACGGATGCTGCCTGGCCTGCTGAGTTCCTCCAGCATCATCGTTTTTAAAGACAGTGAGAAATTGAATATAATGTGGAAAAGAAACATGGAGTTAAAACAATGAATAGAAAGGCGGGGTATTGTTTAAATGGTGAGAGACTGAAAGATGTTCAGAGGGACCTGGATATCCTTGTACATAGATCATTGCAAGTTACTGAACAGGTATATTAAGTAATTAAGAA
Source organism: Pristis pectinata (assembly GCF_009764475.1). Lineage (NCBI taxonomy): Eukaryota > Metazoa > Chordata > Chondrichthyes > Rhinopristiformes > Pristidae > Pristis > Pristis pectinata. Next base: position 1,815,335 of record NC_067429.1, on the reverse strand, counting down.
GGCAAACTATATGTTGGCCTTCATTGCAAGAGGAATTGAATCCAAAAATAAATACATCCTACTGCAATTATACAGGGTCCTGATGGTACCATGCTTGGAGTATTGTGTATCAGTCCAGTCTCCCAACCTAGGAAAGCGCAGCAACTGGGGTGAGAATTTTTTTACCCAGAGGATGCTGGATCTTTGGGATTCTCTGCCCAAGACAGCTTTGGAGATTTGCTCACTGAGTATGTCCAAGGATGGGATCGATACACTCATTTGCTTTCTAAGGGAATCAAAGAATCTGGGGTTAGTGCAGGAAAGTGGCATTGAGGTAAAAGCCATTATCTTGCTGAGTGGTGGGGCAGGCACGAGGGGCAAAATGGCCGAGTCCTGCTCCCATGTCATACATCCTTATGTAAACCGAGTAGCTGCACTTTTGCTGCTATCATGAATGGGCTCAGCATTGACAATGGATTGAACCTGGGATCATCCATGTCAACATGGATGTCACGGTTAATTTGACTTAAATGGTCTGAATATAGTCAGTTTAGGTTAGTATTGTCTATTGTGGCTTGTTACTGCTCAGTATAGCCTGGTGTGCCTCCACATGGCTTGGAAGGGCTCGGCATGCCTTAGAATTTCTAAGTATGTCGTGGTATGGCTCAAAAGCTTGGAATGGCTAGCTGTAGATCAGTAAGGTCCAGTATAGTTTGGTTTGACCCATTTTGGCTTGGTATGGATCCATATGGGCCAGAATGGCTCAGTATGGCCCGATGTAGTCAATTATAGCTCAGCATGGCCTGGTAGATCTTAATATGACGTGAAATAGGTCAGCTCCGTCCATTATAGCTCAGCACAGCCTAGTATGGCCTAGTATAGCTGGGTAGTGTGATCTCAGTATGATCTGTGTGCTCTGTACTGTATTGGGAAAAGACTTTCTGAGCTGCAGTTGAGCATCCTGTGCAAGAAGCTTGCTAATTGTGGACACAATGCATGAAAGCTTAGCGTTGACACTTCCTCATCTCTATACTGAAGTAACAGACCACCCCTCCTTCATACAGCACAACCTCATTGTGCATTCCACATGATGCCGCTCAGCACTTATGTGCCCCGAGCCAATGTGGACAATGTTTACCAGGTATCCCCCGCCAGCAAAATAGCAAGGGCTTCAAAAAGCTCCTCCTTATGGTTTAAAGGCAATGCTATCATAACTGCAGTCTCTTGTGTCGCCATGATAGCTGATAGAGTCATAAAGACCAGTGTCTGTGTAATTTGTACCTGGAACATCTGTGTAATCTGTACCTGCGACATCTGTGTAAAATATACCTGGAACATCTGTACCCGGAACATCTGTGTAATCTATACCTGGAATATCTGTGTTATCTGACCCTAGAACATCTGTGTAATATGTACCTGGAACATCTGTGTAATCTGTACCCGGAAAATCTGTGTAATCCCTACCTGGAACATCTGTGTAATCTGTACCTTGAACATCTGTGTAATCTGTACATGGAACATCTGTGTAATCTGTACATGGAATATCTGTGTAATTTGTACCTGGAACATCTGTGTAATCTGTACCTGCGACATCTGTGTAAAATATACCTGGAACATCTGTGTAATCTGCACCCAGAACATCTGTGTAATCTGTACCTGGAACATCTGTGTAATCTATACCTGGAATATCTGTGTTATCTGTACATGGAATATCTGTGTAATTTGTACCTGGAACATCTGTGTAATCTGTACCTGTAACATCTGTGTAATCTGTACCTGGAACATCTGTGTAATCTGTACCTGGAACATCTGTGTAATCTGCGCCAGTAACATGTGTAATGGATATATTCTGAGCCGGATCATGCAGAACTATCAATATTTTCAATGGTTAACGTGGAACAGGGTAGTAGGGCTGCGAGACCTCCTGTCTCTAAGTGCTCACTGCCTTTCCCTCTGAAGTTCACTCATTTTGTTCTTTCAATTTCCGTGCCTATGTATCTTTCTGTGCTACCCCACCCTTGCACCCCCACTCTCTCCCTCCCACAAAATTTTCTGGGTTCCTCCCAAGGGCTCACTGCCCCCCCCGTCCACATCCCCTCTTCTATATGTTTGGAGGGGCTTCGCCCCACTCTCGCTACAGTTAATTGGCCAGTTCACAGATCGTTCTTCCAAACCCACCAGTGGAATCTGATTACAGGTCACACTGTGTCTGCACCTTCTGCATTAACCACAAATTCTCTCATCCCCTTCCCTGGCTCTCCCCCTCACTAGATCACAAGCACCATTTGGCCTGCTCACTAGTGCACTAGGTCCGCTGGTGCAGCTCACCCACCCACACGTTGTGAGAGTGATATGTAGTCATGGCCAATTGGGCAGGGTGGTGGACAAACTACTCCCTGAGTTCAGTCTCAGGTTCGGGCCAGAAGATGAGGTGCATGAAGCTTGTGCACTGAGGGCTCTCAATACAGTGAGTCCCAGTTCCCACAGGGAGTTCCCTCTCCTCACTTGGGCTCGCCACATTAGAAACCAGTTGATGCATTTGTGGAAATCAGTGCGGGAGAATCCCGTGTAAACAAGCTGTCTTCATTCACCGAATCTGGTAGCAGTCATCTCTTGCAGTAACATTTTATCGTCACTTCTGTCCATTTCTTGTGCTTTACAATTTCTAAAAGGACTTTAGGAAGTTGGAAAGCGTCCCATATTTGCAGGACAGGCTCCATGAGTGGACAATAAAACACGGCCTGGTCTGGAGGAGCTATAAAGGAACACAGATTCGCTTTGTTCAATCTACAAGGGGCACTCACAGAATGATCAAAGGTTTACCAATTGAACGTATTCAGACCAATGCAACAATAGCAGAAACACACACACTTGAAATTAAGTGTACTTTAGATGAAATAAACTCGATCTCTCTCTACAAACCAAAAATAGATCCCTGTTAAAAACGAATTCATCGGACAATAATGAAGATAGCGAATTGTCTTGGTACAAAATTACATTTGGATCTTTAAACTGCCAGATCAGACCCTTATGAGATAATGAAACATCATCATATTGTATATGATTACACTGCATTACACGGAGTATCCAACAGAGAAACGGGCCATTCGGCCCGAATAATCTGTGCTGGTAATTACGCTCCATTCAAACCTCTTCCTATCCTTCCTTACCTCATCTGTCAGAGTGACTCCTCCCTCCCTTGCCTGCTTGTCCGACCTCTCCCCAACACGTCTCCCCAACATCGGTACCACAGGATACGCCTGAACCACTGCCAGTGGGAACAAGTTTCACATTCTCACCGCCCTTTGCGTAAAGAAGTTTCTCCTGAATCCTCTAATGGATTTCTTGGGGAACATCTTACATTGACGGCATTTGTTCCACGTCCTCTCTATACTCACTTTATCAAAACCTTCCGTCGTTAAAAAACAGACTCGGTTGAGCACCCTCAGCCTTTGGGAGGGAAGAGGCCCACATATATATTGTCCCAGGTTAACTGAGCCATTGTGAGGCCATGAGACTGCCAACAATCCCACAGGAGAATCCAGGGTATCAACAGAAAACTTCACAGTTCAAGTACTGAGGAGTACCCTGCGTTAACCGACAGCCGGGCGAGGAGTTCAGCTGCTGAAAGCAGGGGGTCAGTAGCAACAAACGAGCTGACAATTGCTGGTGGGGTCGTACGGCGCAGAAAGGCCCCACCCTGTCTGCCCACCAGCGCACCTGCCCACACACGGTGAGACCGGTGCGCAGTCACCGTCAGTTGGACAGGATGGTGGACAAACTACTCCCCGAGCTCTGTAGCGCCGAGCGCCGGAGGGTGAGGCACGGAAAGCATCCACTCGATTCCTCTGCCTTTTGGTACTTGTGCAGTGACTCTCGATACAGAGAGTCGAGGGAACCCCTTCGGCCCCTCGAGTCCGTGCTGACCATCATGCACTGCGCCTACGCTGATCCCATTTTGTTCTCCCCACTTTCCCATCCCAGATTCCACCCCCTCACCCACGCACTGGGGGCAATATACAGCGGCCAATTAACCTACTGTGGGAGGAAACCGGAGCAACCGAGCGAACCCACATAGTCACAGGGAGAGCGTGCAAACTCGTGACAAACCTCAGCCGTGCTCCGGACCCGCTGGGTACAGCTCAGACCCCGGCCCTGCCCGGGACCCCCAGCATACAGCGCAGGCTCCCGCCCGGCTTCCTGCCAGGTCTTTGTGCAATTCCATCCGGGCGCATCTTTCATTGTCCGTGGTCATCGCCGGCCGTCTGTCCCACACCCTCCCCATCCCCATCCCCATCCCCTCCTGTACGATCAACTACTGGCCTCCTGTTTAGGACACTCTGCGGCCGCTGTCAAAGTCCGTCCACTGCTGCTCGCGTGATACACCATAGATGCTAATGTGTGTGGGATCCTGCTGTGCGGGAGCGCGCTGTGTGGGGGATCCTGCTCTGCTCTATTAGGCTATCACGTTTGCTGTATTAAAACAGTGAGAACACTTCCTTAGCTGTGAAAAGCTTTGAGATGTCCTGAAGTTGTGAAAGGCGCTATGGAAATGGAGATGGCCCTTTGCTTTTCTTGGCGCGGGGTTCCCGAAGCCCAGACGGGTCAGACTGTGACTGTGCAGAGCGCATGAGGTTCGGAACTCGTTGCCCGCACTGCTGTGTCCCCCTTCACAATGATCAGGGCTCTGGAGGCATCAGGAAGCAATCTGCAAATAAAATTGAGCAATAAATCAAAAACACTAGAATTTCTCAACGGGTCAGTCAGTGTCTGAAAGGGAAGCAACAGCTTCAGCAGTGCGGAGAGCCCGTCATCGGAACCATCGCAGCTACTGGCACGCAGATCAATCAACTTCTGGATCTGCATTAGACCAGCTGAGGAAGTCAATTCTATTTTATTAACGGACACTGCCCCTGCTCTTGATGCTGACTGCATTAATGAACTTTCCCAATCTATCGGGATTTGCTTAGAGTGTCAAGCAGAGGCAAGCACACACTTACAAGGAAACGGGTAAACACACACACACAATCACTGACATTCAAATATTTACACACACACACGAGGCACACATACACACATACTAGTTCTGCTATACACAGTCACGCGTACACATATACTGACACTGACACACACACGCACGCATTCACACACACACATTCACACACGTACAAGCACCAACCCCCCCCCCCCCCCCCCCCCCCCCCCCACACACACACACACACAAACTGCCCAGTGGCCTGACATTTAAACCAGAGCTTGTCTGGAGGGGAGTTCTTGCTGTTACATCATATGAAGGTTACTGAAGTCTTTGGAGTTTGAAGGTCTATTTTTAAACTTTCAGATTACCATTGATTCTCCAAATTCTGCAGTGGGTTTAATTTTGAATCTTTCGTACACCTCTGGATCACAGTAACCTCCAGCCTTCAGCGTACTTGCTGCTATTTGTGCCTCTGCAGGTTGAAACCTTGCATCAGGACTGAGAGTGGCGAGGTGAGGTGGCCAGTATAAAGGGGGGAAGGGGAGTGGCGAGACAGGAGTCCCAGGTGATTGGTGGGCTGAGGAGGGGTTTTTATTTTTTCTCTGTCTATCCTCGATCCACTAACCGTATCTCCCTGTATCACCGTTATCATTCTCAATCTGTTGATCTCTCTGCATCTCTCACGTTCTCTCTCTCCATTTTTGTTGGTCTTTAGTTGCATCTGTCTCTCTAATGTGTCTCACTCTATTTACACAGAACAGGACAGCACAGGGACAGGCCCTTCAGCCCATCACGTCTGTGCTGACCATGATGCCAATCTAACTAATCCCATCTGCCTGCACATGGTCCTTATCCCTCTATCCCCCACTCCCCTCCCCTACCTGACACCACCCGTCTGTCAACTTACACCCCTCCTCAGCCCACCAATCACCTGGGACTCCTGTCTCGCCACTCCCCTTCCCCTCTTTATACTGGCCACCTGACCTCGCCACTCTCAGTCCTGATGCAAGGTTTCAACCTGAAACGTTGACCATTCCTTTCTGCTGAGTTCCTCCAGCAGATTGTTTCCTGTCCCTCCAACCCCTGTCTGTTCATGTGTCTGTCCAGATGCCTCTTAAATGTTGCTATGATATCTGCTTCCCTCACCACCCCTGGCAGCCCATTCCGGGCACCCACCACTCTCTGTGTGAACAACTTGTCTTGCAAATCTCCTTTAAACTTTCCCCTCTCACCTCAAACCTATGCCCTCTACTATTTGATACTTCCATCCTGGGTAAAAGACTGACTACCTACCCGATCCGTTCCTCTCTTTATCTTATAAACTTCCTCAACTTCTAATGTTCCAGAGAAAACAACACAAGTTCGTCCAACCTCTCCTTATAGTTAATATCCTCTAATCCAGACAGCATTACGGTAAACCTCCATGTAAACATCAGTGGTGAAGCTTCCCTGATGTTGACCCAGAGTGTTTGGGTTGCTGATGGCCCCTGTAGGGGTAACTAGCTGGTGAAGATCCACATCTCTATGGTGCACTTGTTCCTTTGTTCACAAACACACTGGAAACAGAGAGGCAATTCTTGTCAAATCAGAAAGTGGGCCTGCTAACTGTGGGGTCACAGAGGCAATGTGATATCCAGTGTTCACTCCCACTGCTTCACTCTTTTTCTCAGTCCATGGATGCTGCCTGAGCTGCTGAGCATCTCTGTATTTTCTGTTTTTACCTTGGATTTCCAGCATCTGCAGCTTTTTGCTTTTAGGAAACTGCACTTCACACAGTGAGTTCACTTCAACTGCTGTGACGTTTAGTGTGTGGATGACAGTTGTCTTTCACGCATCAAGATTCCACAAACAACAATGAGGTAAATGGACAGTTAGTTTGTTTTGGAGGGAGCAGTATTGCTGTGGTCTTGATTGTGTTCCCTCATGCAGGAACTCCAAGCTTTATCCAGCTAAACCCACAAAATACATTTCTAATTCTTGCCGGGAATCTCATGTGAATCACTCTGAAATGTAGGCAGCACCGACATATGGGTCTCTGTGGGCAATGGCTGCTTTTGACAGGGGTATCAAAATGTTGTCTCCAAGAGGAACCGCCTCTGCATTCTTCAACAAAAGCACTTCACTGGCCCACCAGCACTTCTCAGCACTGACATAACTGAGTCCCTCGCTGGCCTGCCTCATCCCCACTCCCCACCCGCTGCTGAAACCCCCACCACGTCTTTGTGAACTTTAGACTTGACTATTGTATTCAATGAGGGTTGTGCCCACCCTCCTTATGGAACTCTGTAATTCAAGGCTCTTCAAACCTCTCCAGCTCAGCCACCAGCCCTGTCATTGTCACCCAGTTAAAGAAAACCAATCTAATAATTCTCCACCTTTGAAAGCCTCCCTGTTCTCATCTCTCTCCACCTCTGTCACCTCCTCCAGCCCGAGAACCTCCTGAGGTCTCTGTGCTTCTCTGATTCCGTCCTCCTGTCTACGGTTAATGTCCATTGGCAGCTCTGGCCTCGCTGTCAAGGCTCTCAGTTCTGACAGTCCCTCTCTCCCTTCATACCTCCCTCTTTGGCCTGTTTTGAGTTAGCTGTTTTGATAAGAATGTAAGAAAAATGGAACTGGGAAGACCAATTAGCCATTTGACTGTTTCTTTCCATATGATGTTGAAGGAGACCATTTGGCCCATCGTCCATGTTGACTCAGTGAGCAATCCCATCAATCCCATTCCCTCACTTAACTCTGTGACCCATTCTCTCTCACATGCCCATCTAAACCTTCTGATTCTACCACCAGCCACATCCACCGGGGCCAGTTAACCTACCACCCCATGGGTCTTTGGGATATGGGAGGAAACATGAGCACCCAAGGGAAATCCACGCAATCACAGGGAAAAGGCGCAAACCCCCATACAGATACACAGGAGGTAAGGATCAATCCTGGGATGCTGGAGTGGGTAGACAACTACCCTCCCTGCAAGGCCACATACATCAAACTCATGGCTGATCTTTTATTGCAAGACTGTTTTCCTGCACTATCCCATGTCCCCGGATTCTCTTATATCCAAAATCTATCAATTCCACTTTGATGGAACTTACTGATTGAACTGCCGCAGTTCTTCTGGGCTAGAAAACTTCAAAGACTGTGACCTCTGATTTGAGACTCCTTGTTAGAGGAATCAGCCTCCCTGCATCCGGCTTGTCCTGTAAGAATCTTCAATGACATCACCCCTCAGTCTTCTCAAATCTAGAATGCACAGAATCTCCCCTGATACAACAAACCAGTCCGGTGAATCTACACTGCACTCCCTCAATGGCAGGTATATGCTTCTGTAGGTAAGGGGATCAAAACTGTAACAATGGAGCAAAAAACAGTCCACTGGAGGAACTCAGTGGGTCGGACAGCATCGGTAGAGGGAAAGAAACTGTCACCATTTCATGTCGAGACCCTGCATCAGGGACTTGAAGTGGAGAGGAAAGGAGGAGGGAGACAGGTCAGTAGGTGATAGGTGGACCAAGGAGGGGTAAGGAATGATGGACAGTAATTTTTACGTCTTCATGTCTTTGCACTGTACCTGCTGCCGCCACAAAACAACAGATTTCATGACATACGTCAGTGATAATAAACCTGATTCTGATTCAGGTGGAGCCAGCTGAGGCAGGCAGGTGATGGATGGAAGCAGGCAAGGAAAAAAACAGGATGCGGAAGATGGAGCCAGGTGGTGGGGGGGGGGAGGGTGAAGGAGAGGGGCTGGGGGGTGATGGGTGGGAACACAAAGGCTACAAAGGCTGGAATCTGGTGCAGGAAGGTGATAATGGGGACCGTGTAAGGGAGAGAGATGAAGCACAGATGGAACCAGATGGGGCAGGGGACCTGGTGGGTGAAGTGTGGGGGGGGGGGGTTGGGTGGAACCAGGGGGAGGGGGAGGGGGATGAGGGGCATGGGATTGAGAGAGAGAGAGGGAGGGAGAGGGAGAGAGAGAGGGAGAGAGAGAGAGGGAGAGAGAGAGAAAGAGAGAGGGAGAGAGAGAGAGAGAACAGGAGGTAAGGGTTACCTGAATTGGAGAATTCAGTGTTCATCATTGGGTTGAAGACTGCCAAGAACAACAGCTGGGTAAGCCCTTCACTATCCCATGCAGTCCACTCCAACTCTCCCAAACCCTTCCCTATTCCACTCAGCCCAATCCAGAGACGACCTTTGCCTTCACTTCTTACCAGTTTTCCAGCCAGCATTTTAAAAACCTGCTCATTCTTGACACACGGTGGAGGGAGAGAAAGGTGCCTGATGGACCAGCCCTCTGGAAAAGGTGGACCATGAACTGAGCAGATAGATGTCCTGAATGAACTGTAGGACCTTGGGACGGATCATGTGGACCAGAGTGGTACCAGCTCAGCATAGGCCCCCAAGACACTGGAAATGTTGGCTAGTGAAGTCAGTTTGGGACGTTCCCCAGTCATAGCTCCAATGTGAAGGTATTGGTGTCAGGATGGAGAGTTCAACAGACACCCAGCAAGTTAAGGCATCCAACCAGTTCTCCACCAGAACGTGGCTGCACTGGGGACTGGAATGATCCCTCATCTCAAAGGAGCAGTTTAAACATCTGCTGAGGATATTGATGGAGCTCAAGAGAGTGTAATGGCACATCATCCAGGTCTTGAGGTGTGGCAAGCTCTTGACCCTCAGGATCTGTGGCTGAAATGGCTGGGCTAACATGTTAGCCACCCTAGTGGAAACAGAACTGAATTGGCTCATGTAGGCATTCCACAGCCAGTACAGGAGCCAGGTAGCTTGTTCTCCCGGAACACCATGGGTTTCCTGAAGGAATCGTACTTTATCAGTTCTGGTCACCACATTACAGGAAGGACATGGAGGTTGTGGAGACAGTGCAGATGAGGTTCACCAGGATGCTGCCTGGATTAGAGGGCATGTGCTATAAGGAGAGGTTGGGCAAACTTGGGTTGTTTTCTCTGAAGCAGCAGAGGCTGAGGGGAGACCTGATAGACATTTATAAGACTATGAGAGGCACAGATAGAGTAGACAGCCGGTATCTTTTTCCCAGGGTTGATATATCTAATACCAGAGGACATGCATTTAAGGTGAGAGGGGGAAAGTTCAAAGGAGATGTGCAGGACAAGTCTTTTACACAGAGAGTGGTGGGTGCCTGGTACATGCTGTCAGGGGTGGCGGTGGAGGCAGATACGATAGAGGTGTTCACGAGGCTCTGAGATAGGTTCAGGGAATGGAAGTATAGGGACATTGAGCAGGCAGAAGGGATTAGTTTAGATGGGCAGTTGATTACTGATTTAATCAGTTTGGCACAGCAGTGTGAGCTGAAGGGCCTGTTCATGTGTCGCACTGTTCTATGTTCTATGTTCTATGTTCTATGTTCTGTGTTCTATGTTCTATGTTCTGTGTTCTGTGTTCTATGTTCTATGTTCTATGTTCTGTGTTCTGAACATCTCCAAAATACAAACGTACATCAGAAAGTTAAAAGTAAATGTAATTGGCAAAAGAGCTGGGTATAAGTTAGAGAGAAGGGTGTGAGGAAAGGAACAGTTTCACTGAGCTCCCACTCTCACCCTCATCCCCACCCCCAGCCCCACCAGCTGGAACTGAACAATAAATATCAAAGAAGGTCAAAGATTGAGGCAAGTGGAGGGAAGGATTAATCGAGAATAAGGAGATGATTCACTCTGACTTTCTGTATCCTTCTCCTCTTTCTACAACACAGCCAAAAGGTCAGAATGTTTTTCTGTTTCCCACTGTTTAATCAGAAGAGGTCACCTGGGGAACAGAGAGCAAAGTGTGGATGCTGAATTTATACTCAATATTCTTGCTTCTGTCTGACTTTATGCACACCTTAACCTCTTGAGGATGGTAGTAGAATGATGGTAAGGTTCAAGTTTAACTTCTGTCCTTGCTCCTGTGAAGAGCCCTGATAAGGAAGCAGTTGCTGCCTCATTCTGTCTCAGCGCCCATGCCTAGGGAGGACCAGGCAGGGTCTCGATCATGTGTCATTGCTGGTCTGTGCCTTTACATGTCTGGAGGGATAGAAGGAAACCACTTACTCATGTCTGCTCCCCTATGTCTCTCATTGCCTTGACCAGGACACACCAGGTAATCAAAGTTACAGGTGACAAACTTGCTGATGCTTTAACTGTGATCTTCCAAACTTCTCTCAGCCTGGAAATTATTTCCTCAGGCTGGAATGCCAGCAATGTCACCACATGACTGAGGAAATGCGGGAAAGATAATTGGGTGAAGTTAGAAGGCTGTCAGACCAGCTTCCATTTGGGTAACAGACTGGAATCTGTTTTTTGGGACAAAGTGACTGAAAACTGGGTCCAACGAGAACCGAGCAAAGAATCCAAGGCCCAGGAAAGAGTAGGACAGGATGTCATGGCAGGGCAGCAGGTAGACCTGCTGCCTTACAGCTCCAGTGACCCAGGTCCGATCCTGACCTCTGTTGCTCTCTGCGTAGAGTTTGCACATTCTCCCTGTGGCTGCGTGGGATTCCTTCAGCTGCCCCAGTGCTCCAGTTTCTTTCCACATCGCAAAGACATGTGGGTTGTGAGGCTAATTGCCGCTGTAAATTGCCCCTAATGTGTAGGCGAGTGGTAGAATCTAGGGGGGGAATGTTTGGGGAATAAAATGGAATTAGTGTTGATGGGTCTTGATGGTCAGCATGGACTTGATGGGCTGAAGGGCCTGTTTATATGCTTAATGACTTTGACTCTTCAGCCAATGTTTGAAATCGTTGTCATGGAAGATAGCATCATCAGAACAGATGCCACAGAGATGGACCAAGTGAAAGAATGAATTGGGCTCCTTCCAGGAAACAGGCTGGGTGGGAGTGGAAGCAGGGAGCCAAGGACCCTGTGGTGGTTGCTTATCCTTCCAAACTTGTGTCCCACCACCAGATTCCTTCATCTTGAGCTTTATTCCCTGTTTGTCACTTAAATTTCTTTTGCCTTCCACATGATCCCTGGATTCTCTCTTCCCTTCTCTCCTCTTCTGCATCTTGAAACCTGTTTTATCTATTCCCAGTTCTAATGAGAGATCATCACTCTGGCAACCTTGGGTCTACTTCTCTCTCCACAGATGCTGCCTGACCTGCTGAGTGCTTCCAGCATTCTGTTTTTATTTCAGGTTTCCAGTATCTGCAGTATTGTACTTCAGACCTAATCAGAGGCCGATGGACAGATAACAAAAATACCTCAAAGGGCTAAGGAGATGTCGGCCCTTGTGTGAAGAGAGGAGGTGTGTGATGACGCACTTGTTCAGCAGCCTGGCCGGACATCAAGTAATCTGTGATCATCTCTGGGCTCTGTTCTCAGGAGAAGCAGATTCACCAGTATCACATGAGGGGCAAATTATGAAGAGAGGCTTCATTGAACATTCACTTTAAAAGAGATGACTGAGGAATGGTCCAACTGAAAGAACAGACTGAGAGATGGGGAGGAATTATTTCTGTTGTTGGGGAGTGCAAGCCAAAGTGGTTCAAAATTAAATTCAGGAGCAGCCTTCATTCTGAGACCAGTGGTCCTGTGGAACCTTCCCAATCATTGTTGGGACTGGAGGTTGATTGAAAATTTCAAAACTGAGATCAATCAATCCTGTTGGGTAAAGAGCTCAGAGGGGACTAAACAAAGGGGGCGGATGGAGTTGAGTTGCAGGTCAGCCAACATCCAAGTGAGGGGCAGCGCAAATCCATGGAATACTGCATTTAATTGGAATGAAACAAAACTAGTCATTGGGAAGTTTCACCATAAATTATCGATTTCAGGGAAAACCCAGATGGTTCACTTCAAGGAACCCCCCTCCCACCCCACCCCGTGGGTCCAATATGTGACTCCAGACCCTAATGGTTGACTCTCCTCTGCTCTCAGTTCAAGGGCAATTGGGATGCGTATAAATCCTGCTGCTGGCTAGATCCCAAAAGATGGACAACGGCAAGTACAAGGAGCCAACCAGACTTGCACCTGTTCTCTCCCATGACCCAATAGGGTGTCGAAAAGGAAACATCTCCTCTCCATCCAGTGCAAACATTATCTCTGTCTATTTCCATAAGGTGCATCCAGAGAATTGATTTTAAAGCTCCTTAGTAAGATTACTGAGCTCATTTATTGACAATCTCTCAATACGAGATAGCTTTTTTGTTCAACCAGAGTGTTTGCTTTGGTACTCAATTCTGTATCTCTGCAAATGGTTGATGATATTTTAAGCTGTGAGTTTGTTTGCCAACTTCCGTCACTTTTATTGAAAAGGTTACAGCAGCACCAACCATCTGCTGCCAATGGATGTTAAATACCAGCATTGATTATTGATGGCTCAGTGTGGGATCTTTCCCCACTGGTGGACTGAGCTTCCTGCTCATTGTGTATCATTGGATTAGGGCTGTGGCTCCACACTTATTACTGCACGTTCTAAAAGGACATGACTTTTTCATTTAATGAAGCAGAAAAATTTTGTATAATAAAGATGTTCATATTATTTCCGCATAATCAGAAGAGTTACAATGCAATGTTAGAACAGTCAAGGGTTCTTCTGTTCAATTTTCAACCCACTATCTTCCACTGAAAGCATCCAGGACACAAGTTTTGAGATAGTAAACATTCACACGGTGGAGGGAAACTTTGTTTTTCCTTTCAGATTTTATAATGATTTATTGCACCAAGCACTTTAGTCAGTGTTCGACTCCCTGGTATTACAAGAAGGTTAAGTACTGGATAAAATTACTTTTGATGAAAGCTTTTGCTAGGTTCCCTGCTCCTTGACAATTGGTGTTTTCACATCAAAAGGACAGGGAAGAGCCAGATGTGAAAGATGGAACAGCTCCTCCCTCCCTGACCCATAGCCTCACCCAGCTGCGCAGACCCCTGGGAGAGGCAGAAAGGGGATAAAAAATTGTCTGGCAATTTAGCAGGAAAACAAATCCTGGGAAGTTCCACTAGGATGTCCAAGTAAGAGCTGAAGGCCACTGTAATTGGGAGACACATTGCACCAATCTCCACAAAGCATTGATATGTTGCACCTGACTGAAGGCTAATATCTCAAGGCTCCGCACAGGGGCTTCATCAAATGACCCAAAAGGGAACCTGAGGGGCAAGTTTCTCACACGGAGGGTGGTGGGTGTATGGAACAAGCTGCCAGAGGTGGGGGTAATTACAACGTTTAAAACATATTGGAGAGGTTCATTGATAGAAAAGGTTCAGAGGAATGCGGGCCATACACGAACAAGTGGGACTAGCTCAGGTAAGCTTGGTTGGTATGGATGAGTTGGGCCGAAGGTTGCAGGACCAGGTTCTCAGAAAGGTTTAGGGAGGGAATTTCAGCCAGAAACAGTCACTCTTCCTCTTTTCAGCTCCTAGCCGCTATATGTGGAAATGATTGAAATCTTTTTGTTGTTGATATTTCTTTGCTTCATTACCAAAAAATTGCTGGACAGGTAAAACCAATCACACACAGAAAACACCCTGTAGCAGATGGAAGGAGGTGCTGGGGCACAGAAGGATAAACTACAAAAAAACAAAGGAACTTTAAGATCAAGATGTTGCCAGACTGAGAGGCACAAACAGGCCTGATGGATAAATGGGGCCAGGTCTGACAAGCAAAAACTAGAAGTTGATGGAAATCTGAAATAAAAACAGAAACGGTTGGAAACACTTGGCAGGTCTGGCAGCATCTGTGGAGAGAGAAACAGAGTTAATGCTTCAGTTGAAAACCTTTCGTCAGAAATGGAAATCTTTCCAGTTAACTTTGGTTCTCTCTGTCTGCAGATTCTGCCTGATCTGCTGAGTGTCTCCAGAACTTTCAGGACTCTGTTAGGGTAAAGGCAATGTCCAGTTGATTCTAAGTTGGCTCAAGGGAATCAGTCCTGGATCTCTCAACCGATTCTTTTGTCAGGATGTTACTGTGGCAGAGGACATTTGAGCCCTCCAAGAACCCTCCACACCTCCAAATCTGACCTCAACGCAAACCCAATCCCAAATCTCAACCCACCCTCAACATCATCCCCAACTCATCCCCACCACTGAAAAATGCCGAGGAGCTTCACTCATCTCTAGGCACAAACTTGGTACAGACTAAAAACTTAGTCTGTAGGCAGCAGTGGGTGATCCCTGTCGACAAGGTGCACAGTGCAGGTGGTACCAACTCTCTCTACAGGTACAATGGCATTAACCATGCTGGTGTTCGTTTATGATGGCAAAGTGTCACGTATGTGAGAAGAAGGGATGTGCAGTGACAGCGGGCGAATGTATGAACACATTCTCAACGAAGCTTTGAAGAGACAAGTTCTCCAAGGTTGTTCGAGTCTAACCATGAATCATCATTTATCTAATTTCCAGTTCAGCAGAAGTACAACACTACATTCTACCATAGGTTTCATTCAGCAGAGTGATTAATGCATCACAGACTCTGAGTGCACTTCAGTTTAGAGCAACCAGGGCTGGAGGAGAGTGGAGAGAACAAAAGCAAGAGCATGATTCACATCTAACAATCCACTGGGAAGAGGCAAGGGAAAGTAGTTCAAGCAACAAGAGAAAGTGAGAGTACCAAGACGCAAACAGATACAACAGGTAGAAAAATTGAGATGGATGAGATGGTACAGGTCTGCTGTACCAGATAGTGTCCTGTGTGAATTAAATGAAGGTCAGAGTGTCCATGTTGACCACATAATCACAGCAGGAGAGGCCAGGGATGGAGGGAGAAATGTATGATGATGAATGTGATCCAGAATTGGGTATTGAATTGACCACTGAAGACGAGACACAAGTCAACAATGGGCTGAGTCAGGACAGTGCACATTCTTCAGATGAAGAGGTATCCACAATGACAGTGACCCAAACTCAGGTAAGATAATCTAAGCCTCTGAGAAAGCCAGTCAACAGAATGGCCCTGTAATTCCTGCATCTCTGTGGAAATCAGCATGGAAACCATCTACCTAAATATGGAAATGAGCCACTTGTAGATGTGATGTTATAACATAACCGTACGTGTCATGGAAGCAAATTGTCCTTCATTAAGAGTTGACACATTTTGAAGCTTCCAGTGTCTCCTATACACTAAAGTTGATTGGACGCAAGTTGTTCTCAACTCCAAGGGATCTGCCTGAGAAGAGGAAGATCTAACGCAGCATTTATCAATACCACAGTCTCTCACAGATCAACCACCAACGCACTACAATGTAGAAATGGAAGGCTTTGCATTGGATGGGGTAACACTAACTGTATTCAGGTCTTCTCTGACTGAAACGAACATGTCTGGAACATTGCTGATCACATTTTGCTGCTGCCTTGGTGTTCTCCATGCACCTTATGCAGTAAAAGCCACCAGAGAAACCACAATTTACTTAATACTGTTCAATGTTTATTTCTTCCTAATGATAGGGAAATTCAATGCTGGGACATCAATAACCCACGCACTAAATGTTCAGCATTTCTTCCTGTTTGTGAAGCTACTGTTTACTATCCAAGGTGCAGTGGATTTGAGCTTGGATTTGACTGCACACATCAATAACAATATTTCTCTATCAGTATAAGCCGATGACAGCACTTTAATAACCTGATCAATGCAGAATATATCCTGTCATAGCCTGCAAGAAGAACAGATTAGTTAAATAGTATGAAACTAATAAATACTGGTGTTCAGAGAGATATGGGATCCACTTACAAGACAGAACGGTAGCAAGTAACATCAGAACGTAATTAAGAAGGCAAATGGAATATTGGCTTTACCTGTGAAGGGGATGGAGTATAGAAACGGGGAAAGTCCTGTTACAGATGTATGGGTTGTTGGTGAGACCACATCTGGAGTATTGAGCACAGTTTTGGTCTCTTTAGTAAATGATTAATCTAATTGTATTGGCAGCTGTTAAGGGAAGGTTCAGTGTGCTGAATCTCGGGGTGAAGGCGTGATCAGGCTGGACTGATACTCAATGGAGTTCGGGAGAATCAGGTGTGACATTGACAGGGCAGCGGCAGGATGTTCCTCCCAAGAGGGGGAGTATAGAAGGGGAGGACATAACCTTCTTACTGAATGCTGCCCATTTGAAATGGGGATGAGGAGGAAGTTCTTCTCTCAGACGATCGTGGCTCTTTGCAATTCTCTCCTACTAAGAACATTGGAGGAGGGCTCATAAAGTATATAAATTTAACTAAATTTTTAGCTGTAGAGGAATTGAAGGGGTGGGATCTGGCCAATGAAAGGCCAATGATCAGATCAGACTTGATACTGAATGGGAGAGCTGGTTTGACAGAGGGTGTGCCAACTCCTACTGCTTCTTTGCTTGTCTCCCCTCCTCTTTAATGGGTTACACATGGGTCCATCACTCAGCCAACCCAACAGTACCTTGCTCAGGTCTGTATTTATCACCAGTTATCGCATGACTCTTTGGCTGCAAGAGGTGCCACAACTGCAGCTGATACTTTGCTCACTCTTACCAGTAAGGCTCCCTTGTTATTTTTTCTGCTGATTACTGAGGTTACCACAGAGTGGCAGTCTAATCTGGCCTCCTCACAGTTCCATCATTTTCAAAATAACATACTGTGCACAGTGACTCTACAGCACAAGCTGCTCCTTGACGTATCTCTGACAGTTCCGGGGAGACACACCAAGGTCACACAATACTCAGGTCAGCAAAATCTCTGCTTGTAGAAATAGATCCGCCACTGTCTGACACACATCAGTGGGATTAATCTGACAATGACAGATGGCTGGACTGGTCAATTCTCCTTCCTCAGTTTGTTCATTCCATCATTCCTTAAAGCACATCATCTGGTAATTAATACTCTGCCTAAGGCTCTGCTTAAAACAGAGATTGTCCAAAAGGTGAGAATCACTTTATGTGGGACTGTCCCCAGTGAGGGTTAGTGTGTGTGGGACCCGTCCCCCAGTGAGGGTCAGTGTGTGTGGGACCCGTCCCCCAGTGAGGGTCAGTGTGTGTGGGACCCGTCCCCCAGTGAGGGTCAGTGTGTGTGGGACTGTTCCCCAGTGAGGGTCAGTGTGTGTGGGACTGTCACCCAGTGAGGGTCAGTGTGTGGGACTGTTCCCCA
This sequence comes from Pristis pectinata, assembly GCF_009764475.1. Classification (NCBI taxonomy): domain Eukaryota; kingdom Metazoa; phylum Chordata; class Chondrichthyes; order Rhinopristiformes; family Pristidae; genus Pristis; species Pristis pectinata. The sequence continues at coordinate 1,797,332 of NC_067429.1, read as the reverse complement.
GTGATATGGCTGGGTGAAGACACTGCCTGCAATTATGTGCTGGGCTTGAGATGATGGACCCCCAGCAACCACATCTTCCTTTATGTGAGGAATGATTCCCACTACTGGAGTGATTTCCCTTTGATGTCCATTGACCAGTTTTACCAGAGCTCCCCGATGCCACACTTAGTCAGATACTGTCCTGATGTCACTCTTGCCCGGCTTGGGAGTTCAGCTCGTGGCCGATGGTTGAACCAAGGCTGTGAGATCTGGAGCTGACTGGTGTTGTCAAAACCCACGCTGGGAATTGGTGAGTCGGTTGTTGGTGAGGAAGTACAGCATGATCTCACCGTCAGTAATGGCATTGCTGTAACTTCACCCATGCCAGTCCGCAGAGTGCTGCTGCCAGCGTGCTGCCTGCAGTCCCCATTGAACCAGGGTTTGTTTCCTGCCCTGGTGATTCTACCAGGTAATGGGTTGTGATTGAAGACATTTCTGGATTCTGATGATCTGGCACCGTCAGTGTTGCTGGACCAGCAGATTTTCTGGACTATTAGGTGTTACTCCTACTAATACACTGACACCCCACTGCTGCCACCTGCCCTCCCCACCTCCCTTATCTGGTTTCATGCTCCACGTTCCTTTCCTATCAATTCCATCATTTGCAGCCCTGTGTCACCTCCACCTCTCACCTCCCAGCCTCTGTCACTATCCCCACCCTCCCCTCCTCCATCTGCCCATCACCTCTCCTCACCTGGATCCACCCACCACCTGCCAGCTCTGGCTCCACCGTTCCCCCTCACCTCTCTGTACTATCTATCTCCCCTCTATCGTTCTGTCCATATGAAGGGTCTCGACCTGAAACGTTGACTGTCCATTTCCCTCCACAGATGCTGCCCGACCCGCTGAGTTCCTCCCGCAGTTTTTTGCTCCAGATTCCAACATCTGCCATCTCTGGTGTCTACACTTTTATTTCACTTCTTTTGCGTGTTATACAGCAGCACGATACATTTTCCAGAGAATACAGTGACCCCAGCTCCTGCTGCGAACCCACCCATGTTCCTGCCCATGGTGTTCCAGAACACAACCCCAGTTCCTGCCACACACCCCACTCACACTTTGCATCTCAGCTGACACTCTGGACTCAGGAGTGAGCCAGGAGCCGAACCATCAGCATGTCTGAATAACCAGATGCCAGATTATCAGAGTTTTAGTTTTATATAACTTTGTTCAATCCTATTTTATTCAGTGAAATTATATTTTATCTTTGTCTGCTAATCATGTGTTATATAAACAGTGGAGGGATCAAGAGACTCAGAGCTGAGGGAGTGTAAGTAAGTGTTCACTCTGTCATATAGAGTGAACACTTACTTACACTCCCTCAGCCCTGAGTCTCTTGATCCCTCCACTGTCAGACTCACACTGCACGGAGACAGTCCCTTCAGCCCACCAAGTCCTTGCCACTCATCTCTCACCCATTTACACTGCTCTCATTTTATTCCCCCCACATTCCCATTAACTCCCCCCAGATTCTTCCACTCACCTACACACTAGGGGCTATTAACCTACCAATCCGCACATCTGGGAGGAAATTGGAGCCCCTGAGGAAACCCATGTAGTCACAGAGAGAACATGAAATCTCCACACAGACAGCGGCAGATGCCAGGATTGAACCCAGGTTACTGGAGCTGTGAGGCAGTGGCTCTTTCAGCCAATGACAGACTGCTTGTTCAACATCCAGTGCTGGATGAGAAGACATTTCCTCCAACCAAATACTGCAAAGATTGAAATCATTCTCTTTGGTCCCCACAACAAATATTTCCCTAGGCACCAATCCTGAGATGAGATTTGAAGTCCAGATTTGTCCATATTTCCACCTCTGAAACATTATCCAACTCTTGCCTTGGCCCTTCTGCACAGACCCCAGCTCTGCCTTTGCAGCCTTTGGTTTCACTTTTCCAATGTTCCTGCCTGGTTCCCAGACCAGCTCCCTCCTGCTCATCGCCATGTTCTCACATTAAGGTAAGATTTCTTCATTAGTCACATGTACATGGAAACACACATTGAAATGTAGCTTTTTGCGTAGAGTGTTCTGGGGGCAGCCCGCAAGTGTCGCCACGCTTCTGGCTCCAACTTAGCACACCCACAACTTCCTAACCCGTACGTCTTTGGAATGTGGGAGGAAACCGGAGCACCCGGAGGAAACCCACGCAGACACGGGGAGAACGTACAAACTCCTTACAGACAGCGGCTGGAATTGAACCCAGGTCGCTGGCGCTGTAACCGCTACACTACCGTTCCTGCCATTCCAGTCATCTGTCACCCACCCCAAATTTAACACTCTCTGCTTAGCTTTCAAACTGTGAGCTTAACTCACCCCTCCCTCCCCATCTCTGAAGCCACATCCAGGTACACCACAGTCTCTGCACCTTCCCCATTGTGGCCCTTTCTGCACCTCCAACCTTAATCTCTCCAACATTTGCAGCCGTGCCTTCAGCTGCCCAGCTCCCAGTCTCTGGACTTCCATCTCTAACCCCTCTGCCTCTTCACCTTTTTAAACAAACTCTTAAAACATGCCTCACGCCTACAATCTCTTTATGTGGCCTGGTGCGAAATTCTATTCAATAACACCACGAAGCAGCTTATACTGGACGTGCAGTTTGTAGTCATTGTCAGTGAGATGGGGCTGTCAATAAGTGTCCTGGATCCTGTGACCAGCTCTCTGTTGAGTGAGGGGTGCTGAGGATGGGTGAGCATCAAACATTGCTGGTAGGAGCTGGAGCTACAGATACAAATAGAGGAAGTGCATCAAATCCTCATCAGAGATTAGGCTGCAACAAAGAGGCAAGTGGAGGCAAAAGCTTTGTATGTTTAAAATTATCCTCGGGGTTCTGACATGACCGCTGGCTTGCCTTGGATTTTCTGCAGTTATCCTCCGGTTACCAGCTGCAGTACCGCTGACTTGTCTCCTGATTATCCGGTTACCAGCTGCAGTACAGCTGACTGTCTCCTGGTTATCCTCTGGTTACCAGCTGCAGTACGGCTGACTGTCTCCTGGTTATTCTCTGGTTACCAGCTGCAGTACGGCTGACTGTCTCCTGGTTATCCTCTGGTTACCAGCTGCAGTACGGCTGACTGTCTCCTGGTTATCCTCTGGTTACCAGCTGCAGTACGGCTGACTGTCTCCTGGTTATCCTCTGGTTACCAGCTGCAGTACGGCTGACTGTCTCCTGGTTATTCTCTGGTTACCAGCTGCAGTACGGCTGACTGTCTCCTGGTTATCCTCTGGTTACCAGCTGCAGTACGGCTGACTGTCTCCTGGTTATTCTCTGGTTACCAGCTGCAGTACGGCTGACTGTCTCCTGGTTATCCTCTGGTTACCAGCTGCAGTACGGCTGACTGTCTCCTGGTTATCCTCTGGTTACCAGCTGCAGTACGGCTGACTGTCTCCTGGTTATTCTCTGGTTACCAGCTGCAGTACGGCTGACTGTCTCCTGGTTATCCTCTGGTTACCAGCTGCAGTACGGCTGACTGTCTCCTGGTTATCCTCTGGTTACCAGCTGCAGTACGGCTGACTGTCTCCTGGTTATCCTCTGGTTACCAGCTGCAGTACGGCTGACTGTCTCCTGGTTATCCTCTGGTTACCAGCTGCAGTACGGCTGACTGTCTCCTGGTTATCCTCTGGTTACCAGCTGCAGTACGGCTGACTGTCTCCTGGTTATCCTCTGGTTACCAGCTGCAGTACGGCTGACTGTCTCCTGGTTATCCTCTGGTTACCAGCTGCAGTACGGCTGACTGTCTCCTGGTTATCCTCTGGTTACCAGCTGCAGTACGGCTGACTGTCTCCTGGTTATCCTCTGGTTACCAGCTGCAGTACGGCTGACTGTCTCCTGGTTATCCTCTGGTTACCAGCTGCAGTACGGCTGACTGTCTCCTGGTTATCCTCTGGTTACCAGCTGCAGTACGGCTGACTGTCTCCTGGTTATCCTCTGGTTACCAGCTGCAGTACGGCTGACTGTCTCCTGGTTATCCTCTGGTTACCAGCTGCAGTACGGCTGACTGTCTCCTGGTTATCCTCTGGTTACCAGCTGCAGTACTGCTGACTGTCTCCTGGTTATCCTCTGGTTACCAGCTGCAGTACGGCTGACTGTCTCCTGGTTATCCTCTGGTTACCAGCTGCAGTACTGCTGACTGTCTCCTGGTTATCCTCTGGTTACCAGCTGCAGTACGGCTGACTGTCTCCTGGTTATCCTCTGGTTACCAGCTGCAGTACGGCTGACTGTCTCCTGGTTATCCTCTGGTTACCAGCTGCAGTACTGCTGACTGTCTCCTGGTTATCCTCTGGTTACCAGCTGCAGTACGGCTGACTGTCTCCTGGTTATCCTCTGGTTACCAGCTGCAGTACGGCTGACTGTCTCCTGGTTATCCTCTGGTTACCAGCTGCAGTACGGCTGACTGTCTCCTGGTAGCAACAAAGGGCCCAGTCACTTTCACAGCTCAACATCACCACCAGCAGGAACATTTGCCCAAAATACCTCTCATTCTTATAACTTGCAAATGTGATGCAGTGCGTTCATCTCTCACTGTTCATTGTACAAGTCAAGACATGCCACTTACGTGCAAGATTTACATTATATCAGCATGACATCAATTTATCTTTTGCATGCTTTTCATAACCAAACAGTTCCAGAGGTTCATACAAAGGTTCCGGCCTCTCTGTGCAAGCTGGCCCTACACTATAGTCCTTCCCCACTGAGCCTCTGTGGTGGCTGCACTGAGCTTCATTGCATCCCCAGCACGTACTGATGCACCTTGAGATATGCAGTCAACAGCATTCGCTTGCAGACTTCACCTTGAACTTGAAAATCAACGCATTTCGGATAGACCAAAGTGAGTCTTTCATGAGTTGATGGTCTTCGAGCAAATGATGTTTGTCTGCATGTCTCTGAGAACAGCCTGACCTATGATACATAGCTACTCGGCCAATCCTTGATGAGGACACTGCAGTCCCTCCCAGACTTTCTTGGCAAACACACAGTCCACGAGGAGGTGGACAATTGTCTCAGCTACACTGCAGCCACCTCGATGGCAGAGTGCGGTGCATGAGGGATCTGTTGGGGAGGCTTCTTCTCACCACCAGCCGGGCGAGGTCTTGGTACTTGTTTGAGAGTTTGTGCAATGAGGCATTCTGTCAAAGTCTGCTTGGGGAGCCATCCCACAGGACCTCCAGGACATCCTGAGCTGACCACTGTCCGATGGACGTAGTCCAAGGTGTTTTTCCACAGAAACTTTCCTATGAAGGACTGGTAGTGCAGCTAGGCCCAACTGAATGGACTGTTCTGTGGCAATGAGGCCAGGCCCATCCTTCACAACATGGGGACAGGTGAAACCTGAGCATGTGGTGACGTGGTCCTTGTGTACCCGAGCACCGCACACTGATCGATGCACAAAGGTGGCCACCAGGATGTGGTCTATGCTGGGTACATTTTCCCCACCCCACCCCACCCCACCCCACCCCACCCAACCCACCCCTTTCTCTGGAGCCTTGTACATAACGGCATGACCAACGTGATCCATTTTGGATCTCCAGATGAAACAGCTCAGGTAACCTCCCAAGCACAGGAGTCGGGTATGGACCACACCAGTGCCCAGCATACCAACACCGAGAGCACCTCACACCTAACGACCAGGTTCTTGCCCATGTCCCCACTTTCTGTTTCATCTTGGCTATCCACTTCTTGTCACACACCCCAGCTCCTCCAGTCCAGATTCCCAGTACGGTCAGGTGGTTGGACCTGAGAGTCTGGTCTAGGTGGACCACCTGTCCCAGACCAGACTTATCAACTGGTGATAGCCTTGGGCAGAATCTTGTAATCCACATTCCACAGTGAGGTGTGAGCAGGTTTCTGATCTCCCTCTCCTTCTTCTGCTTGTAGATGAGGATGATGATGCCCTTCCTCATGGATTCATAGACTGCCAGCAGGCCTGTGCCCATCCAGTCCCACAGAGCTGGCTACAGTGGATCTGATGGCCTTGAACCATCAGTTTGTCCAGACTCACCCACTTGCTGCAGATTGAAACCTCCAAGCTGGATGACAGGAAATCCTGGGAGGGCTGGAATTGTCCAAAATGCACTTTATTTTAAAATTTGCAAATATACAATCCATGAAATTCACAAATCACCATTCACACTCCTTTAAATGAGCATAACATCAATTTTTCTCTGATCTAATTTCTGTGAGCGGTCACGTTGAGAAGATTCTCCATGGTTCCAGCCCTTTGTGCACAGTGGCAGAAATGACATCACCCCCATCCTTTCCTCCTAAGTGCCTTGAGAACATCCCTTCAAATTGCTGTCTCTGGATTTATTTTCTAAAAATATACTTTATTCCTAAAATATAGTGTTATAGATGGGGCATTGTGCTGTCTTAATTCACAGCACCTAGCACATCATTACACTGGCTTATAATGGCATTAGTTTTACAGTCCCAAATATTCCATCAACAATAAACTTGAGAGGCTGTTACACCAGACCCAGCCCCTCAGACAGGACCCTAGACTGTGCTCCTACCCCACACAGCCTTTGTGGAGGCTGCACCAAGCTTCAGTGTATCCTGCAGCCTGGAATGTGCCCGTTGGCAGCATTGCCTTATGGACATCTCCTTACACTGAAAGACTGACAAGTTTCATCGAATTGATGATTTTCTGGCAGCAGTCGATGTCTGTCTCTGAACAGTGACAGGAAGAGCCGGCACACCAGAGTCCTACGCAGCTGCTCAGGACAAGGCTTCCTGGGCAGGATGTTACACAATCCCTGTGCCTAAATATAATTGTAGGGAGCGATTACCATGATTGGATTCCGATCTCACCTCCCAGTAGCTTGCTAGTACGCAGATCATGAACAGTGTCTGTCACCATTCACAGTTCGACTTGGCAGAAGCACAAACCACAGCTTCCCCCCTTTGTGAGCCGTCTCCCTCATCAACTTTAATCCAATGGAGAAAATCAGTGCACTGCACACAGTGAATAATCCTTACACTGCCGAATACAATTAGCTTGGATGTACAGTTTGTACCTTACCCTAAATTATCAGCGACACTGCACAGTTACACAGGGACTGACCCACTCCTGAATAAAATGGGACTCTGCACAGTCACATGGGGTGTGACTCTCACCTTCAATAAACAGTGACCCTGTACAGATACACGGTAAGAGACCTTCACCTTGAATAAACAGCGACAGTTGTAAAGCCAGGAATTGTTTAGTGCCCTTATTGTGGCTGCAGAATATCCCATTGGATGTTTGGGGCATGTGGCCAAGGTGTACGTGACACTGTCCGAGTGACAGTGAGGAAGATGGATGATAACCTGACAGTGTGCACGTCTTTCACCAGGAGATGCTTATGGAGTAAAAACCATGGACACCTTGTGCCTGTAGAGTTTCCTGGGTAACAAGCATGGCTAGAAACTGGATGCTTGAAGCTGATGCAGGGCACAGAGGAATGGGGAGTGAAACCCCTGTCGGTTCTGAAGGTGGGGCCCTGTGCCTTCTCCCGGACTGTGACGGTCCACGTGTATACCCTCCCATCTACCAGCTATGGATGCTCCCTCTTCCCCTCCAGATATATCAAGGGCACAGGAAATTACATTGCAATTGGCAACTTCCTTGGGATTTGAACAAACAACAGTATAAGTGATGCAGAAAGAGAAACATTTCACTTGGACCTGACAAAAACTCAAGCTTTTGATGCACAAACAATTCAGACAGAAGGAAGTTACTTTGAAACCAGCTCTGTGTCAACTTCCACACTCACACCTGTGATCCGTGTTTTCTTCACTCACCTTTAATCTTCTTCAATGACTTTATTGCTTAAGGTCTTAACTCTAATCACTCTAACAGAATAGTCAGAACTATATAAACTTCTACCTATCTCTAACTAATCCAAGTTGTTGCTAACCCACTGGTAAAACAAAATAATCTTTCACTACTTGCTATTCAATCGAAGCAAACCTAAGTATTTCTGCCTCAGAGATCCCAGTTTTAATTTCATTTCCTGATCACTAGCCAGTGAGCTCGGGTTAGAGAGAAGAAATCAGCCAGTTTTTCTGCTCCTGATCACTGTCCAATAGACCCTGGGTTAGACAGGGGTCATCAGCTGGGGTTCCTTGTCCTGTTCACTGCCCAGTGAGTCCTGGGTTAGAGAGAGAGGTGAGAAGGGAAATCAGCCAGGGCTCCTGCTCCTGGTTGCTTGTTATTTACCCCTTTCAGAAGGAGTGTGTTGGAAAGGTAAGATGCACAGTCACTAATTTACATGTGCTCACCATTATATCAGAAACTCATCTGTAGACAGTGAGATCCTGCTGGCAGATAATCCAGCCAGATAATCTGTTTTAATAACATTGGATGAAAGATAAACATTCGCCAGGCAGAGTAAGCGATAGCCTGCAGCAGTAGCATCTTCTCTGGGCAGTAGCCATGGGATCTTTCCATTCACCGAGACCTGACCGACTCTCGGTTTAATGTTGCCTGTGCAGGGCTGGGTGTCTGAGAGTGCGGGACTCTCTCTGCACAGACGCAGGGAGCCTGGCATGTGCTGAAATGATTGACGGGTGTGAACCTGTGAGCTGTGAGCAAGAGCTGGAAGTGCCGTCACTGAGACATGGCTGACCCCAGCCAGCATAGATTTCTGAGGAGGCAAATTGTAACCCTGCACAGACTGCTGGTTCACCTCAGATAATCCGCTACAGCATGGCAATTCAACCTGGAACCTTCTGAGTTTGTAAGTCTCATTATTTTTCGGAGCTATCAGCTGGAGAGCACAGAGAAGCCCGTGCCTTTCGTCAAACTTTCTTCTTAGAGAGAGGTTGTGCTTTGATGATTAGAGGGGATGTTCTATTGCCTGCTGGACCGTCTTTGTGCGGCGCCAATCAGCCTTAGAGTAAGGATTTAATTCGACGAGGCAAGTTTAGACCAAATCTGTATTGGGCAGGGGGACATGAACTGAGAATGAGCACTCAGTGAAGGCTCAGGTATGGGTCGGCATGGCTGCACAGTGTTCCATCTCTGAGCAGCAGCCTCTGCCTGACCCATACCTGCTCCACCTGGCAGGTTCCATCACAGGCAAGGAGGACCCTGCAGAGGACCTGCGATGGCTCTGGTTTTGGAGTTATTGACTGGCATATGGTCGAGTGCTGAGTCCCCTTAACTGGCCCGGAGACTCCTTGGAAACTGTCAGCCATCTCCCAAGTCACCAAACTCATACCATCCCCCTGACATTTGAAGGTATTTTCTCAGCTTCTCCTTGCGCTGATTTGCAATGGCATTCCTCACGCTGGGGATGGTGTGTCACTCTAATGCGCAAAGAAATGCGAGACAACACACCCATTCTGGCACAACAGCAGGTACTGGTGTATAACAGAGCCCCTTCACCCCTTCTCTGTCCCCTCCCCTGCCCTCACGACTTGACCCTCACCCACACCTTCTTCCCTCTGGTTTCCCATCTACTTCCCTTTATTCCAAGGTCTACTCTCCTCTCCTATCAGATTCCTTCTTCTTCAGCCCATATCTAAGGAAAGATGTGCTGGCATTGGAGACGGTCCAGAGGAGGTTTACAAGAATGATCCTGGGAATGAAAGGGTTAACGTATGAGGAGCATTTGATGTCTCTGAGCCTGTACTTGCTGGAGTTTAGAAGGATGAGGGGGGATCTCATTGAAACCCACTGAATATTGAAAGGCCTGGAATAGAGTGCATGTGGAGAGGATGTTTCCAGTAGTGGGAGAGTCTAGGACCAGAGGGCACAGCCTCAGAATAGAAGGACGTCTCTTCAGAACAGAGATGAGGAGGAATTTCATCAGCCAGAGGGTGGTGAATCTGTGGAATTCATTGCCACAGACGGCTCTGGAGGCCAAGTCATTGGGTGCATTTAAAGCGAAATTTTGGACCTCTGCTGCCCTCTGTACCTGTACTCCACCCCCCCGGCCGGACCGTCAGCCCCCTCCCCGTGACCGCAACCCTCCAGACCTCCCCTGCCTGCTGCCCCCCATACCTGTACCCCCCCACTGCCCCCTGTACCCCCCCAGACCATCACCCCCTGACCATCCCCTCACCCGACCGTGACCCCACCCACACCCCGACCTCCCCTGCCAGCTGCCTGCTGTACCTGGACGGGGTCCCGACCCCCGACCATGAACCCCCCGCGCCACTGTCACCCTCACCCGACTGTGGCCCCGAAGCCCCCCCAACAGTGCCATTACCCCCGCCCCCTCCCCCCAGACTGGAACACCCCCTACCCCTCTCCTACCCTACCCAAACCCCTACCCTGCCCCTCCCCCTCCCTCTAACCCTTCCCCCCATCCCCACCTCTACCCCTTCCCCATCACCCCTCACCCCACCCCAACCCCTACCCTCCCCCACCCTCCACCCCCTCCCCCCACATCTACCCCTTCCCCCTCCCTCAGCCCTCACCCTACCCTCCCCCCCTCCACCCCAACCCCTCACCCCACCCCCACCCCTCCACTCCCCCCTCCACCCCCACCCCTCCACTCCCCCTACCCCACTACCCTCCCCCCACATCTACCCCTTCCCCCTCCCTCACCCCCCACCCCTAACCCCCCCTCCCCCCAGCTCTACCCCTTCCCCCTCCCCCCTCCACCACCCCAACCCCTCACCCTACCCCCACCCCCACCTCTACCCCCCCCCGTGCGGGAAGCCCCGCCTGCAGCCCCGGGCCGGTTTCCGTGCGTCACACGGCCGCTGACGTACGTGCGCTGTGACACAAGCCCCCGTTGGTGACGTCAGGCGCAGCGTGCGCGCTGCCGACATAAGGGCGCGGGCGCGGGCGCGGGCGGGGGCTGCAGTCGGCGGTGGTGCAGCGAGCGGCCGGAGCTGGAGCCCGCGGTGCCGTCCGCGTCCCTGCCGCCAGCACAGCGCATGTCCGCCTGCCACAACCTGCACTGCTTCGGTGGGAGGAGAGGGAGAGAGGGAGAGAGGGAGAGAGGGTGGGAGGGAGGGAGAGAGGGTGGGAGGGAGGGAGAGAGGGTGGGAGAGAGGGGGTGAGGGAGGGAGAGGGTGAGGGTGGGGAGGGAGGGAGAGGGTGAGGGTGGGGAGGGAGGGAGAGGGGGAGGGGGAGGGAGGGAGAGGGGGGGAGGGAGGGAGGGGTGAGGGAGGGAGGGGTGAGGGTGGAGGGAGGGAGAGGGTGAGGGTGGGGAGGGAGGGAGAGGGTGAGGGTGGGGAGGGAGGGAGGGGGTGGGTGGGTGGGTGAGGGAGGAGAGGGGGTGGGTGAGGGAGGGAGAGGGGGGTGGAGGGAGGGAGAGGGGGGGTGGGGGGTGGGGGAGAGGGGGTGAGGGGGGAGGGGGTGGGGAGGGAGGTGAGGGGGAGGGAGGGAGAGGGGGTGAGGGAGGGAGAGGGTGGGGGGGAGGGAGGGAGAGGGTGAGGGTGGGGAGGGGGAGGGGGGGGGGGGGGAGGGGGTGGGTGGGGAGGGAGGGAGGGGGTGGTGGGTGGGGGGGAGAGGGGGTGGGTGAGGGAGAGGGGGTGGGTGGGGGGGGGGGAGGGGGGTGTGGGGGGGGGGGAGGGGGGGGGGGTGGAGGGAGGGAGGGGGGGGGTGGGGGAGGGAGGGAGAGGGGGTGGGTGGGGGAGGGAGAGGGTGAGGGGGGTGGGGGGGTGAGGGACGGGTGGGAGGGGGGGGGGGGGGTGCGGGGTGGTGGTGGTGGGGGGGGGGGGGGGTGAATGATGAGGGGGGGGACTTGTTGTGGGAAGAGAATTACTCCACACTTGGACAGGGCTGGAAACCCTTGTCCAACCTTGGGTTCCATTCTTTGTTCCAGATCAAACAAATGAGTCTTCTCCAAGGATCAGTTTCTCTTCTAAATTTCTCCCCCTCTCCAGCATTTAGTTTTGGAAATCATTTAAAGGCATTTGTACAGAAATCTTTGGTTTGTAACTGAACATCTTCAATGTTTTAGATCCCTTTGCTGATGCACTTAAGGGTGATGATCTCCTCCCTTCTGGGACTGAGGACTACATACACATAAGGATTCAACAGAGGAACGGCCGGAAAACCCTCACCACTGTCCAGGGAATCGCTGATGAGTATGACAAAAAGAAACTTGTCAAACACTTCAAAAAGGTAAGAACTTTCATCCTAAAGGGAGAACAGTTACTATATCAGCTGAGCTTCAGAACACTGACAGAAACAATGTGCCAACCTATTAGTTTCACTACCATCAGCACTGGTTCCTGTTATAAACTGGCCCATGAATTATGTGGTAAAGTGCCAACCCTTTATGGATGTTAACATCGAATTAAGTCAGACTTCTGTGGTTGGAATTTTTCCATCATAAAGCAGTAGCCCAGTTAACGGTCAGTCTTGGTTGTGGAAGTTGGAGATGGTCAATGGGCATTGGAGTTCCACTGGCTTTAATTTATTGATGGTTTGAACATGCATGCAAGTGATGAGAAGTAGAAAAATTGGCTGTGGTTGGTGGTGTAGGTTTTTCTAGGGTGCAAAATCAAAATAGGCTGTGGAAATCTGAAATAATAACAGAAAATACTGGAAACAGTGGGTCAAGGCAGCATGTGTGGACAGAGAAACAGTTAATGTTTCAGGTCTGTGAGGGGTTGCGGATCTGAAATGTTAACTGTTTCTTTCCACACACTGCCTGACCTGAGTGTTTCCAGCATTTTCTCTTGATGTAGATGGTCTGGGCAGTTCAGCAGAAAACTTTTTTTAATCCCAAAAGATGAAGTAATGCATTTGTAAGGTGTAACAAGGTGAGGACACTTGCAATGTATGAGAGGTTATGAATAGCATTGAGGAAGAGGAACCTTGGAGTGTTTGTAGATCCTTAAAGATTTATTAGAAATCATAGATGTCCAATTCTTTGGTAGTTGTGTAGAATACAAGAGCAGGTAGGTTATGCTCAAACTGTGTACAGCACTGTTTTGTTTGTGTCCCACATTAAAGATTGCTCTAGAGGGTGAAAAGGATTTCCATGAAAATCAGAAGCTGCAGATGCTGAAAATCTGAAATAAAAACAATGCTGGAAACTGGCCAGTATTGGTGGAAAGAATTAACCAACAAAAGATCCTCTGAAATGTTCCTGTTTTTTCCAGAGTTGCTGCCAGACCTGAGTTTTTTAAACATTTTCTGTTTAGAAAACATTGCTAAATTAAAATTGCAGATGTGTGGCAAGACTGAAACTTGGGTGTTTTTGTTTAAAGCAAGAGGTTGAGTGTTTAAAATTAAGGGGACTAGATAGAATAAGAACTGGAGATGGTTGTGGGGAGGGAGGAGTTGATTAGAGAGCACGTGAGATATCCAGAGGACAAAGACTGTGTGCCTATAAGGGTGCTGGAGGCAGAATCCATCTCATTTTCTCCTGGCAGTGGAGAAGGCTGAGGTTGGTGTGGGACTGGGAAGGGGAGTTGAAGTGGCCTGCAATTGGGAGCTTGGGATAGCCATTGCAGAGATGCTCTGTAAACCAGTGCCTACTTTGCACTTGATCTCACCAATGTAGCAGAGGCCACATTGGGAGCACTGAATACCGTTCAACCACTAAATCCCCTTCCCTGTCTGCTTCCATGTGCTCTGCCCTAATGGTTGTCACTACAGCCTTCCTTATCAGATTCCAGCCCTCCATCCAGCCTCTGTCCTACTCAACCACTTCCTTTTTCCCTTGTCTGCTTCTAACTATCACCCACCTGCCTCCCTCCCAGCTCCACCCTTCCCACACCTGCCCATCATTGGGGGGGGGGGTTGGTGTGGTGTGTGGGGTGGGGGGATGGGGTGGGGGGATGGGGTGGGGGGTGGGGTGGGGGTGGGGTGCAGAATAGGTTACAGGGTCCCTTACTGGGGAAAGGGGAGTCTGAGTGCCATCAGCTGAATGGCCTCCATCCCAAGGGAAAATGGAAATAAACATACTTGGTCAAAGGTAATGTGACCATCTGCCCAATTTAACAATGAGAGGATATGTCTCAAGATTTGTTAATCACAAGTTATTCTTCCTGCAGCAATTTGCCTGCAATGGTACTGTGATTGAGCACCCTGAGTACGGTGAGGTAATCCAACTTCAAGGGGACCAGCGCAAGAACATCTGCAAGTTCCTAGTGGAGGTAACCGGTGTTCTGCATAACTTGGCATTTGCCTCTTCTTGCCCTTGTGGAATGTATTTGCTGATACTGTCAATGAGAAATAGCTGGTAGCTAATTTCTATTTGCACCAGTCTGTGATTGAATTTAAGCACACTTCTAGGTCTGGTGTGGCAAGGCAGTACTGTGGCATGGTTAGTGGACCTGCTGCCTCATGACTCAGTTCAATCTTGACTGGTGCTGTCTGTGTGGAGTTTGCATGTTCTCCCTGTGGCTGTGTAGGTTTTCTCCAGGTGCTGCAGTTTCCTGCCACATCCCAGGGACATGTGGGTCAGTGAGTTAATTGGCCACTAGTGTGTAGGTGAGTGGTAGATCTTTTTGGGTGGGGGTGATGAAGGAAGAATTGATGTGCAGAGTAACTGGTGGGATTGATGTAGGAATAGTGTGGATGGGTGGTCAGCATGGACAGTGGGCCAAGGGTCTGTTTCAATGCTGTATCTTTTTAGAACAACTTTCAATCTGGTTTGGCTGTTATTCTCTGGCAAGTACATGGCCTTGTCACTGCTAACCTACAGCCTTGAGCAGCCCCTCCTTTCTGAGGGGATTGGTCTAGCTGTAAACTGGCTCTATAGGTTGTTGCCACTTGCTACCCACAATGCTGACATCTGCTCTCTGTTCAGGCCAGAAAGTGACTGGCCACTTGAGTGGTTTAGGTTGAATTTCAGTAAGGTTGGGCATTGTCCACTGTACACTGAATTGGTCTGGGTTTTGGTTAGATCTACTCATCTGGGAAGATGCAAGTTCTTTTACTAAAGCTGTTGTTTTATTTGACTTGCAGGTTGGCATTGTTAAGGAAGAACAACTCAAGGTCCATGGGTTCTGATTAACACAATCCCTTTGTGTGCATGCCTTGCTGGATAATGACAGGCTCTGACTTGTGGACTGTACCTGTTGATCCAAGGAAGCCTGTATGGTGACACCTGACTTGCAGAATAAGCAGTTCAATCTTCTGGCTCTGCAGCAAGATCTTTAGGTCCATTCACTTCTGTCCCAGCTAACTTTTAACATGTTTTGTAACATTTGTACTCACTTTTAAAGGCACATGTTAGAACTTTTGTTGTACTTCCTTTTTGTATAATGTATAATAAAACCCACTTGAGAAACTTGTTCTGACACTTGGCCTCCTTGCCATGAATCCTAGGGAATATTGGGACAGGTACTGAAGAGCTGTGATGTGCAGGCTACAGATTAGTGGTTGGGGGTGTTCAGCAGCCAATTGGCAAGAATGTGAGCTGCTTGGCTTATTACATTTTTCTGAATAATAATTGATTCATGATTTTGTTGGTTAATGTGGATTTAATTGTCCTTAAATAACTTTCTTTAATCCACATTTAACCCAAACCACATGTGAATGTGAATGCAGAATATCCTTTTGCACTAGTGATGGGTTCAAAGTCCTGGATGGTACAAAATCACTATATTCATCGCAAGGATCTCTATTCCAAGATTTTTGGGTATGAAGCCTCAGGGGCTTTTCTGTCCTTGAATAACTATCATGTGACTTGGCCACTGTAATTACAATGTAATGGGCAGAAGGTGGCTGCAAATAATTGTGAAAATTAAATATCTGGGGATTCTGACAACAATCCCTTAAAGCACCACTTTAGATATTGTCTAGGGGCAAGTGTTACACCTCCTGTGGTTGTAGGGAAGAGGGCCTGGGGAGGGATGAGTGAACTAGGGAGTCATGGAGAGAGTGGTCTCTGCAGAGTGTGGGAGGGAATAATGGGGAGAAGGGAAGATGAGGCCAGTGGTGGATCCTGTTGGAGTGGGCAGAGATGGTGAAGGATGTGCTGGATATAGAGCTCAGAATCAGGGTTTATTATCATTAACGTATGTTGTGAAATTTGTTTTGCGGCAGCAGTATGGTGCAAGACATAAATGTTACTGTAAGTTTTAATAAATAGTGCAAAAGAGGAATAACAAAGTAGTGTTCGTGGACCGTTCAGAAATCTGATGGTGGACGGGAAGAAGCTGTTCCTGAAATGTTCAGGCTCCGTACCTCCTCCCCAATGGTAGTAACAACAAGAGGGCATATCCCGGATGGTGAGGATCCTCAGTGACAGATGCCACCTTCTTGAGGCACTGCCTCTTGAAGATGTCCTCCATGGCAGGGAGGGTTGTGCCTGTGATGGAGCTGGCTGAGCCTACAACCCTCTGCACCTTCTTTCAATCCTGGACATTGGAGCATCCATACCAGCCGGTGATGCAACCAGTCAGAATGCTCCCCACTGTGCATCTATAAAAATTTGCAAGTCTTTGGTGACATACCAAATTTCCTCAAACTCCTAATGAAGTAGAGCTGCTGGTGTGCCTTCTTCATGACTGCATCAATGTGTTGGGCCAAGATAGATCCTCTGAGATGTTGACACCCAGGAACTTGAAGCTACTCACCCTTTCCACCGCTGACCCCTCAATGAGGACTGGTGTGTGTTCTCCCAACTTCCCCTTCCTGACTTTCACAATCAATTCTGTGGTCTTGCTGACATTGAGTGCGAGGTTCTGCTGCTTGTTAGAGTCATAGAGTACTACAACACCGAAACAGGCCCTTCGGCCCATCTAGTCCATGTCGACCTGATCTTCTGCCTAGTCCCATCTATCTGCACCCAGACCATATCCCTCCAAACCCCTTCCCATCCATGTACCTATCCAAGTTTCTCTTAAATGTTACAATTGAATCCACATCTACCACTTCCGCTGGCAGCTCGTTCCACACTCGCACCACCATCTGAGTGAAGACGTTTCCCCTGAGATTCCCTAAATATTTCACCTTTCACCTTAAACCTATCACCTCTAGTTCTACTCACCCAACCTTAGGGGAGAAAGCCTGTTTGCATTCACCTATCCATACCCCTCATAATTTTGTATCCCTCTATAAGATCTCCCCTCATTCTCTTGTGCTCCAGGGAATAAAGTCCTACCCTATTCAATCTTTCCCTAGAACTCAGGTCCTCAAGTCCCAGAAACATCCTTGTAAATTTTCTCTGTACTCTTTCAAGCTTATTGATATCTTTCCTGTAGGTAGGTGACCAGAACTGCACACAATACTATAAATTTGGCCTCACCAACGTCTTGTACAACATAACAACTCAACTCCTGTATTCAATGCCCTGATTTATGAAGGCCAAAGTGCCAAAAGCTCTCTTTATGAGCTATTTCTACCTGTGACGCCACTTTCAAGGAAATATAGACCTGTATTCTGAGGTCCCTTTGTTCTACCACACACCTCAGAGCCCCACCATTCACTGTGTAAGTCTTACCCTGGTTTGTTCTCCCAAAGTGCATCACTTCACATTTGTCTGCATTAAATTCCATCTGCCATTTTACAGCCCATTTTCCTAGCTGATCAAGCTCACGCTGCAAGCTTTGATAGCCTTCCTCGCTGCCCACTACACCCCCAATCTTGGTGTCATCTGCAAATTTGTCGATCCAGTTCACCACATTATCATCCAAATCATTAATATAGATGATAATGTGGCACACCACTAGTCACAGGCCTCCAGTCAGAGAGACAACCATCTACTATCACATTCTGGCTTCTCCTGCTAAGCCAATGTTGAATCCAATTGACTACTTCATCCTGAATGCCAAGTGACTTAACCTTCTGGAGCAGCCTCCCATGCGGGACTTGGTCAAAGGCCTTGCTGAAGTCCATGTAGACAATGTCCACCGCCTTTCCCTCATCGACCTTCTTGGTAACCTCCTTGAAGAACTCTATAAGATTGGTCTGCATATTCCCAGCCATGCCTCGATTTTGTAGCTGATAGTGAGCAACTTTTACTTCCCTCAAACACTGTTCACTACAACCAGTTGATAAAACTATTACAGCTTCCCAAGTTCTAAATCTTTGTACAGTATCCAAATGCTGCTGGTAAATAACTATGGAGCAGTAGGTTGAAGATAGATGGGGTAATGGTGTGGATTGAAAACTCAGGGTGTGGAATTCAGTACATTAGTTATCTTCTAAGCTCTTACACTGTTTAGATCCGGAATTAAAAAAGATCTCGGTGTGGAGGTATACACTGGGGCTTGGTGCACTGAGGACATTAGCAAAGGTAACTCCTCCATGTGATGCATGTTAAAGTAGCTTCCACAAGATGTAGGTATGAAGCTTAATTATAAAAATGCTGGAGGGGAAATTTAAGCAATTGAACATCTGCAAGTATAACTATATAAATAGCAGGTTGGCTAGTTTTGGAACTGGTTATAAAATTGAGGTATGCCCTGACCGACAGGCTGGACCCTTCCTGAGTACTTAATTTTCTTTCTCCAACTTGATCAGTGTCTTTGCAGCTGAGCTCAATGTCAGAAATAGTATCTGATTACAAGCTGGAAACTGTGTGCTCTTTGACAGCTCCAAGTCGTATATACAACATACTACACTTGGACAGAAAAAGATACGTCAACTGCAAACTACTTGTCTGGGTTGTGAAAGTTGCTATATTAATTAAATCTTTCTTTTCATTGTATTCTGATTCTGAAGTTCACCAAATTTTGTCCCATGCTTTTAGATTGGCCTTATGCTAAGTTAGCTGACCTTACATTTGTGGATGTTGCAATAGCTGTCTTTTGCAGTATTTAATTGGCTGTAAAGTGCATAGACACTGTAAGGTTATGGAAAGTTGTCTTCACTGTAACACTTCACCCAATTCACAAATTAATTCCTGTGGTTTGGTAACCTTAATTACTCAATGATCAAAAACAATATAAAACATACTGGAAATACTCTGCTTGTCACTCAGCAGCTATAGAGAGAAACAGGCTGGTGCTACACGTTAATGACACATGCAATTTAACATGCAGGGAAACGGGCCAGTAGTTTAAACAAAGGGGATGAAAGTGTAAAGTGCAGAGGGTGGTAATGGGCCCAGGAAATGAGGCTGATCTGGAGATGTAAATGGGAGAAATCAGAATCATTGTCTGAAATTGCAAAAGGAACATTGGATGCTGCAAATGGTGATTGGCTTAAGCTGTAAATGCAGAATCAGAAGCAAAAGAAGGGCAAGGCAAGGTAGTGTAGCAGTTACCGTAACGCTTTACAGCACCAGCGACCCGGGTTCAATTCCGGCCACTGCCTGTAAGGAGTTTGTACATTCTCCCCGTGTCTGCGTGGGTTTCCTCCGCGTGCTCTGGTTTCCTCCCACATTCCAAAGACGTACGGGTTAGGAAGTTGTGGCCATGCTATGTTGGCGTCGGAAGCGTGGCGACACTTGCGGGCTACCCCCAGAACACTATGCAAAAAAATGTATTTCGCTGTGTGTTTCAATGCACATGAGACTGATAAAGATCTGATCTTATCTTAAAGTTGCTGCTCGTTGTTTCAATGGAAAACAGTGGTGTTAAAGCACAGAAGGAGACTAATTCAGCCATCAGATCTATCTATCATTTCAATCCTGGGAGAAAGATACCGGCTGTCTGCCCTGTGCCTCTCATAATCTTATAAACCTCTGTCAGGTCTCCCCTCAGCCTCCACCGCTCCAGAGAAAACAACTCAAGGTTGTCCAACCTCTCCTTATAGCTCATGCCTGCTAATCCATGCAGCATCCTGGTGAACTTCTGCACCCTCTCCAAAGCCTCCACATCCTTCCTATAATGGGGTGACCAGAACTGAATGCAATACTCCAGATGTGGCCAAACTAGAGCTTTATAAAGATGCACATAACTTCCTGACTCTCGAAATCAATGCCTTGACTATTAAGGCAAGCATGTCATACGCATTCTTCACCACCCTATCAACCTATGTAGCCGCTTTCAGGGAGCTATGAAATTGGACCCAAAGATCCCTCTGCTCATCCACACTGTTAAGGGTCTTACCATTAACAGTGTGCTGTCTCTTTACATTGGATCTCCCAAGGTGCAACACTTCACATCTGGCCGGGTTGAACTCCCTCTGCCATTTCTCCGCCCATATCTGCAACTGATCCATATCCCACTGTATCCTTTGCCCATCTTCTGCGCTGTCCACAGCACCACCAATCTTTGTATCATCTACAAATTTACTAACCCACCCATCTACATTTTCATCCAGGTCATTTATATACATCACAAACAGCAGAAACAGCATATCCCTGCGGAACACCACTAGTCACAGACCTCCAGCCAGAATAAGTCTCATCGACCACTACCCTCTGTCTTCTATGGCAAGCCAATTCTGAATCCAAATGGCCAATTCACCATGGATCCCATGCATCTCAATCTTCTGAAGAGCGTCCCATGAGGGACCTTGTCAAACACCTTACTAAGATCCATGTAGACAACATCCACAGCTCTTCATCAATCACCCTCATCGCCTCCTCGAAAACTCAATCAAGTTAGCAAGGCACGACTTGCCCCACACAAAGCCATGCTGACTGTCCCTAACTAGGCTATGGCTCATAAATCCTATCCCTAGGAATCCTCTCCAGTAACTTCCCCACCACTGACGTGAGACTCACCAGTTTATAGTTTCCAGGATTATTCCTGTTTCCCTTCTTGAATAATGGAAGAACATTTGCTACTCGCCAGTCCTCTGGGAACTCACCTGCGGCTAGAGAGGACACAAAGATCTTGGTCAAGGCCCCAGCAATCTCATCTTTCTGCTCTCTCATTATCCTCTCAACCTTCACTTCTCCAAGTAGCTCAATACCAACTTCTTCAGTCGTCTTACCTCAGCTGTACGATATCTCTGTCCAGTCCCTTGTCACTTGTTAACCTTAACTTCCATCCTAGCCCTACAATGTTTTTCAGACTGTTCCTCAGGGGGTCAGTACCAGGACCACATTTTTTAATATAAATTTTATGCTGAAAATTCCAAATATCAATGTTAGTAAATTCTGTCAGGAAAGCTAGTGTTTGATTTGGGGCAGAGTCAGTCATGCCTGCAATCCCACAACTCTACCTCCAGAGGGAAAATAACTAGGAAGTGATTGAAGGATTTTAATTAGAGCACAGAATGAGGTCATTCAGTGCTCCATGCACCACACAAACCTCCCCTCTTTTATTCCAGTTTCACCCTGAATAGACATCTATAAAATCATGAGAGGCATAGATAAGGTCAATAGCCACAGTCTTTTCCCCAGGGTAGCAGAGTCCAAAACTCGAGGGCATAGGTTTAAAATGAGAAGGGAAAGATTTAAAAGGGACCGAGGAGGCAATTTTTTCAGAGAGTGGTGGGTATATGGAATGAGCTGGTACAATTACAACAGTTAAGAGACATTTGGACAGGTACATGGAAAGGAAAGGAGTAGAGGGATATGGGCCAAATGCAGGCAAATGGGACTGGCTCAGGTAGATGATGGTCAACATGGATGAGTTGAGCCGAAGCTGTATTCTGTGCTGTATAGCTCTATGACTCTATGGATGTCCGGATTCCGTTGGTCTATAATCCTGTTACCCACTCTGTGAAGACGTGTCTCCTGAGGTACCAAATGAATTTGATTTCTCATATAGTGTTCACACATACAGGGTGGTAAAGTAAGCGTATGACATACTTGGCTTCATTGGCTGGGACGTTGAGTATAAAAGTCGGGAAGTCATGTTGCAGCTGTATATATCCTTGATTAGGCCACATCTGGAGCATTGTGTGAAGTTATGGTCACAGCATTACAAGAAGGATGTGGAGGCTTTGAGGGGGTGCAGAAAAGGTTCACCAGGATGCTGCTCGGATTTGGCAGTTTTAGCTATAAGGAGAGGTTGGACAAACTTGATTTGTTTTCTCTATTAATGAGAGGCACAGGAAGGATAGCTAGGCAGTGTCTTTATCGCAGGGTGGAAATGACAAATACAAGAGGGCATAACTTTAAGGTGAGAGGGAAAGCTTAAAGGAGATTTACCAAGAAAGATTTTTTACACAGGGAGTGGCGGGTGCCTGGAACACGGTTGCCAGGGGAGTAGTGGAGCCAGAAATGATAGCGATGTGTAAGAGGCACTTAGACAGGCAGATGAACAGGCAGGGACTGGAGGGACAGAGGACACATGCAGGCAGGTGGCATCGTGGTCAGCACAGACATGTGGGGGGCCGAAGAGCCGGTTCCTGTGCTGTCCTGTTCTGTGTTCTGTGTTCTAACTGTGCATTAGCACCAGGGGGAGCTCTGTGACTGAAGGTAATGAATTGTGCAGGACTGAAGGTAATGAATTGAATTGACAAGCCTAGCGTGTCAAACAGTGCATAGATGGCAGTGAAACAGCAACATAAGAAAGGGGAGTGGGTGTAGCCATGTTACGTGCTTAAATATTGTGCAAGTTGTGGGAGAACCACATTATAGTTTTTACAAGTTGGGATCATTACATTCATCTGGGAAAGCAAACACATTCTTAGTTTAATATCTCACTGAAAGTCCATAGTGTGTGCTGTCACGCCTTATTGTCCCTGCAAAGACAACTGGATTGTTGTAAGGAACAATCTGGTTCACCAATATCCCGCGAGGGTACAAGAGCTTGAAAGCCCAGACATCTAGATTCAAGAACAGCTTCTTCCCCACTGCTATAAGACTTCAATCACCTCTTTCACATCCCCTTCCTGGTGGTGCTACCATGTCATAGAGCAATACAGCACGGATACAGGCCCTTCAGCCAGTCCATGCCAACCATGGTGCTCAACCAGCTAGTCTCAATTTCTTGCATTCAGCCCATATCCCTCCAAGCCCTGCCCCTCCATGTACCTATCCAAGTGCTTCTCAAATGGTCCTGTTGTACCTCCCTCACCCACTTCCTCTGGCAGCTCGTTCCATACACTCACCACCCTCTGCACGAAAAAGTTGCCCCTCAGGTTCCTTTTAAATGTTTCCCCCTCTCACCCTAAATCTATGCCCACTAGTTTTGGACTCCCCTTCCCTGGGAAAAGACTGTTACCGTCCACTTATCTGTGCCTCTCATAATGTTAAACACTTCTATAAGGTCGCCCCTCATTCTCCTACGTTCCAAGGAATAAAGCCCGAGCCTGGCCAACCTCTCCCTATAACTCAGGCCCTCGAGCCCTGGCAACATCCTCAGAAATCTCCTCTGCACTCTTTCCAGTTTAACCGCGTCTTTCCTATAACAGGGCGACCAAAACTGTACACAGTGCTCCAAGTGCGGCCTCACCAACGACTTAAACACTGCAACATAATGTCCCTGACTGATGAAAGCCAGCATGCCAAATGCCTTTTTCACCACCCTGTCTAAATGTGACACAACTTTCAACAACTTTGCACCTGTACTCCTAGGTCCCCCAGTACGTCACCGGATTCTCAACTCTATCAGTTATTGTCACTTCAGCATTTCTTTTTGCACTATTTCAGACTGAACTACTGTCTTTGCACCATTCTGTTGTTTTGGACTCATTGCTATATGATATTGTAGTACTGTACACTGTTTAATCTGTGAGCTTCATGGGAGCAAGGAATTTCATTGCACCCTGGTGTATGTGACAATAAACTAATCTGAATCTATTCTGAAAGAATTATGCTGTCCTTACCTAGTCTGACCTATCTGTGGTTCCAGACCCACCCACTGCACTGGGGTGTAGAGAGCCAGCATTGGCAGCAGAAACCTCCTTCTGTGAATGTCATTAAAATGCAAAGGTCCTGTGGGTCCTCCCACTACTGGACATTGAGGGCCTGAGTCTGGTGGGTAGCCCTCCAACAACAGAAGGGTGTATCAGCCCAGGGTGAGCCCTGTTAAAAAACAATGTTAGCACTACTGAATGTATTTGACCAAATGACACCAAGACTGTAAAGAATTTTGCAGTATTTTTCTTTTCGTGTATATATTTAACTATGAATAAATTTTATTTTTGAAAATAAAGAAATTAAAGAAAAACTTCCTGCACCTGTACTCTGCCCCAATCCAGGCCACCGCCATCCTGAGGAGTGTGACATCTTCCTCCATCCTGGTGATCAAGTAATTCTCTCCCTCTGGGATGGATTGTGTTGTTTGCAAATCAACAGCCACCCGAACTGGTTCCTCCAGATGCAGACGCTCCCTAGAGATTCACTGATGTCCAATCATCAAATCCCCTGCGAGCCCAATCAAACCAGCCCGGGGTTGTTGAGTTACAGACAACACAATTCTTAGTTCATACTTGATATCAAGTTTATTATTTTATAAACTGCTTTATTGAAAGTTGCATTGTCTTTATGACTTTTATCTATTCTTCACCCTTTTGAATAAGCTTTAAGTAAAACGTCCTGTTGTACACAAGCACTGGGTGAAATATAAATACAGTAAAAACTCTATGAATCCTGCATGCTCAGTACTTTGGTTGTGCCAGAATAATTGATGTTCTGGATTATTGGATGTTCTGATGTTCTGGATTATTATTCCAATACTCCAACACACTCTTACCTCACTTTTTTAGATGTAAACACAGTAGAATAATAAATCTTCCCATGAACCGGGTTGTACAAGGAAAGGCTGGGAAATTAGGATCACATTAGTTAAAGGGAGCTCAGGAACTGGGGCCCCAGTGAGTTTAGGGGAATGTGAGAACCGGGGGCCCTGGTGAGTTCAGGGGAACACAGGAACCGGGGCCCTGGTGAGTTTAGGGGGAATGTGAGAACCGGGGCCCTGGCGAGTTCAGGGGAACGTGAGAACCGGGGCCCTGGTGAGTTCAGGGGAGCACAGGAACTGGGGCCCTGGTGAGTTTAGGGGGAGCTCAGGAACTGGGGCCCCTGGTGAGTTTAGGGGAATGTGAGACCCGGGGCCACAGTGAGATAACCCAGTTCCTGAGCTTCCCAAAACTCACCAGGGCCCCGGTTCCTGTGTTCCCCTGAACTCACCAAGGCCCCAGTTCCTGAGCTCCCCTAAACTCACCAGGGCCCTGGTTCCTGTGTTCCCCTAAACTCACCAGGGTCCCAGTTCTCAATAACAATAATCGAGGATAAAGATTGGGAAAAACACTGAGAAAATAATAAAATAACATGAAAGATGTTTTAAATCTTTCTGAACTACCCCGTCAGTGCAATCCAAACGTTGTAAGTCAGCACTTGTCTATGCATGCAAAACTAAACGATGTTATCCTCATCCTAAAACATCAAAACATAATTTGTGCTTATTGCTTTATTATGAAGAATGTCCACCCTTGCCCATAGGTCGGTCCTCTGTGACGAATATTTGAAAAACTGCTTGTTTGCAAAATTACTTGTCAAGTTCTAACTTGAGGCTTGAGCAATTTTCTTTTTCATCTGTTTCATGCCTTTGTTCTTACACCCTCCTGTGCTGGGAGTGGCAGTTCCCGAGGCAGTATCAACCTGGCTGAGAACTGAAGCCCAGCATTTCTAGATTGATGGTTTCCAGAAGGTAATTTAATCACAATAATGATTAATGCTTTTTTGCCAGATTGCTTGGAACTGCATAGCTCGTATACACTGCTGATCTGTGAGCTGGGTACACCCATGAATCAGACTACTGAGTTTGCAAATCATTGATAAGATACAGGAAATGCAGGGACTGGACGAATGGAACCACAATGAGCAGGTACAGGCATGACAAGCCTGAGCGTTTCCAGCTTCCCTTCAGGTGTTGCGAGCTCCATCCCATTAATGAGCCCAATTGACATTAAAAAAACAGTTTCACATCTTGTCACAACTGTTTTGGCGGCTGATCCCAATCACCACAAAGAAATGTGGTCCGAAGCTCATCCCCCAGTCAAACTAGACACCAAGGTTGTGAACAGACTGTGCTGAGAACATAAGAAATAGGAGCAGGACGAGCCATCTGGCCCGTCGAGCCTGCTCTTCCATTCAATAAGATCATGGCTGATCTGGCCATGGACTCAGATCCACCTACCTGTCGTCCCCATAACCCTTAATTCCTCGACTATGCAAAAATCTATCTAACTGTGTCTTAAGTATACTTAATGAGGTAGCCTCTACTGCTTCCCTGAGCAGAGAATTTCATAGATTCACTACTTTCTGGGAAAAGCAGTTTCTCCTCATCTCCGTCCTAAATCTACTCCCCTAAATCTTGAGGCTATGTCCCCTAGTTCTAGTCTCACCTACCAGTGGAAACAACCTTCCCTGCCTCTATCTTATCTATCCCTTTCTATAAGATCCACTCTCATTCTTCTGAATTCCAGCAAGTGTAGTCCCAGACAACTCAATCCCTCCTCATAGGCTAACACTCTCATCTCCGGAATCAACCTGATGAACCTCCTATCCACCGCCTCCAAAGCCAGTGTATCTTTCCTCAAGTAAGGAGACCAGAACTGCACGCAGTACTCCAGGTGCAGCTTCACCAGTACCCTGTACAGTTGCAGCGTAACCTCCCTGCTCTTAAGTTCAATCCCTCCAGTAATGAAGGCCAACATTCCATTTGCCTCCTTGATAACTTGTTGCACCTGCAAACCAACCTTCTGTGATTCATGCACAAGCACTCCCAAGTCCCTCTGCACAACAGCACGCTGCAATCTTTCACCATTTAAATAATAACATTGTACTCCATTTGCCAGACCCTTGCCCACTCACTTAACCTATCTATATCTCTCTGCAGACTCTCTGCATCCTCTGCACAATTTGCTTTTCCATTCAATTTAGTGCATCAGCAAACTTGGCTACACACCACACTCGGTCCCCTCTTCCAAATTGTTAATGTACATCGTGAACAGTTGCAGGCCCAGCACCAATCCCTGAGGAACCCATTGGCTCACCACGGATTGCCAACCAGAGAAACACCCATTTATCCCAACTCTCTGCCTCTTGTTGGTTAACCAATCCTCTGTCCATGCTGATACATTACCCCAACTCCATGCATCCTTATCTTATGGATAAGTCTTTTATGCGGCACCTTATCGAAGGCCTTCTGGAAATCCAAGTATACAACATCCACCTGTTCCCCTCTATCCACTGCACTCATTATATCCTCAAAGAACTCCAACAAGTTTGTCAAACAGGATCTGCCCTTCCTGAATCTACGCTGTGTCTGCCTGATAGAACCATTTCTATCTAGATATCTGGCAATTTCTTCCTTAATGATAGCTTCAGACTCAGACTCAATGGCCTCCTTCTGTGTTGTAACCATTCTGTGGTCTGTGAGGCCATTATAGACATCTGAGGTCCTGAAAGGTGCCATGGAATTTATTAGACAACATGTGAGGAAAACATCTTCTTAACTCCTTAAACCAGTACCTTCACCTCATTCCTTCCTCCCAATGATTCATCATCACTGATCAGACTCCAGCAGCCAAGGATTGTTAACGTAGAATAAGTGTGGTCTGGTTAGACCACACTGAGAGCACTGTGTCCAGTTCTGGTCACCTCATTATAGGAAGGATGTGGAAGCGTTGGATGCTGCCTTGTTTAGAGAATATGCATTATGAGGAGAGACGATGGGAGCTAGGGCTTTAGGAGGATGAGAGGAGACATGATAGAGGTATACAAAATATTAAAAGGAATAGACAGAGTGGACAGCCAGCGCCTCTTTCCCAGGGCAACCAATGCTTAATACAAGAGGGGCATGGCTTTAAAGTAATGGGTGGGAAGTTCAAGGGAGATATCAAAGGGAGGTTTTTATCCAGAGAGTGGTTGGGGCATGGTATGTGCTGCC
Organism: Pristis pectinata; assembly: GCF_009764475.1. Taxonomy (NCBI): domain Eukaryota; kingdom Metazoa; phylum Chordata; class Chondrichthyes; order Rhinopristiformes; family Pristidae; genus Pristis; species Pristis pectinata. Next base: position 1,769,706 of record NC_067429.1, on the reverse strand, counting down.
TGGGGTGGTGGAGGCAGGTACATTGGTCAAATTCAAGAACTTGCTAGATAAACATATGGAGGAACTTAAAATAGAAGGATATGTGGGAGAAAGGGGTTAGATAGTCTTAGGTGAGGTTTAAAGGTCGGCACAACATTGTGGGCCAAAGGGCCTGTATTGTGCTGTACTGTTCTATGGTTCTATGATTCTATATGAATAAGGAATAATCAACAAGCAAAGTGTCACAAAATCCAAGCCTGTCCCATAACTAAGCTGGAACTTCAACACAAAACTTGCTAAATCTTACCAAGGCAGTGAGTGGTAACAAAAACGATTGGTTGGTGGGGGAAGGAGTGTGAGGAGGGGGTTTGGGGGGGAAGGAACTATTGAATCTAGTAACAGAAGGAGTCAACCCAGCGCTTCGAGTTTGCTCCATCAGAGATCAAGGCTGATCTGCAACCCAACTCCATTTAACTGCTTCTTCTGCTTCTCCCTACATCTCAGTCCTCTGAAAGCTGCTATTAATGGCAAGTAAACTTCTATCTTCACCAATGGGTCCACAACAGACCTACTCTCAATGCAAACTGATATTCAGTAAATCAGCATCAAAATCTTAATCCTTCTCACTGCAGTACTGCACTCCACACCTAATGTTTCCTGCTGGTGTGGATTTTAACTGCAAGACAAAGAGGAAACTGTACAACCTCTGAGTGTTGGGATTAGGAGCTGGATATGCTCCTCAGCAACTGCCATTATAATACCATAGCTGGCCTGACTGTCATCTCAGCTGCACATTCCCATCCATCTTCCTGCTTCCTTACCATGTATCTATCCAACTCTGCTTCAAAAATTTGGAAAAACTGCTTCACCCACCCTTTGAGGAAGAGAATTCCAACTCTGAAAGAAAAACATTGTCTTATCTCCATCTTAAATGGGTGTCCCCTTATTTTTAAACAGAGACCCCGGCTTTAGATTCTCCCATGAGGAAACATACTCTCCACTTCCAACCCGTCAAGAATCCTCGGGATCTGATATGTATCAATCCTGCCACCTCCCGTTCTTCTAAACGCCAGCAGATACAAGCCTTACCCATCTAACGTTTGCTCATCTGACAATCCACTCATTCCAGGTCTTAATCTAATCCAAACTGCTGCCAACACATCTGCAACCTTTCGTAAATAAGGATACCAATACTGTACACAGTAACTGAAGCATAACCTCCCTAGCTTTGTATTTAAATTTCCTCACAATAAACAAGAAGGTGCTTTTAGCTTTCCTACTTGCTGAACCTGCATTCCAGCCTTGTGTGAACTGTGTGGCTGAACACCCAACTCCTGTCACTTTCACTCCAGAACTAAAATCATCCTCACCTCAGCAGCTCATATGTAGAACCTAGATAATGCTGGCTTCTGCACCCCTTTGGAGCTGGAGCTGCAAGTCATTGACTCATTCACTGGGCCGGCCTTACACTCAGTATCTGCAAACCAAAGGTCCTTGATACCAACCTGCCCTACTCTATATCACCACCATCCAACAATAGAGGCTCACGGTGAGACCCAGGAAAATATGGACTGCCTCTCATATCTCATAAGTTGCCTCAGTAAATGCAGATGTTAATGATGTAATTCGCCATTTCTGCAGTGCACTAGCATGGCCTTTGGCTAAGGGAAGACCTCAAAGCAGCACAAAGCTCATAGACTCTTGGGCAGCAGTGATCCCCACCCTCCTGTAGCGTCATGGACAACCTTCAGCAGAGGTTCTAAACCCTGAAGAAGGCCTCACCCATGCTGCCACTGCCAAACCCTCCAAATCCACTGACAACGAGTGAACCAATTTTCACATCCTCTCCTAGGCCAACACCCACCAGTACTGAGACCCCAGCAATCAGCTCTGATTGGTGGCAGTCCACACTGTTCACACGACCAACACCCAATGGACAGTAGGAGAGTGTGGACAGTGGGGTAGTTGGAGGATCTGAGGGGAGATCAAGGGAATGTGTTCAAGTTCAAGTTACTTTACTGTCCTTCCCCCAGTTGCTGTAAAAACACATTGAGGAACGAAATGTCGTTTCCCCCAGACTCACGCAACAGAGGACATACATAGAACAGAGGACATACTTAGAACAGAGGACATACAATAAACGCAGACAAAAAAATTGTGCAAGTGTAAATAATGCAAAAAGCGGTATATACAGGATACAAAATGAGTGCAGAGTCAGTGCAAAACCGAGTTGGACGAACAAAATACAGAACTCAGTAAATACAGGGTCAGTAAAGTAGGATTAGTGTTGGATTAGTGTGATTGGGTGTTTAGCGGTCAGTGTGGACTCGGTGGCCCCAGGGTCCTGCTTCCGTCCGGTTTGACTCTGTGACGGACACTTTATTCAAAGCTCCCCAAACGACATAGCATCCTCACCGGCTCCTGGGAATCTCTGGCCCGTGGCCGCTGCAGGAGCAGCATTCGGAGTGGTTTGTGCACTGGGAGCCCACAGAGACCCCGTGTAAAGTGGCAGAAGGAGCGCCCTCCCCTCACAAAGCGCCCACCTGCCCCGTCTGCCCCCTCCTGCCCCATCGGCAGCAGAGCTGGTGGGTCGCATGTGAATATCCTCATCAGCCACAGCCTGGGCGGCTGAGGGAGCCACGTTGTGAGGAGCCGCCTGAGACACCTCTTAATACCTTACTTTAACAAAATCTGTCGACGCCAGGTTTCTAAATTAACAACTGATCCTGCATCGATTACCACGGGAGCGAGAGCTGCAACTCGCCGCCCCTGCACCCCACCCTCCCCCATACAGTGTTCTCCCGAACCTCCTGCTCATTGCCAGACTCTCCTCCCTGATCCCAGCAACAATTTCTCTCCATCCTTGTAATATCCCAAAACTTTTGATCAAATGAGACCAACTTTTTAAATTCCAGGGAATTCACCCTCACTGTCTGAACCTGACACACCAAATCCTCTTTTAACGTCGACTGTTCATTTCCCTCCACAGATGCTGCCAGACCTGCTGAGTTCTTCCAGCAGTGTGTATGTATGTGTGTGTATGGGTGTGTGTGTGTGTATGTGTGTGTGTATGTGCGTGTATAGGTGTGTGTGTGTGTGTATGTGTGTTTGTGTGTGTGTATGTGTGTGTATAGGTGTGTGTATAGGTGTGTATGTGTGTGTGTGTATGGGTGTGTATGTGTGTGTATGGGTGTATGTGTGTGTGTGTGTGTGTGTGTATGTGTGTGTATAGGTGTGTATGTGCGTGTATAGGTGTGTGTGTGTATGTGTTTGTGTGTGTGTATGTGTGTGTATAGGTGTGTGTATAGGTGTGTGTGTGTGTGTGTGTGTGTTAACCCTCTTTTAAAGGCAGCGACCTAAAATGAGGGCGGAATTTCCCTGCTGCTACTGGAACCCCCACCAGGATCTTACACCAACTCTGCACCGGGATCGATCACTTTTAAACTGAACCACACACCAGTTGCTGTTTATCCCCCCCCCCCCCCCCCCCCCCAGAAAGGATCAGTTTAGCGCCGCAGCTCCGGGACGCGGCGGGGTCACGGGTCCCGAGGCTGAGCGCTGGGTGTTTCCCAGAACATGGGCCCAGCCCAGTCATCTGAAGGAACCTGTCCAGATTCTGCAAGGTGTGCTCAGTGCCCCGGGTGGCGGCCTTGCTCCACGCCCAGCGTTTGGGCGGTGGGACGGCTCGGGATGGGAATATAAGGGGTGAGTGCAGCTGTTGGTCAGCACAGACTTCGTGCAGTCTCAGCACCATACCATGAGCTCTCAATACACCCGAGGCAGCAGCCGGACCTTGGGGTCCCGCAGTCTGTCGGGGACAGGGTCAGGCATGCGGGCAGGCAGTCTGCACGGCCTCGGCAGCAGCCGCATCTCCACCGCTGGCCGAGCCATTAGCTACGGCATGGGCGCCAGTCTCGGCATGGGCTCCAGCATGGCGTTCAGCTCTGGGGGCGCCTTCTCCTCCTCCTCCTCCTCCTCCATCGTCGCCAACGAGAAGCAGACCATGCAGGACCTGAACGACCGCCTGGCCGCTTACCTGCAGAAGGTGCAGTCCCTGGAGAGGTTCAACAACGAGCTGGAGCTGCAGATCAAGGAGTTCTACCAGCAGGCGGGTCCCGTCGCCCGCGACTACAGCGCCTACTGGGCCACCATCAACGGCCTCCGGGCCCAGGTAGGTGCCCGAAACTCAGCTGCTGATCCCCGGCCTCGGGAGGGAGGGGTCGTGGGGGGTGCGGGGAGCAGCAGGACGGCCCGTCAGGAGAGGTAAGGACGGTGGAGGGTAGGGAAGGGGCGGTGGAGGGGAGGAGGGATGGTGGAGGGAGGGGGAAGGGAGGGAGGTGCGGGGGTGAAGGGGATGGGGGGTGATGGAGGGAGGGGATGGACGGAGGAGGATGGAGGGAGGGGCGGAGGTAGAGGAGAGAGGGGGTGGAGGGAGGGGTGTGTTCGGGCACTAGCCCAGAGGTAGTGCCCTCTTTACCCCTGTAGAGCGAAAGGTGGTGGGGCCCGGGTCCTCAGTCTCTGCTCACCGTCTGTGTCCCCGCAGATCAATGACTTGATCCTCGCTAACTCCGGCATCATGCTGCAGATCGACAATTCAAAACTAGCAGCCGAAGACTTCAAGAACAAGTTAGTACCGCGCCGGCGTTTGCGACGTGTTGGGTGAAGCTGACAGGGTCCCATCCACCTCCCGTCCTGTCCCCTCCCGCTGAACGGCGGACATTCGGCCCAACTCGTCCTCTCCACATCCCGGTGCACTTTGATGGCGTAAACTAAGCCTTTAAATCTCTCCCGGTTTCCCCGCACCCAACAGTCCAAGTAGACTGAAGTCCGACTGTCAGAGAATGGACTGCGGTTAAAAACTGCAGGAAAACGACATAGACCATAGTTAATATGATACGCCGACTGGCCATTTCCCTCCACAGATGCTGGTCGACCCGCTGAGTTCCTCCAGCATCTTGTGTGTTGCTCCAGGTTCCGGGTTCTCTTGTGTCTCTGTCATAACATGTAAACAGTGCATCAAATTCAGGAGATTGGCATGGAATGAGTTAACAGAAGTTGGTGAATTCACCGGCAGTCCTCTCACTGATCATTTCCACCACCGTTGTCCGTTAAATCCTGTAATTGCAAGCATCATTATATTTGTTAATGCCTTACACTTATCCCTCCGGGACAAACGTTCAGTCTTAATCCAAAGTGCAGAGGCGGAAAACCAGGCACGTAGGGGCTGAGCTGATGTTAAGATGAGATGTCGGGGGGACGGTGTTGGACGTGACCTTTGGGAGGCACACTGACGTGTGGAGGAGTCAGATACCGGGAAGTCTCTAGAAATGGAATCAAAAAGAAACTTTTTGAATCAAAAAGGTCTTCTCACATGGTCCCTCAGGCTGAAGATGAGACTTTGCTGTCAGACTGTCTGGATAGGAGCCCTACTCTGTGAATCCTGCAAGACAGAGTGCCAACATTGTAGATGGTTTCATGTTATACTCATTGGTGAATCCAACTCTAACTTACTTATCACAACCCGAGGATACCCTTCATCCTATCTGATCGAGGCCAAATCCTATCAGGCCCATTCCCCTTCTTATTTCTGTTATGCCCTGCACCTCACTTTCTCCCACATGCTCATCAATTCCCATTTGATTCTTTTACTTCTTGCCTACACTAACTGATAGCTGTGGAAATGATGTCCAGCTGTTTAAATCTGCCTGAACAACAGAATTAGACAAATTCTTCCCCTCCCTCCCCCAGCACAGGGGCTAATCTCCTCGGGACACTTCCGGACAAGGAGGACATTTAGAATGGGGTGAACAGCTCCCAGCTCCAGTCACCCGGGTTGAATCCTAACCTCTGGTGCTGTTTGTGTGGAATTTGCATGTTCTCCCTGTAACTGTGGGGGTTTCCTCCAGATTCTCCAGTTTTCTTCCACATTCCAAAGGTTGGTAGGTTAATTGGCTGGTGTAAATTGCTCCTAGTGTGAGGGTGAGTGGTAGAAACTGGGGAGGCAGTTGATGGGAATATGAGAGCATAAAGGTTGCAGGGAGAATTGGTGAGGGAATGAGATTGCTAAGTGAGCTGACATAGACTTGAATGGGATGCATGACCTGCTTCTCTATTGTAAGGAATGTTACCCTCCCTCACTGCCCACTGCCTCTCCATTCAGGTGATCAAAACCAGTCAAACAGTTAGAATAAAACTTTCCCAGGGATCTCACCAAGATGAGCATTTCAGAAGGTTGGTGGGGGGGGGGGGGGGGGTTGGTGGAGTCTCTTTGGATAGAGTGGATGTGGAGAGGATGTTTCCATTAGTAGGAGAGTCTAGGATGAGGGCACAAGCCTCAGAATAAAGGGACGTCCCCTTTAAACCTGAGATAAGGAGGAATCTCTTCAGCCAGAGGGTGGTGAATCTGTGGAATTCGTTGCCACAGACGGCAGTGGAGGCCAAATCATTGGGTTTATTTAAGGCAGAGATTGATATTTTCTTGATTGGTGACGGGGTTTAGGGTTACTGGCAGAAGGTGGGAGAGTGGGGTTTGAAAAATAAATCAGCCGTGATTGAATGGTGGAGTAGACCCGATGGACCGAATGGCCTAATTCTGCTCCTGTATCTTACATCTTATGGCCTTATGTGCAAGAAATGTCTTGCAAATTCAGCAGTGGTCTACAATAATCAGAATTACCCGCTTTTCCCATTTCAATAGATTTGAAACTGAGTTGGCCATCAGAACATCAGTTGAGAATGATATTAATGGACTGCGTACAACGTTGGATAACTTGACCCTGGAGAAGAGCCAGTTGGAGACAGAGATTGAGAACCTGAAGGAGGAACTCATTTACATCAGGAAAAATCATGAGGATGTAAGCAATGGGAGTAACTAGCAAACATTTCTGCAAATTATTACCATTGAGTGTTATTTCAAGAACTAAAGTCTGATATTACTGAGTATTCTCTCCACAGGAGCTGAAGAGCCTGAGGGGTCAGGTATCTGGCAATGTCTCTGTCAGTGTTAAAGCTGAACCTTCTGTGGACTTAACCAAGACTCTGGAAGAGATTCGGAAAAGATATGAGGAATTGATCGGCAAGAACAGGCAGGAGGCTGAAGACTGGTACAAGCAGCAGGTAATGGAGAATCTGTGACCTTGCAATGTTACTCTGTTCTGATCTCAGTGCTATCATGTGATGACTCAATGCGTAGCACTCTCACTCGTGAGTCACACAATTGCAGGTTCCAGGCCCAGGAGGCCATTCAGCCCTTCATTCCCGTTCCACCACTTAAGAGATCATGGCTGATCTTTGCTCAATCCCCTAATACCTTATTATATGGATTTCAAGTTAACATTTGACACTTTATCAATTGCGAAGGCGGAGGAGAGTTCAAATTCCTGGCACGCCCTGCATGTAGGTGTGTTTCTGAAGTTTGGCATAGATATGGTGGGCTGAAGAACTTGTTTCTGCGCTTTGACTCTCTCACTCTGTAACGACTCTCTGGAAAGTCCAGGCTCCAACCTTTAGACGCTGCCCCACCACCCCCATTCAAGGAACTGTTTCTTTCAGTGTCCCATCAGTTCCTGTTGATATCTGGAACACTTTGATCAAATCATGCATAACCTTCCACACACGAGTGCATTTAACTATAGAAAAGAGAAACGAAGGACTGCAGATTCTGCAATATCTAGATGCAAAACACGATGATGCTGGAGGAACCTCGCAGCCTAACAGCATGAACATTGAATTCTTCCACTTTAAGTAATCCCCCCCACCCATGCCTCTCCTTTTCTTCCCCTTCCCAGCCTATCTCTCATTTTTCTACCCTTTTTTCTTCCTTACCTTTGACCCGTCCCCCGGTGGATCTGCTCTCCCCTCCTCCCCCACATCTACCTATCACTATCTCCTACCTGCATCTACCTATCACCACCCTGTGCCCACCCCGCCTCCCCTCCTTTGTCCACCTGTCACTGCTCTGCTTTTCCCTCCTATACATTGGGCTTCCCCTTTTCCTATCTTGTCCTGAAGAAGGGTCCTGACCCGAAACGTTGACCGCCTGCTTTTCTCCACGGATGCTGCCTGGCCTGCTGAGTTCCTCTGTGTTTTTCATCTGCATGTAACTATAGTTTTGCTAATCTCAAAATTTAACGCTTTAAGGCCATGTAGGTTAAGCTTCACTATACTTCCTCTAAGACTACCCTGAACTGTGGTGCCCAGAACTGCCCCTAGTATGTTCTAGGGCATTGTATAACTGTAGCATTGCTTCTAATCCCTTGAATTTCCTTTAGATACAAAGACCAGCATTTCATTAGCCTTTTTGACTACTTTATGTTTCTATGAGACACTGAGAGAAACAGTTCCTTGAATTGATGTACATTTTCCCTAAATCTCTTCAAGCCTCCGCTTCTTCTAACTTTTCACCTTTTAGGATAAAGTAAGTTTGATCTTTTTATGCTCAAATTGGACGACCTCACATTTGCCCCATTCACCAGTCTATTTATTACTCTTTGTAATATAATCCTGCCACCTACACTGCTTACAAGGCAGTCTCTGTTTGTGTCACTGACGATCTTGGACACATGGCTTCCTAACCCATCATCCAAATCATTTATAAATATGGGAGTGGTTGCAGTCCAGCACATCGCAGTGGGATCCACAAGTTACATCCTGTTAATTTGAGCATCTGCCTAATGTCTTCACTCTCAAGCGGCAAGCGGACCGTCCCCAACAGCCTCGTCCCAAGAAGGGATCTGATGACAAGGAAACAACCTGCCAGAGGAACTTGGTGGGTCAAGCAGCAGGTGTGGAGGCAAAGAAATGGTCTCGACCCGAAACGGCGACTATTTCTTTGCTGCCGTAGACACTGCTTGACCCACTGAGTTCCTCTGGCAGATTCCAGCATCAGCAGTCTCTCATGGCTCCCCTATAACATGCTACACTCCCCCATCCCAAGCATATCCTTTCTCGGTAAGCTTTATTGCCATTCTTAATGACTAGTTGTCATACTTAGTTAATGACAACTTGATTGTCTGACTGATGGTGGTTTCGATCACTGTTGGCTAAACCCTTGCTTTAACTGTTGCAGTTTGAGAGCATACAGCAAGAAATCAGGGTCAATGTTGGAGCCCTTGATGTGGAGAAGGGCCAGCTCAGCCAACTGAGGCACACCTGTCAGGGACTGGAAACTGAGCTGCAGACCTTACAGAGCATTGTGAGTATCACACTGGGATGGGGGTGGGGGTGGGGATGGGGAGCAGAGGCAGCCACCTAGCTATCATCCAGACACCTAGCTATCATCCTTCTCACATTCACTTTTTGCTTACAGATTGCATCTCTGGAAGGAAATCTGAATGAGATCGATTTACGCTACTCTGATGAGAGAGGCAAATTGCAGGCGACTATCAATGGACTGCAATTGAATCTGAGTGAGCTCCACAATAAACTCCAAGCTATGGGCGAGAACTACAGAGGGCTCCTGAATATTAAAAGCAAGCTGGAGGCAGAACTTGCCACGTATCGCAGACTGTTGGGTGGATACGGGTAAGGAAGTGACCAGGTGACAATTTGGCCGTGCAGCCTGACCCTTGACCTCTTGAACCTGAATAATAACCAATCACATGTAATCTGTTTCACGGTCATTACTGCTTGTAAAACCACTTTGGGTGGTATCTAAATTGGATGCAAACAGGGATAACGGATTTAAAACATAAGCAGGAATAAACAGGTTTTTACAAGCCAGCATGCTGTGAACAATGAGGTACCATTGAGAACGATGCTTCGGCCCCAAACTATTCACAACCTATATCAACAATTTGGCTCAGGGGATCAAATGTAATGTTTCTAATTCTCCTGATGACATGAAAGTAAGTGGGAACGAGACCAGTGATGAGGATGCAGAGTGACTTCAGGGGATGTGGTCAAGCTGAGAGAGAGGCAGAAAGGTGGCAGATTTAGAACAATGTGTAAAGATGAGGTTATCTACTTAAGTAGAGAAAACAGAATTGTTTAAACAATTGGAAAATGTTGATGTTCAAAGGAACATGGGTGTTCTTGCACACAAGTCCCTGCGAGGCAATATGCGGCTGCGGTAGGCATTTGGGAAGGTACTTGATGTGTTGGCCTTTGCAAGTGGATTTGAGTATAAGATGTCTTACCATAAAAGTATAGGGCCTCAGTGAGTCAACATCTGGAAAATTGGGTACAATTTTAGTCTCCTTACTTAAAAAAAGTAGTATGCAACCAATAGAGTGCAGTGAAGGCTGGTTCCAGTGATAGCAGATATATGAGGAGACACGGGAGACTGCTGGCACTGGAATCTGGAGCAACAAACAATCTGCTGGAGAAAGCAGCATCTGTGGGAGGACAGGTCCTGATGGAGGGTCTCGACCCAAAACGTCGACAGTTCCTTCCCCCTCCCCCCCCCCAAAGATGCTACTCGACCCACTGAGTTCCTCCAGCAGATTGTTTGTTGCTATCGTGTGAGGTGAGTATATGTGAAATAGGCCTCTCTTCATTCTGCTACCGTCCAAAGAATAATGAGAGGACCTATTTGAAACATGGAAAATAAATAATAGGGGGATAGATATGGGGAGGACGTTTTCCAGAACTAATGTCACAGGCTCAAAGTATAGACCATATGGGACTGAAATGAGGAAGGATCTTCACTCAAAGGTGGTGAATCTTTGGAATTCTCTACCCAGGAGGACCAAGGAGGCTTCGTCATTGACTGCATCCCAAACATATCAATATCTTCCTGGATACTGGAGAACCTGGGGATTATGGAGATCGAAGATCAGTCAGAATCTTGTAGAACTGTAGAGCGAGCTCAAGGGTCAGAATGACCTACTCCTGCTCCTAGTTCTTATGCTCTTGTGCCTTCACATGAATGTGCTGCAGACTGAATGTTTAGAAAGAATGGACTCTGCGATGTATTCCATTTGGACAGCTGATATAAGAGTAATCGAGGTATAGGATCCAGGAGTAATCCAGGATTGTAGAGTACCAGGTTGGAACTAGATATTTTGCCCTAGAAATAGTCTTGCTCCAGGCTACACACTTCAGTGACATTGTCCTTCCCCATAAAAGCAGCAAAATCTGAGTTTCTTCTTTTATCCAGTGACTCAGCAACCAATGCCACATGAACTCAGTGAAATACCAAATATAAGATGACAATAAATCCGTTAGGTGTTGTATAAGGCTGTGGCAGGCAATACATAATTGCGTGTTCTGCCTTCACACTCACACTCGGCCCTTGTGACTTTCCTGTAGTACAAGCTCACACTTTGCTCTTTTTTTTCAGGGGTCAATCCTCCAGCATCCAAACTTCCACTGGCCAAGCATCAACTATACAAAAAACCAGTGACATAAAGAAGACTGTGGTCAAGGAAGAAAACAGTGAGTTGGACATTCTTTTCAATTTTATCATAGCTGCATCACACAGTCAGGCTGAGGACGATTGGTGGAGGTGGGAGGGCTGGAGACCTGTGCTCTGGAACTAGCCATGACTCCAGTCAAGCCACTACAGTGCAATGAAAACACTGACAATGATACAACATTGTTGATGTTACAAAACCAATCGGTAGCATTGGCTATGAGGAGAATACAGAAAGGTTTCACGGAGGTTCAGACAGATTAAGTGAATGGGAAGGAACTTGGTAGATGGAATATAATTTGGAAAATGTGGTAGCAATTTTGGTAGAAATACACAGAAAGGTGGAGTACTTTTTAAATGATAAGAGAATGAAAGGTGTTGGTGTTCAGTGGGATCTGGGTGTCCTTGCACACACATCACTGAAAGTTAATTTGCAGATGCTGCAGACGTAGAAAGGCAAAGAGTATGTTGGCCTTCATTGCCAGAGTATTTAAGTTCAAGAGTAAAGACCTTTTGTTCCAATTATGTAGGGCCCTGTGAGACTACATCTGGAATATTGTGCAAAGTCTAGTCTCCATACCTAAGGAAGGACATATTTGTGATCTTGAGCGTAGTAAAGATTCACCAGATTAATTCCTGGGGGATGAAGCAGAGGTTGTCATGAGCAGAGGTTAGCAGATTAGTATTCCCTTGAGTTTAGAAGAATATGATCATAATGAAGCAAATAAGATCTTACAGGACTTGACCAGGTGGATGCAGTCTTGTTGTTTCCTTGGCTGGGCTGTCCTCAACTAGTGGTCACAGTCTCAAAGTATTTGGACAGCCACTCGGGTCAGAGGTAGGAAGATATTTCTTCACCAGAGGGTAGTGAACCTTTGTAATTCTCTACCACAGAGGGTTGTGGAGACTGAATCACTGAGTATAGTTAGATTTGTGGATATTAAAGGAATCAAGGGATGAGTTGGTGCAGGAAAATGGTGCTGAGGTAAAAGATCAGCTGTGCTCATTAGAAATGGTAGGTCAGGGACAAGGGACTGAAGAACCTTCTCTTGTTTTTATGTATGTTCTTGCCAACCTGACAATGTAAAAAGTTGTACAAATCCAATTCAACAAATTATCACCCAATCAATGCACTCTCAATTCCCAGCAAAGTGGCTTCTACTTACTTACTCGTTGATGCCCTATTTGGGTTTCATTTGGATCCTTCCAGACCCCATCACAGCCTTGGTCCCAACATGGACCAAAAAGCTGAATTCCAGAGATGAGGTGAGACTGACTGCCCTTGACATCAAGGCAGCACTGGACCACCTGTGGCACCAAGGAGCCCTGGTAAAACTGATCAAGGGCATTCAAGGGGTAAACACTCTAAGAGTTGGAGTTACACCTCACAAAAAGGAAGATGATTGTGATTGTTCGAAGTCAATCATCTAGCCCCAGCACATCACCGCAGGAACTTCTCAGGATAGTGTCCCAAGTTCAACCAACTTCAGCTGCTTCCTCAGTCACCCTCCTTCCATCAGAAGGTCAGAAGTGTGAAAATGTGCTGATTCCACAACCTTTAATTCTATTTGTAACTTCTCAGAAGATGAAGCAGCTCATGCCTGGTTAAAGCAAGACCTGGACAACATTTGGGCATGAGCTGATAAGTGGCAAGTAACATTTGTACCACACAAGTGCCAGACAATGACCATTTCCAACAAGAGAGAGCCCAGCCACCTACTCTTGCTGCTCAATGCCAGTACCATCACCATCCCTCATGGTTAAAATCCAAGGAGGACATCATTGACCAGAAACACAACACATAATTCTTGTGGCTACAAAGGGCAGCTCCAAGTCTGGGTATCCTGCAGTGAGTGACTCCACTTCTGACACCCCAAATCCCTCTACCAGTTACAAGGCACAAACCAGATGTGTGATCACCTTCACCAGAAGAAGGTGGGTCACCACTACCTTCTCAAGGGCAATTAGGGGTTGGGGGAAAATAAATGCTGACCTTCCCTTGATTAGGTCTCAAAGTTAAAATAAGTAAACCTGCCTACAGCCAGTGTTGGGAAGGAATGTGGAGCTGTTTGGACACCTGAGCTCATAGGTGAGATTTCCAAGAATCTGTCCCACCAGAGCTGTGGGTAGAACTGTAATATCAGAAGTATGTCTTTCCTAACTGCTGATTCATGACTGTATCAGGCAATCATCCAATGAAATCACTGATTAATACTTTTGTTTTTAAAGGACCTGTTATTTCAACCAAGACCAAAACATTCACATTGGTGGAGGAGGTGGTTAATGGAAAGGTGGTGTCTTCACGTATGGAGGAGGTTGAAACTTCATAGAGAATTAAACAAGAGCTTCTTTGGAAAACAACAAAAGAGATCTTCATGCACAATTAACACAGATGTCAATGATTTTCCACTTTCTGTATCCCTGGGATGTGAATAAAACCTTGGGAAAACGGCCAGCCTGCGTAGTCTGTTCTGTACTCGGACACCATTTTCACTACCACACCATTTTGAACGGAACACAAGCCCCAGCTGTCAGCCAAACCCTTGTGAGGTTGAAGGTTCTCAAACCTGGGCATGGGCTTTCGAAAGCAAGACTTCCTTTTGTTGTGTATGGGTAATTAGAATCTAATTCCAGGAACCCATCCAATGTTCTGCCTGAGTATTGTCTCCTCTGACCCTTGTGCCACAATCCACTGGGGAATCTGTGAAGATTAGGCTGAAGATGCTGGCTTGTGAATGACAGCATTTTGCTAACCACAGGTTTTCAGTCCCAGAGCAGCCATGGTCCCACTGAAGTAGAACAGCTCAAGGTCCAGTCTGCCTTCAAAGTTCCTTCCATTATTTTCAGAAGGCTTAGGTTGAAGGTAAGGGGTAAAGGTTTAGAATGGACCTGAGGAAGAATTTTCCCACCCCAGAGGTGGGCTGAAATCTGGAACACACTGCCCGAGGGGCTGGTGTAAGACAGAGACTCTTCAATGTTTAAGAAGTATACGGATGAATCGCTAAGGTACAGAAAGGCAATGGACTGAGTGCTGCTAAACGGGAATGGTATAGATGGGGGCTTGATGGTTGGCATGGTTATGGTGGGTCTCTTTCTGTGCTGCATGACTCTGATCCCTCCATAGTCTTGCCCCCCATCAACTCCCTCCTCCCCCACAACCTCCCCCAGCCCTATCATCCTCCAAGCCCTCTGTCCCTCTGAGTTCTGGCCTCTGGCTCTGCTGGTTTCAGCTGTTTCACCAGCAGTCACCATTCCTTCAGCTGCTTGAGCCCTGAGCTCCTTAAACCTCTCAGCCTCTCCCTCCTCCTTCCAAGCCATGGTCTCTAGAACCACCCTCTTCCCCCAAACCTCTCCACCTTTCTCTCCCTCTCCTCCCCCTTACATCACTTCATTAAACTCCATGGTCTCCTGCTGACAACGTCGGGGTTTGTCCACCAACCTCTAGTGAAGGACATTCGCTTGCCACACTAACGGTGCTCTTTAAATGCAACTGTTGATTGTTGGTCAAGAGCACTGGAAACACGACAGCCCTGGGTTTGGGAACTGAGGTGCTGGGGTGGAGGCGGCAGAACCTGTAACCCACCAGTAAGGGCAGGGTCCCCAACGAGGTGAGAGTCAAAGCATCAGCCTCGGGTTGGCCATGCTGGAGTGGCAGGGAGACTGCTGCCCAGCCCCTCCTCGCTGAATCGGCCAGAAATAAGTGTGGCCCTTTGTAGAGGGAAACAGTTGGTCACAAGGTGTGGCTGGTGGGAGGCAAGCTGTGAGTTGGCTCAGGGAGGATGAATGCCAAAGCAAGAGGCAGCTTCCCAGCAGCCCAGGGAACACCACTGCAGGAGACCCTGCCCTCCCGACTGGGCGGGAGTTGACCTTAGATTGGCAGGTCCTGGGAGAGCTGGGAGAGGGAGGCAGGGGCCCTGAAAGGAGATCCTGAGCACGTCTCACAGCCAGCTGGTCCACTGTCTCTGTTCAGTGGAGTAACCTCAGTAGCAGTCTGAGCCTGGTGTCAAACTGGGATTCAGCCTCTCCACTCACACACGGCAGGGATCTAATGTCTGTATTTCATTTTCCATCTTGGAACCTTGCAGCCTAACAGCATGGATATTGAATTCTCCCACCACTGTTCCCCACAACCCCCCAGGCTTCTCTTCTTCCCTTTCCTAGCCTTCTTTTTCTCTCTCTCCTTCCCTTTGACTCATCCCCCGGTGGATCTGCTCTCCCCTCCTCCCTCGCACCTGCCCATCACTATCTCTTACCTTCATCTACCTATCACCACCCTGTGCCCACCCCACCTCCCCTCTTTTGTCCACCTATCACTCTCTGCTTTTCCCTCCTTTACATTGGGCTTCCCCTTTTCCTATCTTCAGTCCTGATGAAGGGTCCTGACCTGAAACGTTGACCGCCTGCTTTTCTCCACGGGTGCTGCCTGGCCTGCTGAGATCCTCCAGCATCATTGTGTTTTTCATCCAGATTCCAGCATCTGCAGTCCTTTGTTTCTCTGATGTCTGTACTAACTACACTACATCTGATTTCCCCTCACCCTGACTCTGCTTGTCACCTCCTCAAAGACAAACATAAAACTTTCAGACGTGATTTCCCTTTCATAACACTAAGTCGACACGGTCAGGCAAATGGGTCGGACCTTCCACAGACTGGCAACTGCCTTGTCCACACCGCCTGGCACAGTCCTCAACCCTGTACCCATACCATGAGGATGCAACCTGCCACTGTTGGGTGCCTGGTGCAGGCAAAGCGTTGAGTAATACAAAGAAGTGCTGGAGGGACTCAGCAGGTCAGGCAGCATCTACGGAGGGAAATAGACAGCTGAGACCCTTCATCAGGACTGGGAAGGAAGGAGGCAGAAGCCAGAATAAGAAGGTGGGAGGAGGAGCACACGCAGGCAGATGATAGGTGAGTCCAGGTGAGAGGGGTACAGCAGATGGGTGCCTTACCTGCATCTCCTCCCATTTCCCACACGTCTACCCTCAACCCTCCCCCCCGACATAGCAGGGACAGGGTTCCCCTTGCCCTCTGCATCCAACACATCATTTTCCGCACTTCCGCCACCTCCAACGGGATCCCACCACCAGACACATCTTCCTCTCACCCCCCTCTCTGCTTTCCACAGGGACTGCTCTATCCGCGACTCCCTTGTCCACGCGTCCCTCCCCACTGATCACCCTCCTGGCACTTATGCCTGCAACTGCACCAAGTGCTAAACCTGTCCCTCACCACCATTCAGGGTCCCAGGCAATCCTTCCAGGTGAGGCAGCAAATCACCTGTGAACCTGAGGGTGTCATCTATTGCATCCGGTGCTCCCTGAGCGGCAACCTCTACATTGGTGAGACCCGACACAGATCGGGTGACACTTTGTCGAGCACCTTTGCTCCGTCCACTGCAAAAGCAAGGATCTCCCAGTGACCACCCACTTCAATTCCACATCCCACTCCCACACTGACATGTCTGTCCACGGCCTCCTCTACTGCCACATTGAGGCCAGACACAGGTTGGAGGAACACCTCACATCCCGCCTTGTGAGTCTACAACCTGACGGCCTCAACATCAATTACTCTAACTTCCGGTAACCCCTCCCCTCACACCCACTTTTCTTCACTCCCTTTTCTCCCTCCTCCCCCCCCCACTCCTTTCTCTTCCTTTATTCCTGTGGCGTCCTTTCCCCGCCCTTATGACATGGCCTTGTATTCCCCACCTCCATCCTTCATTCCATGTCCACTGCCCTCTGCTACTACCGGATTCCTTCTTCTTCAGCCC
The DNA here is from genome assembly GCF_009764475.1 of Pristis pectinata. NCBI lineage: Eukaryota > Metazoa > Chordata > Chondrichthyes > Rhinopristiformes > Pristidae > Pristis > Pristis pectinata. The sequence goes on along the minus strand of NC_067429.1, from coordinate 1,752,604 downwards.
ATTGACTCATCTACCACACTTAGCTTATAGAACATGGAACACGACAGCACAGTACAGGCCCCTTGGCCCACAATGTTGTGCCGACATTTTATCCTGCTCTAAGATCTAGCTAACCCTTCCCTCCCGCATAGCCCCCTATTTTTCTATCATTCATATGTCTATCTATGAGTCTCTTATATGTCCCTAATGTATCTGCCCCCACAACCTCTGCCGGCAGTGCGTTCCACACACCCACCGCTCTCTGTGTAAAAAACTTACCCCTGACATCCCCCTTATACCTTCCTCCAATCACGTTAAAATTATACCCCCTCATATGAGCTATTTTCGCCCTGGGAAAAAAATTTCTGACTGTCCACTTGATCTCTGCCTCTTATCATCTTGTACACCTCTATCAAGTCACCTCTCATTCTCCTTCACTCCAAAAAGAGAAGCCCTAGCTCGCTCAACCTATCCTCATAAGACATGCTCTCCAATCCAGGCAACATCCTGGTAAATCTCCTCTGCACCCTCTCTGAAGCATCCACATTCTTCTTATAATGAGGTGACCAGAACGGAACACAAGACTCCAAGTGTGGTCTAACCAGAGTTCTACAGAGCTGCAACATCACCTCGCAGCTCTTGAACTCAATACCCTGACTAATGAAGGCCAACACACCATACGCTTTCTTAACAACCCTATCAACCTGCACAGCAACCTTAAGGGATCTATGGCATGGACCCCAAGATCCCTCTGTTCCGCCACACTGATAAGAGTCCTGCCATTAACCTTGTATTCTGCCTTCAAATTCGATCTCCCAAAATGTATCACTTCGCACTTTGCCAGGTTGAACTCCATCTGCCACTTCTCAGCCCAGGTTTCATTCTGTCAATATCCTGTTTTAATCTACAGCAACTTTCTACACTATCAACAAAACCACCGACCTTTGTATCATCAGCAAACTTACTAACCCACCCTTCCACATCCTCATCCATTTATAAAAATCACAAAGAGCAGGGGTCCCAGAACATTTCCCTGCAGAACACCACTGGTCACCGACCTCCAGGCAGAATACGCTCCATCTACCACCACCCTCTGTCTTCTGTGGACGAGCCAATTCTGAATCCACACAGCCAAGTTTCCCTGGATCCCATGCCTCCTGACTTTCTGAATGAGCCTTCCATGAGGAACCTTATCAAACGCCTTACTGAAATCTATGTACACCACATCCACTGCTCTACCTTCATCAATGTGCTTTGTCACATCCTCAAAGAATTCAATCAGGCTAGTGGGGCACGCCCTGCCCCTCACAAAGCCATGCTGACTGTCCCTAATCAGCCTATGCTTCCCCAAATGCCCATAAATCCTGTCTCTAAGAATCTTCTCCAGTAATTTGCCCACCACTGAAGAAAGACTCACTGGTCTGTAATTCCCAGGGTTATCCCCACTCCCTTTCTTAAACAAAGGAACAACATTTGCCACCCTCCAATTATCTGGCACTACTCCTGTGGCCAATGAGGACACAAAGATCATCGCTAAAGGGGCAAAAATCTCTTCCCTCGCTTCCCGTAATAACCTTGGATATATCCCGTCCGGCCCCGGTGACTAATCTATCCTAATGTTTTTCAGAAGTTCCAGCACATCTTCTTTCCTCACGTCGACATGCTCTACCATATCAGCCTGTTTTACACCATCCTCACAAGTGTCAAGCTCTCACTCTCTGGTGAATACTAAAGCAAAGTATTCATTAAGGACCTCCCCTACCTCTTCTGACTCCAGGCACATGTTTCCTCTTTTATCCCTGATCTGTCCTACCCTCACTCTAGTCATCCTCCTGTTCTTCACATGGTATGTGTAGAATGCCTTGGGGTTTTCCTTGATCCTACTCGCCAAAGCCTTCTCATGCCCACTTCTAGCTCTCCTAATTCCATTCTTAAGCTCCCTGCTGGCTACCTTGTAACTCTCCAGAGCTCTGTCTGATCCATGCTTTCTAAACCTCAGGTAAGCTTCTTCCTTCCTCTTGACAAGATATTCTACATCTCGTGTCAACCACGGTTCCTTCACTCGACCATCCTTACCCAGAGCCCCATGCAAGTATTCCCTAAGCAACCTCCACATTTCTGCTGTGCACTTCCCCAAGAACGTCTGTTCCCAATTTGCACTCCAAAGTTCCTGCCTAATAGCATCGTAATTCCCCCTCCCCCAATTAAATAATTTCCCATATCGTCTGCTCCTATCCCTCTCCAAGGCTACGGTAAAGGTCAAGGAGTTATGGTCACTGTCTCCAAAATGCTCTCCCACCAATATATCTGAAACCTAATCAGGCTCATTGCCTAGTACCAGGTCCAGAATGACCTCTCCTCTAGTCGGCCTGTCCACATACTGTGTCAGGAATCCTTCCATATACACCTAACAAACTCTGCCCCATCTATCCCCTTTACACTAAGGAGGTGCCAATCAATATTCAGGAAGTTGAAATCACCCATGACAATAAACCTGTTATTTTTACGCCTCTCCAAAATCTGCCTCCTGATCTGCTCCTCAGTGTCTCTGCTGCTATTGGGGGGTCTGTAGAATATGCCCAATAGAGTATTCTACTCCCTTCCTGTTTCTGTCTTCCACCCACACTGACTCAGTGGATGATCCCTCCAGGACATCCTCCCTTTCTACAGCTGTGACACTGTCCCTGATCAGCAAAGCCACCCCCCCACCTCTTTTACCTCCGTCCCTGTCCCTTTTAAAACATCCAAACCCCAGAATATCCAGCAGCCATTCCTGCCCTTGTGACAGCCAAGTCTCTGTAATGGCCACCACGTCATAGTTCCATGTACTTACCCACGATCTAAGTTCATCACCCCTTGTTCCTGATACTTCTCGCATTAAAGTGGACACACTTCAGCCCATCCAACTGACTGCAATTTTACCCTTTCAAATGCCTCTCCTCCCTCACAGTCTCTCTACACTCTGCATTTACTTGTACACTAAATGAACCAAGAGCTGACTGATCAATCTGGTTCCCATCCCCCTGCTAAACTAGTTTAAACCCTCCCCAACAGTTCTAGCAAACCTGCCCGCAAGAATATTGGTCCCCCTCCAGTTCAGGTGCAACCCATCCCTTCTGTACAGTTCATACCTTCCCCAGAAGAGATCCCAATGATCAACAAATCTGAAACCCAGCCCCCTGCACCAACTCCTCAGCCACGCACTTGTCTGCCATATTAGCCTATTCTTACCCTCACTGGCACATAGCACAGGCAGTAATCCAGAGATTACCACCCTTGAGGTCCTGCTTTTCAGCTTCCTATCCAACTCCCTATATTCTTTCTTCAGGACCTCATCTCTTTTCCTACCTATGTCATTGGTACCAATATGTACCACGAGCTTTGGCTGTTCACCCTCCCCCTTCAGAATGCTGTGGATGTCTTCAGCTTCTTACATCTTCCGTCCCTCCCCCACCCACCTACCTTCCCCTCTCACCTGGACTCGCCTGTCACCTGCCATCGTGTGCTCCTCCCCCTCCCCCAGCCTTCTTATTCTGGCTTCTGCCCTCTTCCTTTCCAGTCCTGATGAAGGGTCTTGGACATTGTATTGAAGGGTCTAATGAAGGGTCTTGACCTGAAATATTGACAGTTCATCTCCCTACACAGATGCTGCCTGACTTGCTAAGTTCCTCCAGCGCTTTGTGTGTTGCTCCAGATTCCAGCACCTGCAGGATCTGGTGTCCCCAGTGCAGACAGCGCTTGCATTTAAACACACTCAGGTGCTATGTTCCATCCATTGTCACTCTGGTGTTTTCACTGAAGCGTACAAGAGGTTGGGCCTGGCACTCACTATCCACAGGACCAAGGTCCTCTCTACCTGACCCTGCTACAACACACTGCCCTTCAACAATAAAGGTTCATGTCGAGCTCCTGGAAGCAGTGGATATCTGGAGAGTCACCTTTCAGTGACGGTGGAGACCAGTGATGTAAAACACCACCACCTTCCATCTCTCAGCACATCCCCTGGTCCATTGAGGGAAAGGCTATTTAAAGATCAAGACTTTATATACGGCAGGAAGAAAACTCATGGATTTCTGGACAGCAATGCCCCCTTTCCTCTATATATTCCTGTCTACTGACAGCAGGCACCTCAAGGCACTGAGAAAATACCATCAACACCACCGCTGCAAAACCATCAAACTCACTGAAAGGATCAACGAAGCAACATCAATGTCCTCTCCCAGGTTAACACCCTTGTTACGTGGCCTCAATTAAACTCAGTCAGTTCTGCTGGGCAGTTCACATTGTTTGCATGCCCAACACCAACTCCTGAACATAGAACACAGAACAGTAGAGCACAGGACAAGCCCTTCAGCCCACAATGTCTGCGCTGACACGATGCTGAATCAAACTAAATTCCTTCTGCCTGCACATGATCCACTTCCCTCCACTCCCTGCAGATCCATGTGTCTGGCTAACAGCCTCTTAAATACCACCATCATATCTACTTCCACCCCCACCCCTGGCAGCGTGTTCCAGGCACCCACCACTTTGTGTAAAAACTTGCCCCGCACATCTCCTTTAAACTTTTCCCCCTCACCTTAAGTGTATGTCCTCTAGTACTTGACATCTCTACAGTGGGGAAAAGATTCTGACCGTCTCCCTTATTTGCCTCTCATAATTTTATACACTTCCAGCAGATCACCCCTCAGCCTCCGTCGCTCCAGAGAAAACAACCCAAGTTTGTCCAACCTCTCCTTATAGCTCATGCTCTCTAATCCAGGCAGCATCCTGGTGAACTGCCTCTGCACCTTCTCCAAAGCCCCCACATCCTTCCTGTAAGAGGGCAACCAGAACTACACACAATACTCCAAGTGCACCCTAAACAAAATTTTATACAGCTACAATGTGACTTCCTGACTGTTATACTCAATTGCCTGACCAATGAAAGCAAGTACGCTGTACGTCTTCTTTACTACCATATCTACTTGCGTGGTCACTTTCAGGGAGCTATGGACTTGGACCCCAAGATCTCTCTGTACATTAATGCTGTTAAGGGTCCTGCCATTAAATGGCCCCCCGACACAATTTGCAGGTCACTCCAGCCTGTTACTTCAGGGAAGTACATTTACTCCTATCTGAACACCTTTGCCTATGCAACTGGACCCAGATCTGAATCCTCCATCTCTGGAACCAGACCTCTATCTGAACCCCTCCCTTCATGGAACCCTCTCTGCCTCCCAGGTTTTCTGATTTGCAAGGACACTCGCCCAATCCCGTCTGGAGTGGGGTCAGTCCACACGGAATGGATCCGCCTTTCTCCACAGGGATATCCAGGCCACTCTTGACCCACAGAACTACCCTCACATCCTACACAGGAAAATTACAAAACTCTGCTCTTCCCCCATATTCAGAGCTAAATACAATCCAACGTGCCCTGGAGTTTGTCATCGCCTCCGGTGACAGTCCAGTTCCATTTATAATTTAATCCAACTGGAGGAAGCCGAGGTTTGTGGTGAACTGCCAGAAGAACTGGCCCCACACACTGGGGGTGTGATGGTTTGTGAAGCCTCAACATGAGCAGGAGCCCTGCCTGTATATCCGGGTGAGACTGATACAGCTGCTGCCGACCATCTCCAAGGGCGGTGGAAGAGAACTGCTCTTCTCTTGTGTCAAAACACCAACAATAAAAAAGTTGTTGTCTGGGATGCCCACCAGCCCTGGAAGGCCTCCAGAGAGCCAGTCGACACCACATGCTCTCTCCAGCGACACCTGGGCATGGACATTATCATCAGAAGAGTGGCAGGCAGTCGGCTTGGGCGGGACCCTTGGTCGGCTCCCAGAGGCAGACATCCAGCAGGTCCCCCAACCGAACTCACCCGTGTCCACTCCACACCGGGCACACAAAGATCAGGAGAGATGGACCACCACCATGGCACGTTTCGGACAGCAGACAAGGCCAAGGAAGTGGACAGTGCAGGGGAAGCCCGTACAGGAAATTCCTCTGTATGGCATGGAACGACACTGGGGGCATTTCCAAAGAACGGCTCATGTTGTGGGGACCAGCTCAGGGTTTTCAGGGTCTGGGTCTGAGGAGCAACTCTGGCCAAGCAGGGGTCAGCCCAGTCAGGATAGCTCCATTCCCCTGGCGCTTCTCCACTGTCCAGTCTGTCCCTTCGTCCGGTGGCCTGGGCAACCAGAGCACCTCCCTCAGCCATCGGGGGAGAACTCGTGACTCTGGAATTGCCTTGATAAAGACAGGCAAGTCCCACAGAGCAGTGCAGCTGATGTTTACCACTGAGAGCTGCAGATAGTCCTTGAGGCAGTGCCCTTGGGGGAAGAAATATGTTGTCAGCGCATGTCCTTTGGGAGGATGCTTAGGGTACAGGTATCCCTGCAGGGTCCCAAGGTGGTGAGCCAGGACCTTGGTCCGGACATACATGAGCGACTGATCATCCTCGATCAGTGGATTCAGGACCATAGTGTAGACTCAGTGCTTCCTCTTGACCCAGAAGAAATCCACCAGTTTCTTCTGGATCTTGGATCTGGTGCCACAACATGGAGATTACCAGTAGGTTTATGACCAGTGCTCAGCCACTGTAGGACAGCACTCAGAGCAGTCCTGTCCAGTACCCTAGCTGGCTGGTGACCTTGCCTTCCAGCTCCTGCCAGTTTGCTGGCCAGGCTTCTTCAGCTGGGCTCAGGTAAGCTTCCAGTAGAGAAGGTGCATGGTGCTACATGCAAATGGTCTCATCTCCTCCAGCAGGGAGTCCAGCTGCTACATTTCTCCCAATTGGTAGGTGCAGAGGATATGCCTAAAGAGACCGTCTGGCACTCGCGCATCCTCTGCATGAGATTGTGATGATGCAGAGCACTTTATCGGTTTAAGCTGAGAGGATGATCTGTGCAGAACCAAACCCATCACCCATCTCTGAAGAAGACAGGGGAATGATTCCTTGCAGGTGGAAGACAGCTGTTGGACATGGGAAATCCCCTGGCGCACTCCCCTTCCAAACAAAAGAGGCGTGGCAAGAACCTGTTGACCTTCTACAGGTACTCCATATCTCTTGGACGCTCACTGATGGCACAGGTTATCCTGCTTTCCATAAATGGGCAATAAGCAGCTGGCCTTGCCAGTAATGTCCACATCTCACACCATCAATAAATAATAGCACCTTCCACATGCAGCCTTTGCCAGCTAACCTGGTTTGATATATTGAATTGAAATCAGAATCAGATTGATCAGTTATTTGAATATTTGTATAATTCACTTAAATCAAAGGAGCAGCCCTCTCCAAGTCCGATCCGGAAGCACCTGTCCAACCACATTCTCCGGCTCCCACAATGTTTACCGCATCTCCATTATTTTTTGTCTCTGTGTTGTATCTCAGGGTAAATATCTCAAAGATTCAAAAAAGCACCAGACTTTGATAAAATCGCATGACCTCAATTCCTGTGACAGGTGGTTTATAACACTGGGCTGGATAACCTGTTCCTGTGGTGAGGAGATTTTACTGACAAAGCTCTCTTTGCATTCCTGTCATGGGCAGGGGAGTCTGACAACCAGCTCCTCCTCTTTGTCCGGCACATTTACTGCTGAGTAAGCATCAGGAATCATGTCCTATTCCCACAGTGTGACCCTCCCTCAGTACTGACCCTTTTTTTTAATAAATTTTTTTTAGTTCTTTTTTAAAATTTTTTTATAATAATAAACGTTTATTCACTAAAAGCACTACAAAAGACAACCAGTGTCAATACACTACATCTAATACAGAAAAGAAGAAACGAAGCAACGACATACTACGGTAGAGAATGCAAACTAATACTAACGAAACACACACACGACGCTACACCCGTTAACGCGACACGCGACACTTCAAATAAGAATCGCGTTCGTACTGTCCACGACACATGCGATCCCCTGAGGGGCCCACTGAGCGCGGAACTCGGCTAGGGTGCCCGCGGAAACCGCGTGCTCCCTCTCTAAACACACCCGCGCGTGCACGTAAGCGCGGAAGACGGGCAGGCAGGCCGACCTGCCGGTACCCTCGGCCGCCCGCCGCCGCGTCCCGTGGATGGCCAGCTTGGCCAGGCCCAGCAGGAGACCCACCAGGAGATCCGCCGCGTGCCCCTCCCTGTGCCACACCGGGTGCCCATAAACCAACAGCGCCGGGCTGAAGTGCAACCAGAACTTAAGCAGCAGCCCCCGCAGATACCCGAAGAGGGGCTGCAACCTCTCGCACTCCGCGTACGCGTGGTACACCATCTCCTCCCGGCCGCAGAAGTGACAGGCGGCCGGGGTGTCGGTGAACTGGCTCAAAAATCGGTTGTGCGGCACGGCCCAGTGCAACACCCTCCACCCCAGGTCCCCGATGTACAGCGGGAGGACTCCCGTGTAGAGAGACCTCCACCAGGGACCACCCTCGCCACCCGCCGGCAAGATGGATCGCCACGGCGTGTCCGGCCGGCAGATCAGGGCGAGGAAGTGAAAGGTGCGCAGGAACAGCCCGTACAAGAACAGCCTCGGCACCTCGCGGAACGGCACCTTCGGCATGTCAGTACTACCCCTCCCACAGTGTGACCCTCCTTCAGTACCGCCCCCCTGACAGAGTGGTGCTCTCAGTGCTGCCCACACACAGGATGGCATTCTTTAAGCATTGCCTCTCTAGACCGCAGTGTGTCCTCAGTAATGCCTTTCAGACAGTGTAGCACACCCTCCCTGCTGCCTCTTACACAGATCAGCACTCCTTCAGTACTGTCCCTTGGATAGTGTGGGGCTCCTTCAATACTGGCCTTCAGACGATGCTGCTGAAAGGTCATCAACCTGAACCATGTGCCCAGTCCTTCCACAGTTGCTGCCTGACCTGCTGAGTGGTTCCAGCATTTTCTGTCTGTGATACCTCTGACGTGCTGGTGGCAGTTATCTCTCAGCTAACATCACCAGCATGGGTGCTGTGATAATTAGGTCAATGCTGCTGGTGGGATCTTGCTGTGCTGCAGCAGTTCCAGTAGATCTTTTGCTTCCATTCTATGGGCTTGGGCATTCTTTAATTCTCACCTGTTTCCACTTCATCTTTCGAAGATCACGAGTTTGCCACTCTGCAGCTCCTGGGGTTGCCACGGGAGCACCGTCTGTGCAGGAAAGGACAGTACTGGCCCCACCTTTTCACTCACTGTTACCAAAAGCACTGCGATGTGATGAGGTTAACCCGTACCGATCCTCTCTACTCGCCAACTCTGGAATCCCCACAAAATTGATATAAATCTCTTGGACAACTGCCACGAATAAACATCTGGTTTTAAAAATCATTCAGTCTTTTTTGAAATAGTTTTTGAATACTTTTGCTCATTTGTTCAAGGAGGAGCAGGTCACAGAGTCACACAGCAAGGAAACGGGCACTTCAAGGCCCAAATGGTCCATGCCGACTGTCTTGCCCATCTGCCCACTCCTATCCATGGACTTATCTAGATGGCTTCTAAATGTTGCTAATGTTCCTGCCTCAACCACTGTTTCTGGCAGCTCATTCCACATACGCACCACCCTTTGTGTGAAGAAGCTGCCGCTGATGTGCATTTTAAACCTTCAGGTGATAAACCTTCAGGACTAACTCAGCCAGGGTTGTCATCCTGTGCAGCCAATGGAAGTCAGGAACCTCCTCCCCCCACCCCACCCTTCTGTGAGGGTCCTCAGGTTAGGCTGAGGTCCAGGAAGACCTGGGAATTCCAGGAATCAGGGAAAGCCAGTAGCTGGAATCGGCCACGGGCCTTCACACAGGAACTGGTATTGGTATTGGTTTATTATTGTCACTTGTACCGAGGTACAGTGAAAAACTTGTCTTGCAAACTGACCATACAGGTCAATTCATTACACAGTGCAGTTACATTGAGTTAGTACAGAGTGCATTGATGTAGTACAGGTAAAAACAGTAACAGTACAGAGTAAAGTGTCACAGCTACAGAGAAAGTGCAGTGCAATAGGGTGCGAGGTCACAACAAGATAGACCGTGAGGTCATAGTCCATCTCATTGTATAAGGGAACCGTTCAATAGTCTTATCACAGTGGGGTAGAAGCTGTCCTTAATCTGGTGGTACGTGCCCTCAGGCTCCTGTATCTTCTACCCAATGGAAGAGGAGAGAAGAGAGAATGTCCCGGGTGGGTGGGGTCTTTGATTATGCTGGCTGCTTCACCAAGACAACGAGAGGTAAAGACAGAGTCCAAGGAGGGGAGGCTGATGTCTGTGATGTGTTGGGCTGTGTCCACAACTCTCTGCAGTTTCTTGCGTTCCTGGGCAGAGCAGTTGCCGTACCAAGCCATGATACATCCAGATAGGATGCTTTCTATGGTGCATCGGTAAAAGTTGGTGAGAGTCAAAGGACAAACCAAATATCTTTAGCCTCCTGAGGAAGTAGAGGCACTGGTGAGCTTTCTTGGCCGTGGCATCTACATGATTTGACCAGGACAGGCTGTTGGTGATGTTCACTCCCAGGAACTTGAAGCTCTCAACCCTCTTGACCTCAGCACCATTGACGTAGACAGGTGCATGTACACCACCCCCTTTCCTGAAGTCAATGACCAGCACTTTTATTTTGTTGACATTGAGGGAAAGGTTGTTGTCATGACACCATTCCACTAAGCTCTCTATCTCCTTCCTGTGCTCCGACTCATCGCTGTTTGATATACGGCCTACAACGGTGGTATCATCTGCAAACTTGTAGATGGAGTTAGAGCAGAATATGGCCACATAGTCATGAGTATATAGGGAGTAGAGTAGAGGGCTGAGGACGCAGCCTTGTGGGGCACCTGTGTTGAGAATAATCGTGCCGGAGGAGACCATTCAGTACTTTGAACCTATCACATGGTGTGGGAGGAGGCTATTCTCCCCCTTGGTCCTGTTACACCGGACCAGGAGGAGGCCATTCAGCCCTCGATGTTCAAGGGTAAATTCCATTTTCCAACTTTTTCTCCATACCTCTCTATATCCAATGAAAATATCTTTCAGTCTTGAAAGCTCCATTCAGTACCCAACTTCACTGCCTTCAGGGGAGTGTGCTGTAGGTTCCCATTGGCTTTGAGCAGATGTTTTCCAACATCTGTCCTGGATGGCTGGGTTCCAGCTTTGGGTTGTGCCTTTTTGTTCTTTCTCTTCCCACTGGAGAGAACAGCTTCTATCCTGACCAATTCCTCAATCATTCTACCTGCCTTTGGACCTTCCCAAAGTGAATACAGTCCAGGTCTATCCAATCGCTCCTCATCCCTGAATCTTTTCAAACCCAATGTCATCACTGTGGCTTTGGACTGCAACCATACAGGTGCGTTTTCTCCAGGTGAGGCCCTTTCTGCTGTGTACGGGTGAAGCATCACTTCCTCACTTTGGTTTTCAATCTGAAGATTCCCTAAGGCTTTTGGTTAAGGTTTTAGAGTCATTGAGTCTTACAATTCTCAAACAGGCCCTTTGGTCCATCATGTTCATGCTGACCATTAGTTACCCATCTACACTAGCCCCACGAGGTCTGTAGCCTACTATGCTTTGGCACTTTCAAATGCTCATCTAGGTACGTATTAGTCTCTGCCTCCACCACCCCCTCAGCAGCACGTTCCAGATTCCAGCCTTCCCCTAGGTGAAAAATCTATTTTCTCAGATCCCCTCTAAATCTTTTCCCCCTTGTCTTGAACTCATATCCTCCAGTTTTTGACACTTCTATTATGGGAAAAAAGTTTCCTACTACCAGCCTCTCATAATCTTGTACCCCTCTATCATTTTCCCTCTCAGCCTCCTCTGCTCCAAGGAAAACAGACCCAGCCTCTCCAGTCTCTCCTCAGAACTGCGACACTCCATCCCAGGCACCTCCTCTCCACCTCTCCAGTGCAATCACTTCCTTCTATTCTTTTCTACCTGTCCACTAGCTTTTAAAAGTACCGTAACATCAAACTCCTGAGCTCCTCCAGTTTCTAGTTTCTTGTCATTTGGCCCTGTCTAAATCAGATTCACAGTCCCTCCACCTCATGATCCCCACACTGCACCATATCCACACCAACCCACCTCAGTTACTCAGCCTTCCTTGTCCCTATCCACACCTTCTGCCCCTCCTGAATGGCGATCAGATACAGATCTGAAGAAGGCCCAGTTTCGGACACCACAGCTCATGAAGAACAGCCGAGTGGGTAAAAGGAGACTTACTGGTATGATCACAGGGATGAGGGACTTGGGACCTGAGTGGAGAAGTGTAAGGGGAGTGAAAGTGGATGAAAGGCCATTGGCAAAAGGACCAGAGCAAAGATAGAGTCACAGAGTCACACAGCACGGGAACACGCTCTCCAGCCCAGCTCGTCCACACTGACCAAACTCGTCCCGTTTCCCAGTGTTTGGCCTATAACTCCCTGAAGCTTTCCTACCTTTCTCTTACCTGTCCAACTGTCTCTTAAAAATTGTTATTGTATCTGCCTCAACTTTTTCCTCTGGCAGCTTACTCCACATTCGTACCACCCTTTGTGTATAAAAGTTGCCCCTCAAGTTCCAATTAAATCTTTCCCCTCTCACCTTAAATCTATGCCCTCTCACTGTTCCAAGTGTGGCCTAGCCAGCATCTTGTATAACAGCACCACGACCTCCTAACTTTTATACTCAATGCCCTGACTGATGAAGGCCAGCGTGCCAAAAGCCTTCTTCATTACCCTGTCTATCTGTAACTCCACTTTCAGGGAACCATGTACTTGAGTTCCAAGGTCCCTCTGTCCTACAACACTCCCCAGGGCTCTGCCGTTCACTGTGAAAGCCCTACCTTGATTTGACTTTCCAAAATGAACACCTCACACTTATCTGAATTAAACTCCATTTACCATTCCTCGGCCCACTTACTCAGCTGATCAAGATTCCCCTGTAATTTTTGACAGCTATCTTCACTGTCCACTATACCACCTATTTTAGTATCATCTGCGAAGTTACTAACCGTGCCTTGTACATTTTTATGCAAATCATTGATATAGATTACAAACAACATTGGGCCCAGCACCGACCCCTGAGACACACCACTAGTCACGGGCCTCCAGTCCGAGAAACAACTTTCCACCATCACCCTCTGCTTTGGGGAGGAATGCTTTTATACATGCAGTTGGCAAAAGTGCAGGGCAAGAGCTTCCCAAAGGGAATTGTTTGAAAAGGAATCATTTAGTAGGGCTGAGAGCAGGGGGAGTGGAACAAATTGGATTGTTTTCAAAGAGCTGGCAGGGGTGCGATGGACCAAATGGCTCCCTTCTGTGCTTTAACATTCTCAGATTCTAAATATGTCATTGTCAAACTCATGAGGAGACTGGACCCTAGAATCCCTGTTGGAAGAAGGATGGGCTGGGAGAGAAGTTGGAAACAACAGAGCTCTGGTGGGATCTATCCCATCAGGTGTTTCCAACAGGTGGCAAGTGTTAGAATCCAGCTGAAATATTGACAAAGTTGCTTGGTGAAGCCTGTTGGGTGATCAGGGATCGATGCAAACAGCATTCAGCCTGCTCCACCTGGTGAATACCAAGGCTGACCAGACTAGAAAGACCAGATTTTATGACTTGCCTGTGCTGAGATAGAAGCCAACAATTTGGGTGTGATTTTATACACGCAATGCCAATGAGCTTGTGATATAAGATTGGGGAGAGGGCAGTTTCAGAGAGTGACCTATTGGACAGACCGCCTTACTGAGACAAAGAATAGAGGGTTGAAATTAAAACAGAAAGTGTTGGGAATATTCAGTAGGTCAGGCAGCATCACTGGAAAGAAGAGAGCTAACATTCCAGTCAATAAGCTTCCATCAGGTGCAGGGTAGGAAACAGAGGGTAGGAAACCACTCACCCTTGACATTCATTGGCATTCCCATCCACCAACGACATCCTGGGGTTTCCATTGACCAGAAACTCAACTGGACCAGCTGTGGTTTCAAGAGCAGCTCAAAAGTGGGACACTCCCTCACACACCAAAGGCTTTCCAGCATCAACAAAGCACAGTTCAGGAGCATGATGAATACTCTGCACCTGCGTGGAGTGCAGTGTCCACAATTCCACTGGAGTTTGATATCATCCAGGAGAAAGTAGCCCACTTGACAAGTGCCCCATCCATCCACCACCCTAAACATTTACTCCCTCGGCCCAATGTGTCTACAGTGTGTACCCCTGCAGGCTGACACATAACTTCCCATAAAACCCTCGTTCACCACACATCATCACCCCTTCTGAATCAGTATCGGAATTATTATCACTGACTTAGATGATGTGAAATGTGTTGTTTTGTGGCAGCAGTATAGTGCAAAGACATAAAATTACTATAAATTACAAAAATAAATATTGGTATTGGTATTGGTTTATTATCGTCACTTGTACCGAGGTACAGTGAAAAACTTGTCTTACAAACCGATCTTACAGGTCAATTCATTACACAGTGCAGTTACTTCAAGTTAGTACAGAGTGCATTGATGTAGTACAGGTAAAAACAGTAACAGTACAGAGTAAAGTGTCCCAGCTACAGAGAAAGTGCAGTGCAATAAGGCGCGAGGTCACAACAAGATAGATCGTGAGGTCATGAGGTCATAGGTCATAGTCCATCTCATTGTATAAGGGAACTGTTCAATAGTCTTATCACAATGGGGTAGAAGCTGTCCTTGAGCCTGGTGGTACGTGCCCTCAGGCTCCTGTATCTTCTACCCGATGGAAGAGGAGAGAAGAGAGAATAACCCGGGTGGGTGGGGTCTTTGATTATGCTGGCTGCTTCACCAAGACAACGAGAGGTAAAGACAGAGAATAAATAGTGCAAAAAGGAATAATGAGTGTTCATGTGTTCATGGACCGTTCAGAAATCTGATGGTGGAGGGGAAGAAGCTGTTCCTGAATCACTGAGTGTGGGTCTTCAGGCTCCTGTACCTCCTCCCTGATGGTAGTAACGAGAAGAGGGCATGTCCTTTATTCCCCTTGTTCTTTTATCATTTATTACCACTGTATCACACTTTTTCTTTCATCCTCTCTTCCCCTTCCTTCCTTCTCTGCACCTGAAAATCTTTGTTTTGCCTTTGACAAGTTCTGATGACAAGTCATTGACCTGAAACGTTAGCTCTGTTTGTCTCCCCACAGAAGCAGCTTGACCCACTGAGTATTTGCAGCCTTTTCTGTTTTCTTATCTCCAAAAATTGGCGTACCTTGGCTGTACCAGGGCAACGGGTCAAAACATAATTGCCATCTGCTACAGTATTGGGGCACAGGACAGCAGCTGATGGAGGAAGAGGCTGAAAGTACTGCTCTAACCCAATGAGTAACGCGATACTGTGACTTTGAAAGATGTTGTTAAGTTGGGGTGCTTTTCTCAATAAAGTATGAAGAATTCGCAAAACCACTTCTCACAGCCTCGTCACCGGCACAGCTGAGCCTTTGGGTGTTGTCACATTATCCTGTGGGTTATCAAATATTTGTTCAAATTAAATTTCAAGAATGAAGAGTGGCCTAACCATCTAATCAGGAAAAGTGACATTTTTAGAGAGGGCAGTATCCAACATTCATTGGATGGGTGCAGCCATTGGCAAGATGTTACTTTGAGACATTCACTGTGAGAACAGACTAACGCAGCACAGTATAACATCCCAAGGTGCTTTGCAGGAGCAGTTTGACTCTGAACCACACAGGGGACCTCAGGCCAGGGTCATAGAGTCACACAGCAGGGAAATAGGCCCTTTGGCCCAACTGGTCCATGCCCAGCAAGATGCCCATCTAAGCTAGTCCCTTTTGCCAGCATTTGGCCCGTAACCTTCTAAGTCTTTCCAATCCATGTACCTGTCCAACTGTCTTTTAAAAGTTATGATTGTGTCAGCCTCAACCACTTCCTCTGGCAGGGGACTAACTGTTCGATCTAAGTAGCAGATTTAAGGATTTTCTTAAAGTAGGAGAGAGGTGGAGGAGTTTAGGGGAAAAAGTCTGGAATTTCAAGCCATTTGGAAACTCCTTCTGGATTTACACTACCACATCCTGCTGCCTGTTAGGCTGTGAGTTTTGTGCCATTTGAGGTCTTAATCTTCATGTACCCTTTCTCTCAAAGCTGAAGGAGGAGGGTTGGTAGAGGGCCTTTGCCTCGTGGATGTTGAGTGAGGTCCATCCCTGGTTGTTTCAGTGTATGAGTCGAGGATGTCTGAGAGCTCGGCATCCAAACACACACAAACACAAGCATCATCTGCATACTGCAGCTTGGCTAATGAGCTTGAGCAACCTTGGCTCTGGAGTGTGGTCCCCAGGGGTTGAACAGTTTCTTATTTGTTCTGAAGATTAGTTTCCCTCCTGTTGGAGGTTAGTGGGAGGGGATGTGCAGTGCTGTGGTGAGAAGGTTTGAGGGAGGTCTTAGGGCAAAGATGTAGCCTTGTTTGAGATGAATCTATGTGGAGGTTGACTCTGTTGTAGGATCTTGGCTTGCATGCCATCATGAAGGAAAAGTAAGATGGCGGTGAATTTCTGTGGGCAGCCAAAATTGGGGATTGTGCTCCATACTCCCTTGTAGCTGATGGAGTTAAAAGCTTTTGCTGTGATGGAGAAATGTGGCAGCCATTTTACATAACAACCTGGTTTCACACCAGCAATGAAGTAATGACGTGTTGCTTCTGTTGAGGCACAAATAGTAACCACAGCACTGGGGAGAATTAATTTATTCTTTCTCACAATAGCACCACCAGATCATGACACCTGCTCTGATTAATGTCTCATCCAATTGTGACTGGTCTTGTCACTACAGTGAGGAGAGTCAGCCCGGTTACTTGGTGAACCCAGAGACAGACTTGAGGGCTGGGCTCAGCTGCCTGCTGCTGTCAGTATCAGCCTCCCACTGAAGAGTTAAACAAGGGTTCCCACTCACCACTGTATCCCTGTCAGCACCGACTGGAGTCCATAGAAGTGGACTTCCATCAGGCAAACTTCCCTCATGTTGCCTGAGCATCATGGAGTCTAAAACAGTTCAGCGCTCCCTCAGTACTGCCCCCCCACAGTGCGACCCTCCCTCAGTACTGCCCCCCCACAGTGCGACCCTCCCTCAGTACTGCCCCCCCACAGTGCGACCCTCCCTCAGTACTGCCCCCCCACAGTGCGACCCTCCCTCAGTACTGCCCCCCCACAGTGCGACCCTCCCTCAGTACTGACCCCCCGACAGTGTGACCCTCCCTCAGTACTGCCCCCCCACAGTGCGACCCTCCCTCAGTACTGCCCCCCCACAGTGCGACCCTCCCTCAGTACTGACCCCCCGACAGTGTGACCCTCCCTCAGTACTGCCCCCCCACAGTGCGACCCTCCCTCAGTACTGCCCCCCCACAGTGCGACCCTCCCTCAGTACTGACCCCCCGACAGTGTGACCCTCCCTCAGTACTGCCCCCCCGACAGTGTGACCCTCCCTCAGTACCTCCCATCCCACAGTGTGAGGCTCCCTCAAACTGCATTAGAACTGAGACGTCTGAAGCCAAATCTCAGGCAGGGTCAGGACAGCAGGTTGCCCTGACTGGGGGCACTGACCAAACTTACTGTGGTCAGCAGCAGGTGCACCCACACCTCAAGGACTGCAGTGGTCCGAGAAGGCTGCTCACACCACCTTCTCAAGGGCAACTAGAGATGGGCAATTAAATGCTGGCACCGCCTGCAGAACCCACATATCTTGAATGAATTTCACCAAAGATCAGCTGACGAGCGGAGGTGAGATCTTCCTGTTCTTGGATGCATCCTGTGTGGACCGGTTGCTTCCCCGCCAGTGGAGGTCCAGGGCTGTGGCGTTCTCAATCTGCCTCTGGCATCAGCTCACGTTGGTATGTTGTTCCACCAGATGAGCAGTGCGAATGCCTGAGCCAATTCTCGCACGGCTCCCGATTTCCTCCGACTTCACAAACCCGACCGTTTGCATTCTGCAGGTCCACCAGGGCTGATAGAACCGCCCATTGGAGATTTTGTACATAAGTCCACGATACTTCGGCCAAGGCACACTCCTGCTCTCGAGCTGTGAGACTCCATCTCCGGGAACCATGTCATTCACCACTCAAAGCTATTCAGGGCGCAAGGCCGGTTCCGTGATCCTGAGCGGCTCCTCTCGGACCCAAAGGACCAGTGTGGTCAGCGGGCCGGTGAAAACTCGCCGCGCCGTCAGCGTCTACGGCCAATCGTCCCGGGGCAGCCGCATCTCCACCGCTACCTATGGCTCCAACAAGGCCAGCAACTTCGGGGGCTTCTACTTGGGCAGCTTCAGCTCGGGGGTGCTGGGGCCCTTCTCCATCAACGAGAAGCAGACCATGCAGAACCTGAATGACCGCTTGGCCACCTACCTGGAGAAGGTGCGCTCTCTGGAGCAGTCCAACAGCCAGCTGGAGCGCCAGATCAGGGAGTTCTACGAGAAGAGGTCTCCTGCCTCCATCAAAGACCTGGGTGCCTACTGGAAAACCATCAACGACCTCCGAGCCCAGGTAAGTGAACCTCCAAACCCACAATTTCGACCAACTCACCATGGCGCCATCTCTGTAGCCCAGCGCCCAGACCATGTCAGGCTCCCCATCACCGCAAGGTCACATCTCCAAGGGTTGGCGCTGCCGTAAATTTGCGGGAGTAGATCCCGCAGACAGCAGTGGGAATCCAGGCAAGTTTGTAGGATTTGGTTGCGGGAACAGGACTGCCCTGGTTCTTTGTGGTAGCCACAGAATTTTAAGCATTGGTCAGAACAGTTTCACGGTACTGATAACTTGGGACTCCACCTCTTGGCCTGTGCACTCAGCACAGGGACATTTTTAAGAGGAAATGGCCATTCAGCCCCTCAAGTCTGACCCACCCCCCAATTGCCTTTGTGTTTTCTAGGAGCCATTCTGGAGGTTTCGGTTGCACACAAGGCCTAACCTGCACACAAGGGGTGAAGAGGGCGGGAAGAAGAGTCCCTAAAGGGACCATTAACATCCCCTCCAAAAGAGGGAACATTCTCGTTCCAGATTCCTTCCTTCCCAACACCCCTCCCTCCTTCTGATTTCCTGTCCAATTCCACCCTTCCATCCATCAGTCCCACTTTCCTCCTCCTCCCCTCCAGAGCCCCGCTGAAGAGCTCGGATGGTACAGTGTAATGTTAAACCAGTGGCTGGCACAAACAGTACACGGCAGGTAGTCCCAGCAACCCAGGTTCAGTCCTGACCTCCAGTGCTGTGGGGAGTTGCATGTTCTCCCTGTGACTGTGTGGGTTTCCTCCACGTACTCCAGTTTCCTCCCACATCCCAGAGATGTGCAGGTTGGCGGGTGAATTGGCTGTACGTTGCTCCAGTCCAGCTGGGTGGTTGGAAAATCAGGGGAAGTCAATGGTGAGAATAGGTTACAAAGTCAAAGTCGAGTTTATTGTCATCTGCACAAGTCCGTGTGTGTACAGGTGCAATGAAAAACTTACTTGCAGCAGCATCACAGGCACATAGCATCAGATAAGCAGCATTCACAAAAAAAACATAAATTATACAGAATTATACAAGAAAGGACACAATTAGAACAAAAAAACAAAGTCCATTTTGGTGCAAAGTGATCACCATAGGCGGCACGGTAGTGTAGCGGTTAGCGCCACGTTATTACAGGCCAGCGATCGGGGTTTGATTCCCGTCGCTGTCTGTAAGGAGTTTGTACGTTCTCCCGTGTCTGCGTGGGTTTCCTCCGGGTGCTCTGGTTTCCTCCCACATTCCAAAGACGTACGGGTAGATTAATTTGGGTTTAAAAATGGGCGGCGTGGACTCGGGCTGGAAGGGCCTGTTACCACGCTGTAAATAAAATTTAAAAAAAAATAAACTGTAGTGATTAGGGTTGTGCTGGTTGGTTCAAGAACCAAATGGTTGAAGGGCTGTTCCTGAACCTGGTGGTGTGGGACTTCAGGCTTCTGTATCTCCTGCCCGATGGTAGCTGTGAGAAGATGGCATGACCTGGATGGTGGGGATCTTTGATGAAGGTGATGCAGGGAAATAAGTGGAGGAATGGGACTGATTGGAATGCTGTAAGAGCTGGCATTAAATTGATGAGCTGAAAGGCCTTTTCCTACGTCAACAAAAACCTGAAAAATGAAATACAAGGAAAACATTCTGTAAATATAGACTGAAAGTGACAAGATCTAGGGCTGATTGTCTAGATTCACAAGCCTCAGACAGTCTGACCCACTGAAAGTCTTAACCTTGGGATTTTCAGGAGTTGCTTTGTGCTATACAACCTCCAAAGGACACATCTCCATTGCAAGCAACTTGATCTATTTTCACAGCTTTACTGAGAAACCAATGTTTACAAGCTGGTAACTTGATTATGTTCGATGCTTGCTTGAAAGCTAATTTTCAATTTCCATCTGGAGAGATACAGTGGGAAGATATCATCACCCCTGACTCCAGTCACTGAACAAGCTCTCCAAATGTTCAAGTGGTAACACCAAAGCACAGCACGCAGCCCTCTCTCCATGTTTCTGCTGCACCTTCCCTCCTCCTGCCTTCCTCGTCTTCCCCCATCCCCAACCCCTGTTCCTCTCTCTCCTTTGTTTATTCAGCTTCTCTTTAAACCTGTCTCTACCATTCCCCTGACCCCTGTCCACAGGCACATGTTCCACAGTGCTCCCCTCTCTCCAGGTACGTTCCTCCTGTTTTATATTCTCTGCTGTTAGTTCTCCGCTGTTTTATATTTGTGGCTTTTGGTTCTGGAACAAATGAAATGTTTTTGTATTTTACAGATCAATGCTGCCTCGCTGGCTAATGCCAAGGTCTTGCTGCAGATTGACAACGCGAAACTGGCTGCAGACGATTTTAAAACCAAGTGAGTCGATGGGAAGCATGCAGACACCTTGTGATTAGCATTAACTGTGCAGTGCTTCACCAATTCTCTCACAGAAGGCTGACTGTAATAACCACAATGGAGGTGCTTGGGTACTTCCCTATCAGTGACCACACAGCAGGGAGTGACGGGTAGGTTCAGGGGGGTGGGGGTGAGAGCATTGTTTGAAGAGCCAGGCCCTGCTGCCCTGTGAACCTAGTGTTGGTTGGTTAGCTTTTCTTCATGGAACATTACAGCACAGTACAGGCCCTTCAGCCCACAATGTTGTGCTGACATTGTATCCTGCTCTAATATCTATCTAACCCTTCCCTCCCACATAGCCCTCCATGTTTATATCATCCAGGTGCCTAGCTAAGAGTCTCTTAAATGTCCCTAATGTATCTGCCCCACAACGTCTGCCGGCAGTGTGTTCCACGCACCCACCACTCTCTGTGTAAAAAAACTTACTCCTGACTTCCCCCCTATACCTTCCTCCAATCACCTTAAAATTATGTCCCCTCGTGTTAGCCATTGTCGCCCTGGGAAAAAATCTCTGACTGTCCACTCGATCTGTGCCTCTTATCATCTTGTGCACCTCTATCAAATCACCTCTCATCCTCCTTCGCTCCAAAGAGAAAAGCCCGAGCTCACTCAACCTATCCTCATAAGACATGCTCTCCAATCCAGGCAACATCCTGGTAAATCTCCTCTGCACCCTCTCTAAAGCTTCCACATCCTTCCTATAATGAAGTGACCAGAACTGAACACAATACTCCAATTGTGGTCTAACCAGAGATTTACAGAGCTGAAACATTACCTCGTGGCTCTTGAACTCAATAACCCGACTAATGAAGGCCAATACACCATACGCCTTCTTAACAACCCTATCGACCTGCACAGCAAGACCCCAAGATCCCTCTGTTCCTCCACACTGATAAGAGTTCTGCCATTAACCTTGTATTCTGCCTTCAAATTTGATCTTCCAAAGTGTATCACTGCACACTTTTCCAGGTTGAACTCCATCTGCCACTTCTCAGCCCAACTCTGCATCCTATCAACGTCCTGTTGTAATCTACAGCAACCTTCTATACTATCCACAACACCACCAACCTTTGTGTCATCAGCAAACTTACTAACCCACCCTTCCACATCCTCATCCAAGTCATTTATAAAAATCACAAAGAGCAGGGGTCCCAGAACAGATCCCTGTGGAACACCACTGATCACCGACCTCCAGGCAGAAAATGCTCCATCTACCACCACCCTCTGTCTTCTATGGGTGAGTCAATTCTTAATCCACACAGCCAAGTTTCCCTGGATCCCATGCCTCCTGACCTTCTAAATGAGCCTTATGAAATCCATGTACACCACATCCACTGCTCTACCTTCATCAATGTGCTTTGTCACATCCTCAAAGAATTAAATCAGACTTGTGAGGCATGACCTACCCCTCACAAAGCCATGACGACAGTCCTTAATCGGCCTATTCTTCTCCAAATGCCCATAAATCCTACCTCTAAAAATCTTCTCCAGTAATTTGCCCACCACTGAAGTAAGACTCACTGGTCTGTAATTCCCCGGGTTATCCCTACTCCCTTTCTTGATCAAAGGAATAACATTTACCACCCTCCATCATCTGGCACTGCTCCTGTGGCCAGTGAGGACACAAAGATCATCGCTAAAGGTGCAGCAATCTCTTCCCTTGCTTCTCATAATAACCTTGGATATATCCCGTCCAGCCCCGGTGACTAATCTATCCTAATGTTTTTCAAAAGTTCCAGCACATCCTCTTTCCTCACGTCGACATGCTCTAGCAATTCAGCCTGTTGTACGCCATCCTCACAAACATCAAGGTTTCTCTCACTGGTGAATACTGAAGCAAAGTATTCATTCAGGACCTTCCCTACCTCTTCCGACTCCAGGCACATGTTTCCTCTTTTATCCCATCTAGCATGGACCTGCTGTCCTATCAGCATTGCCAAAGCATAAGAGCTGGGAACAAATGTGACCAGCTAAATTTTCAATCCAGATCACCTGCTCCCATCTACTAAACCAGCTCAGCCTCCCAACTGAGTACCTTTAATACCCTTGGGTGTACAGCCCTCTATGCTCCATCCATGCTGTTGATACACATGGGTAAAAGCAGGGGCCGTGACACTCAGAAATATCAATTTGTCACATTCAACGAACCAGTGTTCATTTCCTTCCTCCTTACTCGCCATCTCCAATATTCAATCCATTGCCAAATGTCACAGTGTCAGGTGCATGGACCTGTACTTCTGGTTCCCATCTCCTGAACCTCATGAAGTTTCTTCTAGAGGTCCACATTGACAACATGCATAGACATTCTCTGGTTTGCCCATTAACAATCTTCTAAAAAAGCTTAACTCAACTTTGTCAGACATATATTATGGCCCAATGTCACGTGACTACAAAGTCAGCCAAGGGCCGGAAAGGGGTGGGGGTGCGGAATGATCAGAGGCCCTCAGAAAGTAACGTGATTGGCAGTGGCCACACTGAAACTAACCAGCAGGCTCTTTTCTTTCTTCCCAACCCTGTAGGTACGAGTCAGAGCTGGCCATCAGGCGCGGAGTGGAGATGGACATCAGTGGGCTGCGCAAAGTCCTGGATGAATTGACCATTGCAAGAGGTGATCTGGAGTCACAAATAGAAGCAATGAGAGAAGAACTAATTTACTCCAAGAAGAACCACGAGGAAGTGAGTGGCAGACAAGCAAACTATAAAAATGTTGATATGAGCTTGTGACATTTAACTTAATCATAGTGTGATGTGAGCTTTGTGGTGAAGCAGAGTGTCTGATTGTTTGAGGCATTAGGAATCAGCAGTAACAAGGCCACATTAAGAGTGATTGGATTTCCCTCCCCGGTGGACATTCGTGACCCAGTTTTCAGAAAATGCTTCCCTGCCCACCCTACAAAAGCAAAACTCTTTGACCCCACCCCTGTCCATTAACTCAAATTCCCCCTCTGTTCCACTGGCTCCTTCCACTAACAATATCCTTCTGTATCCCCCCTCAGCCAGTAGCTCAATATCCTTCTGCTGGCTCCCCGCTGCAATAACTCAATGACCCTCTCCACACCCTCACCCTAATAACTTCATATTCTCTTTGAAACAGTGAGACGAAAGTTGCTGTCAATGTTCCGGTGGTGCCTGGGCCAAGGTCAAGTGGTGAAC
This sequence comes from Pristis pectinata, assembly GCF_009764475.1. Lineage (NCBI taxonomy): Eukaryota > Metazoa > Chordata > Chondrichthyes > Rhinopristiformes > Pristidae > Pristis > Pristis pectinata. The sequence continues at coordinate 1,728,669 of NC_067429.1, read as the reverse complement.
TGAACTACCCAATGGTTTTCTTCTTTTCAAGTCCAGAGGCATTATGCTGATGGATTTAATTGTCTATTCATTGTCTCCCAGAATCTCTCTCCTGCTCTGACACCTCACTACGTTTCCATTTGGCAAAATCCACGTCTGCCTAATGCCATAAACTAACAGTCAATCAAATGTGCCGGCTCTCTGCCAATGACAAGCTCACTGAGACTCCTTTGCATTGATATTCCCCATTCAACACTCCTTCCAATCTGCAAAATTGTGTCAGCTGTAACACCTTATCCTATGAGAAGGAAGGCTTGATACTCATTTTTCGGAATCTCTCTTTTCTCTCTTTGTTAGGAGTTGAAATCTCTCCGCAGTCAGCTTCGTGGCACAGTGACGGTGGATGTTGATGCTGCTCCAGGTGAGGATCTGACCAAAGTCCTGGCTGAAATGAGAGAAAAGTACGAACTAATGGCAGCCAAGAACCAGAAGGAGGCGGAGTCCTGGTTCAAGGAACAGGTAATTGGAATGCCGCTTAGACTTGCTGGTGTGATTGTACAGTGGGAATCTGTAAAATAATCCTTCATGAATAAGGTTTGATAAAATTTGGAAGGTGAGCAGTCTAAGAATAGTTGAAGAGTTTGTGGCTTCTGTGAAAAACATAGGTGGTGTGAACCTGTACACTCCTTCCTGGTAACGGTGACCACAACTTGCATCTTGCATCATTAATGTCACAAAAACTTCCGAGGTGCTTCAAAGGAACTTAATTAAGGAAAATTTGACATCATCCCTCAAAAAAAAGTATTAGCAAAGGCGGCCAAAAGCTCAATCAAAGAGGTTTTAAGGAGCATCTTCTGGGAGGGGGACACCAATGGAAAGACGTATGAAGAGAATCCAGAGTTTTGGTGTCCTGCAGTTGAAACAACAGGCAGCAACGGCAGGACAATGGAGCAGGGTGAGCAAGAGGTAAGGGTCAGTCACCTGCCCCCCCCCCAACTGAGTCTGAACACACAGCACTCCATTCATTTGTCCAAGATCCATCGCTGGGTCACCTTGCAGCAGACACCTTTATCCATTTATAGAATGTCTTTTAAGTGAGGGAATCAAATCTAAATAAGCTGTAAATCAGAAAAAAAAGACACAGGAAATTCTGGAAACAGTCAACAAGGTCTGGTATCTGTGGAGGGAGAAACAGAATTAATGTTTCAGGCTTGATGAAAGGTCATTGGTCTGAAATATTATCCCTGCTTCTCTCTCCATGGATCCTGCCTAACACGTTGAGTATTTCCAGCGTGTTCTGTTTAATTTCCCATTTCCAGCACCTGCAGTATTTTGTCTTTGAATTAGTGTTTCAGGATGATGTTTCATCAGAACTTCTTTGTTTACCTTCATCGTGACTTCATCATGTAGTGAGCACATTTAGTTACTCCTCCCCCCCACACCACCACCCAGTAATCTAGCCACGGTCAGGGGTGGGGTGGTGGGTCCTTGTTTTACTTATGCTCTGGCAATGCCAGCATTTATTGCCTACCCCAATTGCCCCTGAATTGAGGAGGCAGTTAAGAGCCAACCATTGGTGGGGCTGGAGTCACTTATTGCCCAGGGTGAGGATGGCAGATTCCCTCCCCCGAATTACATTAATGAACCAGATGGGTTTTTATGAAAAGCTGGTAGTTTTGTTGTCACCATTACTGAGTCTGGTCTTTTGGCTCCAGGTTTATTTAATTGCATGTATTTAATTTCCCAGCTTTCCAATGCTAGGATTCAAGCTTGTACCTCTGCATCTGTGGTCCAGGACTCCGGCAGCAAATCCAGTCACTGACCACTTGACCCCTGTAGTGATCATTACCCATGACGATGTCCGGACATTTTGGTGAAATAATTACATTTGCAGAGTTATAATTAGAGATGATTACAGCCAACCCCAATGTCACCTTAGTCTTACAGTTTCAGACTGCTTATGTGTAATGTTTTATTACAGTCGGCGACTCTCAGTCAGACGATGACCACCAGCTCCCAGCTGGTGCAGACGGAGAAGGAGCAGCTCACTGAACACAGACGCAAAATGCAGTTGGTGGAGATCGACCTTCAGACACTGATAAGTGTGGTGAGTGGGGCAGGAGGTTTAGACCTTGGTAATTTACACCGCCTCTCCGCGCAGTCCCAGCATGCACCGACAGGATTACTGACTGTCAACCTCTAAATGCAGAAATCATCCTTGGAAGCCAACCTGCAGGAGACAGAAGATCGCTACGCTGAGCAGCTGTTCCACCTTCAGGACCTTCTCAGTCAGCGCGAGGCAGAGTTGTCCAGGATCCTGGCAGACTCGCAGAGGCAGTGCCAAGAGTATGCACAGCTCCTGGACATCAAAACCAGACTGGAGATGGAGATTGCCACGTACCGTCGCCTCCTGGATGGAGAGGATGTCAGGTGGGGCAATCACCAAATCTTCAATCATCACTCAACACCCACATGATCTCTCTTCCTTCCCCTCTCTTCCCCTTCCCCAAGGCTTCACTAACCCAAGTTTTCTGCAAATGTTAGAAGTAATTTTGGGTAAAACCAGACACCAAGTGGATCTTCACCAACAAGACAGCTTGTTTGACCTACAGACAGGAGCAGTAGGCCACTCGGCCCCTCTAGCCTGTCTGGAACTCAATGAGATCATGGCTGATCTGACTGCAACGTCAACTCCTCATCTCTGTGGTAACCTCTCACGCCCTGAGAACATAGAACAGTACAGCATAGGAACAGGCCCTTCGGCCCACAATATCTGTGCTGACCACAATGATAACTTAAACTGCATATCTGCCTGCACGTGGTCTGCACCCTCCTACTTCCTACCTGTACATGTGCCTGATGAAATGTACCTTAAACATTGCTGTTGTTGTCTATTTACCTCTCCCTTGAAAATAATGGCAGACTCTGCCTCCACTGTGCTTTGAGAAAGAGAGTTCCACAGACTCACCACTACCTGAGAGGAATAATTTCACCCCTTTAATGCCTTGGTTGGACCACTCCTTAAACAGTGACTCCCTACTTCTACTTTCTGCCACAGCAGGAACTATCTCCTCCACACCGTCCCAGAAAGAACCCTTCAGGATCTTGTGTTTTGTTCAAGTCCTCTCTCTTTCCCCTGGCCTCTGCTCTCGTTTGGCCTGACTGTAATCCGAAACCCCAGCGGCCTCCACCACTGACTGGACGCAATGTGTGTGCAGTGGTTTACGTTAACTCTCCAGCCCACTGCCACTGAAGGTGTTGGCGGTGCTGGCTGGCACACAGGGGCACATTTTAGGGACAACGGAGGGGACCCACACGTTCTCAGTCCTCGATGGCCTGGAGAACAAGAATGTCCCGGACCCACACAGGGAAAGGGGTCCACCAGCCCACCTCCTCCTCCTTCGGATCTACCTCCTGGAGCAAGTGGTGCCACACTGATGTCCCGTCCCGTTCCCCAGCAAAGCCTCAGTAAGATGAGTGCTGAGACTCTTTTTAGGACTACATTTGGCAAGCGGTAGAGCATTCAGCTGCTTCAGGGGCAACGAATTTCCCCTCAGGATTGGCTGCATTCCTGACCCTAGCATTTATGTCACTCTTTCTGTTTCATTAGAGGGTATCTCCTGACATCAGCCTCCAATGCACACCCTTGAACTGCTCATCACCAACCTTCATTCTTCAGAGAATTTTAATTGATCAGTTGCTTTTCCTTTGGTGCCCAATTGTTAATCTATTTGTCTCCACCAGCTATTCAACGGAAATCAAAACCATAGAAACCATCAGAGGTAAGCACTGTTGCTGTGTCACTAGTAAAGTATAAACTATGCAGAATGCTCTTAACAAGAGTATGTTACTGAGTTTGACAAAACTTTCCCCTGGAGGGATGGGCGAGTGGGTGGTGGAAAGAAGGCTGTCTTCAGGCTCATCTTGTCCCCTCTGGGGTGTGTATTGTTCCTCAGTGTCCTCATACCCGCCTCTGTAAACTGGGAATGAGCTACATGCTCCAAACCAGTTAGGTCCAAGGGTGCAATTAGAGAATAGCGATCTGCACGCACGTGATCTTCTGACCAACATTGGGAGGAGCTCTCACCAGGCGCTCAGAGGTCTGATCCTACCCCTTCTTAACCAACGGACTTAATGACTAATTAACAGCAGGACAAAATGAGTGAATTAAAATGAAATCAATACAGAAAAAGACTGAAAAAGATTGCATTTAGAGGTAAAACAAAATGCGAGAAGGAAAAAGAAAGAAAATATTTAGAATATGTAAATTCCAATATTTGAAAATATCTGAGAGATTTTTCTGTCTGAAGGAATGAGGCTTCATTTTGATGTATCACTCTCTGGGTAGGGACAGTTGGTCCATAACAGTCTTCCCGTTGATAGAAGGATACTTCCTGGATTAATTGACATACTTAACCTTTTGTATTGAATCTGATTGTTAATTAATGGGAAAATGCAGCAAGTATGAAAAAATAAAATGTGTAGCAGAGCTCAAGAGGTAAACATGGACAAGTTCCAGAGCTCTGCCAATGCTGCCACCCCTGAACAAGCTCCTGGTCTGTGATTGAATATCATGTGCACTGGTATGTTTGCAGTGATGTTAGGCACCTTATCTCCATCACCACTGCTGTTGTCCATCCATCAGAGTCTGTATAAAGAAAACTAACCCAGCAGACAAGAGTTTTCAGATATCTGATGTTGCATCTTTAGATTATCTCCAGGAGGCTCCTTCTGAGACACTGACCCAGACAGCCCCTAGTTTCATCACTGCACAAGCTGTGATGGTTCATCTCACTTGAAACAGCAGTTGGAACACTACAATCAGCCCTCGTAAAGGGTAGGGAGAAATCAGTCAACATTAGCAGCCCTGACCTCAGTGGCTAGCTCTCCCACCTCTCAGGCAGGAGATTGAGGATTCATCTTCCACCACTCCTGGCAGCACTTTGGTGGGGCACTGAGGGTCTGCTGCACTGGTGGAGCTGCCATCTTTCTAATCAGACATTGAGCTCATCTGTCCTCTCATGTAGGCAATGAGCCATGATACTTTTCTCCCCAGTGTCCTGGCCACAGATCTAAACAGATTAGACGATTATGTTTCACATTGCAGCTTGTGAGATTTTGCTGTCCATAAGCTGGCTGTAGCATTTCTTACATCACCACATTTCCAAAGTATTTAGAAACATAGAAACATAGAAAACCTACAGCACAATTCAGGCCCTTTGGCCCACAAAGCTGTGCCGAACATATCCCTACCTTAGAAATTACTAAGCTTACCCATAGCCCTCTATTTTTCTCAGCTCCATGCACCTATCCAAAAGTCTCTTAAAAGACCCTATCGCATCCGCCTCCATCACCGTTGCCGGCAGCCCATTCCATGCACTCACCACTCCCTGAGTCAAAAACTTACCCCTGACATCTCCTCTATACCTGCTCCCCAGCACCTTAAACCTGTGTCCTCTTGTGGCCACCATTTCAGCCCTGGGGAAAAGCCTCTGATTATCCACATGATCGATGCCTCTCATCATCTTATACTCCTCTATCAGGTCCCCCCCATCCTCCGTCGCTCCAAGGAGAAAAGTTCGAGTTCACTCAACCTGTTTTCATAAGACATGCTTCCCAATCCAGGCAACATCCTTGTAAATCTCCTCTGCACCCTTTCTATGGCTTCCACATCCTTCCTGTAGTGAGGTGGCCAGAACTGAGCACAGTACTCCAAGTGGGGTCTGACCAGGGTCCTATATAGCTGCAACAATACCTCATGGCTCCTAAATTCAATTCCACGATTGATGAAGGACGATACACCATATGCCTTCTTCACCACAGAGTCAACCTGCGCAGCCGCTTTGAGCACCCTATGGACTCCAAGATCCCTCTGATCCTCCACACTGCCAAGGGTCTTACCATTAAAACTATATTCTGCCATCATATTTGACCTACCAAAATGAACCACTTCACACATCTGGGTTGAACTCCATCTGCCACTTCTCAGCTCAGTTTTGCATCCTATCTATGTCCCGCTGTAACCTCTGACAGCCCTCCACACTATCCACAGCACCCCCAACCTTTGTGTCATCAGCAAACCTACTAACCCATCCCTCCACTTCCTCATCTAGGTCGTTTATAAAAATCACAAAGAGTAAGAGAATGTTCATAAATCCTGCCTCTCAGGATTTTGTCCATCAACTTACCAACCACTGAAGTAAGACTCACTGGTCTATCATTTCCTGGGCTATCTCTACTCCCTTTCTTGAATAAGGGAACCAAATCCGCAACCCTCCAATCCTCCAGAACCTCTCCTGTCCCCATCGATGATGCAAAGATCATTGCCAGAGGCTCCGCAATCTCCTCCCTCGCCTCCCACAGCAGCCTGGGGTACATCTCATCCGGCCCTGGCGACTTATCCAACTTGATGCCTTCCAAAAGCTCCAGCACATCCTCTTTCTTAATATCTACATGCTCAAGCTTTTCAGCCTGCTGCAAGTCCCTACTACATTCACCGAGATCTTTTTCCATAGTGAATACTGATGTAAAGTATTCATTAAGTACCTCCGCTATTTCTTCCGGATCCATATACATTTTCCCACTGTTACACTTGTTAGGTCTTATTCTTTCGCGTCTTATCCTCTTGCTCTTCACATACTTGTAGAATGCCTTGGGGTTTCCCTTAATCCTGCCTGCCAAGGCCTTCTCACGTCCCCTTCTGGCTCTCCTAATTTCCATCTTGAGCTACTTCCTCTTAGCCTTATACTCTTCCAGATCTCTAACGTTATCTAGCCCTCTGAACCTTTTGTAAGCTTTTCTTTTTGACTAGATTTATTATAGCCTTTGTACACCATGGTTCCTGTATCCTATCGTAACTTCCCTGTCTCATTGGAACATGCCTATGCAGAACTCCACACAAATATCCCCTGAACATTTGCCACATTTCTTCTGTAATTTTCCCTGAGAACAACTGTTCCCAATTTTTCCTGCCTGAGAGCCTTGTAATTCCCCTTACTCCAATTAAACGCCTTTCTAATCTGTCTGTTCCTATCTCTCTCCAATGCTATTGTAAAGGAGATAGAATTATGATCACTATCTCCAAAATGCTCTCCCACTGGGAGATCTGACACCTGACCAGGTTCATTTCCCAATACCAAATCAAGCACGACCTCTCCTCTTGTAGGCTTATCTACATATTGTGTCAATAAACCTTCCTGAACACACTTAACAAACTCCACCCCATCTAAACCCCTTGCTCTAGGGAGATGCCAATTGATATTTGGAAAATTAAAATCTCCCATCACGACAACTCTGCTTTTATCACACCTTTCCAAGATCTGTTTCCCTATCTGCTCCTCGATATCCCTGTTACTATTGGGTGGCCTATAAAAAACAACCAGTAAAGTTATTGACCCCTTCCTGTTCCTAACCTCCACCCGCAGAGACTCTGTAGCTAATCCCCCCATGATGTCCACCTTTTCTGTAGCCGTGACGCTATCTTTGATCAACAGTGCCATGCACCCACCTCTTTTGCCTCCCTCCCTGTCCTTTCTGAAACATCTAAAACCTGGCACTTGAAGTAACCATTCCAGTCCTGGAGCCATCCAAGTCTCTGTAATGGCCACCACATCGTAGCTCCAAGTATTGATCCAAGCTCTAAGCTCATCTGCCTTGTTCACAATACTCCTTGTGTTAAAATAGACACATCTCAAACCGTCTGTCTGAGCGTGTCCCTTCTCTATCACCGGCCTATCCTCCCTCTCATACTGTCTACAAACTTTCTCTATTTGAGAGCCAAACGCCTCTTCCCCAGTCTCTTCAGTTCCGTTCCCACCCCCCAACAATTCTAGTTTAAACTCTCCCCAGTAGCCTTAGCAAACCTCCCCACCAGGATATTGGTCCCCCTAGGATTTCTTTGACTATATGTCCCAAAAGTGTGCAAGGTGCTGTGGAAACACAAGCCTTTCTGTTTGCTTATTTTGAACTGTTTCCACGTTTATTTCTTACAGAACCGGAAGTGGTGACCACCAAGAAGGTTGTAACCATTACTGAAACACTCGTCGATGGGAAGGTCGTTGAGTCTCATCAGGAAGTTAAAGTAGCTACTACTTAACCAACCTCTTCTTACCCAGTTGTGATCTCTATAATCCTCAGAAGACATAAACTCCATTAGCCAACAGATAATGTTTTCTTCTTTGGAATTCTGCTGGCCTTAAATAAAGTAGTTTCTAGTGATTCATTAAACACTTGTCTGATTGATGTCAGTGGGTTGTGATTACTGCAATGATCTGATGAAGCCAGCATGAACAGGATAACTGGATTGGAAGGGTATGGAGTCAAGTTTAAGTTTATCATCATAGACACACATACCCAGGGTATAAATGACATGAAAATTAGCTTTTTGCAGCAGCAGCTCAGTACGTTACAAATATAAGTTGACATAAACTTAAATTCAGATAAATTGTACATAACTTACATGACAAAATAAATATTACGACACCGGTGCAGGTAGAGAAAGAGAAAGAAATGGAGTCTGGGGTAGTGTTGGGGTTTTTCAGGTGGGTTCAAGAACCTGACAGCAGTGGGGAAGAAGCTGTTGTTGAACCTTGAGGTGTGGGTCTTCAGGCTCCTCTACCTCCTGCCTGATGGCATCGAGAAGAGGGCACGGCCCGGATGGAGGGGGTCCCTGATGATGGATGTTGCCTTCCTGAGACAACACGGAAACAAAAACCTTTTGGCCCAACAGGTCCATTAGTTGCCCAGTTATGGTTTCCACCTCCATTCTGCAGGGAGTTTCCTACCTGCAACAGTGCAGCAGTAAAGCCGACGCATGGAGACTCAGTGCTCAGGCTAAAGCTGGTTCAGTTCAAACTTAATGCTCTCCCTCCCTGTTGAGTTGGGGAAAGGCTGCAGAGCTTTGGCTGAGCAGCTCAAGTATGTGGATAGCCTTGCAGCACTTCTTCAGCACTGGGGTAAAGGGTGAGGGAATAGTATTGGTCAGCGATGCCCCCATACCTCAACAAATTATACCACAGGATCCTTCACTGAGATGCCACCTGGAGTATGAAAGGCCAGGGGTGAGGTGACAGTGACAACACTACTGACCCCCACGGTTGGATGATAGCATTGCCTATTAGGTTGGAAGCTACACCACTGTCAATCAAGTTTTGGCTCCACCCCATTAGGTAAACACCTTTGTCTTGCTGGACCACTCAGAGTGGTCTGTGCGAGCACCTTTGTTCCTGGGCACATCTACTATTGGCCCATTTAAAACACCTTTGTCCTTGCTGGGCTACCCAGCCTCCCAGCAGCATAAAAGTGCTGCAAGTTTGGTTTTCTCTCTCTTTTTCTGTCTCCGAGGATGTTGAGGTAAACTGTGCACTACTTCAGTGCAGTTAGTTAAGGACTCCCGAGAACAAAGAGCCAACGTTTGTCCAGGATCAGGGTGTCCAGACATTGTACTGTTTATTCCTGGATCACTTGTACCCTGTTATTGTGTGTGTGTGTGTGTGTGTGTGTGTGTGTGTGTGTGTGTGTGTGTGTGTGTGTGTGTGTGTGTGTGTGTGTGTGTGTGTGTGTGTGTGTGTGCGCGCGTGCACCTCACCCTCTGTCACGATTTCCATCCACATTCGTGATCTCCTGCTTGAGAGTGTGTGAGTGCATCTGTTCCCATTCATTCTGTCCCCGCATTTGCCTTTGTTAGTAAACCACTTTTAAATTACAAAGGCTGTGTGTCCAGACCTTTATCTTTAAGATACCAAAAGAACCTTTCTCACATCACCTCAGATCAATATTTCACCTGAGACAGCACTTCCAACAGCACAGCGCTCCCTGAAACTACATTGGCACATCAGCCTAGATTGTATAATCATGTCTGGAGCAGGACCTACGGAATAAACTGGACTGGGTGTGACTCCCACTGTTTACACTGACCATGCCTATCATGGGCAACTCCCTAAAGTGGACAAACCTTGCAAAGTATTTGCCACCAAAGTGCCTCTGTCAACACATAAAAATACAAGAACTTAAGAATTAGGAGCAGGAGGAGGCCATCTGGCCCGTCGAGCCTGCTCCGCCATTCATTAAGATCATGGCTGATCTGGCCGTGGACTCAGCTCCACCTACCTGCCTTTTCCAAGTAACCCTTAATTCCCCAAATATGCAAAAATTAATCTAACTGTCTTAAATATATTTAATGAGGTAGCCTCTACTGCTTCCCTGGGCAGATTCACTATTATCTGGGAAAAGTAGTTTTTCCTCATCTCCATCCTAAATCTACTCCCCCGAATCTTGAGGTTGTGTCCCCTAGTTCTAGTCTCACCACCCAGTGGAAACAACCTTCCTGCCTCCATCTTATCTATCCCTTTCATAATTTTATATGTTTCTGTAAGATCCCCTCTCATTCTTCTGAATTCCAGCGAGTATAGTCCCAGGCGACTCAATCTCTCCTCATAGGCTAACCCCCTCATCTCCAGAATCAACCTGGTGAACCTCCTCTGCACCGCCTCCAAAACCAGTATATCCTTCCTCAAGTAAGGAGACCAGAACTGCACGCAGTACTCCAGGTGCAGCCTCACCAGTACCCTGTACAGTTGCAGCATAACCTCCCTGCTCTTAAATTCAATCCCTCCAGCAACGAAGGCCAACCTTCCATTTGCCTTCTTGATAATCCGTTGCATCTGTAAACCAACTTTTTGTGATTCATACACAAGCACTCCCAAGTCCCTCTGCACAACAGCATGCTGCAATCTTTCGCCATTTAAATAATAATCTGATCTTCTATTTTTCCTTCTAAACTGGATGACCTCGCATTTACCAACGTTGTACTCCACCTGCCAGACCCTTGCCCACTCACTTAACCTATCTATATCTCTCTGCAGACTCTCCACATCCTCTGCACAATTTGTTTTTCCACTCAATTTAGTGTCATCAGCAAACTTGCAACACTACACTCGGTCCCCTCTTCCAAATCGTAAATGTATACCATGAACAATTGTGGGCCCAGCACCGACCCCTGCGGCACCCCGCTCACCACTGATTGCCAACCAGAGAAACACCCACTTATCCCAACTCTCTGCCTTCCAATAGGTTAACCAATCCTCTATCCATGCTAATACATTACCCCCAACAACATCCATACCTATCTTATGGATGAGTCTTTTATGCAGCAGCTTATCAAACGCCTTCTGAAAATCCAAGTATACAACATCCACTTGTTCCCCTCTATCCACTGCGCTCATTATATCCTCAAAGAACATAGAACGTAGAACAGTACAGCACAGAACAGGCCCTCGGCCCACAATGTTGTGCTGACATAGCTACTCCCTCCGACCTACAGAATGCCCAGATCCCTCCATTTTCCTCTCAGTCATGTGCCTATCCAAGCCCCTCTTAAAAGCCCCCAATGAATGTGCCTCCACTGCCCTATCAGGCAACACATTCCAGGCATCCACCACTCTCTCAGTAAAAAACTTACCCCTTACGTCTGTTCTGAACCTACCCCCTCTCACCTTAAATGCATGCCCTCTGGTATTGGATCACTCAATAATGGGAAAAAGATATTTCTTGTCCACCCTATCTATGCCCCTCATAATTTTATACACTTCCAACAGATCACCCCTCAGCCTCCACCGCTCCAGAGAAAAGAGCCCAGGTTTGTCCAGCCTCTCCCAATAGCACATGCCCTCTAATCCAGGCAGCACCTGAGTAAACCTCCTCTGCACCCCCCCTAAAGCCTTGACATTCTTCCTATAGTGAGGTGACCAGAACTGCACTCAATACTCTAAATGCAGCCTAACCAGAGTTCTATAGAGATGCATCATAACTTCTTGACTCCTGTACTCAATACCCCGATTAATAAATGCAATCATTCCATAAGCCTTCTTAACCACCCTGTCTACCTGTGTAGCCACTTTCAATGAGTCATGGACTTGCACCCCAAGGTCTCTCTGCTCTTCAACACTGTTAAGGGTCTTGCCCTTCAGAGTGTACTGCCTCGACATTAGTCCTACCAAGGTGCAACACCTCACATTTCTCCGGTTAAACTCCATCTGCCATTTCTCTACCCACATCTGCAGCTGATCTATATCACGCTGTATCCATCGCCAGTCTTCTACACTATTCACAACTCCACCAATCTTGGTATCATCTACAAACTTACTAACCCACCCATCAACATACTCATCCAGGTCATTTATGTATATCACAAACAGCAGAGGTCCCAGCACAGATCCCTGAGGAACACTACTGCTCACAGGCCTCCAGCCCAAATAAGTCCCTTCAACCTTTGTCTTCTACGGGTAAGCCAGTTCTGGATCCACACAGCCAATTCTCCACTGACCCCAGGCATCCAAACTTTCTTGATTAACCAATTATGTGGGAACGTCAAATGCCTGACGAAATCCAAATAGATGACATCCACAGCTCTACCTTCATCAGTCTATCTTGTCACCCTGTCAAAAATCTCAACCAGGTTAGTAAGACACGACCTGCCCCGCACAAAGCCATGCTGTCTTTCCCTAATCAAGCCATTGGATTCCAGATGCCCGTATACCCTATCTCAAAGAATTTTCTCCAACAATTTCCCTGCAACTGACATGGGACTCACCTGTCTATAGTTCCCTGGATTTTCCCTTGGTGTTGTGGATAGTGTGGAGGGCTGTCGGAGCTTACAGAGGGATATTGATAGGATGCAGAGCTGGGCTGACAAGTGGCAGATGGAGTTCAATCCGGAGAAGTGTGAGGTGGTACACTTTGGAAGGACAAACTCCAGGGCAGAGTACTGGGTGAATGGCAAGGTACTTGGCAGTGTAGAGGAGCAGAGGGATCTGGGGGTTCATATTCACAGTTCATTGAAAGTTGCCTCACAGGTGGAAAGAGCAGTTAAGAAGGCCAATGGAATGTTGGCTTTCGTAAATCGCGGGATTGAGTTTAAGAGCCGCGAGGTGATGATGCAGCTTTACAAAACTCTAGTTAGGCCACACTTAGAGTACTGTGTTCAGTTCTGGTCGCCTCATTATAGGAAGGATGTGGAGGCGTTGGAGAGGGTGCAGAGGAGATTTACCAGGATGCTGCCTGGATTGGAGAGTATTGAATATGAGGAGAGGCTTAAGGTGCTAGGGCTTTATTCACTGGAAAGGAGGAGGATGAGAGGAGACATGACAGAGGTATATAAAATATTGAGAGGAATAGATAGAGTAGACAGTCAGCGCCTCCTTCCCAGGGCACCAATGCTCAAGACGAGAGGGCATGGCTTTAAGGTCATGGGTGGGAGGTTCAGGGGAGATGTCAGGGGGAGGTTTTTCACCCAGAGAGTGGTTGGTGCATGGAATGCACTGCCTGGGGTGGTGGTGGAGGCAGATACATTGAACAGGTTCAAGAGCTTGTTGGATAGGCATATGGAGGAGTGTGGGATGGGGGGATATGCGGGAGGAAGGGGTTAGGTAGTGTGAGGGTGGTTTGATGGACGGCACAACATGGTGGGCCGAAGGGCCTGTTTTGTGCTGTATGGTTCTATGGTTCTATGGTTCCTTTCTTAAATGGAGGAACAACATTAGCCACTCGCCAGTCCTCCGGGACCTCACCCATGGTCAAAGAGGACACAACGATACTGGTCAAGGCCCCAGCAATTTTTCTCGCCTCCTTCAGTGACCTGGGGTATATCCCATCGGGCCCCGGGGACAATACTGTTTAGGAGACCTAACACTACCTCCTCCTTGACCTCTAAATGCCCTAAAATGTTTTCACCCTCAGTTCCAATTTCTGTGTCCTGCATGTCCCTTTCCTGGGTAAACACTGAAGAGAAATACTCATTCAGAACCTCCCCCACATCCTCTGCATCCAAACATAGATTCCCTTCTTTATCCTTAAGTGGTCCTACCCTTTCCCTCGTTATCCCCATATTCCTGAATGCCTTTGGATTCTCCTTAATCCTACTTGCTCAGGACTTTTCATGGCCCCTCCTGGCTTTCCTAATTCCTTTCTTGAGTTCATTTCTAGCTTCTCACATGGTCTGTCTGATCCTAACTTCCAAAGTTGTCCTTTTCCTTCCTGACTAAGTTCAAAACTTCTCTGGACATCCAAGGTTCCCTTATTTTCCCATTCATGTCCTTCCTTTTAATCGGGACACACCTCTCCTGTACTCTGTGTATTTGATCCTTAAACACTTCCCACATGCTCGACATGGACTTGCCAGCAAAAAGGTTTTCCCAGTTTACTCTACCTAGTTCCTGCCTTATGCCTTCATAATTAGCCCTGCTCCAATTTAAAACCCTCCCGCTAGCCCCATACCTATCCTTATCTATAGCTATCCTGAAAGTTAATGAGCTGTGGTCACTGTTCCCCAATTGCTCACCCACTGATAGGTGAGTCACCTGTTCAGGCTCATTACCCAACACCAGGTCCAGAATAGCCTCTCCCCTTGTTGGACTGTCAACATATTGATTTAGGAACCCCTGCTGGATACACCTAACAAATTCTGCCCCATCTCACTCCCTTGCACTAAAAAGGTCCCAATTTATATCAGGGAAGTTGAAATCTCCAATGACCACAACCCTGCAATTTTTACACATTTCCCTGTAATCTGTAAAAGAACTCCAGTAAATTTGTCAAACAGGACCTGCCCTTCCTGAATCCACGCTGTGTCTGCCTGATGGAACCACTTCTATCCAGATGTCTTGCTATTTCTTCCTTAATGATAGCTTCACGCATTTGCCTGACTACAGGTGAAAGTAAGTTGTCATGGCTATCCCTTGAGGTCGAGGATGATGGTCTTCGTTCCGTTGATCTATTTATGGGCTCTCAAGTGGCTTATGAGTCCAATCTTGACTCTGAACGTTCTTCCGCATTCAGGATAGGTAGTTCCAGATGGCAGATCAGCCTTTGGTTGTCGCTGCCTCTCTTTCCATTTTCCTCTAATTCTGCACATCTGTTGGCTTTGAAAGTTGCTGTTCCTTCTCGGATGATGGTTTGCCAGAGTTTCCTGTCCTTGGCATTGGTTTCCCAATTGTTGATGTCAATGTTACATTTCTTCATGTTGGCTTTTAAGACGTCTTTGAATCTCTCCTGTTGTCTGCCTCTTCTACATTTGCCTACTTTAAGCTGGAAGTAGAAGATTTGTTTCAGCAGATGGTCATCTTTCATCCGGACAACGTGACCATTCCATTTTAGTTGGTTCTTGATAACGTAGGCTTCAATGCTTGTTGTTTTTGCTTCATTTAGCACGCTGACGTTGGTTCTTCTATCTTCCCAGCTGATATTTAAGATGTTTTGAAGACAGCATTGATGGAACTTTTCAAGTGCCTTCAGATGTCGTCGGTATGTTGTCCAGGTTTCTGATGCATACAGGAGTGTTGGGATCACCACTGCTTTGTATACTAACACTTTAGTGTCTGTTCAGATGTCACGATCATGAAAGATGCTTGTTTGGAGACGTCCAAAAGCTGTTCCAGTGCATATAAGACGATGTTGGATCTCGTCATTAAGGTCGACATTGGAGGAGAGGTAACTTCCAAGATATGGAAGGTGGTCCATGTTTTCCAGGGTTGTTTTGGCAAGTTGGATTGATGGTTCTATCCAATTTGTCTCAGTTGGCGACAGTTGGTAGATGATCTGAGTCTTCTTGGAATTGATGGTAAGTCCAACTTTCGTGTACACACGGTTGAAGGCAGTCAGAATCTGTTGTAGTTGGTTTTCTGAGAGAGCTGCAACACCGTTGTCATCTGTGTATTGGAATTCGATGAGGGACCTGGTGGATGTCTTGTTTTTGGTCTTGAGATGGGCAAGATTGAAAAGTCTGCCATCTGTTCTGTTGACAATTTTGATACCTGGGGGTAGATCGTCCTCGATGATGTGGATGATTGTCGCAATGAAGATAGTGAACAAGGTTGGGGCATTCACACATCCCTGATTTACTCCTGATTTGACTTGAAAAGGCTCACAGTTACTGTTGCTGACCATGACTGTGGCGAGCCTGCCATCGTGGAGGAGCATCAGGATTCGAATGTACTTTTCAGGGCATCCATGGGTGGATAGGACATCCCATAGGAGTTCCCTTGATACCGAGTCAAAGGCTTTGGTGAGGTCCATGAATGCCATGTACAAAGGTTGAAGTTGTTCATGACATTTTTCTTGCAGTTGTTGCATTGTGAAGATCATGTCGATTGCTCCACTTGATGGTCTAAAACCAGCTTGTGCCTCCGGAAGGATCTTCTCGGCTAAAGGCTTGAGCCGGTTGTTCATGATGCGGGTGAGGATCTTTCCTGCTGTTGCTATCAGGGAAATTCCACAATATTTTCTGCATTCAGATCGATCACCTTTCCTTTTGTAGATGGTAACGATTGCTGAGTAAAGTCTGCTGGTACGTCTTCATTTATCCAGATCCTACAGGTGAAAGTAAGACAATTATTGTGGGTAGCTGTAAAAGGATTTGTGGAGACCTGCATGCTAACAGGTTGGGAGGAATGAGAAAGAAATATTTATAAGCTTTCCTTATAGAAATGTTTAAAATCATGATAGGCATAGATAAAGTGGATGGTAACAGTCCAAAACTAGGGGCATAGATTTAGGGTGAGAGGGGAAAGATTTAAAAGGGATCTGAGGGGCAAATTTTCCATGCAGAGGGTGGGGAGTGTGTGGAACGAGCTGCCAGAGGAAGTGGGAGAGGCAGGTACAACAGTGTCATTTAAGAAGCACTTGGATAGGTACATGGAGGGGCGAGGCTTGGAGGGATATGGGCTGAACGCAGGAAATTGGGACTAGCTGTGTGGGCACCGTGGTCGACATGGACTGGTTCAGCTGAAGGGCCTGTATCCGTGCTGTATTGCTCTATGACTCTATGACATTTCCTGTAGATATGCAGACTTTACTGAATCAGTTACAGCTTAAGACAATATCAGAAACACTAGTTGCATACTGACAAATATGTTGAAGCAAAAAGAAAGTCTCTCATACTGGGGGAGGAAGATAAAGAAGTATTTTTAATTAAAATAAATTTTCAGTAGTTCATTTTTAAGGGAGCTGTTCCTTCACAATTTATTAATCATTTCATACAGTAAACAAATTAATAACCACAATACAGAATGCTCAAACAGTAAAATGAAATAAAGTGTTTCACAGGTAGGTTATCCCAAGAATCAACCCAGTGAACCTTCTCTGCGTTGCCTCCAGTGCTAGCATATCCTGCTCTGAATCTGGAGACAAACCTGTACACAGTACACCACTCTCACCAGCACCCTGTAAAGCTGCAGAAAAATGGCCCATACCCCTGGCTATAGAGGCCGACATTCCATTAGCCGTACTAATTTCTTCTTGTACCTGCATGCCAATGTTTTGTGTCCACGTTAGTGGGACCTACTATTCCCTTTGTACCTCAGCACCTTTTAATCCCACTCTATTTGAATAATAACTTGCTTGCCAACTTGGGCACAGCAAGATCCAACAACAACAACATGATAATGCCTAGACAATATGTTACAGGGCTGTTTGTTCAGGTAGAAACATCAGGGTTGGGGGGGGAAGAGTGGTGGGAAGAACTCTCCTCCTACTCCCACAGTACCGCCCCTTTTTTTAATAATAAACGTTTATTCACTAAAAGCACTACAAAAGACAACCAGTGTCAATACACTACATCTAATACAGAAAAGAAGAAACTACGCAACGACATACTACGGGAGAGAATGCAAACTAATACTAACGAAACACACACACGACGCTACACCCGTCAACGCGACATGCGACACTTCAAATAAGAATCGCGTTCGGACCGTCCACGACACACGCAATCCCCTAAGGGGCCCACGGAGCGTGGAACTCAGCTAGGGTGCCTGCGGAAACCGCGTGCTTCCTCTCTAAACGCACCCGCTCGAGCACGTAAGCGTGGAAGACGGGCAGGCAGGCCGACCTGCCGGTACCCTCGGCCGCCTGCCGCCGCGTCCCGTGGATGGCCAGCTTGGCCAGGCCCAGCAGGAGACCCACCAGGAGATCGGCCGCGCACCCCTCCCCGCGCAGCACCGGGTGCCCGTAGACCAACAGCGCCGGGCTGAAGTGCAACCAGAACTTCAGCAGCAGCCCCCGCAGATACTTGAAGGGGGGCTGCAGATACTTGAAGAGGGGCTGCAACCTCTCGCACTCCGCGTACGCGTGGTACACCGTCTCCTCCTGGCCGCAGAAGTGACAGGCGGCCGGGGTGTCGGTGAACCGGCTCAAGAATCGGTTGCGCGGCACGGCCCGGTGCAACATCCTCCACCCCAGGTCCCCGACGTACAGCGGGAGGAGTCCCGCGTAGAGAGACCCCCACCGGGGACCGCCCTCACCGCCCGCCGGCAAGACGGACCGCCACAGCGTGTCCGGCCGGCAGACCAGGGCGAGGAAGTGAAAGGTGTAACAGGACCGTCCCTCCCACAGCGTGACCCTCCCTCAGTACCGCCCCTCCCACAGTATCGGCCCTCCCACAGAGCAGCGCTCCCTCAGTACTACCCCTCCCACAGTTGTGTGCTGCCCCTTCTGACGGTGTGGCCCCCCCCTCCACACAACAGACAAAATGCTGGAGGAACTCAGTGGGTTAGGCAGCATCTGTGGAGGGAAGTGAACAGTTTTTTTCCACTGTCTTATATAATTTATGTTCTGTGTGTTGTCTGTACCGATGTCCTGTGATGCTGCTGTACGCAGCTCCTGCACCATACCTGTACCTCACCGTACATGTGCACATGACAAGAAACTCGACTATTGCTCAGATTGTGGTTTCACTCCCATCACCTCTGCTCGGGTCTTGTCCACACCGGTGGTCTGAAACCAGCGGCTCACAGACCCCCCCAGATCCCCCCCCCCCACTGCTTGGCTCCTCCCGTCCACAACAGCCCCCACGAGACACTCGGGCCCTGGAGAGTGACACAACCTCGTCCAAAATGTCTGAACAGGCAGTGACACTGCTCCCCATCGAACCCCAGCCAAGGGTCGGCGTGGGTTCACCCATCACCTCTTCCTCCCCGGGGCTCCAGTGTGGCGATGAGGGACTGCTGCAGTGAATGTAGAACAGTGCAGTACAGGAACAGGCCCTTTGGCCCACCATGTCTGTGCTGACCATGAACCCAAATGAAACTAATCCCACCTGCCTCAGCATGACCCATATCCCTCCATTCCCTGTGTATCCATGTGTCTATCTAACAACCTCTTAAACACCACTATCGTATCTGCCTGCACCACCTCCCCTGGCAGCCCATTCCAGGCACCCACCACTCTGTGGAGAAACCACTGTGGCACCCACCACTCTCTTGCCTCACACACCTCCTTTATACTTTCCCCCCTCACCGTAAAGCGACAGCCTCTGGTATTTGACATTTTTACCCCGGGAGAAAGGCACTGTCTGTCTATCTACGCCTCTCATAATTTTAAAACTTCTATCAGGTCTCCCCTCACCTCTGACATTTCAGGGTCAAAACTGCAAGAAACTGCAGAGAGTTGTGGACACAGCCCAGTGCATTATCGACACCAGCCTCTCCTCCTTGGACTCTGTCTTTACCTCTCATTGTCTTGGTGAAGCAGCCAGCATAATCAAAGACCCCACCCACCTGGGACATTCTCTCTTCTCTCCTCTTCCATCGGGGTAGAAGATACAGGAGCCTGGGGGCACGTACCACCAGGCATAAGGACAGCTTCTACCCCACTGTGATAAGACTATTGAACGGTTCCCTTATACAATGAGATGGACTATGACCTCACGATCTACCTTGTTGTGACCTTGCACCTTATTGCACTGCACTTTCTCTGTAGCTGTGACACTTTACTCTGTACTGTTATTGTTTTTACCTGTACTACCTCAATGCACTCTGTACTAACTCAATCTAACTGCACTGTGTAATGAATTGACCTGTACGATCGGTACAGTTTTTCACTGTACCTCGGTACAAGTGATAATAATAAACCAATACCAATACCAAAAGCAACCCAAGTTTATCCACCCTCTCCTTACAGCTCATACCCTGTAATCCAGGCAGCATCCTGGTGAACCTCCTCTGCACCCTCCCTAAAGCCTCCACATCCGTCCTGTAACGGGGTGACCAGAACTGCCTGCTTTCAGATGCAGGGTTCCATGTGCACTCTGAGAGGCACAGGTAACCGGGGCCATTGAAAGGTGGGTGTGGGGGTGCAGGGAATTATCCCCAGTAGATATTAAATATACTTAAGACACAGTTAGACAGGTTTTTGCCTTGTTGGGGAATTAAGGGTTTTGGGGAAAAGGCAGACAGATGGATCTGAGTCCATGGCCAGATCAGCCATGATCTTATTGAATGGCGGAGCAGGCTCGACGGGCCAGATGCCCAACTCCTGCTCCTAATTCTTGTGTTCTCATGCTCTAAAATAAAATTTAAAAATAAACTGCAGATTCTGGAAATCTGAAATAAAACTGAAAATACTGGGAACAAAAGCCTCAGCAGGTCAGGCAGCATCTGTGGCGAGGGAAGCAGTCAGCGTTTCCTGTCTGTAACTTTTCTCTAGGGGCTGCCAGGGATAGGAGGGGCCGAGCGGTAACATGGAAGCCGGGCTTGTGGCTAGCTCTGACAAGGAGTCCCCCTCCCCACAGACACTGCCTGACCTGCTGAGGATTTTGTTTGCAGCAACGTCTGCTTCTGGTGTCCCCAGCGTGCATCAACTTCAATCTCTGAAACCCACGCGTAATTTACTGCCCTTGCGACTTGTGGGATCTTGCTGTGCGCAGCTTCATTGGACATTTTATTATGCCTATGGCTTTTCACCCGAAAGATGATGCCACCGGGCCCCTGCGGGGTGTGTGCGGAACACAAACTGCGGATATCTTGCCCGTGTGTGTGTGTGTGTGTGGGGATGTGTGTAGGTGTGTGTGTGTGTGTGTGTGTGTGTGTGGGTGTGTCTGTGTGTGTGGGGATGTGTGTGGGTGTGTCTGTGTGGGTGTGTCTGTGTGGGTGTGTGGGTGTGTCTGTGTGGGTGTGTCTGTGTGGGTGTGTGTGTGTCTGTGTGGGTGTGTGTGTGGGTATGTGTGTGGGTGGGGATGTGTGTGTGTGTGGGGATGTGTGTGGGTGTGTCTGTGTGGGTGTGGGTGTGTGTCTGTGTGGGTGTGTGTGTGTGGGAGGATGTGTGTGGGTGTGTGTGTGGGTATGTGTGTGGGGTGGTGTGTGTTGGTGTGTGTGGGTGTGTGTGGGGTGTGTGTTGGTGGGTGTGTGTGTGTGTGGGTGGGGGTGTGTGTGGGGGGTGTGGGGTGTGTGTGTGGGTGTGTGTGTGGGTGGGGGTGTGTGTGGGGGGTGTGGGGTGTATGTGTGGGTGGGGGTGTGTGTGGGGGGTGTGGGGTGTGTGTGTGTGGGTGGGTGTGTGTGTGTGGGTGGGTGTGTGTGGGGGGGTGTGGGGTGTGTGTGTGTGTGTGGGTGGGGGTGTGTGTGGGGGGTGTGGGGTGTGTGTGTGTGTGGGGGTGTGTGGGGTGTGTGTGTGTGTGGGGGGGTGTGTGTGGGGGGTGTGGGGTGTGTGTGGGTGTGTGTGTGGGTGGTGTGGGGTGTGTGTGTTTGGGTGGGGGTGTGTGTGGGGGGTGTGGGGTGTGTGTGTGTGTGTGGGTGGTGTGGGGTGTGTGTGTGTGTGTGGGTGGGGGTGTGTGTGGGGGGTGTGGGGTGTGTGTGTGTGGGTGGGGGTGTGTGTGGGGGGTGTGGGGTGTGTGTGTGTGGGTGGTGTGGGGTGTGTGTGTGTGGGTGGGGGTGTGTGTGGGGGGTGTGGGGTGTGTGTGTGTGTTGGTGGGTGTGTGTGTGTGTGGGTATGTGTGTGGGGGGTGTGGGGTGTGTGAGTGTGGGTGGGGGTGTGGGTGGGGTGTGTGTGTGTGGGTGGGGGTGTGTGTGGGGGGTGTACGGTGTGTGTGTGTGGGTGGGTGTGTGGGTGTGGGTGTGTGTGTGTGGGGGGTGTGCGGTGTGTGTGTGTGTGTGGGTGGGTGTGTGTGTGTGTGGGTGTGTGTGTGTGGGGGGGTGGGGTGTGTGTGTGTGTGGGTGTGGGGTGTGTGTGTGTGGGTGGGGGTGTGTGTGGGTGGGTGTGTGTGTGTGTGGGGGGGGTGTGGGGTGTGTGAGTGTGGGTGGGGGTGTGGGTGGGGTGTGTGTGTGTGGGTGGGGGTGTGTGTGGGGGGTGTACGGTGTGTGTGTGTGGGTGGGTGTGTGGGTGTGGGTGTGTGTGTGTGGGGGGTGTGGGGTGTGTGTGTGTGTGTGGGTGGGTGTGTGTGTGTGTGGGTGTGTGTGTGTGGGGGGGTGGGGTGTGTGTGTGTGGGGGGGGGGTGGGGTGTGTGTGTGTGTGGGTGTGGGGTGTGTGTGTGTGGGTGGGGGTGTGTGTGGGTGGGTGTGTGTGTGTGTGGGGGGGGTGGGGGGTGTGGGGTGTGTTTGTGTGGGTGTGTGTGTGTGTGTGTGGGGTGTGTGTGTGTGTGTGGGTGGGTGGGGGTGTGTGTAGGGGGTGTGTGTGTGGGGGGGGTGGGGTGTGTGTGTGTGTGGGGGGGTGTGGGGTGTGTGTGTGTGGGGGGGGTGTGGGGTGTGTGGGTGTGTGTGTGTGTGTGTGTGGGTGGGGGTGTGTGTGTGGGGTGTGTGTGTGGGTGTGTGGGTGTGTGTGGGTGGGGGTGTGTGTGTGGGGTGTGTGTGTGTGTGTGGGTGTGTGTGTGGGGGGGGTGGGGGGTGTGTGGGTGGGTGTGTGTGTGTGTGGGTGTGTGTGTGTGGGGGGGGTGTGGGGGGTGTGTGTGTGGGTGTGTGTGTGTGTGTGTGTGCACACTCACTCCCACAACGGTGTGACAGTGGCACCGGGTGGTTTTGAACCTGAAACCGCCAAGGGCGGTCGGTGTCCCTGGCTCTGAGCAGGTCAGGGGAGGGGGCTGTGGTTGCCCGCAGAGGGGAGGGGGCGTTTCCTGTCCCCCCCACTGGCCAGTCCTGCTGCAGCCGCCGCTGCGTTGTGGTCTGATGCTGCCCGGGTAACGCCGGAGGAGGATGGGCGAGGCGGCGGCATGGACCTAGCGCAGCTCCTCGCCGACGCCCAGAAACATTATGAAGAGATTATACAAAGGAGCCGGCTGGTGATGGATGTCTACTGCACCCAGGTATGTGCGCCGTGTGTGGGTGGGGGGTGGTCTCCCTGCCCCTCGCCTGCCCTTCAGCCCATCCCATCCCGGCCGGGTCCCGCACATCCGCAGCGCTGACCGCCACCGTTCTGCCTCCGTCTGCAGGTTCCGGACGGCGGAGCGGCCGAGCTGACCGACGGAGACTGCCTGCAGGCCGCCAGGGCCGAGCTGAAGGATGCCCGGCGCCAGTGGCAGAGCCTTCAGCTGGAGATGGAGTCGCTGCAGGCGTGGGTAAGGACGGGACGGGATGGGACGGGACGGGCCGGGCCGGGAGGATCCACCGCTGGCACCCGCACCGCGGTTACTCCACTGTGTCTGCATCAAAGCCATGCCTTCCCCCCAGTGTCCTTGGGTGGTCACGGGCCTGCAGTGGTCCGTGGGGTATCCCCCGGACTCTGCCGGCAGGGCCGC
Source organism: Pristis pectinata (assembly GCF_009764475.1). Classification (NCBI taxonomy): domain Eukaryota; kingdom Metazoa; phylum Chordata; class Chondrichthyes; order Rhinopristiformes; family Pristidae; genus Pristis; species Pristis pectinata. The sequence goes on along the minus strand of NC_067429.1, from coordinate 1,705,199 downwards.
TCCCTCGCTGCCGTCCCGGCTCCGTCCCGGTCCCGGCTACTGTCTGTTTGGAGTTCGCACGTCGTGGGCTTCCTCTGGTAACCCAGTTACCTCCCTCATCCCGAAGACGTCTGGGTTGGGGGTCCATTGGTCACTGCAAATTGTCCCCAGAGGAGTAGAACCTGTGGGGGTGTTGATGCTTGGTCAGTACCGACTCAGTGGGCCGAAGGGCCTGTTTCCATGCCGTGTCCCATGGTCCAGGAGTATCCGGGTTAACCATAAGCCCCAGATCAGAGTATCCAGCACCAGTCCTGAACCCGGACAGCAGTGACCCCCACAGTAAGGCCAGGTCTGGGGACCACATCGTGCTTGGTGCAGAATCTGGCCATGGCCTCGTCTGACAACCCCCCGAGCAGCTGCTCAAGCCCCAGTTCGGCTGCAGGGTGTGGGGTAAAGAGTGCTGCGTGGGCTGGCCGTCCCCTGAGAGGAGGGTGTGTGTGGGAACGTGTCGGGCTCTGATAGAGCTCCGAGGGTCAGGCCAGCCCCACAGCTCACTGCAACAGGCTGACCTCAAACACACAGCAACCTGACCAATAGAGACAGGAAAGTCCAAAGTCCAGGCACCTAGTATTAACACTGAAGAGCAACAGACTGACCTTCTGTACAGGCAGCGAAGGCCAGCAGATTGACGTACAGTACAGGCACTGAAGGCAACCCACAGACCTGCAGTACAGGCACTGAAGGTTGACAGTGACTCAGTACAGGTGCTAAGGACCAACACACTGACCTTTAGTACAGTCGCTGAAGTCAGTACAAGCGCTGACAGACCAATGGACAGACACCACCGACTAATTTTCTTTCCTCAGGTGAGGGTGTCGGGTTGTGGGGAGAACTGGCAGGGAAGAGAACGAGGAAGAGGGTGAGAATGAAGTTTGGGTGGCGAGTGAGGGGGTGTTGTGTGGAGGCGAGGCTGCATGTTTGGGTTCTGTACATGGGGAGGATGTGTGTGGGAGGGGCTTGGGCACTGTGCGGTGTGGGTGTGAGGTCTGAGCAGTGGCGAAGAGCGGGCACCTGAAAACACTGAGGTGAAGTGAACTACAGCATTTCAACCTCATCGGAGAATAAAAAGGGAGGAAGAAGTTTCTCACGGTGAGTTATTTTGGTTGGGAGCGCTCTGTATGAAAGGGCCGTGGAAGCAGTTTCAACAAGAACTTCACACTTGACAGGGGATTTTTGCAGGGGGCAGTGGGACCAATTGGATTGCTTTAGCTAAGATAGGCTCAATAGACCAAATGGCCTCCTTCTACAGTATAACATTCCATTAACCTTGAGGGTGAGTAAGAGGTAACTTGCGCAACAGACCTCCTTTCTCTGAAAATATTAACCATCACCTTACAAGTGCCTGGTCGAATTTGGGTTTATGTTAATGGTGCAGGTAATACATTAGTACACAATGTGTAACCCCATCACTGATTTGTACATTAACTGTGCCCCCTTAAAGCCACAACAGAGTTCGAAATGAGCACACCCTGAGCTTGCTTTCCTATCCCTCTTGAGTTCCATTAGTCACAACTCCATCCCTATAAGCAGCCAGCAGTGGAAGTCACTGGGATTGTACTTCTCTCTTAGAAATTACTTCAATCTGCAATAAAGAGTATTGGGCAGTAAATATTCATGTCAGCCAGAATAGGGCAGGCAGTCGGACTGGCAGCCCTTCTTACGTTTTCATAGAACATAGAGCATAGAACATAGAACAATACAGCACAGGAACAGGCCCTTCAGCCCACAACGTCTGCATTGAACACGATGCCGAATTAAACTAAATCCCTTCTGCTTGTACATGATCCAGATGCTTCCATCCCTGCAGATCCATGTGTCTATAAAACAGCCCCTTGAATGCCACTATCGTATCTGCTTCCACCACTCCCCCTGGCAACCCGTTCCAGACACCCACCATTCTCCGTGTAAAAAAAAACTTGTCCCATACATCTTTAACTTTCCCCCTCTCACCTTAAATGCATGCCTTCTAGTACTTGACATTTCTACCCTGGGAGAAAGGTTCCGACTGTCTATACCTCCAACTGTCTATACCTCTCATAATCTTATAAACTTTAATCAGGTCTCCCCTCAGCCTCTGACTCTACAGAGAAAACAACCCAAGTTTGTCCAACCTCTCCTTATAGCACATACCCTCTAATCTGGGCAGCATCCTGGTGAAGCTCTTCTGCATCCTCTCCAAAGCCTCCATGCCCTTCCTGTAATGGGGTGATCAGAACTGCTCACAATGCTCCAAGTGCAGCCTAACCAAAGTTTTATACAGCTGCAACATCACTTTCTGACCCTTTAACTCAATGCCCTGAAAGGCAAGCATGCCATATGCCTTCTTTACTACACTATCTACTTGCGTGGCCACTTTCAATGAGATAATGGACTTGGACCCCAAGATCCCTCTGTATATCAATGCTGTTAAGAGCCCTGCCATTAACTATTATTTCCCCCTACATTTGACCTCCCAAAGTGTACTGCCTCATATTTGCTTGGATTAAACTCCATCTCCCATTTCTCTGCCCATCTCTGGATTGCTATCAGAGCAACGTGCAAATTGGCACAGGGTCAATAAGATCAGAGAGGTGAATGTGTGGCTGAAAGATTGGTGTGGGAGAAGTGGGTTTGAATTCGTGGGACATTGAGGCCAGTACTGGGGAAGGAGGGAGCTGTTCCGATGGGACGGGCTCCACCTGAACCACGCTGGGACAAGGGTCCTGGTGAATCTCTGATCTAGGGCTGTGGATAGGGCTTTAAACTAAATCGTAGGAGGGTGGGTTCAACAGATTGGAAAAGCATGGATAAAGGAAAAGGGAAGGAGAGTGCAGGAGAGGTTACTGAATTCTCCAGAATAAAGAATAAGACAGAAAGTTTAGAAAGGGACAAGAATTTAACTTCAGGCAACATGGAGACAAATTTGAGAAGAAGGCTGGTGAATACAGGACTGAAGGTGTGATATATGAAATAAGACAGATGAGCTCATAGCGCAGTTAGAAATTGGCAGGTATGACATTGTGGGCATCAGTCGTGGTTGAAAGAAGATCAGAGCTGGGAGCTAAACATCCAAGGATACACATCCTATTGAAAAGACAGACAGGTGGGCAAAGGGGCTGGGGTGGCTCTTTTGGTAAAAAATGAAGTCAAATCCTCAGCAAGAAGTGACGTAGGATCAGAAGATGCAGAATCCTTGTGGGTAGAGTTAAGAAACTGCAAAGGTAAAAAGACCCTGATGAGAGTTACATCCAGACCTCTGAATAGTAGCCAGGATGTGGGGTTCAAATTACAACAGGAGATAGAAAAGGCATGTAAAATGGGCAATGTTACGGTGGTCATGGGGGACTTCATCACACAGCTAGACCAGGAAAATCAGGTTGGTACTGGATCCCAAGAGGAGGAATTTATAAAATGCCTATGAGATGGCTTTTTAGAGCAGCTTGTGGTCGAGCCCACCAGGGAAAAGGCAAATCTGGATTTGGTGTTATGCAGTGAACCAGATTTGATTAGGGAGATTAAGGTAAAAGAACCCTTAGGAGGCAGTGATCATAATATGATAGAATTCACCCTGCAGTTTGAGAGGGAGAAGCTGAAATCAGATGTATCGGTGTTACAGTTGAGTAAAGGTAACTACAGAGGCATGAGAAAGGAGGTGGCCAAAGCTGATTGGAAGGGGACCCTAGCAGGGATGATGATAGAGCAGCAATGGCAGGAGTTTCTGGGAATAATTCGGAAGACGCAGGATCAGTTCATCCCAAAGAAGAAGAAGCATTCTAACGGGAGGATGAGGCAACTGTGGCTGACAAGGGAGAATGGGCAAATCAAAGACAGCATAAAAGCAAAAGAGAGGGCATACAATATTGCAAAAATTAGTGAGAAGCTAGAGGATTGGGAAGCTTTTAAAAACTAAGAGAAGGCAACTGAAAGAGCAATAAGGAGAGAAAAGATGAAATATGAAGGTAAGCTAGCCAATAATATAAAAGAGGATTCCAAAAGTTTTTTCAGATATATAAAGAGTAAAAGAGAGGCAAGAGTGGACATCGGACCAGTGGAAACTGATGCTGGAGAGGTAGTAACGGGGAACAAAGAAATGGCGGACGAACTGAATAAGTATTTTGCGTCAGTCTGCACTGTGGAAGACACCAGCAATGTGCCAGAAATTCGAGAGAGTCAGTGGTAGAAGTGAGTGTAGTTGCTATTACCAAAAGGCAGGTGCTTGGGAAGCTGAAGGGTCTGAAGGTAGATAAGTCATCTGGACCAGATGGACTACACCCCAGGGTTCTGAAAGAGGTAGCTGAAGAGATTGTGGAGGCATTAGTGGTGATCTTTCAAGAATCACCAGAGTCAGAAATGGTTCTGGAGGACAGGAAAATCGCAAATGTCACTCTAGTCTTTAAGAAGGGAAGGAGGCAAAAGACAGGAAATTATAGGCCGGTTCGCCTGACTGGTCGGTAAGGCTTTAAGAGTCCATTAATAAGGATGAGGTTTCAGGGTGCTTGGAAACACATAAAATAGGCTGAAGTCAGCATGGTCTCCTTGAGAGGAAATCTTGCCTGACAAATCTGTTGGAATTCTTTGAGGAAGTAACAGGCAGAGTAGACAAAGGAGAGTCATTGGATGTTGTTTACTTGGATCTTCAGAAGGCCTTTGACAAGGTGCCGCACATGAGGCTCCTAAACAAGAGCCCATGGTGTTACAGGAAAGGTACCAGCATGGATAGAGGATTGGCTGACTGGCAGAAGGCAAAGAGTGGGAATAAAGGGGGCCTTTTCTGGTTGGCTGCCGGTGACTAGTGGTGTTCCCCAGGGGTCAGTGTTGGGTCCGCTACTTTTCACGTTATATGTTAATGATCTGGATGACGGAACTGATGGCTTTGTGGCCAAGTTTACGGATGATACAAAGACAGGTGGAGGGGCAGGTAGTGTTGAGGAAGCAGGGAGTCTGCAGAAGGAATTGGACAGGTTGGGAGAATGGGCAAAGAAGTGGCAGATGGAACACAGCGTAGGGAAGTGTACGGTCATGCACTTTGGTAGAAGGAGTAAAGGTGTAGACTCTTTTCTAAATGGGGAGCGAATTCAGAAATTGGAGGCGCAGAGGGACTTGGGAATCCTAGTGCAGGGTTCCCTGAAGGTTAACTTGCAGATTGAGTCGGTAGTAAGGAAGGCAAATGCAATGCTAGCATTCATTTCGAGAGGACTAGAATATAAAAGCAAGGATGTAATGCTGAGGGTTTTATAAGGCATTGGTCAGACCACATTTGGAGTATTGTGAGCAGTTTTGGGCCCCATATCTAAGGAAGGATGTGCTGGCATTGGAGAGGGTCCAGAGGAGGTTTATGAAAATGATCCCATCGGTGAAAGGGTTAATGTATGAGGAGCGTTTGATGGCTCTGGGCCTGTACTCGCTGGAGTTTAGAAGGATGAGGGGGGATCTCATTGAAACCCACCGAATATTGAAAGGCCTGGATAGAGTGGATGTGGAGAGGATGTTTCCAGTGGTGGGAGAGTCTAATTCTGCTTCCATGTCTTATTTCTGTAACTGATCTATATTCTGCTGTATACTTACACTTGTCTATGTTGACATTTACTATGGAACTGTTGCAGAAGTCACAGAAAACTCCAACAAGCTCAAACGTTTTTTCACCTTGCTGCCAGTTTGCACCCGTGCTCCCTTCTACACGTCCCCTCTCTGACTCTGCCCTCCCCAATCTTGATTTTTCTCCGGGAATTGGTTAGCGACCAATGTCAATGGATTCACTCACACCAACAGTGTTGTGACAGTGAGCAGGTCATCTGTTTTAGTGATGCTGTTGAGAGAAATATTGGCCCCAGAACGCCATGGGTCCCTGCAAATACAACACCGCCATTCAAACGGAAGAAGACGGGCAGAAAGCTGCAAACCACAGGGCAGTTTGCCTGACACCTGTCACCGGGAAAATGCCAGATTCATTATTAAGGAGATAATTTCAGGATATTTCAAAAATCATAACCCAATCCATCAGAATCAAATGGTTTTGAGAAAGGAAAATCATGTTTAACAATTTATTAGAGTTATTTGAGAATGTAATCTATATAGGGCACCCTGGAGATGTCACATATTTGGATTTCCGGAAGGCAGATGATAAGGTGGCATATAAAGGTTAGGTTAAAAGCTCTGGACATTATGGTAATAAATTGTTATGGATGGGGAATTGGCCAAGTAACAGAAAAAGAGAGTTGGATAAGTCAGTTTCAGGTTGGCAAGCTTTAACTAGTGTACTGCAGAGATCAGTGCTGAGACCACAACCATTTACAATCCATACTAATGACCTGGACGAAGAAATAAAATACGTTGTAGCCAAATTTGCAGACAGTACAAATGAAAATAGGTGGGAAATCAGGATATGAGGAAGACTCAAGGCATCTACAAATGGATAACCACCTACGTCCACGACGACAGCTACCTTGGTCATACTTCCTCCTACACCTCTGCTCTTACCCCTTTACCCCCAGATGGAGCAAAAACTCCTGGTCCTCACCTTCCACACCACCATCCTCCACATTCAACGTATCATCCTTTGCAATTTCCGCCAGCTCCAACAAGATTCCACCACCAGACGCATGTTCCCCTCCCCTCCGCTCTCAGTATTTCATTGTGATTTCTCCCTTTGTGACTCCTCTGCTCTTCTGTCACACCCCTTTCGTTGGAGATGTAACACCTGGCCTCTTACCCTCTTCCCCTTCCCACCATCCCGGGTCCCAAACATTCTTTCCAGGTGAAGCAGTGATTCACTCGCACTTCTAATCCAGTGAACTCCATTTGGTGTTCCACTGTGGTCTCCTCTACACTGGAGGAAACCAACCACAGATCAGATGATCGCTTTGTGGAACACCTGCAATCCATCTACAGGAGTGACCCTGAGCTCCCAGTTGCCTGCCATTTTAACTCACCATCCCCATTTCTACTCTGATCTCCTCTCTGTGGCCTGCACTGTTTCAGTGAGACCCAATGCTGGCGTGAGGAATGACATTTCATCTTCTCTCTAGGCACTGCAAACCTATTGAATTCTCCAACGTTCTTTGCATGCTCTTTCTTCCTGTCTATACAAGAACCATTTCTGACTGGCATTCATTCTGCTTTTCCTCTCAGTGCACCGTGTCCCAGTGTGCCAGAACCACATCAGCAACAGTTGCACTGCTGCAGTACCTAATCCCAGTTGCCGCTTGTCTTCACTCTATTGGAGACATTCCCCTAGTTTCACCCACATTTCACTGCTACCTAGACTAACATTTCTCTCTTTCTCAGGTTTGATGAAGGACCCTTCATCTGAAACGTTTACTGTTCAGAAAAAATTCTTAGGGACATAATTAATCTACAGTTGGAAAAGCAGGTAGTCAGTGTGTCAATGTTAGGGGGAGATCCTCACTGAAAAATTTGATTGAATTTTTTAGAGGAAGCAAAGTGTATTGACGTGGGCAGTGTTGTTGGTGGACTTCAGTAAGGATTTGAACAAGGTTCCGCATGGGAGACTGGTTCAAAAGGTTAGAGTCCATGGGATGCAATGCATATTGGATCCAAAGTTGGTTTGTTAATATAAGGCAGAGAGTGATGGTGGAGGGTTGTTTTTGTGCTAGGATGTCTTTGACCATTGGAGCACTGCAGGGTTAGACATGATGATCCTTACTGCTTGTTGTATATATTAACAATTTAGCCGTGAGTGCAGGAGGCATGATTAGTAAGTTCACAGTTGACAGGAGCAATTCTCCTGAATCTTTTTTGGACCTCCTCTAACACCTTCACACACTTTCTGTAATGTGGTGACCAGAATCAAGCATATTATTTCACTTAAGACCAGACTAGTGCTTCATAAAGATTCAGTATGACTTCCTTCCTTCCTCTAGTGCACGCATTATTAACTGCTTTCTGAACCTGCTCAGCCTGCACTTTCAGTGTTTGTGTACCCACATCCCGGGTCTTACTGCTCCTGCGACCCTTTTACAACAGTATCCTTTGTTCTATATTACTTCTTCTCATCCTTCCAAAATGCATCACCTCACATTTCTCCTCATTAAACTACATCTGCCACACGTCTGCCCATTTTTAGCAACTTTACCTTAACCAACCTTTTTCGATACCTCTGTGCTATCAATTCTGAACACCATCCAGTTTTTCAGCTATCTCCTCCTTCACTATTACTCTGGAATCACCATCTTCCCTGGACAGGTGCTGAAGACAGGTGTTTTGTTCTCATTAGACCCTAAAACTACCTCTGCACCAAGTACGTTCCCATTTTTGCCCTTCATCAGCTCACTGCTCCATTACCGTCTGCTGACTATGTATCTGCCTATCGACATGCTTGGAATCCCAATTCTGTTGGAATTGAATCTTTCCTCACAGTCCTCTCCTTTCTTATCTTAATTTTCACATCACTCCAATTCTTTTGTAATTAGTTTGGTTCTAACTGGCACATACAATCTGACTCATCACACAGTCTTTTAAGGCCTTATTGTCCTCATCACACCCAGACTCCCATCTAACCTCGTATCATCACAAACTTGAATTCACTGCCCTCTGTCGCTCACCTAGGTCACAGGTAACAATTGTAACAGCTGAAGGCCATGGACTGATCTATGGGACTTCACTCATTACATGCTGCCCTTGTAAAATGACTCACTATAGTCCTGCTTTCTTTACTGTCCCAATGTGTGCCAGAATTAGTTTCCTTTCCATATTGAAGTCATTGGCATCTTTTATAATGGACAAAGCAACTGTGTTCTTATAGGAATATGATTTGAATATGAAGAGCTCACATGGATTTGTGAAGGGCCGATGTCAGTTGTATTTATTGAGTAAGTTATTAAAATAGGAGCCAGGGGAATGTCTATGGGTGGAGTTTTTATGGCTTCATAAAATCATTCATAATGTTCCACATTATAGATTGTTAACTCAGCTTAAATTCCACGGGAATGAAGCAAATTATTCACCTGTCTGGGCGATAGGTTCAATGGTCAATACAGAGAGTAGGGGTAATGGACATACAAGTGGAAGGAAGGGACTAGCAGTGATGCACAAGATCTATCCAGGGGTATCAGCTGATTATTCAGTACATTTGCTAATGATTTTAATCAGACAATAGAGGGCCATTTGCACGAGTGAGACAATCACATGAAGATTGTGGGTATGTGATGGAGTCAGGAGCATTGATAGAGTGAGTGAGTGGGCAAAAGATGGCAGGTGTACCTCAGCGCAGGTGAACGTGATCATTCATGTTTCACCACAAGGGAGAGAGCTGAATATTTCTAGCTCATGAGGAGCTAGAAATAGATTTAGTCATCTGACAACAAGATGTGATCAGAATGCTGGTGTTTATAAATGGAAGCTACAATATAACGGGAAGCTATGGTACAGCTACCCAATGCCCTGGTGAGACCACAGCCCGGAATACGTGAGCAGATGGAGATAGGTGAGGGCTCCAGAACCAAGAGGCTTAAAATTAACGCTGAAGCTCACCGGACTGAAGTTGGGAAAAAGATTTCAACAACATGGGGAAAAAGAGTTAGGTCACATCTCCAATCATCTCACTGAAGGTGGAAGAGGGTCCGCGGGCTGAAGTCCTCCTCCTCTGGTGCTATTAGAAAGCTTGGGTGTTAGTTAGCTCTCTCAGGGGAGCTGCCTGCAGGCCAGTGGCTTTGACTGACAGCTTGGCAGGAAATCCAGTGCCCTCCCCGAATTCACCAAGTTCCCACCAGCAGTAGCACAGGAGGTTTAATCACAAATAAAGTTCAATGTCAGTCACACACACCCTGTTCTACATTTTGTTTAAAAAAACAAATCATTTGTAAAATAAAAGAGAATCTTAGTCATGGATCAGAGGTTGTAATTTATTGGCAGCTACGCCCGATGTCTGACATCGCATTCACATACAGTAGGCATCGCCCTGACAGCAACTCAGAGTGACAAGTGCGGCAGCTGACGCTCCTTCATGCTCCAGTTGTCCTCTCGATCGAAGACAGATCACGGGACAAGCCTCAGACACACTGACGCAAAGTGTTGGTGCACCATCTGGTGCCATTTGTTGTATCATTGCATCACTCAGTCCTCAGCCTCCAACTCGCTGTGAAGTCAGGCACTGTATATCTGTTACTGGGCCAGGCATGGTTAGTGGACTCCCCCTTGTCACAGAGTTGTGGGTTCCAGAGATTTGAGCACAATGTTCACGCAGGTTCTCTGGTACAATGTTGAGGGAGTGCCATGCTGCAGGAAGAGCAGCACTGAGAGAGTGTTGCAATATGTGTAGTCCTTTATTGAGGGACTGTTGCACTATGTGTGGGGCAGTGCTAAGCAGCACCTGATGTGCGGGGGGCAGTACAGAGCGACATTGTGAGGGAGTGTAACACTGTCAGAGGAAGAAGCTCCACACTGTGGGGGGGGGGCGGTTCTGAGGGAGGGTCACACTGTGGGGGGGGGGCGGTGCTGAGGGAGGGTCACACTGTGGGAGGGGCCGTACTGTGGGAGCACCGCACTGTGGGAGGGGAGTTGAGGAGGGAGCGCAGTGCTGAGGGAGTGTGGTGCTATTGTGAGGGTAGTACTGAAGGAACTCAACACTGGCTGAGGTGCTGTCTTTTGGGTGAGGGGTAAAACCAAAGCTTTGGCTGTTCATTCCGATCGTACGGCACTATTTTAAAGAACTTGAGAAGGTAAGAAGTATGTTCAGCAGTGGGACTCAGCCGTTGGCTCTGACCTTTGACTGGTTCCTTGGCCACCACCTCACCTTCCTGCCCAATCCCCATAATGTTGGACTTCACAAGTCACCCACTCATCCTTGGATATGTTCAGTGATTCCTGCCACAGCAGGTAGAGGATTCCAAAGATGTGCTGGGCGGTTAGTTGCCCCTGGTGTGTATTGGTGAGAGTCGATGGGAATTAGAGGGAGAATAGGTCACAGGGAAGAAGGGGGACTGATGGGAATGTTCTGATAGCCAGCACAGACTCGATAGCTGAGTGCCTCTTTTAGGCATCATAAGAACTCTAAGGTGAGAGAACAATGTACGGGTGAGTTAACAAAAGGTGAGGCAATTTGAAGTCATTCACTTGGAAGGAGGGGTGGAAAAACAGGATATTTTCTAAATGAAGGTCAAATGTTGGTGTGTAGAGAGATTTGTGTGGACAGGAGATGTAGGTGTAACCTTGAGAAACAGAATATCAACATTCAGGTACTGAAGGCAATTGGAAAATCAAGTGGTATATTGATGTTAGTTGCAGGGGGTGGTACACGTAATGACCCAACTGACATTATGTGTAACTATGTGGGCGTTTCTCTCGCACAGTTAGATGATGGTGGGGATGGTGTATGGCAAAACAGTGAACAAGTGCAAGGAAACACTGCTGCCACATGCAATGGGTCCATGATGCCCGCACTGCTGAATAGGCCTTAATGGCGTTTTCCTTGTGAGCCTGGGATGGAAATGAGTTAAGTCCAGTGCTGGCATGTGGGATCATTGGGGAGAAAGACTGCAGGGTGGGGAAGGTCAGGGATTGGGAGGAAGTCCAGGTCAAGAGATAGTCAGGGATGGAGATGGGAAGTCAAGTGGCCATGAGGTCAGGCTGTCATTCAGAGGTGGGTTGGGGGTTGCAAAGTTGTTGGGGGTGAGATGGTCATGAAGCCTGTTTTTTTGTTGGGAACCCCAACAGAGAGCTACTTAAATACGTTACTTACTGGAGACTGACCTGCTGGGCTTCCAATCCTGGACTTCACAGGCTAGGACCTGATCTAATGGCCCTCTCCCCCGTTATACACACTCATCTCTAACGCTGACTCCACTGGGCACCTTGGCTTCAAATGGTGCCCTCAGAGTGGTTTCAGATTCCTCCGTCTTCCTTCAGGTACCAAGAATGTTTCCTTTGCTTACACAAGGATTCCCATTACGGGTGTTTCCTTATGCAATCCCATTATGAATTTTTGCACAGAGATTCCTTTCTGGATGTTTACACAGGGATTCCCATTCTATGGATTTACACAGAGTGACATTAATGCAGGGCACAGTAAATAGGAACTTAGAGGTACATGCAACAAGTTTTAAACAAATAATGGGAATCTAATCTAGTTATGGACCAATAAGCAAATTAGTAGTAATTTTTATGTGGAGGATGGATTCATGGAATATATTAGAGAGATGGCTTTTCAGTCTGTATGTTGAAGGCCTTCTGTAATGTGCCACAGAAGACCTCACTATTACTGAGTCTACCTGCACAGGTACATCACTGACTTCCCCTGTGCTGTAACCTGCCACCTTTGCACATCATTGACCCAACTGACTTCATGTGCAACTGTGTGGGTGTTTCTCTCACCTCTCATGTTCCGGTATTAGATGTCTTAGAGGTTTCAAAGGTGGATAAATCCTCAGGGCCAGATGGGCTGCTATGGAAGGTAAGGGTGGAGATTGTTGGAGCCCTGAAAAAGACTTTTAAATCACTGCTGGTCGCAGGTGAGGTGCCAAATCTCTGGGGAACAGCAAATGAGGTAATTTTATGTGAGAAGGGCAGTGGCTGGGTAATCACGTGCCAGTGCATATAATACCAGTGGTAGTAAAATCACCGGAAAAATCGCCGGAGGGACCGGATTAATTTCTATTTGGAATGACGGAGATTAATCAAAGATAGTCAGTGTGGCCGTGGCAGGGTTGGGGACCCTGACTGACCCTTTGATTTCCTGTTTAGAAGAGATAATTGAATATATTGATGAGGGCAGTGTGGTTGGTGAGGTTTACACGGAGACACAAGAGACTGCAGATGCTGGAACCTGGAGCAACAAATGAGCTGCTGGAGGAACTCAGCAGGTCGGGGCAGCATCTGTGGAGGGGTAATGGACAGCAGGCGTTTTGGGTTGAGACCCTTCATCATACATGGACTTCAATGAGGCCTTTGTCAAGGTCCCCCATGGGAAACTATTCCGAGGCCAGAGCCAGTGGGATCCCAGCAAATTGTCAAATAGGATCCAAAATTGCTTGGGAAACAGGAGGCAGCGCGAGGTTGTGGAGGGTTGTTTAGTTCTGTTTCTGCACTTCCGCTTCTGGGGTCCAGTTACTTCTCTCTGCAGTGTGTTGTGGACAATGGCAAGAAGTTTGTTATCAGTTTAGAGGAGTGAAATTGTACATTTTACTTGGTGTATTCAAATTTTTGTAAACACTACAGGTGTGGCAATGGTTAACGCCAAGAACATGGCAAGCAACTTGATTAAAGCCGTATGCTATAGTAATATGTCATGTGATAGGAAACACTTTCATGTTTCCGGAGATTGTTGGCTGTATGTATGAAAGTAGGAGATTTTGCACTCACTGAGCGGAGATCTCCTTTGGACGGAGCTTGTGAGCAGTGCCAATAGCATAAATAGAGAAGATGTACTTACATTTGCTGTTGCTATGGGTTACTGATGTCGGTAGATATGTGAGAAGAGTGTTTTGCTTTCCCTTGATAACAGCTTTGTGGAGTAATTGCGAAAAAAATCATAACGTGTCCTTACAGGAGGCAGGATTGGAGGAGGTACAGTTGGAGGCAGGATTTAACATTGATTAGACCTCAGGGAGTATTGTGTACAGTTCTGGTACCATTGGGTGGGGGGGGGGGGGGTGGTTGGGGAGAGAGCCCAAGAGATTCACACCAGGATGTTGCCTGGAATGGAGGGTTGCAGTTATAAGGACAGATTGGACAGGCTGGGCTTGAGTCAAAGAGTAAAACAGCATGGAAATGGGCCCTTTGGCCCAACTGGTCAATGCCAACCAAGATTTCCATCTAAGCCAGTCCCATTTACCTGTGTTTGGCCCATATCCCTCTAAACCTTTCCTATCCATGTACCTGTCCAAGTGTTTTTGAAATGTTGTTAATGTACCTGCCTCAACTGCTTCCTCTGGCAGTTCATTCCATATATGGACCACATTCCTTTAAATCGCTCCCCTCTCACCTTAAACCTATGCCCTCCAGTTCTTGATTCCTGAGGAAAAGACTGTGTACAGTCACCCTATCTATGCCCCTCATGATTTATACACCTGTATAAGATTCATTCTCCTACACTCCAATGGATAAAGTCCTAGCCTGCTCAACCTCTATAACTCAGTCCGTCGAGTCCCGGTAACATCCTTGTCGATCTTTTTTGCACTCTTTGCAGCTCAACGGCATCTTTCCCATAACGGGGTGACCAAACCTGAACACAATACTCGATATGCAGCCTCACCAACATCCTGCACAACTCTAAGGGGTGACCTTAGAAGTTTGTAATATTATGAGCGCAGATAGGATCTTTTCCCTGGGCAGGGAAGTTCAGAACTAGGGGGACCAGGTTTAAGGAGATCTGAGGGGTAAGTTTTCCACATGGGATGGTGAATATTTGGAAGGAGCTGACGGAGGAAGTGGTGAAGGCAGATACAATTGCAACATTTAGAAAGCATTTGGACAGGTACTTGAATAGGAAATATGTAAAAGGCATATGGGCCTAAAATGGGCAAATCGGATTAGTGTACATAAGTCCTATCCCTTTGAATTTTCTCCAATAATTTCCTTGCCACTCACTGCCCTGTAGTTCTCTAGCACATCCCTGCTGTACCAAAATAAAGGAGAAACATTAACCATCCTCCAGCCTTCTGGTAACTCAACCCTGGAAAACAAAGATGCAGAGACCTCCACTGGGGCCCCATCTACCTCCTCCCTTGCTTCCTATAGCATCCCGGGATAGATCTCATCTGGCCCGGTGGATTTATCAATCCTTTAATGTCCCATGACATCTAACATCTCCCCCTTAATACTGACCTGCTCAGGATTATCCATGCACCCCTCCCTGAACTCGTTATCTTCCATGTCCTTCTTAGTGAAATCAGTTGGCAATTATTTGTTTAGGACCTTGCCCACATCCCCTGGTTCCACACAGATTACCCATTTAGTCCCCAAGGTACAACAAACAATTAGGAAAACAAAAAATATGTTGGCCTTTGTTACAAGAGGACTTCAGTAGAAGTGTAGACAATCTCCAATTACGCATGCTCTGGTGAGACTCTGTGTGGAATATGATGTACAGGACTGTTCCCCCTACCAATGAAAGCATAACATTGTGTTAGGGGTGCAAGGAAGGGTTTGATTCCTGGAATGGTGGGTTTATCCTATGAAGAGAGGTTAAGCAGACCAGGCCTGTACTCTCTACAGTTCAGAAGAATAAGAAGTGATTTGCTGAAATGCACAAAAATTTCTATGGGTCTTGCCAGGGTGGCTCCAGGGTACATGCAGACAGAATGCTTCCCCCAGCTGGGATGTTGAGAACCAGGGGTCACGGTCTCAAAGTAAGGGGTTGGCCATTCAGCACTGAGACGCAAAGACACTTCACTGTGGGTTAGTGAATCTTTGGAATTCTGAGAGGACTGACTACGGCAGTTCAGTTGTAAGTGTGTCCAACAAAGATGGAGAGAGTTTTGGAAATTAGTGTAATTGGGTAATATGGGATTAAAACAGGGAGGTGATGCCTGAGGCCGACATGATCTTCTTCAATAGAGGAGCAAGAGCAAGGAGCCTAAATAACCTCCTGCTTCTAATTCCTATAGAAGCTCAGACAGTAACTATTTACCTACAGGTGTTCCCATTTCAGATATTTACATGGGGGTTCACAGTGTAGGTGTTGTGATAGGGTTGCCCACTATAAGTGTGCAAAAAGAGATTCCCATTATAAATACATGGACAGGGATTCGGATACCAAATATTTAGCTAGGAACTCCTGACTTAAAACAAAAAAAAGCACACCGTGTAAACCTGAAATAAAACTTGAAAATATTGGAAACAATTTGTTGGGTCAATGACCTTTCATTAGAATGTCCTAAATACTACCACAGTAAGCAGGATTTGTTGAAAATCATGGCAGTTGAATATAAGTTGTATGAACTAAAGTATTCCCAGCAAAACAAAAACAGATATCCTTGTGTGAAGATTAACTGTTAAGAAATAAAAAGAAGTTCCATGTTTTCTAAGAACATTAAGTGTGTGCCCTGAGATGAGATTCTCATGGCTCTGTTTTGAATTGCAGCAGAAGGGTTTGGAGCATTCGCTGCATGCGACAGAACAGAGACACGAGCAGCAGCTGAGGAGACTGGCGAGTGTAATTGGAGAGTTGGAGGATGAGTTAAAGGAAGTCAGGAGAGACATTGAACACCAGGTTTGCGAACACGAGTTGTTGCTCAACACCAAAGTGAGACTGGAGGGAGAGATAGCAAGGTACCGCAGTCTTCTGGACAGAGAGGAGGGAAGGTGAGTGACGGACTTCTGTTGTCCTGTTTAGTGGGAATGTAATGTGGTTATTTATATTTGGTGTTTATGTTAAATGTAAGTCTTAATTTTCGGTTGTTTAGAAACATAGAAAACCTACAGCACAATTCAGGCCCTTCGGCCCACAAAGCTGTGCCGAACATGTCCCTACCTTAGAGATCCATAGCCCTCCATATTTGTTCTGATTTTTGAGTAAGTTTTTTTACCTCCATCTTTTCTGCTGAAAAGCCTGATTGTTGCATTCATCACAAGCAGCCAATCATTCCTCACACGTGACTGGATAGCTATTTGACTGTGGGTATGTTACACCCAAGCCTGATGTTAAAGCACTCACTGTCCAAATGTGGACACTGAATGGTGATCTGCAGCAAGGAACACGCACCTTGTTATTTCATCCTTTCCCTGAGCAAGGGGCTAGTTACTCTACAACAATGTGTCTGCACTGTACCTCCAAAGGCATTTTGCGGGACCATTATCAAAACAAAGTTACACCAAGCCAATAGGGGATTAGGACAGGTGACCAAAGACATGAGGTTTGATTTGTGTTTTTAGGAGGAGGAAGTGCCAAGGTTTGAGGGAATTCCAGAAAGAACTGAGGCAACTGGACGCAAGGAAATCAGTGGGGGAATAATTCCAGGATGAGCAAGAGGTCAGAACTGGACACGTGCAGAGATCAGAGTGTGTAGGGTGGAGCAGACGGCAGAGACTGGGGAGGCCATGGAGGGATTTGAAATCAAACTCAGCCTGCGAATGGCTGCAGTCCATGGCCCATGGTTTTTGCTCTGCTCAGTGAGTCTCCGTGAGCGGAACACAGTAGAAAGTTCCAACGCTCGAGAGGCCAGGTAGCCTTGACTCTTACCTCTAGAAAATGGGGTTGAAGGACAGCCTCTGAGCACCTTAATATGATAGAGGTCAATACAGAAGGCACAGACGTACAGTATCTCACTGTGATCTTGTATATCAGACTGTCACATGTCAATCCAACAGGAATTCAGAAGAAGCCTTTGCCCCAGACTGCAGGGACAATGTGGGACTTTGTCCCCCAGTGAGGGGTGGAAGTGAATGGCAGGAACAGGTTAGGGGAAGCTGATAAACACGAGGGGGAGAGGAGAAAGAGGGGGAGGAGGGACTGGTTGGCTGACAAAAACTGGCACCGAAAAGATGGGATTGGTTTATTATTGTCACATGTACCGAGGTACAATGAAAAACTTGTTTTGCACACCGAGGTACAGGTCAATTCATTACACAGTGCAGTCACATTGAGTTAGTACAGAGTGCATGAGGTCGTACAGGTCAAAACAATAACAGTACAGAGTAAAGTGTCCCAGCTACAGAGAAAGTGCAGTGCAATAAGGTGCAAGGTCACAACAAGGTTAGATTGTGAGGTCAGAGTCCACCTCATCATATAAGGAACCATTCAATAGTCTTATCACCATGAGATAGGAAGCTGTCCTTGAGCCTGGTGGGACGTGCCCTCAGGCTCCTGTATCTTCTGCTTGATGGAAGAGGAGAGAAGAGAGAATGACCGGGTGGGTGGGGTCTTTGATTATGCTGGCTGTTTATACCAAGGCAGCGAGAGGTAAAGACAGAGTCCATGGAGGAGAGCCTGGTTTCCGTGACGCGCTGGGCTGTGTCCACAACTCTCTGCAGTTTCTTGCGGTCCCGAGCAGAGCAGTTGCCATACCAAGCCGTGATGCATCCAGACAGGATGCTTTCTATGGTGCATCGATAAAGTTGGTGAGTGAGTAGGGCCAACTGATGTGCTTCATTGCAGTGAATAAAGAGAGCAAGATCCTACACCCAAAGGCTCAGTGCAGCGTGTTAAATTGGAAACATGCAAAGCATGCAGAATCTGGAGGAGAGAAGTTGACGGGGAAGACAGAATGCAGTGTTTGCAAACTGACTGGTAGATGGACTATCCAGGCTGTGTGATTGGAGGAGCACAGCTGCCAGTCAGAAGGCTCATTAACCACCAGCTGGAGTAACCACTTAACTTCAGCACGGTTCTTTGGGCGCTTTTGTTGTCTCAGTGATATTGCTGGGAGCTGGATGTGCAGCTGCACAGGATGACTAGGTTTCTGTTGCAAAGACTGCTATCGACCCAGCATCACAGTGACTGCCAGCCAACAGTTTGTCTCTGCACCACAATAATACTTCTACAATCTTTACACTGTCCATCCATTTCAGATTGACCAGGGCAGCCACCGTTGGCTCTCAATCATCGCACAGCTGTTTCCGTCAGAAAAAGGTGACTCTCCCTTCAGGTAAGTGTGACATATGACCCACTTTACAATCTGGTTCAGGAAACGTCTCAAGTATCTTTTAAAAATAGGACACCAGGTAACATCTTGCATCGGATTTAAGCTGATCATTGCAGCTTGGACAGTGTAGACAGGCCATTAATCCTGTCTCAAAGATTTTTTTCTTTTTTTTTTTGCTTTGCTGTGTCTAACTCATGCAGTCCCAGCCCTAGGAGTGTGTGACTAGACAGGGTATAGGGAGCTTCACTCCATGTCTAATCCGTTACTTTTCTCATTTTGTGGAGGAGCTTTACTCTGTCAATTTATGCCCTGAGAATGTGTTACAGGAAAATGAAAGAGAGCTTTACTGTGTCTGATCCTTGTGTGGGAGTGTGTGCTGGGACAGTGTAGGGGAAGCTTTAAGTTAACCCTAGGCTGTCCTTGCCCTGGGATGTGTGATGGGACAATGTGGAGGGAGCCCTTACTCTGTATTTTTTCTATTTTACTTTAAAATAACTTGATTTAAAACATCAAGTAAAAACATTTAAAGCATTATTCTCCTTGTCCAGGACACCCTCCAGCCCATGTGCCAACTGGTCTCAGAAGGCCTCCAGCAAGCTAACATTCACCATAAGCACCCTCTCCAGGGACGCCTGGGCAAAAGCATAACCTTGAAGAGGGGCATGCGGTTGGCTGGAGCAGGCCTCTTGGAGGGCCACTTCCTGGACCAGTGAATGGCCGCCTTGGCCTAGGCCTGAAATAGACCAATAAGAGGTCCCCAACCAACTTGACCCCAAAGATCAGGAGCATGGGGCTGAAGTCCAATCAGAACCTGAGGAGCAGCTCCTTCAAATATCAGAAACATCCCTCTAACCCTGAGCGTGTGTGACAGGGAGATTAGAATTACATGTGAGGAAGATCTTGTGCCTATGAAATGCATTGGGAAGGATGACCAAAAACTGAAGGCACTTTGCCCTTTCTGGCACAGCTTTACTTCTCAGCCACAGAAGTGCAAAGACCTCCTGCTCCTGGCTGGTGTCAGGCGCTAGTGGACTGAATCAGATTGGACTGACAACCTACCTTGGAAAATGTTGTTAATGTTGTCTGGTACCATAATGCCACAAAGTTGACTGATTATCACAGTCTAGTGCACAAATGTTTTTCAAAGGATCAACATCCTTGTTGCAGTCTGCCCAGCTGTGGATTTAGTCCACACCCTCAAAGCAGTTGACAGTGCCAGTAAATAAGCACAAAGGAAGAGCCCCATCACCATTTTCCCAGGGGGAACTAGGGATTCAATCACCGCGGTCTTCCCTGCAGTGCCCAATTACCAGGAGTGAATTAAAAGGTGAACTGTGTGGCTGATTCCATTACCCCCACATCTGGGAGGGAAGTTGCTGAACAATGCAGCTGCCTTCTCCCCACAAAGGTCTGGAATCCTGGACTGATTTTGATGAAGGTTAATGTGGGACAATCTCCCACCATTCCCCAGATGCAGTCATTCCACAACAAGCAGTCCTCAGTGGGAGCAGGACACTTCTGCACCATTGAGTCATGGAAGGTTAGAGTACAGAAGGGACCATTTTGCCCCATTGCATCTATTCCAGCTGATAAATAAAGCTGTCCAGTTAATCCCACTTCCCGCTCTTGGTCCATAGGTGAGGGCCCTCCACGTGCTTGTCCAGGTGCCCTGGAAATGTGGTGAGGTTTCTGCCACCACTCTCTGGGCAGTGAATAGTCAGGGTGGAAAGGTTTTTCCTCCAATCTTTATTCCTTAAATCTACATTCCTGAGTTATTAAACTCTCTGCCAGGGAGATTGTTCAGCCTGCCTTGAACTTTCACTTAATCTCAGTATTCTTTGAAGAGAAACAACCCCAGTGTAGTTGGCCTCTCCTCATGATTGTCTCCAGCCCTGGCACCATCCAAGTAAACCTTCTCAGCACTCTCTCCAATGCTCTCACATCCTCTCTGCAGCAGGTGATCAGCACTGTACACTGTACTCCTGCTGTGGCCTCCAGTGTTTTGTACAGTCCTAGAATGACTTCCCTATTCTTGTACTCTATGCCTCGGCTGATACAGGCCGGTGCACTGTATGCCTTCTGTTCTTGTTTGCTGTTCTGCTACCTCTGGGGATTGGTTATGTGCTGTGAGGTCTGTAAACTGCTCTGTGTCTGCCCGGTTATCATGATCCTTGCCTTTACTCTCCCCAAATGTTTTCCCTTAACACCTCTGAATCCCATTACCCACTTCACAAAAGTCCTTTCTGCCCAAGCCCCAACCTCAGGCATGCAGTCATGTTGGTAGGAGGGGTCTGAGAACTGTTGGATGCCCCTGTTGACACACAGGTCACCAGTTTTGACAGATTACTGTATCTCCTGCAGCAGCTGCTGTAACTGACGGCTCTCTGGAGCAGAGGATTGAGATGGTGACAACACAACAGATCCTTGGTCACAACATGGTAGCCGAGAGCTCAAAAGCTCATGGCAAATTCAGTAAGTACAAGAATTTCTATTTCATATTTAATGAAGCCCTGAATAAACAGAGGAGGAATGGTGCCAGATCATTTTGATTCATTCCTGGAATGTGGCCACTACTGACAGGGCCAACAATTGCCCAACTCCCCTGTCCTGAGGAGGCTGTAGTGAGCCTCCCATTACCCCAGGAGCTGGATGGTAGCCTAATGTTTCACTTCAGAGGACCACACTGGAAGCACTATTTGTCCACGACTCAGCACTCACTGAGGTCTTGGGGAAGAGCTGTAATGTGTTCAGGAAAGACTTTGATTTTGCAAAGCAGCTCTTTTTTCCTGTGTGTCCACCTCCACAGGTGAGGAGCTTCTCCCCAAAGGCAGAAGGAGCCTCTCTGGACTGGGACTGGGGGCAGCCTGCCACTGAAAGGGGAAAACACAAACTAAGCTATTAATACAGATAGATGACCATTGTTTTGGAGGACGCCTCCCCTGCCGGGCACGCCCTCCTGCTCTGCATTTCACACTCCTACCTTCTCATGTCTCTGTTCGCACTCTCTAACTGCCCCCCTCCCCTCCCATTCACTCAATGATCAGATATCCTGTTCGCAGTTTATCCCCGATGGTCACTCCTGTTTTCATCCAGTCATAGACACCCCCCCCCCCCCCCACCCCACGCTCCCTGCGGCAGAACCAGCTCTCTCCTTCCCCGTTTTGAGGAAGGGACCTGAACCATTTACCCTGTTTCTCTGCTACAGATGCGGCCTGGCCTGCTGAGTATTTCCGGCATTTCCTGTTTTTATTTCAGATATTCTGCTCCCGCAGTTTTGTTTACAGAAGGTGGAATGTTGTGGATGAGGCTTGGCCACGTTAGAGCCGGGTCGGGCGCTCACGACCCAGCACCGGTCAGTGTGTCGGTGAGGAGGGGCAGGCTGAGCAGGGAGCTGCCGGCGGCTCCGGACTTCAGCAGGGATGAGGGCTGGGGAACCATTCGCGGCGTCCCCACCTTGTCCCCGGGTCCCATCATTCAGGTGGCCTGTTTCCCGGACATGGAACACTCTCCCCCCGCCCCAGAAGGTCTCCCATTGCGGAGGTCCTTCCCTCCCCTCCCCTCCCCTCCCTCGCCTTTCCCATTGTTGCGGCAGGACCCGGGGTTCCAATTCTGCTCCATCCTGGGATGGTCGCCTCAGCTGGGAGCTCTTGGCCGCCCCGCTCAGCATCCCTGTGTCGTTTCAGGACAGAGAAGGTGGACGAGGTGATCAAAGAATGGGAGTGCTCCTTCTTCAAGGACAACCCGCACCTCCGCAAGAAATCGGCCTCCCTCCGCTTCGACCTGCACCTGGCGGCGACCGACGAAGGCTGCCCGCCCTGCAAGCAAGGCGCCCTCCCCGACATCGAACTGCGGCTGGTGATGAGAAAGTCCAGCAGCATCCCCTCCCTCAAGTCGTAACCCGAGCCCACCCGCAGCTGTGGCGCTCTCCGCCCCACCCGAGGCCGGGCCACCATCCTCGGTGTCCAGCGGGCTCTTGCGCCTCTCTCGACATTTATCACATTTCTCCATAAACAAGGGTGCATGCAAATCAAACCAGAGGCAAGTTAATTCGGAGACGGGGGCTGGTCGCGGCAGTGACCAGGGTGCAGGCGCCGCAAGCAGGACTCGGTGACACGGGTCGGTGTCGCTGTTAAGCGAGGGCAGAATGAACGGCCCTGAAGTGGAATGTCCCGCTGACAGTTCTTATTGTGGTCGGGATATCGGCTGGGAACTGGAACCCGGCCGCAGGCGGCACCCTGGGCAGAGGGGAAGGGAATGAAACAAGAAAAGAAAACTAATAACCAGATTCAATGCAAAGCCTTAAATAGCTTCAGATCCATATATTGCTTAATTCCCCATAACGGTGACCAATACTGAATGTAACCGACTATCTTTCTCCTTATCTGTGGAATGTAATCGCTTCGACGCACACGCGGACTGTTGCTCAGCGGGGCTGAGGGTCGGACCCTCCCTGGGGTGATGCGGAGGGGCCGGTTACCTGCGCTTCACCTCGGCCGAAGGGGGTAAATTTGTGTAACTGATTCCCAGTGTTCTGGCCCCAGGAGCCGGGGCAAGGGCCGACGGGCCGCAACCACACTGCTGAACAGTTACAGCTGAGGGGGGGTGGGGGGACTGGAAGGAGAGGAGAGAGGACAAGGCGTGGGAAGGCAGGCCGCTCCTGGAGGTGACTGGCCGGGGGTTTGGGTATGGGAGGAATAATGGGCCGGTGTTCAGTTGTAGACTGAATATTGACGGACTCTTGGAGTCTCGGCGCACAGACACCTTTGACGGGGAGTTGCGGGAGGAGTTTCTTGGGCAGGACTGAGGGACAGTCTAGGGGTAAGGGCTGAATTGCTGTAAGATATCCTCGGCGATGTTCACCCACAACCTAAGCGCCACATTTTGTTAACCCGCTTTCTATTCTGCTCGGCAGGGACAGAGTGGATGGGGCAGAGAGTTGACCGTGAGGTCCGGTCGTGTGTGAGAGAGGGGTGAGACTGGTGGGAAGGATCAGGTGATGCTCTGGGGATCCACAGGTTACCTGCAGATGCTGGAGACACTCCCTCATTTGGTTCCAGGCTCCACCTTCCCACCATCCTGTCGGGTACCACCACCCGCAGCCCTCTGTCACCTCCACCTATCACCTGCCAGCCTCTGTCGCCAGTTCCACCCCTCCCTGCCCCACATGGCAATCAACCCCCCCCCCCTCACCTCTGTACTGGCTACCTCCCCTCTTTCAATCCAGGTGAAGGGTCTCGACCTGACATGTCGACTGTGCAGTTCCCTCCTGACCCGCTGAGTTGTTCCAGCAGCTGTTTTTTTTTTGTAGATGATGCCTGGGTTGGTGGGGGTGGTGTGTGTGGGGGGGGGGGGGGGAGGGGGAGGGGGTGGGGGGGGGAGGTCTATTGGGCTGGGATCCTGGCTCTTTCCGAGGGAGGGGCAACTGAAAAAACCAGACCAGTTGCAGAAGGCAAGGCAGCTCAGGGGTGTTGCATTTGCTGCATGTGACCCCTCTGCACCGGCTGCATCGCCGGGAGCCCCAGACCCTGCCTTAGCACAGTGCAGAGTACCTCACCCTGCGGTCCCGGCGTGGGGGGGGGGGGGGGCGGCTTGTGATTCACCGAGTCCTCTGGGTTTCTGACTGCCGTCAATTATCCGCGCTTATTCAGTTAGCAGTTTAAACCCCGAGTACCTCACGGGTTAGATAAAGAAGTAGTGCTGATCCAGCTGAGAGGACCGGCGAGTAAAGGCTTGGTCAGAGGAGGAGGAGAGAGATCTGGGGAGGTACCCCAATCCCAGGGACCTCAGCCGCGCTGGATGCACGGGTGACATCAGAGATTCTGCAGATGCCGGAATCTGGAGCAACACACACAATGCTGGAGGAACTCAGCAGGTCAGGCGGCATCTGTGGAGAGAAATGAAGAGTCGAGGTTTTGGGTCCGAAACGTCGACTGTTTATTTCCCTCCATAGATGCTGCCTGGCCTGCTGAGTTCCTCCAGCATTGTGTGTGTGTTGCTGCTGGTTTCATCAGGGATCATTTGGTGCTGTGGTCCTGGTGCTGGATGTGGGGGCCCAAATCTGCCCTCTGCCGGCATTTGACAGGAATACACGTGGCAGCGGTGACAAGAGGAGCTCCAGCCCCTCTCTCCCTCCCCGGCTGGGGGGCATTTAGTCCACAAATCACAGCCTCAGTCAGCTCCCTGTGAAGAAGCTACTCGGTGAGACCAAAAGCGGATCCGTACCTTAACTCTATTGACCTTGGTCCCATGGTCCTCGGTCAGATTGACCATAAAGTTTCTACTAAAGTTTTACTCAACGTTCCACGTTGGCGATACGCAAGCCGGCCGCGTTCTGGTCCAACAGCAAGTGTTGACACGTCGCTGTGACAGGCAACAAAACAAATGCAAAGCCAATTTCAAATCCCCGCCCAGAGACGAGCCTGACATACTCTAGTCATGAGCTGTGATTCCCTTACACCAGACAAAGAAGTAGCAAACGTTTAAAACTAATGGGCAGACGTTGTTGATGGTCCCCTCTGCTCGGACAGGTCACGGCCCCACCCCCGCTCACCTACTGTCCCATCCGGACAACCCGCCGTCTTCGGCGGGCGCTTGGGTGAATCCCGTTCCGGTGTCCGGGTCCCAGGAATCCGAAAACACAAACTCCGAAACAAATTGTTTCTTATTTTCCTTCCTTTTATTCTCAAGGCGTTAGGTTCGGAAGAGCAAACTGTTGATAATCATTACTAGCGACACACTGACACCGCGGGACTTTGGGAAATGCATCCGTGACAGGGCGTTGGGATCCAGACTAACTTCACTTCTAGGCTTCCGTGTAGGTAGCGGTTTCAACATAACAAACAGCCCGAGCTGTTACTGACGAACCACCGCCGAGTCAGATCAGGGAACATGGGGGTCAGGCCACTGAGAAATGGATCTGTGACAGAGGTACGGGAAAGGACACATAAAGGACGAGGTTGAGCTAAATTGACAACGGGTAGTAGAGGGAAGCCTTGCCGAGCCTGCCCTGAGAGTGTTTGCTGAGATAATGTAGAGGAAACTTCACTCTGTATCTAAATTGTGCTATTCCTGACCCGAGAGTGTAGGATGAGTGGAAAAACTTTGCATCTAACTTGTGCTGATTGGTGCCCTTATGGTCTTTGGGACATTGCGGAAAGAACTTTGCTCTTGAGATAACCCATGCTGGTTAATGCCCTAGGAGTGTTCAATGAGAATGTAGAGAGAACTTTACCCTTTATCCAGTTCATGCTGGTTATTGCCATCAAAGTATTTGATGGGACATTGTAGAGACAAGTCTACTCCATATCTGATGTATGCTGAAGGAGTGTTCCATGGGAAAGTGCAGAAGTTTACCCTGAATTTGCATCTGAGAACTTGATGCTGGTCTCATTCGTTGCTTCATTTACTGTGGCAAAAGCCAGACAACTTGGTTAAAAGAAAAAAGATCAAACTCCAACTGGCAAAACCAGTACATCAGCATGAGTTATTGGGGCAAATGATGATACATCAAGGGATGAGTTCAGTGAACCATTAATAGGACTGACTCCTGTGTCCTGAATCAGAGTTCTCAGAATTTGCAGCATGACCCCTCAGTCTGTCCTTGGAGTGTCCTACTGCTGTGTAAACTTTTCCTGAAAAGTTTTAACTAAGGGTTTCAGAATCTCTGGGACACTGTTGACTGTATGATAGAGGTAACATTCAAATTCTTGCCATGCTTTTCCTTAAACGTATGCTTGCAATGGGTATATAAAACAATCCTAAATTCTATATTAATATTATATTGTAATGTCTTATTGCAAGAGAAATTACTGCTGTTGAGATGTGGAACCTATATTTACTGATACAGTGTTGAATTACTGAATAAAACTTATTGTTTCTATGGCTTCTTGTGATCATTTAATGGGATGATGGTGAGCATGTCGTTTCCCTAATTACGTTCAGGGGTAATTGAAAAGGTGAACAGTGTCTGAGGTATGACGAGACTGCAGGTGTCAGAAAGCTGAAATAAAAACAGAGAATACTGGAGATACTCAGCAGATCAGGCACCATCTGTGGAGAGAGAGAGACCGAGTTAATGTTCCAGGTTAATGATCTCTCATCAGAAGATGCAAGGTCATCGACCTGAAGCATTAGCCCTGTTGCTCTCTCCTCGGGCTACCTACGCTGTGATTTCCATGTTTTCTGCTTTTTGTGTAATGATCACTGGATGGGGACCTGGGATTGGCTGGGCTGGGATCAGACCATACTCTGGAGCACCCAGTGAGCGCAGCATGGGGCACTGGCTCCAAGTACATTGCCCCCCATGACCCCTCCCCTTCAACCCTCATGCTCCCCTTCACCCCTCCCTCCCCCTCACCCCCCACACACCCTCCCCTTCACCCCTCACACTCCCCTTCACCCCTCCCTCACCCTCTACCCCCATCCTCACACTCCCTCTCCTTCCCTTCCTTCACCCCCTTCACCCCTCCCTCACTCTCCCCTTCACCCCCTCCCCCTCACTTCCTCCCTCACCTCCTTCACCCCCTCACCACCCCCTCCCTCACCCTCCCCTTCACCCCCTCCCTCCCTCACCCTTCACCCCTCCCTCACCCTCCATCCCCATCCACACACTCCCTCCCCTTCACCCCTCACCCTCCCCCTCACCTCCTCCCTCATCATCTTCTTCACCCCTCCCTCACCCGCCACCCCTCCCTCACCCTCCCCTTCACCCCCTCCCCCTCACCTCCTCCCTCACTCTCCTTCACCCCCTCACCTCTCCCTCCCTCACCCTCCACCCCTCACACACACCTCCCCTTCACCCCTCCCTCACACCTCCTTCACCTAATCCCTCCAGCATCCCTCCCTCACATCCCTCCTTTTATACCCTCACTCACACTCCTTTTCACGCCTCCCTCACACACCCTCCCCTTCACCTGCTCTCAACTTCCTCTCATAACATTCATCCTCAGAATCCTTTTTTAGACCCTCCCTCACAACTCCCCACACACCCCCTGTCTCTGTAACCTCCCCATTCACCCCCCCAGAATGCTTTCCTTCACTCCCACCAAAGCACTGTCTTCTTAACTCTTGCCTCCCTCTTGCACACCCTTCCCTTCAATTCTCTGTCCCTCCAGCTGAACCCCATCTCCTTCCTTTCCCTCTCTGTGTGACCTTCCATTTTTCTGTCTTTGAGTCACAGAGTCAATGAGCACAGAACAGGCCTTTCAGCCCAACTGGTACATGCTGATCAAGATTCCCATCTAAGCCAGTCCCATTTGCCTGCATTTGACCCATATCTAAACCTTTCCTATCCATGTACCTGTCCTAGTGTATTTTAAGTGTTGTTAATGTACCTGCCTCAACCACTTCCTCTGGCAGCTCATTTCATATGTGAACCACCATCTGAGTGAAAAAGTTGCCCCTCTGGTTTCTATTAAATCTCTCCCCTCTCACCTTCAATCTATGCCCTCCAGTTCTTGACTCCCCAACCCTAGGAAAAAGACTGTGCATTCACACTATCTCTGCCCCTCATGATTTTATACACCTCTAGAAGGTTACCCCTCATCCTCCTACACTCCAAGGAATAAAGTCTCTGCCTGATCAACCTCTCCCTATAACTCAGTCCCTTGAGACCTGGCAACATCTTCGTGAATCCTTTCTGCACTCTTTCCAGCTTAATGGCATCTTCCCTGTAGCAGGGCAACCAGAACTGAACACAATGCTCCAAATCCAGCCTCACCAATGTCTTGTACAACTGCAGCATAACATACTCAATGCCCTGACTGATGAAGGCCAGCATACCAAAGGCCTTCTTCACCATCCTGTCTACCTGTGATGCCACTTTCAGGGAACCATGTAGTTGTAGTCCCTCTGGTACTCCAAGGTCCGTTTGTTCTACAACACTCCCCAGGGCCCTACCATTCATTTGTACCCCTTCGATGCACCACATCTCCATCCTGGCCTCCCTCCACAACAGCAGCGGCTGATGACAATTACATGGGATGCTCCTCCTACTACACGATGAATCCACCTCCATTGTCCAGGAAACCATTTCCTGGGACACACCAACTGCCCACAGAGCAGTGGGAGACTGTGATCTGCCAACACCAGGCAGTATTGGGCAGGTGGTTTGGGAGACTCTCACAATGAAAGGATGTCCCCGGGCCTTTTACAGCCACTGAAGTGCACTTTTTGAGGTGCAGTCATTATTATTTTGTAGGAAAGCACAGTGGAAGTCTTAAATAGAAACAGAAAATGCTGGAAACACTCAGCAGGTCAGGCAGCATCTGTGGAGAGGGAAGCAGAGTCAGCGTTTCAGGTTGAAGATCCTTTATCAGAGGCAATTTTGTTCACAGCAAGGTGTTACAAACAACAATGAGGAAGCATCCTGATATTTTTAAGTGAATTCAGTGAAGGGATAGATGCTGGGTCTGGATACTGGGAGGACATCTCTGTTTTTTCCTGAAACAATGCTAGAGAATTTTGTACATAGAAAACAGTACAGCACAGAAACAGATTCTTTGGCCCATGATGTCTGCACTGAACACAAGGTCCAATTAAACTAGATCTCCTACCTAAGGGATCGGACATGGTTTCAGTCTAACATCCCTTTCAGAAGGTGGCATCAGAGTGCAGCTCTCCCTCAAACCGCACTTGGATCTCAATCTGGATTACTACTGGAGTGGAGTTTAAAGAGGCGGTGCCTCAAGAAGGCAGCATCCATCAGTAAGGACCCTCACCATCCGGGACATGCCCTCTTCTTGCTACTACCATCAAGGAAGAGGTTCAGAATTCTGAAGACCAACACTCAATGCTTCAGGAACAGCTTCTTCCCCTCCACCATCAGATTTCTGAACGGTCCATGAACCTACGAACACTACCTTGTTATTCCTTTTTTTTTGCTCCATTTATTTATTTTGTAATCTATAGACTTTTATGCCTTTGCACTGCACTGCTGCCGCAAAGCAACACATTTCACCTCATATGTCAGTAACAATAAATCTGATTCAGAGTTCAAACCATTGAGGCATAAGTGGGACAAAGTTTTGTATTGTAGAGCTTGCTTTCAATTGAAATATAACTCCATGCATTGTTTTGCTTTGAACTTTCAATCCAATTAATTTTGAGGATTTGATATTAAGGGTTACTTTGTAAAATGCCCTTAAGGAAAGTGACACTGCAGTTAATCAACAATTTCTCTTTGAAAATTGTTTAGCTCTTATTTGGCAATGATTCTGTGTTAGGACCTGTTTTGTGGGTGTATCTATCTAAATGTCAGAGATAACTAATTAAAGGTAGTCTTGCTGACTCTGTGGTATCAAATGAACTGACTTTGTTGCAGTGTGTGTGTGTGTGAGAGAGAGAGAAAGAGGGAGGAAAAGAGAGAGATGAGTTACTGACATATTATCCATCAGTAGTAGGGAAAACGTGGGAACCTGTAATTGATAATGTGAAAACAGAAACCCCAGAAAAGAATGGGGACTGAGCAGAGTCATTGTGGATTTATAAAAGGGAAGTCATATTTGACGACCAGTGGAATTCCTTGGGGATGTGATTAGAAGTAGATAAGGAGGAACCAATGGATGTGATATATTAGACTTTAAGAAGGTTTTCCATGAGGTCCTACATAGGTTGGCCAGCAAGATTGAAGTGCTTAAAGTGGGGGATAACATGCTGACGTGGATGAGAATTGGTTCATAGACGGAAAGCAATGGGTGGGAATATATAGATTTTTCTCAGGTAAGCAGGCTGGTTCTTGGCTCTTGCTATTCACAATCTGGCTGAGCGGTCCAAACTTACCGGTTCTAAGTTTGCTGATGATATAAAGCGAGGTGGGCTTGTGAGTAGGGAGAAGGATGAAAAGATGCTTCTGGTGATATAGACAGGCTATGGGAATGGGTGAAAACCTGGCCGATGGAACGTAATGTAGGAAAATGTGAGGACATCACTTCAGAGCACAAAACAGAAACGCGGAGTCTTTTAAATAGTGATTGATTAGGAAATGTTCAAAGGTACAAAAGTTCCCACAGAAATTAGAAATTATAACAGTACAGCACAGCACAGGAACAAACCCTTCAACCCACCATGTCTGACGCCAGTCTAAACCAATCCCATCTGCCTGCACATGGCCCTTATCCCTCTATTTCCTGCCTGTTTATGTCCCTCTCTCGTTGCGTCTTAAACGTTGCTGTCTTATCTGTTTCCACCACCACCCCTGGCAGCACGCTCCGGGCACCCACCACTTTCTGTGTAAAAAACCTACCATGCCCACCTCCTTTAAACTTTCCCTCTCTCATTTCAATGCCATGCCCTCTAGTATTTGACATCTCTACCCTGGGGAAAAGACTTTGACTATACCCTATGGTTCTCATCATTTTATATATTTCCATCAGGTCACCGCTCAGCCTCTGACGCTCCAGAGAAAACAATCCAAATGTTGTTTTCTTTTAGTTAATACATTCCAATCTAGGCAACGTCCTGGTGAACCTCTTCTGCACCCTCTCCAAATAGCATCCATATCCTTCCTATAGCGTGGCAACCAGAACTGCACACAATTTGTGCAAGATCCCACAAACAGCAAGTGATTATGACCAGATTACATACTCCTAAATATACCACCCCACACAGTGGGAGAACTCTGCTGCTCTTATTTTGAACTACTGCGATGGGATTGTTTACCCTAATGGAGCAGGCTGGCTTTGGTTTAACATCCAAAAGAACTCTGGGCTGTGTGACTGTAATAGACTGACCTCAGTTTCTGTGTTTGTTAATTGACTTTGTCTTCACATAAATTCCATGAGAACATATTTTATTCCATATCTCAGATTTTTGGGGAGTGATGTGTACATTCTGTTATTCGAAAGGCCATAACGCAGGGGTCACATGTATTAGGGGAATCAAGGATATGCTGTCAATGACACTAAGGTAGAAGATCATTCATCACCTAATGAGTCTTTAAAAAGGTTTCAATGTCCATATGGCCAAATCCTTATTCTCATGTTCTCATGAAAGGAAACAAGTTGTGTAATGCATCAGAAACAATCTATTGTTCAAAACTGATTATTCCCCCAGTGATATCTCAATCAGCGTGATTCTCACGGCCACTTTCTTCATTTGTTTAAAACAGTGACTAGTTGTTGCTGTATTCTATGCGCATGCGGAGGGATGGTTGGTCATGTTGTATGTTCAGGTTTCAACTTGGGCCAAAACTTCATTGCAGCAGCAGTTAAAGATTCAAAGTTCAAGTAGTGTCCCAGTACTAAAATTACTCTACCTCTTTGCCAAGATTTTGATCATCTACCTATTATCTCCTAATGTGACTTAAAGTCAGTTTTTATTTGTTATGACCCTATGAAGTGTCCTATGAAGATTATCTTAAGTATACAAGTGCAAACATATGAACACAGTGTAAATACATTTTGTTCTCAAAGTCTATGTTGCTGGCTGCGGCGGATGTGTAATTGCCATAAGCAGCTTCAAATATGCCTGTGGGGAAAATGCAAAGTAAAAGCTGTTTGTTTTCATTCATTGCAAGAATTTGGTGACTACATATTTCTAAAGGGCATTCATGAAAAAACAAGTTAAATATTTTGCAATGTACAGGCATGTAGGGAGCAAATCTTTGCAGATACGTTTTAAAACATTGATACCACCCTGCAACTTCCCTCCCACAGAAACAAGTGCCCTTGCTTATATTTGACCTTAAGGAATAAGCAGCTTTTGGTTTGCAGTGTTGATTCTTGCCATAGTGGAAACCTCAGTCATTACTGTTTCTCAGACTTTGATAGATACTTACTGCACCTCAGCTTGGTTTCTGTGAATGGCAACACACCCATTGTGACCTCAAGCAGCCTATTTCCATGTGTGTTCCAAAAATGGGTCACTGTATAGTGATCAGGAGCAGAAACTGTGTAGATTCTACACTAATTTTGTTCAAGGTGCTGAGCCCAATTGGAGTATTGTTCTTGGAACCCTGGATGAGACCCAGCAATTTAATCCGCTAACCGAGGACTATCTTAAATAGGTCTGCTTTAGCTCGTCAGTAGAACAAGACAGAAAAAGATTTGTGTTTATATTGTGCCTTTCATATCACTTCCCAAAGCAGCTTATTGTCAATGAAGCACTTGAGAAGTGTGTTTACAACCATAATGCAGAAAATATACAGTCAAGTTTCACATAGCAAGCTCCCCATGTTGATTGAGAAAAATGCTTGACAAGACACTGGGAGAACTCTGCTCTTCATCACTATAGTGACACGTTCATATTTCTCCATCCAGGATATCTGGAAAAGCTGTTCGATAGCTCCTCTGACGTTCCCCAGTGCTGCAATGATATAAGATGAGATCATTATTTATTAGTCACATTTACATGAAAACACACAGTAAAATGCATCTTTTTGTGTTACTGAGAATGTGCTGGGGGGCAGCCCACAAGTGTGCCACTCTTCCGGCGCCAACATAGCATGCCCACAGCTCTTGATCCGCATGTCTTTGGAATGTGGGAGGAAACCTGAGCACCCAGAGGAAACACACGCAGACACAGAGAGAACATACCAACTCCTTACAGACAGCAGCAGAATTGAACCTGGGTCGCTGGTGCTGTAATAGCGTTACGCTAACCGCTACACTATTGTGAGAAAGTGGCACCCAATGTCAAGCCCATGGCCCTGAAGTTAAGAGTCTCACGCTCTACCGGCCGAGAACATCGTCCTGAATATCTGCACTCATTTCTCTGGGAATGGGATTTGAATGTAGGAATTCTCTGGTCCCGAGATGACATAATGACCCACAGAAATGGCAGTGGACATGACTATAAAGGGGAGCAGCAGAACCACATTACAGCATCTGAGACCTGGAGAAGCTTAAGAAGATTGTAGAAACGTGGGTCTAGAGATTCAATGGTTGACAGGTGTTTCTCGTGTTCAATTGAACTGAAGTGTAAAATCAATGGCCAAGTGTAATCAGCCTTTCCATGCACACACCATGCACATCTACAAATTCAGCTGCTGGGATCCATGCCTCTACACATGATTACCAGATGCACTGCAGTGATGTCTACTGGTGGGACACACGTTTGACATTCTGGAATAGTGAAATAAGCTCACACACTGAAGAAACTGTGTAATCTGGAATGGAACAGGCTCTAACAGGGAAGAAGGTCAAGGGGTCAATCCTTACTTCAGCCTCTTTGTTAGGACACACACTATCAGAGACAACTCTGTGCAGTTGCTTGTCGGTTAGGCCACATGGCTCTGATATGCTAGGTAAGGCCTTCTTTCTTTTCTGGGGAGGGAGGGTGCAGAAGCGCAACCTTCCATTGCTTCCCCAGGTATGCAGAGATGGGTGGAACCTGCTGCAGTCTCCTGGTTCAGGCAGTCTCACTGAGGGTTTACTTCAAATGCCTTGAGGTTTCAGTATCCAGTCTTGAGATTGTGCATGGTTATGTATGACCTCATTGAAAGCCCAGGATTTGCGATACCACACGCCTGGCTTTCTGCGTATGGAAATTGTTCCCTTGAGGTCTTAAAGGAACTGGTGTTGGTTCCTGTGCAGGACACATTTCTATGTCAGGCCTTGATAATTTCAGCCTTATGATGTTTGAAGTGAGCTTATAGAGAAATACACAAATTAAAAAGCTTGTACAAAAAATACTTCAAACTGTGATTGTAGGGCAAAGGAGTTCAGGTTCACATCAATAATGGGTAAATTTTAAACTGATTTCAAGAAATTTTAATACAGCCATGCTGAACTAGGCAGACAGTGTTAAATTACACCGTTGACACTTGGTGTTCCAGTCTTAAGATGCAAGCAGTTTATTCATGTGCTGGAAGAACTCAGCTGGTCAAGCAGGATCTGTGGAAAGAGAAACCAGTCAATGTTTCAGGTCAGTGACCCTTCCTCAGAACTGAAGACCTTCCTCAGAAATGTTGACTGGTTTCTCTTTCAGCAGATGCTGCTTGACTGGCTGAGTTCTTCCAGTGTTTCAGATTCCAGCATCTGTCATTTTATTTGTTTTCCATTTCTTCTGTATCCTGTCCCCTACAGTTGGGCTGAAGTTCAGACTGCATACAAGTCCTTCTTGCACTCTCTTGACCATTCTTTGTCTCCATCCTCTGTAAACTGCTTCATTTACATTAACTGACTTGTCATCCTTCAGGGATTGATATGATTGAAAGGTTGTTTCACAATATTCCACTGCCTCACAGTTCCAACAACCTGTGATCAATCCCAACCTCTTGTGTTGTCTGCACATCCTCATGTGACTGCGTGGGTTTCCTCCGAGTGCTCCAGTTTCCTCCCACACCCCAGAGGCGTGCAGGTTGGGAGGTTAATTGGCTGGTGTGGGTGCATGGTAGAATCTGAGGGTGGGGGGGAAGATGTGATGAGAATGTGAGAAGTGAGATGGGCCAAACGTGGGCAAATGGGACCAGCTCAGTGGGCACCATGGCTGGCATGGACGAGTTGAGCTGAAGGGCCTGCTTCCATGCTGTATTACTCTACGATTCTAGTAGTGGATTATTGTAAATGGGTAGTTTATGGTTGTTATGAAAGGCTGGCTGCCTTTCTTCTGCAATCTAATCCATACCCTGGAGAGGGCACACATGGTGCCCCACCAGGATACTAATGTGCCTCCTGCTACAGGTGGGCACCACAGGAAATGGAGTTGATAATCAAATCATGATTTAGGGTTGAGGTATCCTGAACTCGACGGTGAGTTGTCTTCCTGCAACCACTGCAGTCATACTGTTCCCACAGATCCATAAAGATGCTCCCACAACGTTGTTGATCAGGGGTTTCTGGATTTACCCCTGGTGTTGATGAAGGCATGGTGATGGAGGGAAATCAAGGGTTGGTATTCCTGTGTGCCTCCTGCCCATGGCAGGTGAGGTCATGGGTTTGGGAGGTGATTTTAGAGTAGCTTAGACACATAACAGCAGTTCCTGTACACTGGTTATGGAAGGAATGAATTTCTGCAATGATGGATGGGGTGCTCATCGAGTGGGCTGCTTTGTCCCAGATGGTGTTGAGCTTCTTGAATGTTGTTGAAGCTGCACCCACCTCGGCGTGGAGATTATTCACTTGATGTGCCTTGCAGATGGTGGAAAGGCTTTGGATTATCAGGAGACGAGTCACTCACTAAAGGTTATCCAGCGTCTGAACTGCACTTGTAGCCATGGTATTTATGTGGCTGATCCAGTTGAGTTTCTGGTCACTGGTGATCCCCAGGTTGTTCTGGGAGTTGCCAGTGGGAATACCATTGAACGTCAAGAGCAGGTGGTGAGACTTTCATTTTGAAAATAGTCAGTGCCTGGCACTTGTGTGGTAGTGATTGTGACTTGTTATTTATCAGACCATGGCTGATTGCTGTCAAGTCTTGCAGATATGGGGTGCTTCAATTTCTAAGGATTTGGTATTGGTTTATTATTGTCACTTGTACCAATTTACAGTGCAAAACTTGTCTTACACACCGATTGTACAGGTCAATTCATTACACAGTGCAGTTACATTGGGTTAGTACAGGGTGTATTGATGTAGTACAGGTCAAAACAATAACAGTACAGATTAAAGTGTCACAGCTGCAGAGAAAGTGCAGTGCAATAAGGTGCAAGGTCACAAGAAGGTAGATCGTGAGGTCAGAGTCCATCTCATCGTATAAAGGAACCATTCAATAGTCTCATCACAGTGGGGTAGAAGCTGTCCTTGAGCCTGGTGGTACGTGCCCTCAGGCTTTTGTATCTTCTGCCTGATGGGAGAGGAGAGAAGAGGGAATGTCCTGGGTGGGTGGGGTCTTTGATTATGCCAGCTGCTTCACCAAGGCAGCGAAAGGTAAAGACAGAGTCCATGGAAGGGAGGCTGTTTTCGTGATGCACTGGGCTGCGTCCACAACTCTCTGCAGTTTCTTGCAGTCCTGGGCAGAGCAGTTGCCGTACCAAGCCGATGCTTTCTATGGTGCATCGATAAAAGTTGGTGAATGTCAAAGGAGACAAACCAAATTCCTTTGGCCTCCTGAGGAAGTAGAGGCGCTGGTGAACTTTCCTGGCCGTGGCGTCTACATAATTTGACCAGGACAGGCTATTGGATGGTCACAGCCCTCTCGACCTCAGCACATTGATGTAGACAGGTGCATGTACACTGCCCCCTTTACTGAAGTCAATGACCAGCTCTTTTGTTTTGTTGACATTGAGAGAAAGGTTGTTGTCATGACACCATTGCACTAAGCTCTCTATCTCCTTCCTGTACTCCGACTCAGCCTACAACGGTGGTATCCTCTGCAAACTTGTAGATGGAGTTAGAGGAGAATCTGGCCACACAGTCGTGAGTGTATAGGGAGTAGAGTAGAGGGCTGAGGACGCAGCCTTGTAGGGCACCAGTGTTGAGAATAATCATGCCAGAGGTATTGCTGCCTATCCCCACTGATTTGTGATTGCAATTGGAAAATAGTGCTGTCACTTTCCTGATGTTCACCCAGCCAAACCCATTCAAACTTGAGTCCTCTGATCACCCACCAGCAGACACATCTTTCATGGGAATTGCTGGATAGTGACATATTTAACAATGAGAGTAATGTCTGTTCCCGTGTCAAAGACCGACCTGAGCCTGTGTCAGTAGAACCTCACTCACACCTGCTGGTGGATTCAGGCTGTGGGAATGAAGGGTTGTGGCCCCACCGGCGGCACATCCACAGATGACCTGTTATGTTGAGGTCTACAGTGGGAACCACCCCCCCCCCCATTCTCTTCCCCCTTCCCCACCACCCCCTCCCTCTTCCCTCTCCCTCCTTCTCCCTCCCTCTCCCCCTCCCTCCTTCCCCTCTCCCCTCCCTCCCCTTCCCCCCTCCACCTCTCCCTTCCCACCTTCCCCCCACCTCCCCTTCCTCTCTCCCACCTCCTCCTCTCCTCCCACCTCCCATTCTCTTCCCCCTTCCCCACCACCACCTCCCTCCCACTCTTCCCCTTCCCCTCTGCCTCCCTCCCCCTTCCCCTCTCCCTCCCTCCCCCTTCCCCTCTCCCTCCCTTCCCTCTCTCGCCCTCCCTCGCCTCTCCCTTCACCCTCCCCCTCCCACCTCCCCCTCCCTTCCCCCCACTTACCCTTCCCCTCTCCCACCTCCCCCTCCAACTCTCCCACCTCCCCCTTCTGCTCTCTCCCTCCCCCCTCCTCCCCCTCTCCCCTTCCCCTCTCCTCCCCCTCTCCCCTTCCCCTCCTCCCCTTCCCCTCTCCTCCCCCTCTCCCCTTCCCCTCTCCTCCCCCTCTCCCCTTCCCCTCCTCCCCCTCTCCCCCTCTCCCCTTCCCCTCTCCTCCCCCACCCCTTCCCCCCTCCCACCAACCCCTTCCCCCCTCCCACCAACCCCTTCCCCTCTCCCTCTCTGCCCCTCCCACCTCCCCCTCCCCCCTCTCCCCCCACCTCCCCCTCCCCCTCCCCCCTCTCCCCCCACCTCCCCTTCCCCCACCCACCTCCTCCTTCCCCCCTCCCCCCACCCACCTCCTCCTTCCTCCTTCCCCCCTCCCCCCACCCTCGCATCTCACTCCCTCCCCCCTTTGCCTCTCCCTCCCCACCCAACCCAACCCAAACCAACCCACCCTGCTGCCCTGACACCAGGGGTGGGGGTCAGCACTGGTGAGGGGAGGGGGGAGGGTTAAGGGGAAGGGGGAGGGGAGCTGAGGGGGTGAGTGTGTGAGGAGAGGGTGAGGGGAGGGGGGAGGGGGGTTGAGGGGAGGGGGGTTGGGATGGTGAGGGTGGAGGGAGGGTGAGGGGCAGAGGGGGTGAGGGGAGGGGGTGATGGTGGTGAGGGCAGGGGGGTGATGGGGAGGGGTGACGGGGAGGTGGGTGATGGGGAGGGGTGTGTGAGGAAGTGGGTGATGGGGAGGGGTGTGTGAGGGGAGGGAGTGATGGAGGGGTTGATGGAGGGGGAGGGGGTGAGGGCAGGGGGGTGAGGGGAGGTGAGAGGGTGATGGGGGTGAGGGCAGGGGGTGATGGGGAGGTGGGTTGAGGTGAGGGGGGTGAGGGGGTGATGGAGGGGGGAGGGGAGGAGGTGAGGGCAGGGGGTGAGGGGAGGTGAGGGGGTGATGGGGAGGGGGTGATGGGGAGGAGGGGGAGGGAGGAGGGGGGAGAGAGGGGAGGGGGAGAGGGGAGAGGGGAGGGGGGAGAGGGGGGAGAGGGAGAAGGGGGGAGAGGGGAGGGAGAGGGGAGGGAGAGGGGAGGGAGAGGGGAGGGAGAGGGGAGGGAGAGGGGAGGGAGAGGGGAGGGGAGGGGGAGAGGGGAGGAGGGGAGGGGGAAGGGGGAGGGGGAGAGGGGAGGAGGGGAGGGGGAGGGGGAAGGGGGAGGGGGAAGGGGGAGGGGGAAGGGGGAAGGGGGAGGGGGAAGGGGGAGGGGGAAGGGGGAGGGGGAAGGGGGAGGAGGGGGAGGGGAGGGAGGGGGGGAGGGGAGGGGGAGAGGGAGGGGGAGGGGGAGAGGGAGGGGGAGGGAGGGGGGGAGGGGGAGGAGGGGAGGGAGAGGGAGGGAGGGGGAGGGGGAGGGGGAGGGAGGGGGAGGGGGAGGGGGAGGGGGAGGGAGGGGGAGGGGGAGGGAGGGGGAGGGGGAGGGGGAGGGGGGGAGGGAGGGGGAGGAGGGGAGGAGGGGAGGGGGAGGGAGGGGGAGGAGGGGAGGAGGGGAGGGGGAGGGAGGGGGGGAGGGGAGGGGAGGGAGGGAGGGGGGGAGGGGAGGGGGGGAGGGGGGGGGAGGGGGAGGAGGGGGAGGGGGAGGGGGAGGGGGAGGGGGAGGGGGAGGGAGTCACCACTGTCCGGGTTATTAATGAATGAAAGTTCTGAGCTCACCAGCAGATTTACCATCCTGAGCAACAGATTTTCCACTGGAGCTGATGTAAAGAAAGTCATTTAATACACAGCAGTGATTAAAATCACAAAATAGCCAACTACCGCACTGTTAGTTTCTACTTATTTGTAAAAGACAAATTTAATTACGTTAATGTCGAATCTCAGGTTCATAATCACAGAGCTGGTTGGTCCCACAGCGACTATTTCACACCAGGCCGCAGATTCGATAAAATTATTTATCGATTTTAAAAATTCCGCACGGGGTACCGGGGGCGAGGGTTGGTGCGGGACGGAGCCGTGCTGCCCTGGCGTGGCTGCGGCGGGGGGAGCTGATTTTTTTCCGGCGGCGGGGTGTGTGTGGAGTGTGGTGTGGAATGTTGCGGCAGCCCTCGTCTGCCCGCTCCGCTGGCGGACAATAGGCTCGGCGCCCGCCGCCCGCCGCCCGCTCCCGCACCGTAAGTCCGCGCCCCGCCGCCCGGGTCCGCGCCCCGTCCCCGCCGCCCACTCACCCCGCTGACCGGGGGCTGCGGCCTCTCCAAGGGTTGGGTCTGATGGGGGGGGGGGGTGGTTGTTCTGGGGCCGGGGGGAAGCGCGGCCTCCCCGGGCTCTGACATCCACCCCAGCCCCCGGAGCCGCCTCACGGCCGCCGGCTGGAGGTTGGGGGGCTCGGGGCTGGAACACAGAGCTGGGCTCGGAGGCTGAGCCAAGGGAGGTCCCAGCCAGTGGCACGGAAAGTGCCCCCACCACCCAGGGCAGCCGCCTCACCGCCAACCGCTGCTCCACGGACCGCTCGTCTTTCATTACGGTTCAGATTCTTCTCGGATGCTCGCGAACACGTGCCGGTTCATGGAGACCTTTGCTGATGTTTTCTACTTCTGTTTCAGATTGCATGTAAGAGACCGTTGATGCCATCATGTCAAGTAAGAGAAATATATGATTTTTATACTCTTGTGCTTACAATTAAATATTAACTGGTATCGCCAGAGAGGTGCAGGAGTCCAGAGGGTCACTGGAAGCTTTATTTATTTTTGGTTTGGTGGAGACTTTCCAAAAAGTTGTCAGTTCAGATTTCAAATTCTTCCCCATTCCAATTCTGGATCTTTTGCCCTGCTTGGTGATCTTTTATCCATTACCTAGATTGGCAACTGGAGATTCTTGAATCAAGTCCTGGCTGTTTTTATAGAAGTAAATAGTTTGAAACTCCTGAGGCCATTAATATCGCAGTTTGGTGTTAGACTTGCTCTGTAACGGACAAAGACAGTGGGATTAATCTGAAGGAATGTTGTTCACTCCAGTGCACAAACCAAATTGTGCACTAACGTGCACTATGTTGCTTCATCCTTTTGCCAATCGCAGTGCAGATCTGTTGGATTTAACAGTGTATAATTGGTTGCTTGTTATTGTATTTTGTCCAGCTCTTTAATTTCATCCTATTATTTTACTTCCAAGTCCATATTCCTTGGAAACTTCACTTCGTAGGCCTTGTTCCCATTAACATTAAAAGTACGTGGCATGTGTGATTGTAAAGAGTGCAATTCATTTTGTTTCTGATTAGAAACAACGCTTTCAACTATGTTTTGCCATTCCATTATAGTTAAATGTAATGGTGAAGCTTTAATCAGTGAATACCTATAAAGAACAGAAAGTGGCTATTCTTTTTCTGCCTCAAACCTATTTGTTGTCAGTTATCTCTCAGGGTTAAGGATAATCTTTTTGGTAGATGTCTTTGTTC
The DNA here is from genome assembly GCF_009764475.1 of Pristis pectinata. Classification (NCBI taxonomy): domain Eukaryota; kingdom Metazoa; phylum Chordata; class Chondrichthyes; order Rhinopristiformes; family Pristidae; genus Pristis; species Pristis pectinata. Next base: position 1,664,124 of record NC_067429.1, on the reverse strand, counting down.
GTCATTCCAGGTGTCTGATCACTGAGCTGCAAACACATTGTTAAATCTTGCAGGTGGCTTTTATGGTGTTAAGACAGTTGTCTGTCCTTTTGTTGTCTATCAACAAACAGAACAAGATAATTTTCCTCAAAGGTAGTCACTGTCTCTGACTGTTCACGGAAAGCCTTGTTTAGGGCCCTTGTCTCCTACTTCATGATATTGATGCCACATCTTTTGATACTTGTCTTGACATGTCTTTAAAGTCTTTCTTTTGTCTCTCGTTTCCATTCTTGAGTTGGTAGTACAGCATTTTGTTTTTGGTCGGCATTCATCAGGCATGTGTGCACACAGTGTTCACTTCAATTGATTCTGGATAATCAGGGCATGAACAGTGAGGACGTGGCCTCTGGGAGGCCTGTGACATTAGTGGAACGGTCCTTGCTGTCTATGTTGAGGGTATTTAAAAGAAACTTGGTGCTGGTGTTCAGGTTTTCCTTGTAACTCGCTCTTTCAACTGTAGAAGCTGTGATTACTGATGCTTTGTAAACTAAATGTCTAGTATCTGTTCTGATGTAGTGGTTATTGAACATCCATTGAGACTGTGGAGGCAAGGCGTAGACAGTGGATTCTGTGCCTAATCTCATTGTACACGTTTGTCCAAAGGGAGGGATGGCTGCCAAGGCCAAGTATTCCTCACGTTCAGTGCCAGCCACTTTTGCTGGGTCTGATGGCTGGGAGCAGGCTGGTAGAGAACTTTATTTTTATCAACACAAAGGATTAGGCTTAGGCTGTTGTAAGCGTATAACTGGAAGGGCTTACAGACATTTTATTCAGAATACAGTTTTGAGCATACTGTAGTTTAGTTATTGTTGCCAATGTTATTTTCAGCATGGAGCTGAGAGAGATTGAAGAGATTGCATTAACATTCGATATCAGACTACATAGATAATGTGCTTGATGGCTTTGGATAAACATTCTCATATAGCTAGATAAATGGAGAAGAGTGTGGGACCAGCATGCAATCCTGATTTACGCCAGTTTGGATTACTTATTACAACACAAAAGGAGACTATTTGGCCCACTGGATCCATGCAAACTATTCATGAGGCTTCTGTCTAATTCATGAGCCTTGCTACTTGCTGCCATCAGAATGTAAGAATTACAAGCATGAATTGGCCAATCAACCCCTTGACCTGTTCTGACACTAGGTCAGCATGGCTCAGCAGCAGTTTCTTGTACCAACCCCATAATCCTTTAATTTCCTTAATATTTCAAACATCTATCACTATGTTTTGACAACTCAATAATTGAGCCACTACAACCTTCTTTGTAAGTCTCTACCCAAGATTCCCTACTCTCTGGGTAATGTAAATTCTTTGCATGTCTGTCCTGAATTACTCTGTACCGTAACCCCTGAATCTAGATTCCCCATCCCGGGGATACGTCAACCCCATATTCACCTTCTCAAGCCCTGTTAGGAATTTCGTATGTTTCAATGAGATCTCCTCTCTCTTTCTTCTATAATCAGATTCTTGATGTAGGACACTTCCACTCCACCCCACCTCACCTTTGTGTCCCACCCACCCAGATTATCAAGCTGGACAACCTTCCATGCACACCTTCTGTTGAAAGTATGTCCTTAATTGGTAGGGAAATTAGACCTGTACCAGTATTCCAGTTGTGTTCTCACCAGGGCCTATGTAATTTCAGTTAGATGTCTTCAATCACTTTATTAAATCCTTATCTAAAAAAGACCAGTATACCATTAGCTTGCCTAATTGCTTGCTCTACCTGCATGTTAACTTTGTGGTTTGTGTACAAGATCACCCAGATCCTTCTAAACACCAACACTTTTCAATCTCTCACCATTTTAAAGAATACTCTGCTATACTATTTTTTTTAAAGTTGATGATTTCACAATTTTGCACATTATAATCCAACTGCTGTATCCTTGTCCATTCACTTAACCTATCTACACTTTCCTGAAGATCAACGAAACTCAAATGTTCGAAGTTTAAGAAATCAGAGGATGCTTGAAATGGTAGGGTCAAACTGCATCGTGGAGAGAGTAGCAGAATTAATGTTTTAGGTCTATCTGACTTTTTGATTCTATTTGGTGTCAGGGCATCGACCCGAAATATACATGTGAATCTACGAATTAGGAGCAGGAAGAGGCCACTCAGTCCTCAAGCCTGCTCCACCATTCGGTATAATCATGGTCGATCTGACTGTAACCTTGGCACATTCCTGTCTCTACCCAGTAGTCTTTCACACTCTTGCTTATCAAGAATCTCTCTCTGCCTTCAAAACAGTCAATGTCCACTTCCATTATCTTTTGAGAAAGAAAATTCCAAAGAATGACAACCCTTTCCTCATAAGATAGATTGGCCATTTAATGTGTGTCTAATAAATGCTAGCAATCCGTATGATTGTGTTATGTTATAGGCCTCCAAATAGCCAATGGGAGAGAGGAACAGATGCAGGCCGGTCAGGGAAAGATGTAAAAACAATAATGTTGTTGTAGTGGGTGATTTTAACTTCCCCCATATTGACTGGGACTTCCTTAGTGTCAGGGGCTTAGATGGGGTGGAATTTGTTAGGTGGATCCAGGAGGGTTTCCAGAATTAATATGTAGATAGTCCAACTAGGGATGGGGCCATAGTAGATCGTATATTTGGGATTGAGTCTGGCCAGGTGATCGAAGTTTCAGTGAGGGAGCATTTTGGGAACAGTGACCATAATTCTGTAAGGATAAGACTGCAGTAGGAAGGATGTCATTAAAGTGGAGAAGGGGCAAAAAAATCTTATGAGGATGTTACTGGGACTGGAGGGTTTGAGTTATAAGGAGTGGCTGAATAGGCTAAGACTTTTTCCCCTGGAGCATAGGAGGCTGATGGGTGACCTTACAGAGATTTATAAAAATCTTTTCTATAGTTAAGGTGAAAAGCATGAATAGCCATAGTCTTTTCCCCAGGGTAAGCGTTCAAAACTAGAGGGCATAGGTTTAAAATGAGAGGGGAAAGATTTAAAAGGGACCTAGGGGGCAAATTTTTCACATAGAGGGTGGTGCATATATGGAATGAGCTACTAGAGGAAGTGGTAGAGGCGGGTACAATTACAACATTTAAAAGACATTCGGACAGGTACATAGATAGGAAAGGTTTAGAGGGATATGTGCCAAATGCAAATAGGATTAGCTCAGTTAGGTAACTTGGTAGGCAGGGACAAGTTGGGCCAAAGGGCCTGTTTTCTATGCTATATGACTGGTCCTTGGATGAAAGTGCAAAAGTGGGGGAAGGCTAATTACAGCAGTATTAGGCAGGAACTGGGTAAATAGAGTGGGAGTAGCTTTTTGAGAGCAAGTCCACATCTGATGTGGGGATTCTTTTACAGGCCAGTTGGTTAGAGTTCAGGATCATGTTCCTCTGAGGATGAAAGTTCAGGATGGCAAGGTTTGGTGATCTTGGATTACCAGAGATATAAGTTTAGTCGAAAAGAAAAGGAAAGCATATGTAAGGTTTAGGAAGTTGAAATCAGATAAGACCCTTGAGGAATATAAAGGAAGCAGGAAAGAATTGAGATAAGAAATTAGGAGGGCTAAGAGAGGCCATGAAATATTCTTGGCAAGTAGGATCAAGGAGAATACGAAGAGATTTGATATGTATAAAGAGCAAGAGGGTAGTGGGAAAGGGTAGGTTCACTCAAGGACAAAAGAGGGGATTTATGTGTGGAGCCAGAGGAAATGGGTGAGGTCCTAAATGAGTACTTCAGTGTTGAATAGACGAAATCATGAAGCAGAAGGACACAGATCACAGAACAGTACAGCACAGGAACGGGCCCTTCGGCCCATGATGTCTGTGCCGAACGCCATACCAAATTAACCTAAATCTCTTCTGCCTGCGCGTGATTCATATTTGTCCATTCCCTGCATATTCATGTATCTATCTAAGAGCCTCTTAAGTGCCACTATCGTATCAGCTTCCACCACTACCCTTGGCAGCCCATTCCAGGCACCCACCACTCTTTGTGTTTTTAAAAAAAATTGCATTGCACATCTCCCTTAAACTTTCCTCTTCTCACCTTAAGTGCACATCCTCTACTGTTTGACATTTCTACCCTGGGAGAAAGATTCTGACTGTCTGTCTATGCCTCTCTTAATTTTATAAACTTCTGTCAGGTCTCCCCTCAGCCTGAAATGTTCCAGAGAAAACAACCATTGTTTGTCCAACACCTCTCATAGCTCATACCCTTTAATCCAAACAGCATCCTGGTAATCCTCTTCTGTACCCTTTCCAAAGCTTCCACATCCTTCCTGGAATGGGGCAATCAGAATTGTATGCAATACTCCAAGTGTGGCCTAACCAAAATTTACAGCTGCAACATAACTTGCCAACTTTTATACTCAGTGCCCTGACCAATGAAGGCAAGTATTCTTTACTACTGCACAGTCAATTTCAAGGAGCTATGGACTTGGACCCCAAGATCTCTCTGTACGTCAATGCTGTTAAGGGTCCTGCCATTAAATCTATACTTTCCCCTTACGTTAGATCTCCAAAGTGAAACACCTCACACTTGCTTGGATTAACCTCCATCTGCCATTTCTTCACCCATATCTGTAACTGATCTATATTCTGCTGTATCCTTTGACAAACTTCTTCATGTCCACAACCCCACCAATTTTTGTATTCTCTGCAAACTTACTAACAAATCCATCTATATTTTTATCCTAGTCATTTATATATATCACAAACAACAGAGGTCCCAGCACTGATCCCTGCAGAACCCCACTGGTCACGGACCTCCAGCCAGCATAACACCCTTCCATCACTACTCTTGGTCTTCTATGGGCTAGCCAATTCTATATACAAACTACCAAATCACCATGGATCCCATGCATCTTAATCTTCTGGATCAGCCTACCATGAGAGACCTTGTCAAATGCCTTACTAATGCCTCTTAAATGTTGCTATCATATCTGTGTCTACCATCTCCCCTGGCAGCATATTCCATGCACCTATATGCAAAAAAGGGATGATGGTGAGATTAGGATAGGGTATGTTGATATTCTAGAGCATGTCAATCTTAACAAGATAGAGGTGTTGGATGTCTTGAAAAATATTAAGGTGGATAGGTCCCCAGGGCTCCCATGGTACTGAGGCAAGCAAGGGAGGAGATTGCTGGGGTTTTGACAAAGACCTTTGTATCCTCTTTACCCACAGGTGAGGTGCCAGAAGACTTGGGAATATCCAACATAGTTCCTTAGTTTAAGAAAGGGAAGCAGGGACAAACTAGGAAATTATAGGCTGGAGAGTCTTGTGTCAGTGCTAGAAAAGTTATTGGAGAAGATTCTTGGGGACAGGATTTACTTGCATTTGGAAATGTATAGACTTATTAGGGATAGTCAGCATGGCTTGGTACAGGGGAGGTCCCACCTTACAAATTTGATGGAGTTTTTTGAGGAAATGACAAAGATGATTAATGAGGGTAGGATCGTGGATGTTGTCTACGTAGACATCAGTAAAGCATTTGATGAGGTACCTCATGGTAGGCTGGTTTAGAAGATTTAAGTCACATGGTCATAGAACGCAGAAGGTAGTGGTGGAGGGGTGGTTCTCTGACTGGAGGTTTGTGGCTAGTGCTGTTCCACAAAGATCAGTCTGTGACCTCTTGTGTGTGTAATATATATGTAAATTATTTGGACAAATTCTGGTCTGATTCTTAGCTGTATAAAACTTTGGTTAGACCACATTTGGAGCATTGTGTTCAGTTCTGGTTGCCACACTATAGACAGGATATGGAAGCTATGGAGAGGGTCTAGAAGTGGTTCATCAGGGTGTTGCCTGGATTGGAGTGTATTAGCCATAAGGAGAGGTTGGAAAAACTTGGATTGTTTTCTCTGGAGCATTGGTGACTGAGGGGCAGCCTGATAGAGGCATATAAGATTATGATAGGCGTAGACAGAATCAATTTCCCAGGGTGGAAATGTCAAATACTAGAGGGCATAGGTTTAAAGTGAGAGGGGGAAAGTTTAAAGATTGGTGAAACAAGCTTTTTTTTTACACACTGAGAATGGTAGGTGCCTGGAATGCATTGCCAGGGAAAGTGGTAAAAGCAGGTATGATAGTGTGGCGACTCACCGTCTAGTCGGGCGAACCGGCTCGGCAGTCGGGTCGCGCGGCGTCGGAGCGACGAGGCCCAAGATGGCGGCGGGCCTCGTCTTTCCGAGCGACGGGGAGAACCCGCGCGCGGGAAAGTCCTGATGACGTAGGACTTACGTCATTGCCGGTTTTTTTGGGCGGGAGTTTTTCTCCCTTAAAGGGCCCGCACAAGGCGGGAAAATAAACCAGTTCTGTTTGGCAATCCTCCGAGTAGAGTCTTGTTTTATTCCGCGGTAGCAACCGCTACAATAGCAACATTTAAGAGGTATTTAGACAGGCACATGAACTGGTGGGGAATAGAGGGATACAGGCGATGTGCAGGCAGATGGGATTAGTTTAATTTAGTATCATCGTTGGTGCAGACATGGTGAATCGAAGGGCCTGTCCTTGTGCTGCACTTTTCAATGTTTCTATGTTATGTTTCTAAATCTTTTCTGAACTCTTTCCAAAATATTAACATCCTTTTTTAAAGAAGGAGACCAGTAAAGAACATAGTCCTCCAGATGTGATCTCATCAATGTAACTGAAGCATAACATCCTTTGTTTTATATTCAATTCTTGCAATAAATGATAATATTCTCTTAACTTTCCTAATTATTTGCTCTATCTGTACACTAGCCTTTTGTGAATCATGTACTTAGACACCCAGATCCCGCTGCATCTCAGAGCTCTGCAATCTCTCACCACTTGGACAAAGCTGAAGGGATTGTGGAAGCATTAGTAGTGATCTTTCAAGAATCACTAGAATCAAGAATGGTTCCGGAGGACTGGAAAATCACAAACATCACTCTACTCTTTTGTAAGGAAGGGAGGCAAAAGACAGGAAATTATAGGCCAGTTAGCCTGACTTCAGTGGTTGGTAAGATGTTAGAGTCCCATTATTAAGGATGAGGTTTCGGGAGTGTTTGGAAGTCAGCATGGATTCCTTAAGGGGAGATCTAGCCTGACAAACCTGTTGGAATTCTTTTGAGGAAGTAACAGGCAGAATAGACGAGGAGAGTCAGTGGATGTTGTTTACTTGGACTTTCAGAAGGCCTTTGACAAAGTGCTGCACATAAGGCTGCTAAACAAGATAAGAGCCCATGGTATTACAGGAAAGGTACTAGCATGGATAGAAAATTGGCTGACTGGCAGAAGGCAAACAGTGGGAATAAAGGGGGCCTTTTCTGGTTGGCTGCCGGTGACTAGTGGTGTTCCTCAGGGTTGGTGTTGGGTTCACTACTTTTCACATTATATGTTAATGATCTGGATGACAGAATTGATGGCTCTATGCCCAAGTTTGCGGATGATACAAAGATAGGTGGAGGGGCAAGTAGTGTTGAGGAAGCAGGGAGTCTGCAGAATGACTTTGACAGGTTGGGAGAATGGGCAAAGAAGTGGCAGACGGAATACAGCGAAGGGAAGTGTACAGTCATGCACTTTGGTAGAAGGAATAAAGGTGTAGACTGTTTTCTAAATAGGGAGCAAATTCAGAAATCAGAGGTGCAAAGGGACTTGGGAATCCTAGTGCAGGGTTCCCCAAAGATTAACTTGCAGGTTGGACAAAGCTGGAGAGGGTGGGGGAGTGGGAGTTGCGTAGAAGATGCAGAGAGTAGGGAAGGCAAATGCAATGCTAGCATTCATTTTGAGATGTCTAGAATCTAAAAGCAAGGATGTAATGCTGAGGCTGAGTCACATTTGGAGTTTTGTGAGCAGTCTTGGGCCCCATATCTAAGGAAAGATGTGCTGGTATTGGAAAGGCTCCAGGGATGAAAGAGTTAACGTATGAGGAGCATTTGCTGTCCCTGGGCCTATATTCGCTGGAATTTAGAAGGATGAGGGGGGGATCTCATTGAAACCTACCGAATATTGAAAGGCCTGGATAGAGTGGATGTGAAGAGGATGTTTCCAGTAGTGGGAGAGTCTAGGATCAGAGGGCACAGCCTCAGAATAAAAAGACGTCCCTTTTAGGTCTGAGATGAGGAGGAATTTCTTCAGCCAGAGGGTGGTGAATCTGTGGAATTCATTGCCACAGACGGCTGTGGAGGCCAAGTCATTGGGTATATTTAAAGCAGAGGATGATATGTTTTCAATTAGTAAGGGCGTCAAAAGTTACAGGGAGAAGGCAGGAGAATGGGATTGAGAGGGAAAGATAAATCAGCCATGATCGAATGGTGGAGCAGACGTGATGGGCCGAATGGCCTAATTCTGATCCTATGTCTTAAGGCCTTATGGACAATGTGCTTCCTTTTTATTTTTCTGGCCAATGTGAACAATTTGACATTTCCTACATTATTCTCATTTTCCAGGCTTTTGCCCATTCGTCTCATCAATCTATATACTTTCTATCGCTGCCTTGTCTTCTTCACAATCTCCTTTCTTAACTATCCTTGTGTTATTAGCAAACTTAGCAATTATATCTTTCATGCTTTCATCCAAGTTATTTATATAAATTCTAATAACTCAATTTCTCCACAAATGCTGTCTGATCTGTCGAGTATTTGTGGCATTTTTTGTTTATATGTTACTTCTTAAGGCCTCTCTGCATCTTCTACACAACTTCCACTCTCCCACCCCCTCCAGCTTTGTCCAATCAGCAAATTTGGACTGATAACCTGCAGCACTGTACCAGTCACAATAAATATTGACCTATTTATACCCACTCCGTGCTTCCTTCCTGTTGTCCACTTCGGAACTCATGTTGGTATATTATTCCAGTCCCATGTGCTCTATTTTTGTTTTATAACATCTTGCGTAAAATCACATTTAAGGCCTTTAAACTCCAAATACAACACATCCACTGGTTCCCCCCTTACTGTTTCTACTAATTATATCCTCAAAACACTCGATGAACATAATTTCACTTTCATAAATCCATGTTAATTCTGCCCAGCCTTATTTTTGATTTCTAATTGTCCTGTTGTCACTTTGGTTAGAGTAGGTTCTAGCATTTTCCCTTCTACTGATGTTAGGCTCATGGGTCTGAAGTTGCCTGTTTCCCCTTTCTGTCCTTTTTTATATAAAGTAACGCTCTTTTAATGTGGCATGCATGGGACTTTGATTGTGACAAACTAGCAGATTTTCTGGAATATTGGATGTTGTTTTGTTAATGCTCCAACACACTTTTTATCACCTTTTTTCAAAATATATTACACAATAACATTTCAGTGAACCAGGTAAGATTAAAGGGACCACGGGAATCTGGGCCCTGGTGAGTGATCTGAGAGCAGCAGAACCAGGGAACCAGGTGAGTAGGAAGGGAGAACGGGAACCAGGTCACAGTGAGTGCTTGGAGAATGGGAGCTTGTGAGTAGGAAGGGACATGATGAGGAGTGAAAATTGACATGATGAGGAGTGAAAATTGCAAATGTTACCTGGTGAGCCATATTTCAATCCATCGGGATTTCCAAATGGTTGGATTGTGCACTTTTAGGGTTTCAGTGTAGTGGGGTTACATTTCAGTTTTAGAATCCATAGACTTTTGAAAGAAGACAGTCAGTGTGACAGCTATCCCTGTAGCCACTTTTCAAAACCTTGGGATGCAGATCATCAGGTCTATTGAATTTATCAGCTTTCCGTCCCACTAATTCCCACAATACTACTTGTTTAATAACGCGTTCCTTTCAACTCGCTATTATTGTTTGCTCTCTCTATTTTTAGGAACATTTTTGTATCTTTTTGTTTGAAGATAGTTACTCTCAGTACTTGTTTAATTTTTGTGCCATTTACTTGTTTCACAGTATAATCTGTCTCAGTCTATGAGTTACCTGTATTAACTCATTTTTGGTGTAGAACCATACAGCACAGTATGGGCCTTTTGGCCTACAACGTTGTGCTGACCTATATAAACCTACTCCATGATCAATCTAACCCTTCCCTCCTACACAGCCCATAACCCTCCATTTTTTTTTACTTGTCTATCAAAGCTTTTACAGCCTATTTTGTTTTCTGCCAGATTACTTCCAAATTTTCATTAGTCATAGGGTCATACAGCACAGAAACAGGCCCTTCAGCGTACTACGTCCCCTTTTGCCCAGTAAAACATTTGCCCACATTAGCAACTTATCCTTCTTTGTCTTGCATATTTAAGTATCTTTCTAAATGCCTCATTACATTAGTAACTATAATCTGATTCCACTACCACCCCTGGCAGCACATTCCAGATATTAGCCACTCTCTGTTTAAACCAAAATATTACCCCTTTAAAACTCCTTCCTCTCACCTTAAACCTATGCCCTTCTGTTTTTGATAGCCCTGCTGTGGGGGGGGGGGGGGGGGGGTGGGGGGAAGGATTTTGACTATTTACTCTATCTATGCCTCTCATAATTTTATGTACTGCTATCAGGTTACCAGTCTGCCTCCTTCACTCTAGGAAAAACAAGCCCAGTTTATCCAATCTCTCCCCATAACTAAAGCCCTCCATTTCAGGCAACATCCTGGTGAATCCCCTTTGCTCTCTCTCCAACGCAATCACATCTTTCCTATAGTGTGGTGACCAGAACTGCAATCTAATTAAAGTTATTGAAAGCTGCAACATAATGTACAGACTTTTATACTCTATTTGCTATGAAGGCAAGCACGCCATATGCCTTCTTCACCACCCTATTGACCTGTGTTCCCACTTTCAGAGAATTAAGGACTTGGACCCTTGGGTCTCTGTTCATCAATGGTAGTGCCCTACCATTTACTGTATGTGTCCTACCCCTACACATTTCCATTTACCAATTTCTCTTGATACTCCTTGAATCTTGAAACTTTACCAATCCTCAACTTTGCAACATTATATAACCTTTCCTTCGATCTAATACAAACATGTTAGTTGTAACTGCACCACTTATGTAGATGTTTTGTGCCTTAAAGGGGCACATACCTGTTATAAGCTATGTAATAGTTCTTAAAAGACTTAATGACTTGTTGGAATATTTCAAAGGTTACAAGAGCCATGCTCCTATAACAGCTGCTTCATAAATCTTCACACATTTGAGGTGCTGTTTTTTAAATGATGTGGCTGAAGGGTGAGATGGCAAGTATTGACTATAATGGAAATATGTCTATAATTACAGGTGAGAGCATCCAAATCAGATTTATTATCACTGAAATATGATGTGCAATTTGTTGTTGCTCTTAACATTTCTGTTACAGGAGTATTGAAATCTATTACAAGTAACAATGAAGCCTTTTAACTTTGTATATACTGATTTGGTTTGTATAATAAAATAAATCCTAGAAATCTATTGGGGAAGATCATTTTCTCAGGCGCTGGCTGCCTTCTCCTAGATGTCATTGTTTCTCAATTGTGGTCTAGGACTGCATCTTCCTCTGGGAGTCAGCTACCAGGGCTGTGGTGTAGTGTTTAGAATAAGGTCTGCCTCAGCAATAAGCTGCAATTGGCTTAGGCAGCTGATGAGGCACTGGTTCACTGACTGTCAAGCTATCAGTATTATTGATGATATGATTTGTACAAACAATGACTTGTTACATACCAGAGGAGAAGCATTTTTTTTAACAGTGAGCCATTGCAAATGTTCATGTTTGTAGAAAGATATGGGCCAAATCAACAATACCAGTACTTGGGACCTCTATTTTTCAAATAAAATTTTATTTTAGATTTTTTTTAAAACTAAAGGCACACACTTAAAACAATTAAAGAATATTGAAACTAACTAAATAAAATAAGCTATACTCACTATTTTACTGGCATCTATGTCACCCATTCATCTAAATGGCACTGTTGTGTTTTTTGCAAGATTAAAAAAAACATTTCTGTGAAGGCATCATTTTGTGGGATTCTGTGCCGTTGTCTCACAGTGATTGTGTGCCAGGCAATGATTGATGAATTGTGGCCTATTACGCCTGGGAAAAAAAAACTGGAGTATGTACAGGTGGTGCTTTGTAGACTTTGTGCTCCTTGGCCTTTGCATATTATTCCAGAGTTTAATACGGTAAAGATTAATTTAGGCATCTATTACTTACACATCAGGTTTTGGCCCTGGATTTTTTTATTGGAGCGACTTCAATTTGCAGGGAGTTTTGCACTCCAGATAAAGCATAGTGTGTAGGGTCTTTGGCCTAAAATAAATTACACGTAAACAAACCTGCTCTAAAGATAACTTTGAAATAATTGTGCTGTGGGCTAATGGACACATCCTTTGTTCTTTCATTCAGGGAATGTGAATGTTACTGGAGAGTTGAGCATTTATTGTCAATCCTAACTGGTTCCTGAATGGAGTGGTTTACTAGTCATTTCAGAGGCCAGTTAAGAGCCAAACACATGCAGGACAGGAAGGTCTTCATGTTAACTCCCTTATCAATTGGATAGATGGTTTTAGGACTATATATGGTCTTGGTGGCTTTTGCTTTGCACCATGTGACCACAACTGGAAATTAGATGGGAGTCGATTCAACAAATACTTTTCACACCCAGGGACTAGTAATTCTGCGAAGGTTCCCCTAGTCTTTGGGAGATTGGTAGAAACTCTGATGAAATGATGGATTTCCATCTGCTCTGTTGATTCCATTGAAATTATGGTGGAGACCGGGATACCTCTGCAGAAATGCTGTCTCCTATTGAGTGGACTGGCCTGTATTTTTTTTCAAAAGAATCATTTAGGGAGATAGTGGAGAGTGGCTGGTACCCGTAAAAGATATTAAGATAAGATCTGTACCTTGGTGAAGAGATGAGAGATTTCACAGGACATAATAGTTGGAGTTATGATTTTATTGGAGGTGACATTTTGGCTCGTAATGTTACATTTGCACAAAAATTAAAATTTGAATTTTATTTTATTACAGAAAGACCTTCCTATGCACCGCCTCCTGCCCCTGCTCCCACCACAGTAAGTCTTTATTTTTGTTGTGAATTTTTTTTTAAAAATATTGTAAAGTTTTAACTGGTTAAAGCTGATGATTCTTGGATAGGGAAGATGCACTGCTGTCTTATATTGGTGCGTTAAGGATTTAGCTAGACCAAAGCCGGAAGTGATGCAGTCGTACATGGTCTTTGCCATCTGGGAAATATTGAAGGGGGAATTTGATGCCTGGTACAGTTTCACCGACAGTGCAGGATGATCACTAGCACCTAGTGATCATCAATGTGGATTGATGTATGAGCAAAGCAAGTGGTTGTACCAGATCTATTAAGTAGCAATCAAATTTTAATCAACATCAAATAAAAGTAATTAGTATATCTGATGGTCACTGTCACTTTCGCTGCATTATTTCGATATATTGGTGAAACAGGATTAGTTTTGCTTCTATGTCCATGTTTGTCATGCCAGAATTTTCTTGCTGATATTAAATACAGTTGGGGCATTCTGTGGATTTTGTATACCATCTCTCTTAGCTAGAAGCTGCACTGGAGGTGATGGTTGGAGTAGGGGTGGCAGGGTATGTATGTATAAATTGATAACAGATAGATCATGGAATATGTGTAGATAGTATTGTGGTGTCTGTTGAATGAGCAATAAAATGTCTTCATTAAATATTGTAAAACAGCCTGTGCCAGAAGATTGCATTTGCCAAGAAAATATAGATAAATGGAAGTATGATTTTCTGTTAAGTGGTGCATGGCTATCATGTTATTAACACTGGAACTCATAACAGCCTATGCTAGAAGATTTCATTTAATCAAGAAAATGAAATTGAGGTAAATTGAAGGATAATTTTCTGTTCGATGATGCATAGCTGTTGTTGGATAACACTCTTAACTCATGTTCAAGCTTGGTGATTCATGTTAATACTATCAGAAGTGGTCTAAGAGCAGTAAGTTGGTCCAGAAAATACAAAACATAAAGCCCCTAACCACCACCACTCCCTAGGTGAGCTTCCCAGTGTTGTCCACAATCCAGGAATGATTAAAGAGGGTTACATTTGGCTGTTGTTTAGCCTGAACTTTTACGGTTGTGGTTGCTGGTTAGCACAGCATTGTATTGAAATTTTATGGTGAAGTAAGTACCAAGTTTCTTCTTTGAACCATTGGATGTTTTTTAATCACCAAGGTTCAAGTGCTGGTGAGGCTGGGGGAGAAGTGTTGCAAACCTGACTTTTAAATATTCACCATTTGCAATGAAAATGTTTCTGTCAATCCTCTTTTACTTGTACAATGATATGTTTGTCAGAAAGTAATTTTAATCATCATGGAAAGTTTGAACCATTGGTGCTGGGAAAGATTTATAGACCTGTATCAGGTTTGAAATTAAGGGCTTAAGTCTAATATCTGTGTGGTACTGAAGTGATACTAAAGGAGATACAGACCCCTGTCTTTGTTACCAGAAACTGGCTATGTGCACACCATTTGAAAATTATTTTAAAGAGATTTTAAAATCTTGTGTTGCATTATGTTGTTTTTGAGAGGTTGTGGGGATAATTGAATATTGCTCGATTTTTTTTTTGTTTTGTTTTTGATTCAAGTGTTGCCTTGTGTGTTAAGCAGAAATGAAATGGAAAACATCATGGTGTGCTTTAGGAAAGCATATGATGAAGTTTCATTAATACATAATATTTAAATTACATTGGCCTTTAGGGATTTTCAAGATATGAATGTTGGATATATCTGAGTTCAAAAAGAGAAGCGCTAGAAATCTGTAGTTTGCTCAGGTATAAGTGACTGGTTTGAAACAAAAAGTATGTTTACATTTTTGTGGGACTTTCCAGAAAAATGTTGTGTACAAGGAATTCAACTAGTTTTTCATATTCAGATGATTGATCTGTGTATTTCTTGCATTTCTTCCATTACTGTGCCTTCCCATCATAAACTATGGCTCTTGCTTGGTGAATTGTAGAATTTGAGTCCTCATTTCAGTCCTGTGCCTTCATTTAATTTATTCTTCCTATGTGGCTCCCATGCCTTTTTGGGCGAGCTGGCCGTGCAGGTGACATACTGGCAGGGATTGTCCATCGCAGTTTTTGCAACCAACCATTAAGTGGAGTACGAGAGCATCCAAGGGTGATTCACCTTCTGTTATAATCTCTGTTTGCACAGAGGGATGCCTGACCACTGTCCTGTAGCACAGTTGTTGTTCTCCGTGTGGAATTGTGCGTGCCATTCTCCATCCTACTGCTGTGTGTCATGGTACAGTGATCACCTAACAGCAGGTGGGTGTGTCTGTTGTGAAGAGATGGGGGTTTTTGTTTTCTCCCAGAGGCTGTGGAAAAATGATCGTCACCAAAGCCTGTTGTCAGAATTCATCACACAGTTTGTGAGAGGAACAAACTGTAAATGCTGTAACCCTGCTGTTAAGTATGCTTCCTATTTTATAGTCAATGCTGTGGATAAAAATGAATCCAATTCCATTTTAGATACAAAGGGGAAAATTGCAGCTTATCACGTTTATTTCAATTAGCCATATGTTTAGTGGAATTAAAATTTCCAACAGATTGCAAGTAAATTAACTAGAGTTGGAAGTATGATTAATATCCATTTTTACTGGCTGTTTTTCCATACTCCAGCTGTTTAAATGTAATGGGGAGTAGAATGAAAGAGAGAGGTTTAACTCTGGATTAGCAGCCAGAATACTGGATCATTAATCTGGGGACATGAGTTTGAATCCGTCCATGGCAACTGGGGAGTTTAAAGTGATTATATAAATAACTCTGGCACTGGAAAAAGGGAAGCCAGTCTTGGTGTTGATGACCATGAAACTACCAGATAGCCGTAAATACCCATGTGGTTCACTAGTGTGCTTCCGGGAAAGAAATCTCTCATCCTTGCCCATATTAGCCTGTACGTGACATCGGACCAGCCAATGTGTTTGAGTCTTCCTGCCTTCTCGGTACCTAGGCACTGAGGGATAGAAGGTAAATTGTGGCATTGCCAGTGATGTGCACATCCCATGAATGAATAAGAGAGGTTTTGTTCTGCTTGTGCAGATATTGTAGTCTGGATTTTCTGATTGCTAGTTGATTTAGAAGGAAATTTTTATTATTTTAATTAACATGAACGGGAAATTGGGCTGATTTTGATTTGTTTGCTTCAACATATTATTTTGCTTCCTAGTTTATATTGGCTCATCGCTCTTCTTCTGGGTAGGTATTAATTATGGCCCCTGGAGCTAGTGTATGTGATGCAGAAAGGGTCTAAGGAAGAGAAATGGCTATTTGGTCTGCTGAGCTGGTAATCGCTCTCCAGGCAGCTACTGATCTACATACTGTAGCTTTCCACTTGGATGCTGGTAGCCAGTCTCAGGCAACTCAATATAACAGCACAGGCTTGAGTCCTATTTGAATAGTTTCTTGAGTGCTACTCATCATTCAAAGCTTTGTAGAAGTCTTAAGTAGACAAATGTCTAATCTCTCATCTCTACCAAATAGCTTCTTCAAAAAACTACATCAATTTATAGATCATGACATTCTTGAAGCTTTATAGAGTCATAGAGCACTACAGCACAGAAACAGGCCCTTTGGCCCATCTAGTCCATGCCTGGTTTTCTGTCTAGTCCCATCTACCTGCACCTGGACAATATTCCTCCAAACCCCTTCCATCCATGTACCTATCCAAACTTCTCTTAAATGTTACAATTGAACCCTCATCCACCACTTCCACTAGCAGCTCGTTCCACACTCACACCACCCTCTGAGTGAAGTAGTTCCCCCTCAGATTCCCCTTAAATATTTCACCTTTCACCCTAAACCTATGACCTCTAGTTCTAGTCTCTCCCAACCTGAGGGGAAAAAGCTTGCATGCATTCACACTATCTATACCCCTCATAACTTTGTATACTTCTATAAGATCTCCCCTCATTCTCCTGTGCTCCAGGGAATAAAGTCCAAACCTATTCAACCTTTCCCTGTAACTTGGATCCTTGAGCCCCGGCAACAGCTGTGTAAATTTTCTCTGTACTTCT
The DNA here is from genome assembly GCF_009764475.1 of Pristis pectinata. NCBI lineage: Eukaryota > Metazoa > Chordata > Chondrichthyes > Rhinopristiformes > Pristidae > Pristis > Pristis pectinata. The sequence continues at coordinate 1,647,167 of NC_067429.1, read as the reverse complement.
AAGCTTATTGATATCCTTCCTGTAGGTAGGTGACCAGAACTGCACACAATACTCTAAATTTGGCCTCACCAATGTCTTATGCAACTTCAACATAACATCCCAACTCCTGTACCCTGATTGATGAAGGCCAATGTGCCCAAAGCTCTCCTTACGACCCTATCTACCTGCGATGCCGCTTTCAAGGAATGATGGATCTGTATTCCCAGGTCCCTTTGTTCTACTGCACACCTCGGTGCCCTACCATTCACTGTGCAAGTCTTATCCTGGTTTGTCTTCCCAAAGTGCATCACCTCACACTTGTCTGAACTTGTGTATGTCTGACTTTCTCATGACTCCCTCAGCCAAATTTTCTATTATTGATGTAATGGGGCTGTTGTCATCTTTCTTAAAGTTGGATACTATAACGTCAGCTTTCATTCAGTCTAAGTGAACCATTCCAAACTGCAGGGAACTAGTAAATACAGGGGAGAGGCTTGCATTGCAGGAGTTACAGAAACTAATTGGAAAGCCTAGTTGAATGCCTTTTTGTTTTATTCAGAGGGGGTATATGGATATATGGGGGTAGTAGTTGTGTTGCAGCAGCACAGAGCCCCCAGTTAGACCACACTTGGACGCTGGGCACCACTCTTTAGTAAGCATAATGAAGTAACATTGATTTGCCAGAGATTACACAAACTTGGGCTGTTTATCCTAGAATGTTTAGGGAGAATTCAAAATATTAAGAAAAAGTGAAAGGTAAATGGAGAGAGCGTATTCCCACTGGTTGGGAAGTTCATCGTGGTTTAAAAATTATAGCCAATAGTGAAGTTGGGAAATACTTGAACCTGCAAAATGTGCTTAGAGTTTGGAACTCTTATTTTCAAATACCAGTGGATGCTTTGTTAATTGTTAATCAGTGATGGATTTTTGATATATATACCAAGGGATATGGGGAAAAGACAGATATAAGAAAAAGATAGAGTTGCTGTAAATTGGCTGTGGTTATGGAATCAGGAGGAAGGAGGAGGAAACTGCTTGTGATGGTGGTTAATTGGGCACTGTTTCTAAGTTCCTATCTCCCATCTCCCTGAGACCTTCACTTGCTTTTGCTGCTGTACCTTCAAGTTCTTAATTCATCCTAAAACTTTGTTCATCTAATTAAAAAATTACTTTGATAAAATTACTCACCTTGTGGTCGAGCTTCAACTTCAGGAGTGAAGATTGATATGAAGTACTCATTTAATATGTCTGCCATGCCCGGTGACTCCTTTGTAACACCATAAATGACCAATATGTTTTTTTTTGATGGTACTCTCTCTCTCCCTCCATGACTGGAAGATATTTTTCCCATATTTGTCACAAATTCTACATTCTCCTTTGCCAGTAGCATTTTAGTTGGTCCAATAGCTGTTTCTTGTAATCACCTCTGCTTTATTAAATGCTAAAGGCCTTTAATTTATAAACATCTCATTTGTCTTTGTAAACAGCCAGTCAGCCACCTTGATGTTTTCTTATCCTACGTCTTTCCTTTGACTTTGAAACTTGTTTTTCAGATTATATATTATACTTTTAAATTTTCTAATTGCATTCTACATTGTTGTCATTGCCAGATTTTTGGATAAACCAGTTTAGGTTTTCCAAATTGCCTGCCATTGTAGTGAATTATCTCTCTAGGCACTAGTTCTCCTACTGAAACAATATATAGTAAATGAATGTTCTCCCTACCATCTCCCTCCACCCCCCCCAGCTCCCACCATTCCTTTTAATATACTGAATCCCAAATAACATCTGGTCCTTTTTTTTGAGAGAGAAAGAACTTCCACGTTTTTAAGGCTTGGGAAAGGCAGCGATTATGTTAACTGTGAAAACATTTAACATGGATTGTACAGCGTTCTGGCTAACGTTGGCATTGAACCCTGGTGCAATTTGCACTATGTTATAATAGGACTGTTGTTTTGAAACTACTTTAGTTGGAGAGTATTTCAACATTTGAAAGAAGCTTCAATTTGACTTCCTTGTGTACAAGAATGGACAGATTGAATTGCAAGTTTGTTTGACATAGAGTTTGTGGAATCAAACATTGACTACACTTGCACAGTGTGCTGTCTGTCAATGTTTCAAATTTGGTTTTAAGATATCTTCAGTTATTAACGTTAGAATTAAGAATGATTAAACATTGTACTAAGTAAGTAATGCATTGGTTAGTATTAGTCAGTACTGTATACATTAAGTAATATAGTAAACATTCGAGGTGTACACAAGCCAGTACCATGTGTGCACCACAGTTTTGTTTTAGTAGGAAAATGCATGTGTGAGATGGTAATATGTTAGTACCGTTGGCAAGAGTTGAAAGGACAGGAGATGAAGTGCCGGCTTATTTATATGTGGGAAAGTTAGATTGCACTATACTTTTAAAATGCAGTAACTCTTGTCTTATTGTTTACTGCAATATAACTTAACCAAAGGGTAAAAATGAGCAGCTTTATGAGTAGGATTGTGGATAGAAATTATTGTTTAGATCCTATAAGTAGTAGGGCACAGTTTATTGAAGCAATACCATTCAATTGTTAGCTTGCAACCAGAGGCAGAATACAAATAGCATCAAGAGTTAATAACCTGTTGGGAACAAGAGCAGCTATCCTATTTTTTTACAACATAACATGCTGATACTTAGCTAGAAGGTTACACTTTGCATTATTACCTGCACCATTACGATATGTATTTATTGTTAAGTATAGAATGATAAATACTCTGAATTAAGCCTCTGCCAAATGCTTCTGTCTAGATGGTTTTAGTTGTGCTTGTTTTTGAAGCTGGCTCAAATGACTAAAAATTTGTTGCAGTCTTTGTCCACTCTGCTGTTACTACCATTAACGTCTGTAAACAAACTTAAATGTCATTTGATTCAGAATGTTCTAAAATGACATTGTGAGAAATAAGAAGATGAGGTTTCCATATTTCTTAACTCTTCAAAGTTCTGGAGGAAATTGTGGATTATGCTTAGTGATTATTTTATGCATTCCCAATGTGAGCTGTGGAATCCTCTTGTTTCTGTCAGGTCAGAGAAGACATCCAATAAGTGAGACCGTGCACTGTAAAGCAGAAATGTCTCCTCATGAATTTAATAAGCAATTCTTTTGCTGCACTTATGTGCACTTATGGCCTGTCTAGCTCCTGTTGCCTCATAATAATATTTGGAACATTTGTGATGGGGAGGGGGAAGGGAGGAGAACTGTTAGCATAATATGATTCCTGTTGATTTGCTTTCAGTCATGCATGTAATATACATAGTCAGAGTGTATCCCTTCTCATTAGTGAATATTTTATTAAATGTTTTCCTGATGTGTACAAATTGTATTTGTTGAACAAGTGATTTTGTTTTTGGAGGAGCTGCATTGATAAATGTATTCTATTAGGAAGGTTCTTTTATGACATTTTTTTGTTGGGTTTGGTTACATACAGATGATTAAGCTAAGTGTTGAATGTTGCGTCATTGTGAAATTCTGAAGCGATACACTCTTCATCTCATTTAATGTTTGTCTCTGAGTAGAGGATACATCTCATCCAAATGGAGCAGATAAATACATTCTCCACCACTTCACTTCTATCAGCCAAAAAGCAGTAACCATTAACCATTTCCATTAACACTAGTTTCTAATTTGCTGGTTGTAGCTTCTTTTCTGATGTTCATTTTAAAAAAAAACATGGGTTTAGCTGCTTGGCTGGTCTGGTTCCTTGGCTGACGTTGTCAGTGAGGACAAAAACAGAAAGTGCTGGAAGTACTCAGCAGGTCAGGTCGCATCTTTGGGAAGAGAAACGGAGTCAGCGTTTCAGGTTGGAGACCCTTTGTCAGTTGAGGCCTTCCTCCGTCACTGAGATACTGATTGCCACTTCTGGTCTGGTCATTGTGCATAGCACTATGTGTTTTGCCAACAAATAGAAAAGGGAACACTTAAACAGGGTCCAACAGTTGGAATGCTTGTTGTAAAACCGTTTAGGTTGATAACAAGAGGTGTACAACAATTACTTTCACCCCTGTATGTTAAGGACTATGTGGGGATGACATCAGTTTTAGAAGTGTAGTGTGACGCAGTCAGTAGAACTGCTTCTCCATGCTCAACCATAAGTTTGAATTTTTGCCACTTTTTTTGTATGCTGACCATTTCATTTCTGTGTTTCTTGTTTGAACTCATTCTCATTCGTGTTTTGTCTCATTTGTTTCCATCAGCAAATGCCCAGCACCCCAGGGTTTGTGGGATACAATCCATACAGTCATCTGGCCTACAACAACTACAGGCTGGGAGGGAACCCAGGCACCAACAGCCGGGTCACGGTAGGAGTATTAACTATTGCACTGCAACAACAAAGGTTAGGTCGGGATATTGTTTGTGCTGGGTCTGCGGATCTGACGATTAGAAAACACAAAGGAGACAGCTGGTTTTGGATTCAGTTTTCACAGTACATTGCTTATTTGGGAACATTGGCTCAGGCGATCAAATTTGTCAGCTCTAATAATTACTGTAGGGTGAGAAACATCGAAACAGAATTAATAAGGAAAATGTGTGAATGTTGGGAAATTTTGAAATGTAAATTGAAATTGTTGGAAACATTAAGAAGCTTTGTCAGCATCTTTTCTGTGAAGGCTGGTTACTGTTTCTGTTGGGATCCTTTATGGGAACTCTTCTGTTAAAAGGACTTTAACTGAAATGTTAACCTGAGTTTCATTTGTTGATAGGATTGCTATATATTTGCACTTCAGATTTTTATTTGGGCTTTGTGGCAGAACTTAAAAGTATTGTATGTGTTTCAAAATAAATATTGGAATTGTTTAGTTAAGGCAGTGACTAGTTGCCTCAGCAAAACAGCCATCTGCTTTTATCCTGTGTGCACAGAATTTCCCTCGTGACTTTTAATCCTATTATCTCACCCTCAAATTTTTTTTTGTATGATCCTTTGATCCTTGGGATCCTTTATTGCTAAATATTATGGAGTTCAGAAAAGGTGTATACCTTGCCAATGTTAATTTCTATATTTTGCTTTTATTTCCCCTTGTGTTTGTCATCACCATGATTTGGGGGGAATTTCACTGTTAGGAAAGGAATTTCCAAGGTTTGTATTTCATCTAGTGTTTAGCACTAAGTGTTTCCAGGTTGGGTACAACATAGGTTAAATACAAAGCAATGCTTCTTCTGAATCACCCTGTAGGATATAGAATTGGCAGCAGGAAACTGCCTGTGCATCACCATGCACATCAATTTCTCATGGGCAGTAACAGATAACATTTCCTCCTTCCATTTGTCCTGAGCAGTGGCAAAGCAACAAGATGACTGATAGAAGCAGGAAAGAAGACACCATTTTGTTGATTATTTGTCACTGCATCTCCAGTGAGTGCCGGCACCTGTTGTACCTATTATACCGGGGTTAGATATACCATATTTGGCTCAGATAAGTTTTACCGTGGAATATGTGTCTGTCTTGTATTGGTATTTCATTATGTAAGTCTGAAGTTATTAACCAATAGAAAATCTGCTGATAGTGTATTTTTTTGGTAGTAGGTATGTTATCAACCACACCACTCCCATTCATATTATCCTCTCTTTTTCTATGCTTCATTCTTATGATTTCTGTAAATACTTTGCAAAACCCCTTTTGGAATGTTCCTTTACAGAGGAATTTTGGTTGAATCTTCCTTTGTGAGAGAATAGCATATTCCAGTAGGAAATTGAGAAGAATGGACCTATACTGTCTAAGGAGTCTAAAATCCCTGTGTCAGACTAAGGCATCAGTTATATAAATTGAGATGTGAAGGAATTTATTCTCTTAGAGAGTTGTGAACCTTTGAAATTCTCCATCCAAAGAGCTATGGATGATGAGTCACTCAGTCTACTGAAGATTGAGATAAATAGATTTTGGGACTACATGGGAATTAAGGATTACAGGAATTGGACAGGGAATGGCAAAGCAGACTTGTGGACCTGCATGGCCACACCTGCTCCCATCTCTTATAATCCTATCTCTTGAAAGCTCTTCATATATTTTTATCAAATCCAAATGCAACACAAATCTGTCATTAGTAATTTATTAAAAACAGCTACCCTAATTCTGATTCTGATCCTGATTTGGTTCAGCTATGTCTCACAGATTTGGTTCCAAATATATAGCATCATAAATATAAAGCAGAGTACAAAATGAAAAGACCACATCTTCAAATACAAATAAAAAATGCTGGAGTTGCTCAGCATTTTGGGCATGATCTGTGGGTCTTTGCTCTGATATGTTATCTCTGTTTGACTTGCTGGGTAATGTTGTATGATCTGCTGATTATTTTCAGCAATTTCTGCACTTTGTGTTGGGCAAGTGCCTTTTGTTTTAGTTCATTTGGTCTAGTTTCAACAATGTCTGATTGCTCAATGCAAGTTTCACTTCATGGTTAGTGTATTAAATTAAGAGTTCCTACAGAGTATCAAACCAACATTACTGGATGGAGAAAAGTGTATAAATTTCATTGGTCACAGGAAGATCATTCATCATATGCTTTATAATTCAAATTGAAAAATTTCAGTCAATTCGGTGCACTGTTTATTGGAGTAAGGCACTGATCTCAAATAGTTTAATACTGCCTAGAACCTACTTGCCAAACTAAATCATCAAGTATATAGATTAGCATTTGACCTCAATTCTGTTATAATATGTTTAATATTGAGCCTTTGCCACAAGCAACTCATTAAGTCAGGATGTGAGCCAGAATAGCTGGATGTCCATGAGAGCTAATATGTCTGAAGAGTTCTCCACAAATGTACTCTTCTGTAAAACTGTAAGCTAACCTGGTTAATATTTACTGAACTCTTGGAGGTAAAGTATAAGGCTGGATATTAAAGGGCCAAGGAAATTAACACCAGAAGAGCAGCAATTAGCCCCTTAAGCCTGCTTTATCATTCAGTGAGATCATGAGTGATATTATCATTAACTTCCATGTATCCCACTTGGTCCCATTGTTGATATTTTGTTTTCAGAAATCTGTCAAACTTTGACTTTGGGATCATAGAAACATACAGTAGAGAAACAGACCCTTCTGTGTACAGAATCTATGCCAACCGTCAACCACACTAGTTTACACTAATCCTACATGAGTCCTATTTTATTGTCCACATATTCCCATCAACTTCCCCCAGGTTCTACCACTCACGTACACATTAGGAACAGTTTTACATACACCAGTGAACTACCAATCCATCATCTTTGGGATGTGGGGGTAAGCTGGAGATACCCAGAGGAAACTCACCAGTTGACCTAACAGTATTTGGCACTTGCAGAAGAAATTTCAAACTTGGGCCACCTCCAAAACTGCTTGCTAACTTCATTCAGGAAAGGTCTAGCTCTAATTTTTACACTAAGACCCGTAGAATTAAATTTCCCAACCAAAATAAATAGTTCCCCTCCATCTCCTCAAAGTTTAACTCCCAACGATCATTCCAACAAGTCTGCGTTGTATTCCTCCAAGGTGATTATATCCTCAAGGAATGGTGCACACACACACACACACACACACACACACACACACACACACACACACACACACACACACACACGTGACTGGGCAGCATTGTGTTAAATGAATTTGACTGCAGGTAGGTAGGCAGTTCTGGGGACATCCACCTTGGAGTTAAAGAGGAAAAAATGAAAGAAAAACAGAAGCTGGAATTCCTGAAATAAAGACAGGAAATGCTGGAAATACTCTTCGGGTCAGGGTCAGACAGTACTTGTGGAGAGAGAGAACCTGATCTGAGCAATTCCAGTGTTTTCTATTTATGTGTAGGATAGGAAAGAAGAATTCCTTAAAGGTGAAAAGTTTTCTTCATATTTTTCTGCACCTAAGTAAGGATTTATTAATATGGGGGAATTTGCTTTATTATTTATAGCGGTATTGATTTTTTTTTATTTTACTTCATTTTTACAATCTTTTTTTAAAGTGGTGATCAGAATCAGGCTTATCATCACTGACTTATATAACATGAATTTTGTTGTTTTGCGGCAGCAGTACAGTGCAAAGACATTAAAAATTACGATAAATTACAAAATAAATAGTGCAAAAAAAAAAGGAATAACAAGGTCGTGTTCACAGACCATTCAGAAATCTGATGGCGGAGGGGAAGAAGCTGTTCCTAAATTGAGTGTGGGTCCTGTGTCTCCTTCCCGATGGTAGTAACGAGAAGAGGGCATGTCCTGGATAGTAAGGGTCCTTAGTGTTGAATGCCACCACCTTGAGGCACCTCCTATTGAAGATGTCCTCAATGATGGGGAGGGTTGAGCCCGTGATGGAGCTGGCTGAGTCTACAGACCTCTGCAGTCTCTTGTGATCCTGTGCATTGGAGCCTCCATACCAGGCTGTGATGCAACCAGTCAGACTGCTCTCCACCACACATCTATAAAATTTGCAAGATTCCTTGGTGATGTACCAAATCTCCTCAAATTCTTAATGAATTAATGCCTTCTTCGTGATTGCATCAATGTGTTAGGCCCAGGAACTTGAAGCTGCTTGCCCTTTCCACCGCTGACCTCTCAATGAGGACTGATGTGTGTTCTCCCGGCTTCCCCTTGCTGAACTCCACAATCAATCAACATCTTGCTGGCATTGAGTGCGAGATTGTTGTTGCAACACCACTCAACCAGACAATCTATCTCACTCCTGTACACCCCCCTTGTCACCATCTAAGATCTTACCAACATTAGATTAGATTAGAGCAGACCTTCCCACTTACTCTGTAAATTTGGTTATAAAAGTAGATTTATCCAGCTGCTGTTCTTCTATGGGGTGTCAAGTGAGTGATCGTGCCAAAACAAAAAATAAAATGCAAATGGATTTGGGTTAAAATTTAATACCATGTCCTAATAATCACTGAATCTTAGCAAATAGGGCATGATAGTTTGTCTCAGCTTTCTGATTTTGATTTCATTGCATTTAAACTTCACACTGCTGATTTCTGAATTTGTATTGTTACATCTGGGTGTGTTGCTCATTTGTTTGGTTTTGAGAGTTAAGCATTCATTCAGAACGTAAGTGCCATTTGGGATATGAACTTGGACCAGGGCAATGTACACAAAATGCTGGAGGAACTCAGCAGGTCAGGCAGCATCTATGGACGAAGATAAACAGTTGACGTTTTGGGTTGACATCCTCATTAGGACTGGAAAGGAAGATGGCAGAAGCTAGAATAAAGAAGGTGGGGGGTGGTGGGGAGCACAAACTGGCCGATGATTGGCGAGTCCAGGTGAGAGGGGGAAGGTAGGTGGGTGGGAGAGGGGGGATGAAAGGGAATGATGCAAGAAGCTGAAAGGTGATAGATGGAAGAGGCAAAGGGCTGAAGAAGGAATCTGGTAGGAGTGAACAGTAGACCATGGAATAAAGGGAAGGAGGAGGGGAATAGGAGGGAGGCCATGAGGGCGGGGGAGGGGAAAGAAGGGGTGGGACGGCCACAGGAATGAGGAAAAACAAAAGGGGGGTGGAACGGGGGAGAAAGGGGGGCATGAGGGAGAAACGGGAGGGGTTACTGGAAGTTAGAGAAATTGGTATTGATGCCATCTGGTTGGAATATGAGGTGTTGCTCCTCCAACCTGTGTCTGGCTTCAGCATGGCAGTAGAGGAGGCCGTGGATAGACATCTCAGAATGGGAAGTGGAATCAAAGTGGCTGGCCACTGAGAGATCCTGGCTGTTGCAGCAGATGGAGCAAAGGCTCTTAACAAAGTGGTCACCCACTCTGTGTCGGATCTCACTGATGTAGAGGAGGCCACACCAGGAGCACCGGATGCAATAAATGACACCCTCGGATTCACAGGTTAAGTGGTGCCTCACCTGGAAGGACTGTCTGGGGCCCTGAATGGTCGTGAGGGAGGAGGTGTAGGGACAGGTGTAGCACTTTGCACGGTTGTTGGGATAAGTGCCGGGAGGGACGAGTGGATAAGGGAGTCGCGGATCCCTGCGGAAAGCTGGGGAGGGAGGGGGTGGGGGGAAGATGTGCCTGGTGGTAGGATCCCATTGGAGGTGGTGGAAGTTGTGGAGAATGATGTGTTGGATGTGGAGGCTCGTGGGGTGGTAGGTGAGGACGAGGGGAACCCTGTCCCTGTTATGTTGGGGGAGGGTAGATGTATGGGAAATGGAGGAGATACCTGTGAGGGTTACATTGATGGTGGTGGAAGGGAAACCCCATGTTACTGAAAGAAGAGGACATCTCCGACGTCCTGGAATGGAAAGCCTCATCATGGGAACAGATGTGGCGGAGGTAGAGGAACTGAGACAAGGGGATAACATCCTTACAAGTGACAGGGTGGGAAGAGGTGTAGTCAAGGTAATTGTGGGAGTCAGTGGGCTTGTAAAAGATGTCGGTGGGTAATCTGTCTCCACAGATGGAGACAGAGAGATCAAGAAAGGAGAGAGAGGTGTCAGAGATGGACCAAGTAAATTTGAGGGCAGGTTGGAAGCTGGAGGCAAAGTTGATGAAATTCACAAGGTCGGTATGAGTGCAGGAAGCAGCAGCAATGCAGTTGTCAGTGTAGCGGAGAAAGAGTTGGGGACTATTACCGGTGTAGGCTTGGAACATGGACTGTTCCATGTAGCTGACAAGAAGGCAGGCATAGCTGGGGCCTATGCGAGTGCCCATGGCTACACCTTTGGTTGGAGAAAGTAGGAGGAGTTGAAAGAGCAGTTGTTGAGGGTGAGTACCAGTTCTGCCAGATGGAGGAGGGTAGCAGTGGGGGGGGGGGGGGGAACACCAGGGCAGGCAGCCTTTCTTCACTTTGGGTCAATCAAGTTCCAAAACATTATTTATAAGAAGCTCAAATAATTCGTCCATGGGATCATGTTTAATCCAGAAACCAACCTCTGTGACAGTTCTGTATTTTAATTAACTTTGGTGAAAGTTTCAAAGTAACATGAAGATTGTGTAAAAAAAAATCCATCTCATATTTCAAGCCGTTGTGAATTCCTGGCTACAATAGCTGATTCTTTAACAGCTCTTACTAAAGGTATCCTGGTGCACTTGTAGTTGTCTGTGATGAATCTTCAATCTTAGTGTCATTGTTAATCTATGCTTGTAATTCCTGTAAATTCTTGAATGAAGCCACTAAAACTATTTTGAAATAAAGCATTGGCTGCTGTCGTCCTCTAGTGGTTATATCTTTTGTTCCCAGTGATAGCTGTAACAAAACTTGCTTTTATACAGTGTCTTTCATGTTTTAAGGCACATAATGGCAGTGCAATCAATTGAAATGTGACACTGATCCACGTGACATATTAGGTCAGATGGCCAGAAACAGATCAAATGTTTAACTCTCTTAAGATCAGGGAAGGGTTCCGGAGCTCTAAGGCCAAGCAAGCTGAAAGCATGGTTGCTAATGGCAGAGCAATTTAATTTGGGAGTAATCACAGAATAAGAATTGGAGGAGCACAGATATGAGGGCAGTGGGTTTAGAACAGCTTCCAGAGAAAAGGAAGGATTGAAACGTTTTAAAATCGAGTAATCACTCTGCCTAGATTCAGCGATGGATAAACTGACAGTACAATTTAAGTTGTGGCCATTAGTCTTAGAGTCAGTTGAAGTCCATGGTATGTGAAAGCTGCTGGGGAGACCATTGGAAAGGTGAAAATAGAGACAGTGTTATGGGTGAGGGTTTCATCAGCAGATAAGTTTAGACAGGGACGAGGTTGATGCTCTTGGTGCTGTGGCTGGAAGCTTCTTTCAATATCGACTATAGCTCCAACTTGCAAGTGTCTGATTTACCTGCAGTTACCAGGAGAGGGGTGTGCTCTGTTGCAAGGGGATAATTCATGGCAGATACCTAAAAGAGCATTCATATATGGGGTTTCATTTCTTCTCCAACTTAGATCACAAATCATCATACAAAGTAACAGTGCCCACAGTTCTGTTGGATTTTTATTTTTTATTCATTTAAGGGATGTGGGCTTCGCAAGCTGAGCCAGAATTTAAATGCCCTTGAGAAGGTGGTGGTGAGCTGCCTTCTTGAACTGCTGTAGTCCTTGAGGTGTGGGTATACCTTTTTTTATGCCCAGCACCAAGTTTTATTTTAGCTTAGCTTGTCAGAATTTTCCTGCACTCCAAGAATGCTTTTGATCTCAGTGAAAGACTTTGTCATTCTTGAGATAGTATTGCACATAAATCGTGTCCTGTAGATATGTCTCACGGTTCATGACCACACACAGTGAGTACTAAAGTCACTCTTCTATTGATTTTATGGATGCCTTTTTTTTTGCGATACCTTCACATGGGGAGATGGAAATTTGTTTACTCGCAATGTGAGCCACCAGGCAGGTCAAGGACAGGTACGGAGGGGTAGTGGGTCAGTTATGTTGACCCCTGAGGAAATTAAACAACCCAGAATGACATGAGGAGACTTTTAAAAATTTTGCAACCCTGAGTTGTCATTTTGGGTACAGTGGCATTTGCCTGTATTGGAAGAACACTGGAGGTGAAACTCATTGTCCAGCCAAATGTATTTAAATAGTTGTCCATTTTACACAAGCTTACATTGGGCCTTCCTATCTGCTGCAGTATGCATGCTTGGCTGCTCTAGTGAGTGGTACTACGTCCCTCATTCAACCAATGTTTCTTTTCCTTGTTTACTAATTTATGTTTAATAATTAATTTATTTACTATCCTCATTAGTAGCTAAATGGCTAAGTTAGATTCTTTTGTCTATTTTTCTAAGGTTCCTGTTAACCAGATAATAGAATACTTTAATCAGCAACAATTGCTCTTTAACTGTCCTTTAGGGTTGAGCAGTGCAAAGCTAAAATGTAAATCTTGTTTTAATGGAAATTTGCAGTGGTACATGAAAAATTAGCAGTTGCAGTAATATATCATTCAATATGATTTTCTGCTGCCAAACAAATTAGTCGAAAACCGAATGGGTTCAGTGCTGGACACATGAAATTGGAGAGATTCTGTTGTGGTTAAAATCTTTGGATTTCAAATGGGTGCCAGGCAATACATGCCAACAACGTACAAACTTCTTGAAAACAAACGCTTTGGCTTACAAATGGAAATTATTGAAATCATTCCAGCGATTTTTGTTTTCTTCTTAATTTGGTGCCAGAAAATTAAGTTCCAAAGTGGGTAACTATCTATCAGACTCTCCTGCTAGCCTTCATTTCTTTACAGTCACAGTGACTGAAGTTTGTTTAGAAGAAATCTGGAAGAGCCACACATCCTTCACTGAAAGATTGAAGTGTGGGAGAGAGGACCATGAAATTGCTCTTTTCTATGGGTGGGATATGTGCCATAACTATTGTCCATTCTAGAAGAAGCAAGTGGTCGTATATATACGCTTCAGTTTTGATAGGAATCCTACAGTTGATTTCTTCTCAAAACCCATTGTGATGATAATTGTGTCATGGGGATTAGTCTCACCTATTTTGGGGGAATGTGATCCAGGCAGCAACTTGTGGCATATATTCCAGTCGCTTCTTGGATCATGTCATTTATTCTGTAAGTTTGGTCAGGTTTCCTGAGAAAATCTTACTTGAACGTTGACTATTCTTGTCTTATTCCAAAATACCTAAAGCATTATTTGGTGAGAACTCTTGCCACCTAAATGTTTCAAATTACCTTGCAATCAAACCTTCGAAACCAAGTGGTTAGCTGAGAAAAAAGTTAACTTCTGAAGCGATGTAATTAGAATTATTAGATACTGTTAACAAATAGAGTTTTATCATGATTTACTGTCTGTTTTCTTTCCACGTAACAAAATACATGACTTGTGTTTATAAACAGGATTCTTGTGGCCCTTCGGCCCCATTCCACAACGGAACTCCTCGTGCTTCCAGTATTATCGGCAGGGAGAAGGTGAGTATCAAATTTCAAAACCCTAAAGGATCCCAGTAGCAAGAGTGAAGGAGCAACCTTGGCAAGTCAGAAATTCAGAGAGTGAGTCTCAAAATTAACCATTCTAAAAAAAAATGATCCTCTTAGATCATTTCCATATGTCACAAATAGATGGATGAAAGCAATTTGCTGCATTGTTAGGGAAAATAAAGATGGGTGATATTGTAAACTGTGGAGACGGAAGCATTACTATAAAGGGATATTTAATATTTACTACATTAGATACATGAGCAAAACTGGCAAATGGATTTCAGTATAGGTAAGTGTGACATTTATCCACATTGAACCTACAAAGATTCAAATGTTGAAAAGCTAGAACCTTTGGAAGTGAATGTATACAGATCATTAAAATGCCATGGGTATGTACAAAACAACAGTCAAAAGATGATGAATGGGCGCCATTATATTGAGAAGTCATGATGCAGCTGGAAGAAGGCCTGATTGGGTCATAACTGTGAGCAGGTCTGGGCACCACACTGTGAACCATTAAAGTAACAACAAAGGTTAATGATGATTTTACTCAGCAGCATTATGCCTTCTCAGTCTGCAATATAAAAATGACCATTCATAGTCCTTTTGATATTTTTTATACTTGCCCATGATATTTTAATGGTATGTGTGCATGGACCTCCCAAGCTGCTTCAGAATTATGAAGGGGTTTCACCGGGGAGATGTAGTGAAGGTGTTTCCACTTGTGAGTGAGAGGGTGCAAAAGACAACAACAATAACGCTGTAATGAAAAACGTCCAAAGGTGCTTCACAGGAGCAAAATGTGAATAACCTTGAAAAATGAGTAGGGAATGTGGCAGCAAGCCATGTAATAAAAGATTAAGACAGGAATTTGCTCGAAATACAAGTTACCTCGGGGAAGGGAGGGAAGCAGCAGCAATTGTTGGACAAGTTGTCTTAGAGTGCTTCCTTCCCCCTTTATGTATTGTAAATTTGTGCCTATTTTACCCAGAACTCCTCCTTTGACTCTTATCAGGATTCTTTTCTTGTCATTTCACCAAAACTCAGTGTCACTATTGACCGTGTATGATTGGACCAAAGGCTAAGTATCCATCCTTATCCTTTTTGAACTGCTTGTAATTTTTGACATCATTGATAATGCCTTCCTCCTTTAACTCTGCTGTTCTCTTGCTGTGTTAGATCTTGCTCACCTGGCTCCATTCTTAGACAACTACCATCAGTTCTTTTCCTGTACCCACAGTGTTAACTCTGCAGCCCTCTGGGGATCTGTCCTTGGGCTCCTACTAATTTTGATCTTCATGTTGCCCCTCAGCAACATTTTTTCAAAACATTCTCATTATCCAACTATACATGGATGACACCTTACTGTACTTACCAGGTGGGCTGAATGACTTTCATGAAATTTGGGAAGAACAAAACGATTGTCTTTGACCACTGTCAAAAAAGTACCATTCCTCAGCCTATGACTTCTCCCGGGAAAGCATCTGGACCACAACTCAGCTTATCACAGTCTTTGTACATAAACAACCCCAAGTTGAATTTTGGAAGACGTATTCATGCCACAGCTAAAGCCATCCATTTCCACTTCCCACATAATACATGACCTACCCCCACCACATGTCTCCCACCAAAGCCATCATCCATGCCTTTGTTGTATTTAGACTTCTTCATTCCAGTGATACTTCGGTCTGTCTCCCTCTCAATAAACTTGAAATTTTTCTAAACTCTGCTACCTGTACGCTAACTTTCTCAGTTTTCCGAAGTCTCATTCACCCATACTTGTGGGTTGCTGACCCGTGTTGGTGCTGGTTGGAAAATGTTTTGTTTTTAATTTTAAAAGTGCTCCATGATCTTACCTTTCTCCAATTTCATTTAACCCCATAAGCTTCAGAGGTATTGGTGTTCCTCCAATTCTGACTTCTTAACCATTCACCAGTGTAATTGCTTCTCCATTGGTGGCCATACTTTTTCACTACCAAAGCCCTAAGGAACTTGCTACCTGTATTTTTCCCCACTATTCCACCTCCTGCCTTTAAGATGGAACATAGAACAGTACAGCACAAGAACAGGGTCTTTGGCCCACAATGTTGTGCTGAACGAATTAAACTAATGTCACCTTCTGCCTGCGCATGATCCATATCCCTCCATTCCCTGCATATTCATGTCCCTATCTAAGAGCCCCTTAAGTGCGTCTGTCGTATCTGCCTCCACCACCACCCCCAACAGCACATTCCAGGCACCTACCACTCTCTGTGTTTTTTAAAAAAAACCTGCCCCGTACATTTCCTTTTGAACTTGCCTCCCTCACCTTAAATGCATGAAAAGAGACCAGCTGTCTATCTATGCCTCTCGTAATTTTATAAATTTTTATCTGGTTTCCCCCCCTCCCCAGCCTCCGCTGCTCCAGAGAAAACAAGCCTAGTTTGTCTAATCTCTCCTTATAGCATATACCCTCTAGTCCAGGCAGCATCCTGGGATGCTCTGTAGACCTTGCTCTTTGCTCACACTCTTGAACATCTGTCCTAATACAGGCGATCCCTGAACTACAGCCCTTTGGTTAATTGAAATTGGCTCATAGAGAATTCACAAATCACTACCCAAAAATCTGAGATATGGAATTAAATTTGCTCTCACTGAATTTGCGTGAATAAAAGTAAATAAATTCATTTCAGCTCACATTTCTTGACGCATGCACAGATAATGCAGCTTCACATTATGGAAAATTGTGATGCGAATTGTTTTCTAGGAACACAACCTCCACGTAACGTGATGATCACCTCTATATCCTTGCGTGATTCGCTGTCAGGTTTTATTTGATAATGCTTATGGGAAGTTGCTTGGGAGGTCTTGCTACAGTAAAGATTCTTATAACTGAAAGCTGCTGCTGTTAATAGCTAAGATATCCATGAGCTCCTCATCCGCTGTTGAAAGTGGAGCTGGAGATGGTAGATGGGAACAATTTCAGAAGATTGTTGCAGTGAAGAGAAGTTGGGGATAGGTTGTTTATCTGGTCCATGATGATCGTGGAATAGTGATCAATTTTGACAGAGGAGTCCAGTGCCTAATTAATGTGTCCAGCCAGATCTATTGTTGAGTTTACATTCCTCAGAGTTGCAATGATAGCTGTACCAGAGGAACAGCCAGAGAGAAAGTGATGGGGAATAAAGGTATCCAAAGGAATGTGAGTGTGCACTTGAACTGATCAATGTCAGGGTGAATAGACTGTTGAGAATTTGTAAAGGCCTTTATAAGGGACATATGAGATGGTTCCAGATTCAAAAGAAAGTAGTATTGAGAGGAGGGAGGAGGATCTGAATGAAGAGGGATTCCGGGACATGAACACAAATATTCTTCCATGTAACTGGAATACTTTTTGTGCAATTCTGGTTGCCACATTATAGGTATGATGAGACTGCATTGGATGGGGTGTAGAGGAGATTCACTAGGATGATGATCATTTTGGATATGAAGAGTGACTGGATAAGCTGGGTTTGTTTTCCTTTGAGTGGAGGAGACTGAGGGATACCTGACTGAAGTATACAAAATTATGAGTGGCATAGATAGGATAGGTAGTAAAATGCTTTACTCGTAGCAGAGGTGACTAAAACCAGAGGATGTAAGGTAAAAGGTAGGAGATTATTAGGAATCTGAGGAAGGATTTATTCACCCGGGGGAGTTTGGAATCTGGGATACACTGCCTAAGAGGGTGGTGGAGGCAGAGGTTCTTGCAACATTAAAGAAAAAGATAAGCAATTGAATTGCCAAAGCATTGAACACTATGGACCAAGTGCTGGCATGTCGGATTAGTATGGTGGGCTTGTTTCTGTGCTGTATGACTTTCTACTCTGTGACTCCATGATGGAGAGGCCATGTGAGATGGATCTTTGAAAGTGCTCTGAGGAAATTTGTACAGTTAATGGAGGATAGAAGTGCAGTGAACTCTAGCGAGATAGAAGTGAAAATCTCTGAGGACGCACAGGCTAAGGAGGAAAGCAGTGACAGTAACAAAGATTTTAAGAGAATAGAAGGGTAAATCATAAAGTTTGAGGTAAAGCTGCTGGAAGAATGGGAGACACAGTAAAGTGTGGTTTGGTGCAATCATGCAGCCACTACGACAGTCTGGACTGGGAATGTGTCGGAATGTACAAACAAAAGGAGAGGCTTTGTTAACTAGGGAGCTGCCATCACCTGTCAATGAAGCTTCTGTTCTTGTTTGTGTGAAGGGATATTCTGAAATAAGATTTGGAGAGAGGATCAGCATTAGATGATGTGAATGAGACAGGAGAGATTGTGGGATTAACCCCGAGCAGATTTACTAAATGACAAGATCAGCGAGGGTGTAGGATTGGTTGATTAAGGTTGCTGCTTCGAAGAAAACAGTACGTGCCTCTGGGCTCCTCAGAGGGTGGCAAGAGAGGCATTGTTATAAAGTGTAGGTTTATATAGATACGAGTATGGCCTAAGATGGCGTTCAGAGAGTAAGAAAGTGAAGGAATGCTAAATGTTCTGGGCAGGGCAGAGTACTTAGGAGAGGAGAAGTGAAAGGGGGCATGAAAAGGAAAAGTACAACTGACAGGGCCTGATGTGGAGAGGCAGTTAAAATGCACATGAAAATTGACACTGCTTTACACAAAGTGTAGTAAGAATTTGGAATGTCTTGCCACAAAAAAGCAAATGGCATTTAAGGAGAAACTAGAAGAGAATAGAAGAGTAATGAAGAAGAGAATAGAAGAATTTAGTGATGTGGTTAGATGGAGATGTTTGAGGAGACTTGTGCAGAACATAACCATTGGCATAGACATCCACACACGCAATGCTCATAAAAAGACTCTAGTGAAGTTTTGCACAACTTAAACAAATCAAGATATTGCAGTTCAGGAGGATTTTGTTCTGCAGAATTGCTACAACTGTTATTTAAAAAATCAAGGTTGGAGTATTTTTAGGAACCCTGGGAAAGCCCTGACTGGCATACTGAATGCATATTCAGTTTCAGTCCAGTTCCTGAATGTATGAAAACATTTTGAGCTATGGCAAGGACTGCTATATAACTTGATGTCTATCAGAACTTCTGATTAGATAACAGTATGCTCCTAGTGTTTTCTGAAACACTAAATTAGCTGCACGTTATTGGCATCGAATGCAGACCTGTGCTTCCAGTCACCAACTCCATGGCAACAGGAGCAGACATATAGCCCTAAGATCCTTGTAATTTAAGGAGACCATCTCTTGATATCCCTGGCTAACAAAAACATTTAAAGTTATGGATTTGGTGGCCAGAACGAGTTACTTGGCAAATCTTTTTTCCAATAATCTTGGCATTGAATCTTGGCATGTAATTTTGCTGTACTTGACAGAAAGGCACAATGTTTTCATCCTCTCTGTGCACAGATAGAAAGTTGCTTATGGTTCACTAGACTCCAGTCTGAACTAGAAAGGATTCATCTGAACGTTGCAGTTCTCACCAGCGTTCTTCTGGGTGGATTCTACATTCCCACTACCATAAGAAGAGTTTCATTCCTTCTCTGCTCTATCCGGGTGTCCAAAGTTTTGCCTTTTAAATTATAAATTTCAAACCAAATCTGAGACAAACTCACATGGAAGCTGATCTCGTAGAACATCAGATTTTATGTCGTGCTACTTTATGATAGTTTGATGTTGAGCGCTTTGACTTCCGCCTTGAAGTGCAAGATAACGTGTTTATGTTTCCCTGCAGACATCTTCGGGCATCACCATTCCAAAGCCCCCAAAGCCTCCAGACAAGCCCTTGATGCCCTACATGCGCTACAGCAGAAAGGTATGGTAGCTGCAGCATTGTATCATGACGTCTGCTGCAGCATTCGTTCACCTGGCCTAGGCCAGCCGATTACACAGCTAGCTGAGGGAGGGTGACTATATTATAGCAACTACCTAGAGTTTCCAGCAAGGAATGGGATTACTTTACAGTCTGTACCTGTTCTAGGGTATCCTATATTATGTGTGTAAACTTGTGAAGTCTTGCAGGAGGTGGAGGCTGTAATACATTCCTAAAGGGAAATCATTTTATAAAGCATCTGGACTTCTCATCGTTAACTTCTGCCTGACTGATCTCAAACCCAGTTTCCATAGGTGCAACTTCAAAAACTATCTTTAATAAAGGCTGTGATCTACTACATTCTATTCCTAATCTGTTAACTGGTAATTCACTTAGATGAGTTACTGGGTCCTACTGTGATTGGCTGCATTTGCTCTACTGGTATTCAGCCATTTAACCTGCTGTCATTCAGCAATCATTTGTCATTTCATTTGTGTCCATGTTTGAGTTCTGCTCCCTCACGTTCTCAGATGTACTAACTCCTCCCAGCCACCTTCCACCGATGATCTCACCAAGAGCTGTAGCTTAATTTAAATTTTAAATATTTTTAAAAATAATCTGTCTGATTTGTTGGAGTACTAATCACAGGACTCCCTCTCTAATGCCTAACTGTAGTGAGTACATGCGGGTGTTGATGGTACTATACCCATAAACTGTCCGGTTGACAGTGTGATAATTCTATTACTGTATTAGCTCTGTAAATAAGTCTCCTTATTATGTTTTAGGTATGGGACCAGGTTAAGGCCTCCAATCCTGATCTGAAGCTGTGGGAAATAGGGAAAATCATCGGTGGAATGTGGCGGGATCTCACAGATGAGGAAAAGCAGGAGTATCTGAATGACTATGAAGCAGAGAAGGTAAAACAGCAGGAACAGGATTTCTTTCAGTAATTGAGTTCCAATGACCATAAAACATGTCCAACTGTTAGTGTCAAACAATGTAGGTGTGTTTCCCTTTTCCCTTTTTGGTTGGGCATGGAATTTTTATCCTTGTGGCTAAAGAAATGTCAACATTTGAAACATTTTCTCACCTCATGGTTACAGATCAGGTATAGCATTTGATCTGACATAGTGTCCTTTACACTGCCTCATCAAGTCAGGTACCACACTGGTTGGATATGGAGTAAGTGGGGCCCAAGAAGTGAGGTTTTAATTTATCTCCTCTTCCTATAGTTAGAACCTCCTGAACAAGTGGAGATTTCAGTTTTGTTGAGGTGCTTGTTTGAGTAAAATTGCCAGGTTTTTGTTTGTGACTGGCAGCATTGTTCAATGGATTTGTTTTGTGGGATCAAAATAAAAACTAACAGCACTTCAGTCCAGCTAAGTTTGACCTTGCACTCTTGCAGTCAAGGATCTGTGTGACTTCTATTTTTATAAAAAGAGCAGGTAATCTCATCAGTCCTGTGATAAGGTTTTGTAAAAGTGCAATACATTTTGTTCTAAGCACATAGTTAGCATATTGTAATAGTCCACCACATCCACCATTGCACTGATGATTAATAAAGAATATCGCGCCTGTGTTTGAATGACTGGTGCTATGGTCTTGGACAGAGGGGAAAATTAGTACTGTGAATAAACCATGTGAAAATAAACCAATAAAAACTACTGACTCTAGAAATCTGAAATTAAAACACTAGATGGTGAAAGCAATTAGCAAGTCAGAACTCGATGAAGGTTCTGACAAAGGGTTCATTGATCTGAAAAGTTAACTCTGTTTCTATTTCCACAGATGCTACCTGACCTGCTGAGTGTTTCCAGCATCTTGTGTTGTTACATTTGAAAGACTTATTTGTTTCTCTACAAATTAAGACCGTTGGCCCCTTCTTCAGACTAAAGTTGCTCTTTTTCCTGCTCCAAGAAATTTTGTAGGGCATGTTTCATAATTTTTATGCTGATCTTTCAGAACCTTTCTTTTTAATCCTCTTATACGTTTTGTGTTTGACTGTACGGCCACGTCACTTTATCAGTTTGAAACCAAAGAACAAAGCAGGAATAATTTTATCACTTCCATTTAGATTACCAGAACTTAAAGCTTTAGAATTTTCAGCATCTTGTCAATATTTCACAAGCAGTACTACCAAGAATTACTTGGGAAAATTCTGCAAACCTCCTTAAACACTTATTGATCCAGATGGTTAAGAGGTGTGCTATTCTTGTACTTTCGCATGTGTGACATCTCCATGCACAATCAACTAGCTTGTTTTCAGTAGTATTTTTGGCATTTGAGTAGAAAGAGCATTTTAGAAAAGCGGGTAGTGTACTTAGTCCCTGTAACTGGTGCTGAGCGTTTTCATTGACAGAAGTTAAGGTAGGAAAATCATGTTGAAATAGTGAGTCCAGATGATATCATGAAGTACAGGACAGTAGGGTGCAAAGTACCACACAATGATTCCCCACATGAAAAAGTACCAATTTCAGTCAGGTGAAGGCTATCCCAGAGCTTGTAGGGACATTTGGGAGAGTTGCTGAGATCCACTGCAATTTCCCCATTGGAAATGGTCACAGAGCAAATGCCATTTGCTCATTGTGGTCTCTCCTAGATAAGTGATCTTGCAAGGAATTGATTGCTACATTTGGTCATTCCCACCTATGTTCTCGTATTTGCTTCTACTTTCAGGTTGAGTATAATGAAGCCATGAAAGCATATCACAGCTCTCCTGCCTATCTTGCCTACATCAATGCAAAAAGCCGGGCAGAGGCAGCCCTTGAGGAGGAGAGTCGCCAGCGTCAGTCAAGGATGGAGAAAGGGGAGCCTTACATGAGCATCCAACCAGCTGAGGACCCTGATGGTAAGCACTGGCAGAAATGTAGCCCAGCATTACGACAGACTGCACTTATAGACAGGGTTTAACTCCGTCCTTTTGGAATTGTCCATGTAAAATTTTGGGTACTTTTCTCTTTCTGTATCACCATCATCTCCTTCCAACCTCTGATGATATAAAACTAGGTGACAGTGCGAGTTGTGAGGAGGATGCTGAAAGGCTTGAGGGGAGATGTGGACTGGTTAAGTGAATGGACAAGGGCATGGCTGGTGGAATATAATGTGGAAAAATGTGAGGTCATCCACTTGAGTAGAAAAAATAGAAAAGCAGAGCATTTCTGAAATAGTGAGAGATTGGAAGTATTGGTGTTATGATCTGTTATGATAATAATGAGAACATTGGTCTTCTTTGGGACCTGGGTGACCTTGAACATGAATCACTAAGTTAATTTGCAGGTACAGCAAGTAATCAGGAAGACAAATGGTACATTGGCCTTCATTGCAAGAGCATTGTGGTACTAAAGTAATTATTTAGTGAGGCCACACCTGGAATATTGTGGTCTCCCTTTCTGAGGAAGGACATACTTGTGACAGATGGAGTGCTATGAAGATTCACCAAATTGATTCTTGAAATGGGTGAGGTGGTGGGGAATGGTCCATTGGGGCAGCTTAACCTGTCTGGGTCTATATGCTCCTGGTTTTATAAAAATGAGAGTCTATCTCATTGAACCATTCAGAATTCTTACAAGATAGATACAGAATTAATGTTTCACTTGATCGAATTGTTTAGAACCAAGGATTACAGTCTCAGAATGAGGGGCTGAAAAGAGAACATGGATGAAGAAGGCATTTCTTCATCTAGAAGATAGTAAATATCCAGGAGGGTTATGCAGACTTGGTCATTGAGTATATTCAAGACAGATATTGAAAGATTTTTGGATGAGGGATCATGACATATGGGAATAGTGCAGGAAAATGGTACTGAGATAAAGGATCATGATCGTATTCATTGGTGAAGCAGGCATGAGGCATTGAATAACCTCATCCTGCTTTTATTTAATTTCATATGCAATTCCTAATTATTTTTTCTTTTTAATCATCATCCCTATGCTGTGTACCATTCAGTGTCTGAATGTGAAGGCAGATCAAGGGTCTTTTGCTTTTACTGTGATGCAACTTGCCACAGAGGACAGTGTGGTTGTAATTTTGGAATATGTTTCATCAGTAAATCTGCTAAAGAAGTTTGTGGCTGTTCTTTAAGGCATTCCTGATCACGATGGAGTCAGTTGGGGCATATTCTGTCTAAGAATTAAACTGATCTTATTTTGCTCCATAGCCTTTTCTCAAAGGACTATTATATAACATGCTTGTCTTATATTCTCCACCCAAAGGAAATGTTTGAAACCAAAGAATTTTTGTAATTTATCTCATTAGCTATCTTGAGCAGATGTCTAAGGACAATTTATTCTGTGGTCCTTGGATCTGCTCTTGCCAAAGAATCAGGAATGTGTCTCTCTCTGTTTGCACTTGTACATGAGGATTGCTTATTTGCTTAGTCCCTTCAATTTTGTTGATGTCAGTGGAAATTGCTGCAGTTGCATGCTACACTGTCAGCTATATCTTATTTCTTGGGGAGTTCTGGGGATTAACAGTCCCACCCTTTCCCAAGGCCTGTTCCTTTGTATTGCATGACATCAATTATACAATTTTGTAACTAAATTAGTTATTCAGCCTGTACTGTATCTAAATTTTGGTATCAGTTTTTGTGAATAAGTGAAATATTGACAGAGGAACTGAAGTGACACCTCAAGTAAAACCTGGCCTGCTTGCAACCTTGCTGAAAAACTGCTGTTGTTATATATGTATTTTACCTTCTTAATCAATTTTAAACTTGGTTAATTACATATCCATTTATATTCTGTAGTAATATTCCATATTATCCTTTTCCAAATCTTTATCTAAAATTTGTCCTGGCACCATAGATTTCTTTTGAAGCTCATCCGGCATAATCAACCCTTTTTTGCAATCCACATTAGTTACTCATAGAGTCATACAGCATGGAAACAAACCCTTTGGCCCCAAAGATCCTTGTTGGCCATCAAGTACCTGTCCATACTAATCCCATTTTCCAGCACTTGGTCCATAACTTTCTATATCTTGGTGGTTCAAGTGTTCAAGTAGATACCACTTAAAAGTTGTAAGAATCACAGCCTCTATCACCCCCTCAGGCAATGTGTCCGAGATTCAGATCCTCAGATTCCCTCTAAATCTCCATAACTTCAATCAATGTCCTCTGGTTTTAAACATCTCTGTTATGGGGAAGAGTTTCTACCCTATCTATCCCCCTCATAATACTGTTTACCTCTATCATGTCCCCCTCAGCCTCATCCTCTCCAAGAAGGCAAACCCAGTTTATCCAGTCTTTCCTTATAACCGAAGTACTCCATTTCAGGCCACACCCTGGTAATCTCTGCATCCTTTCCAGTGCTTTCACATCCTCCTTATAGTGTGATGACCAGAACTGTGCATAGTAATCTGGCTGTGATCTAATCTGTATTTTATAGTTGTAACATAACTTTTGGTTGTTATATTCTTTGTCCAGTTTAATGAAAGCTAGTATCCCATATACCACTTCAACTACATTATCTACTTGTGCTGCCATCTTCATGGATCCTTGGATTTGTACATCAGGGTCACACAGTGGGTGGTGGGTACATGGAACAAGCTGCCAGAGGAAGTGGTAGAGGCGGTACAATTACAACGTTTTATAAGACATTTAGTAAGTACATAGATAGCAAAGCTTTGGATGGATATGGGCCAAACACAGGCAAATGGGACTAGCTCAGGTAGGCGACTTGGTTGGCATGGACGAGTTGGGCCAAGGGCCCTGTTTCCATGCTGTATAACACCATGACTCTATTGTTACGAACCAGCAACAAAAGAAACACACTGAGTTATGATTCAGTGTTTAAAAACTATTTTATTAATAACTAATGATAATAAGAAAAATAAAAGTAAGAATGTTAGTATGTTAGAAGTAAAAATGTTAAGCCTTGAACATTAACCCCAAAAACTAAACTCTTCGTGTGTGTGTGTGTGTGTGTGTGTGTGTGTGTGTGTGTGTGTGTGTGTGTGTGTGTGTGTGTCAAAGTCCTAAACTCCAAGTCCAGGAATGGTACTTAAAGTTCAGTTCAGCAAGCCGTAAGGTGAAACATGAGCAAAGGCTTCTTCAACAACCACCGTTGTCTGAAGATAAGACGTAGATGTAGAGAAAATAGAGAGAGTAATTACGAGATCCAAATGTTCCACGATGGAACCCAAACAACACCTCAGTGTTTACTCGGTAGTGACTTCCTCACCCCAAAAAGCATCCGAATCGTGGCTGTCCACACATACCTGTTTCCTTCTACAGGTCAGCAACAAAGTGAACTCCACCGGATTACTCCCAATTTCCATACGTGGATTTCTCTCTCTCTTCTGGCTGACTTCTTCTACAATGTCATTACGTCCTTTATCTTTGGTTGATGTAAGCACGCTGCGCGCACAAACACACAACTAACTCTATCTTAAAGGGACATAGGGACATTCACCGAGTCCATAACACCTCCCACCTAAAAAGAATTTCTTTCCCAAAAAAAATTTAACTGCGTATACAGTTAGTAATGTTAATAATTATCATGCTACACAATTACAGAATATCAGATTAGTAAAGATACATGTTTCCCATTCATCATCGGGAAAGACAATCAGCAATCACGTTATCTTTGCCTTCAGTGTGAGTTATCATGAGATCAAACTCTTGCAAAATTAAACTCCAGTTTAACAGTCTTCTGTTCTTGTTTTTGACTCGGCTCAGAACCACCAATGGGTTATGATCTGTATACACAGTCAATGGTTTCTGAGCAGTGCAAACATATACACTGAAATGTTGCAAGGCTAAAACAAGCAACAGTAATTCTTTCTCTGTGGTGGAATAATTCTTTTGATGCTCATTAAATTTCTTTGAAAAGTAAGCTACAGGATGGTCAAATTCATCAAGGTCTCCCTTCTGCAACAACACACTCCTGCAGCTTCATCACTGGCATCTACTGCTAATGAAAATGGCTTTTCAACGTCAGGTGATTTGAGCACAGGATGGTAGCATAAAATGGCTTTCTGCTTCTCAAATGCTTCTTGACAAGAATCTGTCCAAACAAACTTTACTCCCTTCTTCAGAAGATTAGTTAGGGGAAGAGCAGCGTCAGTAAAAATTTTTACAAAATTTTCGATAATATCCAACCATTCCCAAAGATCTTCTAACAGTTCTCATACCTGTGGGAACAGGGAACTCAGATGTTGCTTGAACTTTTGCCTGAACAGGAGCTAACTTGCCTTGACCTACAACATAACCAAGATACGTCACAGTGGCATGGCCAAATTCACTTTTAGCCCAGTTAACTGTAAGGTTAGCTTCGGAAAGTCTTTCAAACAACCTTCCTAATGCAGAGATGTGATCCTCCCATGTATCATTCCTTGACACTAAGTTGTCAGTGTAGGCATCCGTATGTTTTAACCCATGAATCACTGAATTAATCATTCTTTGAAATGTTACC
Organism: Pristis pectinata; assembly: GCF_009764475.1. NCBI lineage: Eukaryota > Metazoa > Chordata > Chondrichthyes > Rhinopristiformes > Pristidae > Pristis > Pristis pectinata. The sequence continues at coordinate 1,620,119 of NC_067429.1, read as the reverse complement.
GGAGCATTTTTCATTCCAAGTGGCAAAACCATTATATTCATACAATCCAGAAGGGGTTGCAAAGGCAGAAATCTCCCTTCCTCTATCTGTTAATGGAACACACCAGTACCCTTTTAATAGGTCAATCTTTATAAGAAATTTAGCCTTTCCCACTTCGTCTATGCAATCATCCACCCTAGGAATAGGGTAAGCATCTGACTTCGTTACAGCATTCACCTTCCTGTAATCTGTGCAAAATTGAACAGTTCCATCAGGTTTAGGCACAGTAACACAGGGTGAACTCCAGTTTGAAGCGGAACGTCTAATAATATCATTTTCTAACATATATTCAATCTCCTGGTCAACAAGTTTACTTTTTTCCACATTCATTCGATATGGGTGTTGTTTGATTGGTCGTGCATCCCCAACATCAACATCATGCGTAATTATCGATGTTCTGTTTGGAACATATGGGAACAGATTTTTAAATTAATTCTCTCATCTGTTGTTTTTGCGAAACTGGTAAATGGTCCAACTTCGTTTCAAGGTTCTCCAGGATATTTTGGTTTTTCAGTTTCGATGGAACAATATTTGGTCTAAATTGGCCGTCCTCAATATCAACATCAGGCATTCTAGAAACAACCTTCATATCATCCACCATGGCCACGACTGAATCTCTCTCATAATAAGGCTTCAGCTTGTTTACATGACAGTTGTGTTTTCTTGCGTCTATCTGGTGTTTTGATTATATATGTCAAATCAGTTACTCGGGATTCAATACTATGTGGTTCAGAAAAATGAGATTGCAATGGATTGTTCTGGCTAGGGAAGAATACTAACACCTTTTGCCCCACTGCAAATGTCCTGGGCCGAGCACGTCTGTCAAAACATGCCTTCATTCTCATCTGGGTGGTTTTCAAATTCTCCCTCGCCAGCTGGCAGACTCTCTCCAACCGAGTTTTAAATTTTTGGACATAGTCCAACAGACTTAAATGCACTTCCTCATTAACCCATTGTTCTTTTAACAATTCTAAAGGTCCTCTCACCCGATGTCCAAATACAAGCTCAAATGGACTAAATCCTAATGACTCCTGTATTGATTCTCTAACGGCAAACAAAAGTAAATGAACACCCTCGTCCCAATCCTTTGTTTTCAAAGCAATAAGTCTTCAGCATATTTTTGAGAGTAGAATGAAATCTCTCCAGAGCTTTGAGATTCAGGGTGATATGCAGATGATACAATCTGCTTTGCCCCCAGCTCATAGACTAGTTGTTGGAATAAATTAGACATAAAATTACTGCCTTGATCAGATTGGATTTCTTTTGGCAAACCAACCAATGTAAAAAAAATTTTAAAAAGAACTTTTGATACAGTCTTGGTCTTAATATTTCTAAGGGGTATTGCCTCTGGAAGTCTAGAAGTTGCACACATGATGGTTAACAAATACTGATTTCCAGCCTTAGACTTTGGCAATGGGCCAACACAGTCCACAATCACCTTCGAAAAGGGTTCACCAAAAGCAGGAATAGGTTTCAATGGAGCCACAGGGGGTCTTTGATTTGGTTTACTTACCATCTGACATGTGTGACAGGTTCGACAAAACATCACCACATCTTTTCTCAAACCAGGCCAATAGAATTGTTTCAAGATCTTCCCTACAGTTTTATTTACACCAAAATAACCACCCAAAGGCATACTATGGGCCAGGTTTAAAATCTCATTCCTATAAACTTTAGGGACCGCAACCTGATGAATAACTTCCCATTCCTCATTAACAGGGACATGAGGAGGTCTCCATTTCCTCATTAACACTCCATTCTTGACATAATATCCAGTTGGCACTTTTTCAATCTCATCACATGAGAGTGCTTTTTCTCTCAATTCTGTAAGCTCAGGGTCTTTCGTCTGTTCCACCATAAATTCTTTCCTCGACAAAGACAAATCTTTAAATTCAGGCTCACTACAAGGATTTTGATCCTCCAGTGAAGACAGAAAAGTCTCAGACAAGTCATCATAATTTTCTTCCTGTTTAGGGCTGTCACAGGGAACAAGATTAGGCTGCATGGGACTGTCAGCCTTGGCTAATTCTTTAGCTCTAGCTTGAGTCACCACACAGGATCGGTAAACATCTGGATCATTCTCAGACTCATCAATCCTTGGTTTAGTCGTTAACCGTACCACAGGGACAAATTCTCCATCTGCAAGGTCATTCCCCAATAACAAAGAAACTTCTTCCACTGGTAAACTAGGTCATATCCCTATCTCGACAGGTCCTTCTACGAACTTTGACTTTAAAATCACCTTGTGCAAAGGGACAGACATGGTGTCACCTGTGACACCTCGCACTAGATTTACCTCACCAGTGTCAGTTTCTTCACCAAAATTTAAAACACTGTCCAGCAAGAGAGATTGGTAAGCCCCAGTATCTCTAAGGATTTTCACTGGCACCTGGGGTGACCCATCATTCAGTGAAACAAAACCCTCTGATACATAAGAACGGAATTCCTTCCTCATCTCCTCCAACTTTTCAGCCTTTACCTTTGGCAAGGACTGATCTTTACCAACATCTCCTAAACCTTTTTGATTTTTAATTACCTGAAAACAAGCATTGGGCACGGCTTCCTTCCTTTTCTTCAAAAGGGCACAATTAGCTATTACATGGCCAGGTTTCTTACAGTAATAACAAGTACGCTCAACAGGTTTCTCCAGCACTGGCTTATTTTCATCCTTCCATTTTTGATTACCTCCCAATTTAATGTCTGGTTTACCTGGATTGTCCTTATAACTCTTTTGAAAGGTTTTAGGTGGTCCCCATTTGGATTTATGGGTTAAAGCATAAACACCTGCCAACCTAGCAGTTTCTTGTAAAGTTTCCACCTCCTTTTCATTTAAATATGTTGTTAATTCAGCTGGGGCACATCTTTTAAAGTCTTCCACTAACATCAATTCTGTCAATTTATCATAATCCCCAACTACATTTTTAGCCGTGCACCATCGTTCAAAACATATTCTCTTTCCATTGGCAAATTCCATGTACGTCTGATCTGCAGATTTCTTCAAGTCTCTAAATTTTTGTCTATAAGCTTCAGGTACCAATTCATAGGCCTTCAACACAGCTTGTTTTACCTTTGTATAATCAGCTGCATCCTCAACAGACAAAGCAGAATAAGCTTTGAGCTTTACCTTTAATTACACTCTGTAACATAAGAGCCCATCCCTCCTTTGGCCAGTTTGAACTCACAGCAACCTTTCCAAAATGTTGGAAATACTGATCAACCTGATGTTCCTCAAAAGGAAGGACTAATCGAAGCTCCCTGCTGGCTGAAAACCCATCGTCAAAATCAGATTCCAAACTCTTTCGCTTCATTTTTAACTCATGCTGCTGCTGTTTTTCCTTCTCCTCCCTATCCAGCTCCATCCTCCTCAATTCCATCTGGGCCTTCCTTTCCTCAAACTTCAACCGAGTTAGTTCCCGTTCAGCTAACTCTAGTTTCCTTTGTTCTGCCTCTAGTTTCTTTTGTCCCAACTCGAACTTCATTGGCATTTGTTCTAACTCTATCTTTGCTAACTGCACCTGGCTATCAGGAATCTCTGACTCACTCCCAGGAAACTCTTCTAACTCTTCCTCCTCCAAATCCTCCAACTCCACTGGTTGAGAAGTCACATCAGAAATCACTGGTTTAATCTCAGGAAACTCGGCTACCTCACTCACCTCAAACACTTCCTTCTCCAATTAATAGTCAACTATCATTCTATGAATAACTGCTTTTTTCATAGACCGCTTTACTGCTGTAAGGTTTAGCCTTGTAGCAATTTTTACCAAATCATCCTTTTTCGCCACCTCCAATCCCTTTAGGGTTGGTGACTCCAAAAATGCCTCAATATCCATTGCTGCTGGTTTCCACACACACAAGCCAATTAAAAAGAATTTATCAGACCGACCACAATCAGTCATCCACTAAGACCCCAACTTGTTCAAACTCAGACCTCCTTCGTTAACCTTGGGAACGATCCCGGACGAATCTTGTTAACCTTGGGAACGATCCCGGACGAGCCCCCAATTTTGTTACGAACCAGCAACAAATGAAACACACTGAGTCATGATTCAGTGTTTAAAAACTATTTTATTAATAACTACTTATGATGATAAGAAAAATAAAAGTAAAAATGTTAGTATGTTAGAAGTAAAAATGTTAAACCTTGAACATTAACCCCAAAAACTAAACTCTTCGTGTGTGTGTGTGTGTGGCAAAGTCCCAAACTCCAAGTCCAGGAATGGTTCTTAAAGTTCAGTTCAGCAAGCCGTAAGGTGAAACATGAGCAAAGGCTTCTTCAACAACCACCGTTGTCTGAAGATAAGACGTAGATGTAGAGAAAATAGAGAGAGTAATTACGAGATCCAAATGTTCCACGATGGAACCCAAACAACACCTCAGTGTTTACTCGGTAGTGACTTCCTCACCCCGAAAAGCATCCGAATCGTGGCCGTCCACACAAATACCTGTTTCCTTCTACAGGTCAGCAACAAAGTGAACTCCACCGGATTACTCCCAATTTCCATACGTGGATTTCAGTGACAGACACAGTTATTGTTTCTCATCCATCGATAGAGAAAACTAGCAGGCTGGTGTCTCTCCCCCTCTTCCCCCGACTGACTTCTTCAACAACGTCATTACGTCCTTTATCTTTGGTTGACCCATAAGCACGCAGTGCGTGCACACACACACACACACACTACGAGACATCTGGATAGAAGTGGTTCCATCAGGCAGACACCGCGTGGATTCAAGAAGAGCAAGTCCTATTTGACAAACGTACTGGAGTTCTTTGAGGATATAATGAGCGCGGTGGATAGAGGGGAACAGGTGGATGTTGTATACTTGGATTTCCAGAAGGCATTTGATAAGGTGCCGCATAAAAGACTCATCCATAAGATAAGGATGCATGGAGTTGGGGGTAATGTATTAGCATGGATAGAGAATTTGTTAACCAATAGAAGGCAGAGAGTTGGGATAAATGGGTATTTCTCTGGTTGGCAATCAGAAGAGGGCGGGGTGCCGCAGGGGTCAGTGCTGGGCCCGCAAATGTTCACGACATACTTTAAGATTTGGAAGAGGGGACCAAGTCAGGCATATCTCAGTTTGCTGATGACATTAAATTTGGTGGAAAAGCAAATTGTGCAGAGGATGTGGAGAGTCTGCAGAGAGATATAGATAGGTTAAGTGAGTAGAGAAGGGTCTGGCAGATGGAGTACAACGTTGGTAAATGCGAGGTCATCCACTTTGGTGGGAAAAATAGATGATCAGGTTATTATTTAAATGGTGAAAGATTGCAGCATGCTGATGTGCAGAGGGACTTGGGAGTGCTTGTGTATGAATCGCAAAAGGTTGGTTTGCAGGTGCAACAGGTTATCAAGAAGGCAAATGGAATGTTGACCTTCATTGCCAGAGGGATTGAATTTAAGAGTAGGGAGGTTATGCTGCAACTGTACAGGGTATTGGTGAGGTTGCACCTGGACTACTGCATGCAGTTCTGGCCTCCGTACTTGAGGAAAGATATAGTGGCTTTGTAGGCAGTGCAGAGGAGCACCAGGTTGATTCCGGAGATGGCTTAGCCTATGAAGAGAGATTGAGTTGCCTGGGACTGAATTCAGAAGAATGAAAGGGGATCTTATAGAAACGTATAAAATTATGAAAGAGATAGATAAAATAGAGGCAGGAAAGTTGTTTCCACTGGTAGGTGAGACTAGAACCAGAGGACATAGCCTCAAGATTCTGGGAAATAGATCTAGGATGGAGATGAGGAGGAACTGCTTTTCACAGAGAGTAGTAAATCTGTGGAGTTCTCTGCCCAGGGAAGTAGTAGAGGCTACCTCATTAAATATATTTAAGGCACAGTAGGATTTTCGGCATAGTAGGGGAATTAGGGGTTTTGGGGAAAAGGCAGGTAGGTGGATCTGAGTCCACGGCCAGATCAGCCATGATCTTATTGAATGGCGGAGCAGGCTCGATGGGCCAGATGGCTTCCTCCTGCTCCTATTTCTTATGTTCTTGTGTCAGATTATGACCTTGGAGGTCCTGCTCTAATCTCTTGCCTGCCTTCTAAATTTATCTTTCAGGACCTCATCCCTCTTTATCTATGTTGTTACTACCAATGTGAACCACAACCTCTGGCTTTGTACACTTCACCTTCAGAATGCCTTGCAACTGTTCCATGACATCCTTGACCCTGGCACCAAGGAGGCAACCTATTGTCCTAGTTACATGTCAACAACCCCAGAAATGTCTGTCTGTTCCCTTCACTATTGAGTCTCCTACCATTATTGCACTCAAACTCTTGCTTATCCACCCTTGTGCAGCTGAGCCACTCATAGTGCTGTGATCCTGGCCTGGCTGGACTCTCCAGGAATACATTCACCTCCCACCATTTTCCAGTGCAGAGAAACAAATTTGAAATGATGCACCCTGACTACCTGCCAGCTTTTCTCTGTCTGGTGGTCAGATTCATTCTCTAAGCACCTTTCCTTAGGATAACTTTCAGTTGTGAGGTTGTACCATTATGCCCTCAGCTGGAGCTCCATTTCTGAAACCCTGCACTCAAGCTGACCAAAGCAGAGGCACAGAGGAGGATCTCAGAATTCCCACATACTTTGAGCTATGCAACACGTGTTACAGTACTCTGCTGCAATACTTTTAATTTAGAAAGGACCCCTTAAAATGTCATTCAATCTATGTTCTCACACAGTATTTGAATTATTAAAAACAAGTAAAAAAAAATACCAGCCACCTACTTAACTGGCACCACTGTCACACTTCAAGGGCAGAGTTGAGAAGTTCCCACAGACCCTCCTTGCGAGTGCCCTCAGACACCAAAACGATTGCTCTTCCAAGAACAGATATTGGGGGGGGGGGGGCTATGGAGGGGGTGAGAGGAGATATCTGTTGCTGTTTGATATTTCTACTTGAATTGTTAGTGATGATATTAGCCTTAAATAAGTTACTGCACCATTTGTTCAGTGTTCATATAAAGTAACGCCTGTAATTGGTTCTGCCTAGTTTACAGTTAATTGTTGTGAGGTGGTCAAGCCCATATACATACTCCTGCCTCAGGATTCTATAAGGTGTCAATATTTACTGGAAGATGAAGAGGGAGCAGGGAAATGTATGTGGCCCAGGAGCCAGAAATTTAAGAAATAAAAGAAGAAGCATCTTCAAGTAGATTATGGCAGATTCTATCACAATCCCTCTTACTTGTCCTATCATGATTGTGTATTTTAAAAATAATTGAATTTTAGTGTTGAAAATACTCGGAGAGACCCACAATATCTGAATAAAGGAATTTCTCCTGGCTTCAGTCTGAAATAACAAACCTCCCGTTGTGATTGTGCTTCCTAGTAGATTCTCCAGAGGAAATTTCTTCTCTGCGCCAACCTGTTATTCTTTGAAATGCCAGGATGACTCTATGACAATGGTATGGCCTGACAAAGCGTTGTTTTTATTAAAAACTCCTGCCTGGAGAAAATGCAGCAGCTGAGCCACTGATCTTTCTCAGTTATGGCTGGAAGGGAAACAAGTTCTTCATTGAATCTGATCTTTGCTATACTTTGCTATAGAAAAATGGAGGGCTATGTGGGAGGGAGGGGTTTGATAGATCTTAGAGTAGGATAAAATGTTGAAACAACATCATGGGCCGAAGGGCCTGTACTGTGCTGTTATGTTCTATGTGTACTGTGAAATGCAAAATCTTGGCTCAGCATTTATCTCTTGGACTGGTGTATAAAATTGTGCAATGGCCTTGGGCTAATTGTATGCTTGGTGGTTTCTGCTGATTGCAGTAGGATGGTTGAAATTTTTCAATATAAAAGATTGATAATTAATATATAATTAGCTATATTAGTCTGAACTTTAGCTCGGTCTGGAAATGTAAAGTTTCCCACAAGTTATTGGTTTGTTTCTCTTTTTGCATTTGCTGATTATCCCAACTTTCATCCTGACCTGTGCAGGGCAGGTCATGCCTTACAAACTTGATTGAGTTTTTTTGAGGAGGTGACGAAGGAGCTTGAAGAGGGTAAGGCAGTGGATGTTATCTACGTGGACTTTAGTAAGGCATTTGATAAGGTCCTTCGTGGTAGGTTGATTCAGAAGATAAAGATGCATGGGATCCAAGGTGAATTGCAAGTTTGGATTCAGAATTGGCTTACCCTTAGAAGATGGAGAATAGGCGTGGAAGACTGTTACTCTGGCTGGAGGTCTGTGACCAGTAGTGTTCTGCAGGGATCGTTGCTGGGACCCCGATGCTGGAAGTCTGTGACCAGTGGTGTTCTGCAAGGATCGATGCTGGGACCCCGTTGTTTCTGATATATATCAATGATTTGGATGAAAATGTAGATGGGTGGTAGCAAGTTTGTGGACGACACTAAGATTGGTGGAGTTGTGCACTGCGTAAAGGACTATCAAAGAATACAGCGGGATACAGATCATTTAAAGATATGGGCAGATAGTGGCAGATGGAGTTTAATCTGGGCAAGTGTGAGGTGTTGCACTTTGAGAGGTCAAATGAAAGTATACAGTTGATGGTAGGCCCCTTAATAGCACTGAAGTACAGAGGGTTTTTGGGGTCCATAGTTCACTGAAATTGGCTATGCAAGTGAATAAGGTGGTGAAGAAGGCATATGGCATGCTTGCCTTCATTGGTAGGAGTGTTGAGTATAGTGGTAGGTGCCTGGAATGGGTTACCAAGGGTAATAGTGGAAGGAGGCAGTTTGGTGGAGTTTAAGAAGCTTTTCGATAGACACATGAATATGAGGGGAATGGAGGGATATGGGTGATACGCAGGAAGAGGACATTTAGTATTAATTGGCATCAAGATTGACACAACATTGTGGGCCAAATGGCCTGTCCAGTGCTGTACTGTTCTATATTCTACGTTCACAGATTATGATGATGGCTTTTCAATGAAGCACATTTCTGCGGCCCGCTTCCAGAGGAACCATCGTTTGATAAGTGAGATTCTGAGTGAGAGCGTAGTTCCAGATGTCCGTTCTGTGGTGACAACAGCGCGAATGCAGGTTCTGAAACGGCAGGTGCAGTCACTGATGGTTCACCAGGTGAGTAGTAAATTGTGGGGATGATTTTATCCTTCGCAGTTGGAGATTTTAAAATTTGCTCTTAGTTAAAATATTAATACTTCATCATTGTGTACCATCTGGCAGCTTCTCCCAATATGGATTCTGATGTCAACATTATAATGGAAACTTGCAATGAAGTTTTTTTTCTTGTGTTTTTTGCACAAAATCTTTTGCATTTAGTCTTGTTTATCAAGCCCTCATTCTATCTAGAATGTAACAGTCCTTTTCTATGCTGCCTCGTGCTTTAACGGTTTTATTATCAACTCATAAACTGCAGATTCTCACAAGAAAACCCAATTTAAGTTTTTTGGTATTTGTATTCCCATACCAGGGTGAAGGGTTGTCATCACCCATGAAAGCTGCAGTCTCACATAAGCCACTTTATGCTTTTTAAGATTCTTGAAGCCAATATTTTATACCTCTGCTTCTAAAGTTCTTCAAATTGGAATATAACAACTCTTCATTGCCCCATTCAGAACAAATGTAATCTGGCAAATTACTGTCCAATCAATGTACTCTGGATCATCAGCAAAGTGCTGGAAGCTGTGGTTTACAGTGCTATCAAGCAGCACTTACTCACTGATGCCCAGTTTGGGCTCTGCCAGGAACACTTGACTGCAGACCCCATCACAGCCTTGGTCAAAACATGGATCAAAGCTGAATTCCAGAGGTGAGCTCAGAGCAACTGCCCTTGACATCAAGGCAACATTCCACCAAATATGGCATTAAGGCACCCTGGTAAAATAAGTAAGTGAGCATCAGAAGGAGAACACTCTAGTGGTCAGAGTCATTCCTTGCATGTAGGGAAATGGTTATGGTTATTGGAGGTCAATCTTCCCAGCTCCAGGACATTACTGGAGGAGTTCCTTTGGGCAGTATTCCGTCTTCAGCTGCTCATCCATGTCTTTTCTTCCATCATAAGGTGAGAAGTGGAGTTATCCACTGATGATTGCACATGTTCAGTTCTATTCACAACTACTTAGCAAGTAAAGCAGTCCATACCTGCACACAGTATACCACCTAGATAACCATCAGACATGGACTGATAAGTGGCATATAGCATCTGCAACACACAAGCGCCAGGCAGCAATGACCTCCAACATGAGAGTTCCCTGTCATCAATATCGTGGGGTGTTTATTTACCAGAAACACAACTGGACCAGCCACATTATTACTATGGCTATAAGAGCTGGCCAATGTCTCTTGACACCCCAAGCCCTTTCCACCACATACAGGGCACAAATCAGGCGAGTGATGGAATACTCTCCTCTGGTCTAGTTGAGTGCAGCACCAACTACTCTCAAAAAGCTCAGAACCATCTAGAAGAAAACAGCCTGCTGTATTGAGATCCCATCAACCACCCTAAACATTCATTCCTGCTACCACCAGCAAGCAGTGGCTACAGTGTGTTCAATTTATAAGATGCACTACAGTTAATCACCCAGGCTACATTGACAGCACCATCCACACCCCTGACCTCTACTACCAAGGATGAGGGCAGCAGTTGCATGAGAACACCATCACTTGCAGGTTCCCCTTGAAGTTGAATGCCATCATGACTTGGAAGTATTTCACCATTCCTTCATTGTCACTGGATCTGAATCCTGGCACTCCCTTGCCAATACACTTTCACAGGAAAGACAGCAGTAATTCAAGCAGGTGACTCACCACAACCTTCTTGCAAGCATTTAGAGATGGTGAATAAATGCTGACTTTTCCAGCAATGTCCAGATCCCGAAAATGAATGAAAAATAACATGGCCATTCTAAATTTGTACCTTGAATAGCATTGCCAATGCTTCGAGCTGGTTGTGACAATGCAGCTAAACATTTTTCTTAATCCTTTGAGCAACTTTCCAGTGAGTGGAAAGGGTAGAAATGATGTGGGAACTGTGGTTCAACCTGTTGCCCCATCTGTCAACCAGTGTCTCTGGGTTCATTATCCCACTCCTACCACCACTATCAGTGCATGACCCACATTGTTCCTTTGTTGTTATGGTGTTATATTAATAACCCCTGTGATCAACTCGGGCTGCTTCTCCCCTCTGTAATTTTCCTCTGAGACAACTGAGATTGATGATTTAGTGGGTGTTTGGCTGTGTGCAATAACCGTCCTAAACCTTCTCTGATGAACACACAGCAGGTCCCTACTGGCCCTCATGTTTCCAATAATATGTTTAAGTTTAAACTCCCTGTTGATGATTAATAAATAACAGTTGTTCACTGTCGGGTTTTGTTTAGCAGTGCAAAACAAGAAAAGTACTGCTAAGGAGTCTGGAAATGACTCTTCACAACCCCTAAATAATTAATATTTAATGGAAACAAAATCCCTTTCCCTTTAGCGGAAATTGGAAGCAGAGCTCCTTCAGATTGAGGATCGCCACCAAGACAAGAAGAGGAAATTCCTTGAAACCACAGAGTCATTTAATAATGAGCTGAAACGGGTAAGAATATTCTAGGGATTGGCAGGTGTTCTTCTCTCAAAGCTGATGTAGATGTTGGTCAACAACTATAATTGTTGCATTTAGGTGGTTCAGTCAGTTAATTTTATTATGAGTTGCAGAGTGTGATGCCATGATATCCTGCTCAATTTTGTGGAACATCCTAAACCTTTCCTATCCATGTATCTGTTCAACTGTCTTACAAAAGTTGTTATGTACCTGCCTCAACCACTTCCTCTAGCAGCTCATTCCACATACATTACCACCCTTAGTGTAAAATTTAAAAAGTAGGTGCCCCTCAAGTTCCTATTTAATCTTTCCCTTCTCGCCTTAAACCTATACCCTCTAGTTCTTAATTCCCCATCCCTGGGGAAAAAGACCCTATTTATGCCCCTCATGATTTTATACATCTCTAAGATCACCTCTCAGTCTCCTACACTCCAATGAATAAAATCCTAGCCTGTCCAACCTCTCCCTATAACTCAGTCCCTCAAGCCCTGGCAACATCCTTGTAAATCTTTTCTGCATTCTTTCCTATAGCAGAATGATCAAAACTGAATACACTACTCCCAAGTGTGGCCTCACCAGCGTCTTATACAACCGCACCGTGACTTCCCAACATTTATACTCCATGCCCTGACTGATGAAGGCCACTGCCAAAAGCCTTCACCACCCTGTCTACCTGTGACACCCCTTTCAGGGAATCATGTATTTGAACTCCAAGATCCCTCTGTTCTACAACACTCTCCAGGACTCTACCGTTCACTGTAAGTTTACATGTCAGTTGGTTTGGGTTATATTAAAGTCAAATCTCAGCTTCAGTGTTTTATTTTAGTTGCCTTCACCTGTTGTTTGTAACTGAAAAGAATACATTGCAAGAACAGCCTGGTTCTGTGTGACACCAGGGAAAACATTAACTGCAGCTCAGTTTTTTTTTCCTTGGCTGAATATTTATTTGGTGCTAATATTACAGGACAGACCAGAGCTGGGAACAGAGTACGAGTAGGAATGCTAAAGTAGGTGTAAGAATCAGTCGACAGCAATGAAGGTGTTCTGTAGACAAGCTAATATACACAAACAATATAAGGTTTTAATGTTGAGTTAAACTGAGCTGAATCCAAAACTGTCTGAAGTGTAGAAATATGACCTTAATATAACCCAAACCAACCGACATGTAAACTCTCAGTGAATGGTCGGGTCCTGGGGAGTGTTGTAGAACAGAGGGATCTTGGAGTTCAAGTGCATGATTCCCAAGAGAGGGGTGTCACATGTAGACAGGGTGGTGAAGGCTTTTGGCAGTGGCATGGAGTATAAATGTTGGGAAGTCACAGTGCAGTTGTATAAGACACTGGTGAGGCCACACTTGGAGTATTGTATTCAGTTTTGATCATTCTGCTATAGGAAAGCACCAGCGCCTCTACTTCCTCAGGAGGCTAAAGAAATTTGGTTTGTTCCCTTTGACTCTCACCAACTTTTACTGATGCACTATAGAAAGCATCCTATCTGGATGTATCACGGCTTGGTACGGCAACTGCTCTGCCCAGGACCGCAAGAAGCTGCAGTGAGTTGTGGACACAGCCCAACGCATCACGGATATCAGCCTCCCCTCCTTGGACTCTGTCTTTACCTCTCGTTGTCTTGGTATAACAGCCAGCGTAATCAAAGACCCCACCCACCCGGGACATTCTCTCTGCTCTCCTCTTCCATCGGGTAGAAGATACAGGAGCCTGAGGGCACGTACCACCAGACTTAAGCTCAGCTTCTACCCCACTGTGATAAGACTATTGAACGGTTCCCTTATACAATGAGATGGACTATGACCTCACGAACTACCTCGTTGTGACCTTGCACCTTAATGCACTGCACTTTCTCTGTAGCTGTGACACTTTACTCTGTACTGTTACTGTTTTTACCTGTACTACATCAATGCAATCTGTACTAACTCAATGTAACTACACTGTGTAATGAATTGACCTGTACGATCGGTTTGTAAGACAAGCTTTTCACTGTCAATAATAAACCAATACCAATATACAACTGATATCCATTTCGAAGACTGAAGGAATTGCATTGGGAAATTGATGGGACAGAGAACGGACTAAAATGTGGCAAATAGAATTTAAAACCAGGAAGTCTGAGGTGGCATTAAAGCACGGTCCTTGGAATAGGAGGGATATTAGGGGAGACTTTCGTAGAATATGCTGTAAAGAAGGAGCCATTAAGTCAAACTTGTCAGGGTTGGACGCAGGGCATTAGACTTGTGGCCACTGGTTGATAACGCCTTTAAAAAGCTGATGTATTTCTAATTTTTAGTAGAAAATATAGGGTATTAAAGTAATGAAACATTGTTAACCCTAATCAAAACCCGAATAAAACACTGTTTAGTGTAGTGGATATAGTATTAAGTCCCATGTTGAAAGAAGGGGTTAGAAGCTATGAATAGGCTACAAAAGGATAACTCCTATGAAGAGGATCAGCTATCAAGAAAATTTTGTAATATCAGTGATTTCAGTGAATATTGTAAACCTGTAACTTGCCACCTTGACTTGTCTTTGATTCAATGTGCTACTTGATGAAGTTACAATGAAACTAGTTTGGCAGAGGGATGGGAACCGGAGTGATATGTTAGAGGTTGGTGCATTTCATGTACAAGTAGATGCAGAGTGTAGAAAGACTGTGAGGAAGGATAGGCAGTTGAAAGGGCAAAATTGCAATCAATTGGATGGGGCTGAAGTGTGTCCACTTTAATGCGAGAAGTATCAGGAACAAGGGTGATAAACTTATAGCATGGGTAAGTACATGGAACTATGACATTGTGGCCATTACAGAGACTTGGCTGTCACAAGGGCTGCTGGATATCCTGGGATTTAGATGTTTCAAAAGAGATGGGAACAGAAGTAAAAGAGGTGGGGGAGTGGCTTTGCATCAGAGACGGTATCACAGCTGTAGAAAGGGAGGATGTCCTGGAGGGATCATCTACTGAGTCAGTGTGGGTGGAATTCAGAAACAGGAGCGATCACTCTATTGGGAGTATTCTACAGACCCACCAATAACAGCAGAGACACTGAGGAGCAGATCAGAAGGCAGATTTTGGAAAAGTGCAAAAATAACAGGGTTGTTGTCATGGGTGATTTCAACTTTCCTAATATTAATTGGCACCTCTGTAGTGTAAAGGGGACAGATGGGGCAGACTTTGTTAGGTGTGTCCAAGAAGGCTTCCTGACACAGTATATGGACAGGCCGACTTGAGGAGAGGCCATTCTGGACCTGGTACTAGGCAATGAGCCTGATCAGGTTTCAAATATCTTGGTGGGAGAGCATTTTGGAGACAGTGACCATAACTCCTTGACTTTTACCATAGCCTTGGAGAGGGATAGGAGCAGACAATGTGGGAAATTATTTAATTGGGGGAGGGGGAGTTATGATGCCATTAGGCAGGAACTTGGGAGTGTAAATTGGGGAAGTGCACAACAAATGTGGAGGTTGTTTAGGGAGTACTTGCATGGGTTTCTGTATAGGTTTGTCCCATTGAGGCGGGTAACAATGGTAGAGTGAAGGAACCATGGTTGACAAGAGACTTAGAATATCTTGTCAAGAGGAAGAAAGAAGCTTACCTAAGGTTTAGAAAGCAGGGATCAGACAGGGCTCTGGAGAGTTGCAAGGCAGCCAGGAGGGAGCTTAAGAATAGACTCGGGAGAGCTAGAAGGGGCCACGAGAAGCCCTTGGCGAGTAGGATTAAGGAAAACTCCAAGGCATTCTACATGTACTGTATGTGGAGAATAGGAGGATGACTCAAGTGAGGGTAGGGTCAATCAGGGATAAAAGGGGAAACCTGTGCCTGGAGTCAGAAGGGTAGGGGAGGTCCTTAATGAATACTTTGCTTCAGTATTCACTAGTGAGAGAGAGACTTTGATATTTGTGAGGATTGCATACAACAGGCTGAAATGCGAGGGCATGTCAAAGTGAAGAAAGATGTGCTGGGATTTTTGAAACACATTAGGAAAGATAAGTCACTGGGGCCAGATGGGATGTATCCAAGGTTATTATGGGAAGCGAGGGAAGAGATTGCTGTACCTTTGGTGATGATCTTTGTGTCCTCACTGGTCACAGGAGTACTGCCAGATGTAGTGGAGGGAGAGAAAAAATGTTGTTCCTTTGTTCAAGAAAGGGAGTAGGGATAACCCTGGCAATTACAGACCAGTGAGTCTTACTTCAGTGGTGGGCAAATTACTGGAGAAGATTCTTAGAGATGGGATTTATAAGCATTTGGAGAAGCATAGGCTGATTAGGGACAGTCAGCATGGCTTTGTGAGGGGCAGGTCTTGCCTCATGAGCCTGATTGAATTCTTTGAGGATGTGACAAAGCACATTGAAGGTAGACCAATGGATGTGGTGTACATAGATTTTAGTAAGGTATTTGATAAGGAAAGCTCATTCAGAAAGTCAGGATGCATGGGATCCAGGGAAACCTGGCTGTGTGGATTCAGAATTGGCTCGCCCATAGAAGACAGAGGGTGGTTGTAGATGGAGAGTATTCTTCCTGGAGGTCAGTGACCAGTGGTGTTCTGCAGGAATCTGTTCCTGGACCCCTGCTCTTTGTGATTTTTATAAATGACTTGGATGAGGATGTAGAATGGTGGGTTAGTAAGTTTGCAGATGATACAAAGGTTGGTGGTGTTGTGGAAAGTGTAGAAGTTTGCTGTAGGTTAAAATAGGACATTGATAGGATGCAGAGCTGAGCTGAGGTGGCAGGTGGAGTTCAACCCAGAAAAGTGTGAAGTTGATACACTTTGGAAGATCGAATTTGAAGGCAGAATACAAAGTTAATGGCAGGACTCAGCAGTGTGGAGGAACAGAGGGATCTTGGGGTCCACGTCCATAGGTGGCCGCGCAGGTCGATAGGTTTGTTGAAAAGGCATATGGTGTGTTGGCCTTCATTATTCGGGGTATTGAGTTTAAGAGCCATGAGGTAATGTTGCAGCTCTGGTTAGACCACACTTGGGGCATTGTGTTCAGTTCTGGTTGCCTCATGATAGGAAAGATGTGAATACTTTGGAGAGGATGCAGAGGAGATTTACCAGGATGCTGCGTGGATTGGGGAGCACATCTTATGAGGACAGCTGAGCGAGCTAGGCCTTTTCTCTTTGGAGAAGGAGGATGAGAGGTGATGTGATAGAGGTGTACAAGATAAGAGACGTAGATCGAGTGGACAGTCAGAGACGTTTTCCCCAGGGCAAAAATGGCTAACACGAGGGGACATAATTTTAAGATGATTGGAGAAAGCTATGGGGGGGATGTCAGAGGTGAGTTTTTTACACAGAGAGTGGTGGGTGCATGGAATGCACTGCCTTAAGATACTCTTAGATAGGCACATGAATGATAGAAAAATGGAGGGCTGTGTGGGAGGGAAGGGTTAGGTAGATCTTGGAGCAGGATAAAATGTCGGCACAACATCGTGGGCCAAAGGGCCTGTACTGTGCTGTGTTCAACGTTCTATGAAATGCTCCAATTTTGGCCTTGTGCTTCCACTGTCTCCCTTACCCTTCTATTGGCCACCATTCACCCTTTAGCCTCCAAATCTCTGAGCTCAAGAATTCATTCCTAGGCCACACCACGTCTTGGCCCTGCTCGGTTGCCCTTTTAAAATGTACACTTTTGGTCAACTGCCCCATTCTTTCCTTTTCCTGGCTCTGCCCAATTCTGCTTGACAACACTGGTGAATTTCTGAGGAGTTTACTGTACTAAAGCTATCAGACAAATGTGGGTTATCAGGGAATAGTTGTGCAGCTAATATTTACTCACATGCTAGGTGAAGATCGAATCTTCTGCTTCCTGCAGCTTTTTATTTTAACCTCCCTTCTCCTTCCTTTGTTTAGTTATGCAATTTGAAGGTGGAGGTCGACATGGAGAAAATTGCAGCTGAAATTGCGCAGGCTGAAGAGCAGGCCCGCAAGCGCCAGGAGGAGAGGGAAAAGGAGGCCGAGCATGCAGATCAACGCCAGAGCAATACACCCGAGGAGCCCCCGAGCAGCAGTGAGGCCGAAGAATCCAAAGTGGAGGAAACACCCATGGACATAGGTAACGAACCGGATGGGCTGAAGTGTTGCTGCAGAGAACAGTGATTTATTCATGTTAATTCTTGTGATGCAAGTGTCTGGCAGTTTACCAGTATTTATTCCCCTTGGTTGCCTTTTTGAACCTGTAGTTCTTGCAGTGGATTCCACTGTGTTATTGGAAAATAATCTTTAGGATTCTCACTGCTGATTTGTGCTTGTAGCCTTGGGGCATTAGGAGGAGTCATTTGCTGCAGGCTATCCAGCCTCTGACCTACTTTTGGAATAACAGTGTTTATGTGGCCAGTCCACTGAAGTTTGGGTCAGTGATGACCCCAGGTTGTTGATGGTAATAGGTTCAACAGTAGTATGTCAGCAGGAGGTGGTAAGATGACTGCTTTTTAGAGATGGTCCTTGCCTTCTATTTGTATGGTCTTCCAGGTTGATGCTAAAGTGAGGGATATTCCAGGCTATGAGATTCAAGGTTGTGTTGGAACATGATTCTGCTGTTAGTGTGGCCTTCTTGTGCACTGTTTTGAATCAGTATTATTTACTGTGATGGACAGTGTCCTTCAGTGTGAAAATGGTCACTATTACCAGTACTTTTATGTGAAGTTGCATGTCCAAAAGGCAGATTGGGAAGGAATGTTGAAAGTTTTCACTACCTGTTGTAGGTCCAATTTGGCAGCTCTTTCCTTCAGGATTAGGCTAGTTTGGTCGGTTGTTAGTGATGGATTTTGGACTTCAAAATCCCACCTCAAGTATCCTTGCTGTCCTCTGTGCTTCTTCAGTGGAGCTAGTTTTTCCACTCAAGATCTATTAATTGCACACAAACTATTAGTGGGATTTGAACATATTTCTTGTTAGCCCCCGTCTAAGTGTAGTAACACAATCTCAATGGAAGTAGGAGCAGCCTGATGATTTGTAGCAGTGCAAGAAACTATGTCCATATTTGAGTGCAAAAAACTATAGCTGATTATGTATACCAACAATCATTACATTTGTATTGCATTACTTTTATTTAAGTGGTCAGAGATTGTAAGGTGTAGGTATTTGGAAGGACCTGGGTGTCCTTGTACAGAAATTATTGGAAGTTAACATTAAGGTACAGGAAGCAATCAGGAAAACAAATTGGCCCTTTTTGAAGGATAACTTAAGTACAATACAAGGGAGAAGATGTCTTATGTTAGTTATATAGGGGCCCTGGTGAGACTCCACCTGAAATATTGTGCATAGGTCTGGTCTCCCTACTGAAGGAAGAATATACTTGGGATAGAGGGATTGCAGGGAGGTTTTACCAGATTGATTCTTGGATCACGGAGGTGGGGGGTTGGGATGTGATGTTTTTTGCCTTATGACAAAAGAATTAGGGAGACTGGGCCTATATTTTCACAGGTTTAGAAGGATGAGATATTTCATTAAAAGGTACAAAATTCTGATGGGGCTTGGATAGATGCAGGAATGATGTTTCCCCTGGATGGGTCTAGAGCTAAAGGACATGGTTTCAAAATGACATTCAGCTATTCAACAACTGGGATGAGGAGAAATTTCTTCAGTCAGAAGGTGGTAAATCTTTGAAGTTCTGTAACCCAAGAGGGTTATGGAGGCTAAGTCGCTGGGAATATTGAAGATAGAGAATGATAGATATTGAGGGAATCGAGGGATAGTGATCACTGAGGTTAAATTAACATGCCTGTAATTGCTGGGCCTATCCTTGCTTCCTTTTTGGACAAAGGAGTAACATTCACTACTCTT
Organism: Pristis pectinata; assembly: GCF_009764475.1. Taxonomy (NCBI): domain Eukaryota; kingdom Metazoa; phylum Chordata; class Chondrichthyes; order Rhinopristiformes; family Pristidae; genus Pristis; species Pristis pectinata. The sequence continues at coordinate 1,600,764 of NC_067429.1, read as the reverse complement.
CGGTCCTCTGCCCCATATCCAAAGAGTGTGTCATGGTTCCAGTTAATGCCCCTACAATTTCCTCCAGTACTTCTCTCAGAATCTTTGGATGCATCCCAAAGGGACACATCATAGCTGTGAAGTGCAAGTCAGCACTGTTGCTGAAACCTAAACACAGAAGGAGAATGTTGGAAGTGGTCAGGAGATCAGGCAGTGTTTATAGAGAGAGGCAAACTACTACTATTACAGATAGGTAACCTGACAGCAGATGAAAATATATTTAAGCATATTTGATGAGAATGAGGTATTGGAGCATGTGAAAGATAAAACATGATGTCAACTTTAATAGAACTGTCTATATCAGATTAGGTCATTTCTGCTGCAACTCATCCATGAAATGGGTATTATCACAGTTTCTCTTTTGTAAGGTTATGGTGAAGTGCTTGATTGTACTAATTTTCTAAATACCCTGCTATTGCTTCACTCCTAGTGAGTTCTGCATTTTCGCAGTGACAGATGATGACGTGTCTAGTTTCGTTCTTTCTGTGAGCGGTGGGTTGGCTGTTAGGTTGTCTCTACTTCCCTCCCACTGGCCCCACCAGCTTATCTCCCCTCTGCTGTCCTGCACTTCACTCTCCCCTTTTCTCTGGTCTCCCACTACCCGGTTCACTTTCTTCAGGCAGCTTGTCACATGGGCGGTCAGGATGATGGTAAATGAGTGAGACGAGCAGTGTTCTAGGAGAAATCTGCTGCCATTCTCCAACAAAATCTGCGATCCACCACAAAGGTGTAAACAACTCTACTTAAAGAACAACTGTTCTATCCTGTTCCAACATACTACCAGTTTTTATTTGTGTTTAACAGACTGGTGCAGGGCAATGTTTTCTATGATCTTTGCCCAGTTCTATTTGGGAAAGGGTGGAAACTGCAGATACTTTTAATCCCAGTTTGTGGTATGCAGGTCAGGTTGTCTGCCTGGTGATGGGTGTGTTTGAGACTGCATGACTTCATACTGTGAATACCTGTTGATAAAGGTTCAGTTGTCAGCTGCTGGCCATCTTATTTATCTTCAAAAAGGAGGACTTTTTTTTCTGGTCCAATTTTGTTGAATGCTTTTGAATGAATTTAACTACTGTGTTTATCTTGGAATGATCCACAGATGTTGTTCTCAGAGTAAAAAGAAATTCCTTTTAGGTATGACCTGTTTTACAGGTTTGATCTTGTCAAGCACAGACTGCACAATGTTTCAACAAGACATCTGGATTAGCTTTGATTCAAAACTATGTTGATGACCAGATGTCAGCCTTACAGAACATTCCTAGATAGCCACCGTGCCAGAGATCATAGTCATACAGCACTGAACCAGGCCCTTCAGCCCAACCTGTCCATGCCAAATGTGTTGTCCAGTGAGCTAGTCCCGTTTGGCCCATAGCCCTCTAAACCTCCTCTATCCATGTATTATTTAGATGGCTTTTAAATGTTGCTAATATGCCCTCCTCAACCACTACTTCTGGCAGCTCATTCCAAATACACACCACCCTTTGCATCAAGAAGCTGCCCCTGATGTCCCTTTTAAATCTCTCGCCTCTGATCTTAAACCTATGCTCTCTTGTTTTTAGCACCCCCTTCCTGGGAAAAAGACTATGTGCTTTCACCCTGTCTATGCCCCTCATATCTTCCATCATCGCCCCTCAATCTGCCTCATTCCAGGGAAGTCTACGCAACCTCTCCTTGTAACTCGGGCGCCTAAATCCAGGCAACATCCTGGTAATTCTTATCTGCAATCTTCCTAGTTTAATAACATCTTCCCTATAACAGGGTGACCAAAACTGCATACAATACTCCAAGTGCACCCTCACCAGCGTATTATATAACTGCAACATAACTTCCCAACTCCTATACTCAATGCCCTGACTGATGAAGGCCAGTGTACCAAGTGCCTTCTCACCACCCTATCTACCTGTGATGCCATTTTCAGCAAACTGTACACTTGCACTCCTAAGTCCCTCTGTTCCTTAACACTTCCCAGGGCCCTCCCATTCACTGTATGAGTCCTAGCCTGGTTTGATTTTCCAAAATGCAATACCTTATTTATCTGGATTCAGCATCATTTGCCAATCCTCAGCCCACATACTTAGCTGATCAAGATCCCCCTGTAACTTTTCATAACGTTCTACACTGTCTACAACACCACCTACTTACTAACCGTGTCTTGTACATTCACATCCAAATCGTTTATATAAATTATAAACAATAAAGGTCCCAGCACTGACCCCTGTGGCACACCACTAAACACCAGTCTGAGAAACAACCCTCGACCATCACCTTTTGCTTCCTACCACTGAGCCAATTATGAATCCAGTGAGCTATCTCCCCCTAGATCCCTCCAAGACTAGCCTGCCATGAGGGACCTTGTCAAAGGTTTTGCTAAAGTCCATATAGACAACATCCACTGCCCTACCCTCATCTAGCTTTTTGGTTACCTCCTCGAAGAACCGAGAGGTTTGTCAGACACAACTTCCCATGTATAAAGCCATGCTGACTGTCCCGAATCAGACCCTGTCTCTCCAAATTTTGGTTGATCCTGTGCCTCAGATTCCCTTACAGCAACTTACCCACCATTGACATCAGACTCATTGGCCTGTAATGTCGTGGCTTGTTTTTGCGACTCTTTTTATACAATGGCACCACATTAGCCACTCTCCAGTCCTCCAGAACCTCACCTATGGCCAGAGATGAAGCAAAAATTTCTGCAAGGGCCTCCACAATTTCTTCTCTACGTCCCACAAGGTCCGGGAATGCATCAGCTCAGACCCTGGGGATTCATCCACCTTAATACACTCTTAAGACCTCCAATACCTCCTCCCTGCTAATTTGTATGTGGTCCAAGACATCATCACTCATTTTCTCCTATTTCCTTAGCTTCCATCGTTTTCTTTACAGTAAAAACTGAAGAGAAATATTCATTTAAAAATGTCTCTCCCATTTCCTTTGGTTCCACACACAGGCGGCCATGCCTATCTTTAAGGGGACCTATTCTCTTCTTGGCCACCCTTTTATTCTTAATGTACCTGTAGAATCGCCTGGGATTTTGCCTTGCCTTGCCTGCCAGATCCTTCTTGTATCTTCTTTATGCCTTCCTAATTTCTCCCTTAAGTGCATTCCTACACTTCCTGTAGTCATCAATTGAGTCACTAGTTCCCAATTGCTTATGCACAGTGTATGCCTCCCTCTTTTTCTTAACCAGAGCCTCAATATTTCTTGTCAATCAGGGTTCCCAAAATCTATCAGACTATCAGCCTTCCCCTTCACCCTAACAGGAATATTCAGGTCCTGAACTCTTGACGTCACATTTTTTTGGAAGCCTCCCACTTGGTAGTCACTCCTTTCCCTGTAAACAATCTCACCCAGTGAAAACTGAAGAAAAATATTCATTAAAAATCCCATCTAATGGCTCCAAAATTTACTCTGCCCTAGTTCAGGATCTTAACCTGTGAACTGGTCATATCCTTTTCCATAACTATTTTAAAGCTAATAGAATTACGGTCATTGGTTCACTAACAGACACTTATGCCCCTTGCCCTACCTCATGTCCCAGAAAGAGGTTCAGTGTTGCACCCTCTCTAGTAGGTCCCTTTATAAACAAGCTGAAACGGGAGGATCCAGTACAGAAAGTTGTACAGTGCTCGACCAACTGCAATTTGCCTACTGTCAAAACAAGTCTATGGCGGATGCCATCTCTCTGGCCCTACGCTCATCTCTGGAGTGTCTAGACAGTAAAGACACCTACATTAGACTATTGTTTATTGACTACAGCTCTGCCTTCCATACTATAATTCTAAGCAAACTCATCATCGAACTCAGAGACCTCGGACTCAAAACTTCGCTCTGCAACTGGATCCTAAACTTCCTGACCAATAGACCACAATCAGTGAGGATAGGCAGCAACACCTCCGCCACGATTATGCTTAACACTGGTGCCCCACAAGGCTGAATCCTCAGCCCCCTACTCTACTCCCTATACACTGTGTGGCAGATTCTGCTCTAACTCCATCTACAAGTTTTTAGATGACAGTAGTGGGCTGTATCTCAAATAACGATGAGTTGGAGTACAGGAAGAGATACAGAGCTTAGTAACATTGTGTCATGACAGCAACGTTTTCCTCAATGTCAGCAAAACAAAAAGGCTGGTCATTGACTTCAGGACGGGGGGGGGGATGTCGGTGGTACACATGCACCTTTCTACATCAATGGTGCTAAGGTTGAGAGGGTTGAGGGCTTTCAGTTCCTAGGAGTGAATATCACCAATGGCCTGTCCTGGTGCAACCACATAGGCACCAGAGCCAAAAAACCTCACCAGTGCCTCTACTTCCTCAGGAGGCTGCAGAAATTTTGCATGTCTCCTTTGACACTCACCAACTGCTTTCGATGCATCATAGAAAGCATCCTATCCGGATATCTCATGGCTTGGTATGACAACTGCTCTGTCTGGGATCACAAGAAACTGCAGAGAGTTGTGGACACAGCTCAGTACATCACGGAAACCAGCCTCCCCTCCATGGAGTCTGTCTATACTGCCTCAGTAAAGCAGCCAACATCATCAAAGACCTCACCCACCTGGGACATTCTCTCTTCTCCCCTTTCCCATCAGGCAGAAGATACAAAAGCCTGAAAGCATGTACTACCAGGCTTAAGGACAGCTTCTATCCCGCTGTTACAAGACTATTGAATGGTCCCCCAATATGATAAGATGGACTCTTGCCCTCCCGTTAGGACCTTGTACCTTGTTGGCTGCCTGCACTGCACTTTCTCTGTATTGTAACACTTTATTCTGCATTCTGTTATTGGTTTACCTTGTAACTTCCTCAATGTACTGTGTAATGAAGTAACAATAATAATAAGGAAGCTTTCTTACACACATTTCACAAACTCCACTTCATCCAAGCCTTTTACACTATGGTTGGCCCAGTCAATATTAGGGAAGTTAAAATCTCCCACTAATACTATCTATTATCTCTACAACTAGCTGCAGTTTCTGAACTGGAAATGAGAATGTGCAGGAGGGAACACAAGGGGGGATAAAAAGTGCTGAAGGATCAAATTAAAGTAAAGCAAAGTCACTACAATTGCATGGATTGAGAATGTCACTGAATTAGTTCACGTTGACTTTTGTTATAATAAAACTAGTTCCAATTCGTGAACTGCAAATTTAATTTGTAGTTAGTTCAGCAACACACTACACCCATTGACAATTGACGTACCTTCCTGGTTAAGATTTTGGCAATTGTACACTAGATGCAAAATCATTCATAAAAGCTTTCTATTTCACCTCCACAGATTTTGATAGTGGTGCTGGATAAAACGTGCCAAACCACTAAATGCATTTCTGAGCACAAGCAAAATTACTGAAGGCATATTTCTAAATTCTTGCTTTTTCTCCTTGATCTATGATTTAAAATAGTCATTTAGCATCTTACTGTAAGAATTGGATGAGCCCATCCTGTCCTATGGAGAAGGAGCTTTTGCTCAGACATCAAATTAGATGCTTTGAACACGGAAACTGCTCTGGTTTTGCTGCATGTACTTTGCTAAGAATAAATTTCATGTTTTGTATGGATGTAAAGAATGCATTTGAACAGGATGTGGTCAGTGCAGGTGGTATGGAGTGCTCAACTCTGAGGTGAGTGAGCTGAAATCGTGGTGTGATCTGCTACCAGGGAAGAGCTTTGTAAAACTGATAATTTATTGACACGTACTGAGGTACAGTGGAAAAACTTGTCTTGCATACCGTCCAGTCAGATCAATTCATTACAACTGTGTATTGAGGTAGTACAAAGTAAAAACAATAACAGAGTGCATTCCCGGATATGCCAGGTAATCTACTAAATTATAACAGTGGGCTGGGGCACAAAACTGACTTCCCACAGATGCTGCTTGACCTGCTAATTTTTTTTTAAAGCATTTTCTGTTTCTGTTTCAGATTTCCAGCATCTGTAGTGTTTTATTTTCACTATATTCTAATATAGCCTCTCCAGGGCTCTATGCAGTTGGAACAACTCGTAGAGTCATACAGCATCGAAGCAGCCCCCCTTGGCCCAACTGATCCATGCCAACCAAGATGCGCTATACAAACCAGTCCCTTTTGCCAGGGTTGGCCCATAACCTTCTAAACCTTTCCCATCCATGTCCTTGTCCGACTGTCTTTTAAAAGTTGTTATTGTGCCTGCCTCTACTGCCTCCTCTGGCAGCTGATTCCACATAGATACCACCATTTGTGTAAAGAAGTTGCCACTCAAGTTCCTATTAAATCTTTCCCCTCTCACCTTAAACCTATGCCCTCTAGTTCTTAATTCCCTGGGGGAAAGACTGAGTGCATTCACCCTATCTATACCCTTCATGATTTTATACACCTCTATAACATCACCCCTCAGTCTCCTACGCTCTAAGGAATAAAGTCCTCGTCTGTCCAACCTCTCCCTTAACTCAGTCCCGCAAGTCCTGGCAGCATCCTTGTACATCATCTTTACACTTGTACTGAAACAAAGGCCAAATAACACTTGCTGCCTTAATTGCTTTGTGTACCTTCATGTTAACTTTGTAATTCATATACAAGGATGTCAAGATCCCTCAGAAGACCATGTCTTTCAATTTCTGACCATTTAAAAAAAACACACCACTAACTATTTGTCTTTTAAACCGGATAACCTGATTATTCCTCAATATTCCATCTGTCATGTCCTTGTCCAGTCACTTAGCCCCTTGAAGCTACAATGCATCCTCCTCACAGCTCACATTTAACTTTCTACCATCTGCAGACTTGAATTTATTACCCTTAATTCTGTCAAAATCTGTAATATTAATCATTGATTATGAAATTCTGGGTCCAGAACTGATCTCAGTCCTATCCCATGAGTCATAGCCTTCCAACCTGAAAATGACCCATTTATTCCTACTTTTCTGCCATCAGCCAATCCCCGATCTAGGCTGGTATATTACTCCCAATATCACCTGCTCTAATTTTGTTTAATAATTTCTTGTGTGGCACTTTATCAAAGGCCTTCTGAAATTCCAAACACAACTGCCCTTGTGTATTATGCTGGTTACAATTTCAAAATAAAATTCTGAACAGATTTGTTAAAACCAATTTCTCTTTCACAAATCCATGCTGACCCTGCTGAAGACTTATTATTTTTCTAAAGTGCCCAGTTACCACATCCTTAATAATAGATTCCAACATTTTCCCTCAGGCTAATTGGTCTTTTGTTTCCTGCTTGTTCACCCACTCCCCTTCCCCCCCTTAAGTAGGGGGTTATATTTCCTACCAATCTGTGGGAACTAGTCTCAAATCTGTCGAATTTTGCTAGGTGTGTCTGCTCCGTCCATCGCCATCGCCTTTGAAACCCAAGGGTACAGATCATCATCTGTTGCGGATATATTGACCGAGCTCCATTGTTCAAGGAAGGAGAGGGACAGAAAATAGGAAACTATAGACCTATTAGTCATTGACAAACTGCCGGAATGCATAATTCAAAAAGTAATACCAGGCTATTCAGAAGGTCAGAAGACAATTAAGTAAAGGTGGTTTTATGAAAGGGAAATTGTTTGACAAAATTTTTTTAGAATTCTTTAATGCCCTATAGTTGCCAGATCATCAATTAATCCTTTCTCATTGCACAGTACTGGTCTGTTCCCTCATGATTTCAGTGTGCTGATCGAGACAGCTATTATTTATATAGTCCATAAATGAATCCTCCACACTATTAATTTGTTTTGCATGGTCTTTATTAAAAAGTCCCCCGTGGTTATAATATGAGCCACGTTGCCACCTCTACTTTCTGGATTTATGCTGTCTTACACTTGCCACCACTGCTTTGGGACATAAGTGACTAGAAGCAATATTTTATGCCACTTTCTGTTTCTTAATGCCCCCCAAAGCTGATTCTGCGACATGATTTTCTGAGCTACTCTACTGTCGTACACTGCTTTTAGCCCATTCTTAAATACCAGGGCTACGCCACCTTCTATTTCATTTTGCTTTTCACTTCCCATTTCATATTTAACCCCTTTCCCATGACTCTCCCATCCCTTTCTGAATACTGTCCATGTTACCATTCTGCATTCTCACTGTTCTCTGGTGAGTTGCTATGGGCATTAAATGTCTTTGGGTTACTCCAGCCATGGGAGAAGGTGGGTGCCACAGACACTGACGGGCCTTGGGTGACTGTTATTCAGCTGGCCATCTTCAGTACTCCAAACTTGAATTTTACAGGGCCTTGATGAGGCCACACCTGAAGTATTGTGTGCAGTTTGGTCTCCTTTCCGAAGAAAGGATGTACTTGCCATAGAGGGAGTGTGAGGAAGGTTCACTACACTGATTCCTAGCAGTGTGGAACTGTCAAATGAGGAGATTAGTGAATGCTGATCAAGTCAACCCAGAGTTTAGAAGAATGAGAGGAGATCTCATTGAATTGTACTGGACTTGGTAGGCTGCATGTAGCGAGGATGTTTCCCCTAGCTGGGGTTTCCAGAACCAAGGATCTCAGTCACACGATAGCAGTCAGACATGTAGCACTGAGATGGGGAGAAATTTCTTCACTCAGAGGTGGTGGACCTGTGGAATTCTCTACCACAGAAGTTGCAGAGGCCAAGTCTCTGAGTATACTTAAGGAGAGAGATTTCCAGACACAAAAGGTACAAGGGGTATGGGGGGAGAGAGCAGGAATATGGCATTGAGACAGATAATCAGCTTTAATCATAATGGATGTGGAGCAGACTCAAACGGCCGTACGGCTGACTGCTGATTCTATTTTCCTACATTTCTATGAAGGTCGGGTAATAATTGAAGTTTAATAATTACTGCTTTTAATAGGTGATCTAAACCCAGGCAGAAGGCAGCCTGCTACTTCTCCAGGATTTCCAGTGATTTGGTCACAGAAATTGTAACCTCTAAACACTCATTTTGTTGTGAAAATTGTGTGAATTTTGTATAGTGTAATCTGCTTAGTGACAGCAAACTTGTTCTCTATTCAGAAGGTTGTGGTTCAAGCTCGTTCCAGAATGTGAGCATGTAGTCCAGTTCAGTGCATTGCGGAGACCGTGCAGGCCCGGTGGCACCAACACCAGAATCCTGGTGTCACCTTTCTTTGGTCTAAAAAAAAGAAAGCAAACTTTTCTAATGGTAGGATAAACCAGGAAGTTTGTGCAGCAGATGGATTTATTTTTGAAGGGTAATAATGTCACTCTTCATGCAAATGTGGTGGCCATTTTATACCAAGTGAGATTCCAGCAGCAACACAGAAGTCAATGACCAGGTGACATGACCCCTTCTCTATTTCGAATTGCTTCAAATGCCTACCTGAACAGACTTTGTTGTGGGGACTGAAATAAGTTGCTTCAGTGTTCCCTGTGTTTTACTGGAGTAAATTATGTCTAAAATATGCATCCTTATATGCAGATGAACCACGTAATGATGAAACATCAGAAACCCAACAGAGTAGTGAAGAGAGCACGGCGACTCCAGAAGACAAAGAGGGCTGTCCGGACACAACAGATAGCAGTGTGGAGCAGGGAGCAAGCGAGAGTACCTCTGGCACAGAGAGTAACAGTGCCATGGCTGAGGAAGGTCTACCAGAGCCCACGCTAGAGAGCGAAGAAAAGAAAGAATGATTTCAACAAATACAAACTTTTCATTCCAGTTAGTTGTAATACTTTATTAGAATTGTACTTTTTTAACTTCTCTCTGTTTATGTTAGAAGGATTTTGTTTTTACACTTGTAGAGATGCTAGCACAATGAATTCCTTCTGCACAAGCTCCAACGCCATTACCCTTTTGAGATTGTGGTTCAGAATGGTGAATGCATTACAAAAGGGTGGAAGGAAATGTACAAAAACTTGAAAGTACTGTATGCTATGGTTAAACCAGGGTGCTTGTCTCTTGGTCCCTATAAAGGAATATTTATTTTCCTCATTAAATAACATGTACTTGAACTACACTGTCAGGTACATAGGTTGAAGCTGTTGGCTTTAATAATTATCTCTAATTTTCAGTGAACTTGATTTCTATGTATTTTTACTGTGTTTTAAGAAGCTTTTCAAAGGTCAAAAGCAAAGTTTTTCCGGTAAGGCTGCCCCCATCACCGACTGTTTACTGTGCAAGTGCTCTCTGGACCACATTTACCATTTCCTTGTGATCTTTTTCTCCATTGCCAGTGCACAGTGCACACATTAAATTCTGGTAGTGCACATCTTCCTAGAATTGGTTTTGTTGCTATTGGGTCTCGGTTAATATAGCATTTGTCCCAGAGGTGGCTGTAAGTTCACTTAACGCATGAGTTCAGTCAGTGCTCTATTGTTGCATCTTTCTTGAGTCATTTAATCTTGCAGTACCCTGTAATAAAATTAAGAGCCTCAAGAGTTATTGAAGTGGATAAGTTACTGGTGTAAAGCTGCAGGTTCCTGCCTCCCTAGCTGCTGATGGGTAAACTAACATTGTCATAATGTAAACAGAAATGTTGGAAAAACTTGGGACATCAGCCCCGCCTATTGGAGAGAAAAATAGAGGCAGTTGTTTCCAGTTGATAATCTTTCACTGGTGGTTAATCTGAAACATTGACTAGTGTTTCTCTCACCACAGATGCTCCTGACCTACTGAGTGTTTCCAGCATTTTCTGTTTTTATTTCATATTTTGAGCCTCTGCAGTATTTTGCTTTTCAATAATATTGTCACAAGATGGTCAAAGCCATGGAGCTGTCAAATGCTGTAGTTTGGTGCCACATGAAATTGTTTTGCGACAACCTCCCCCTCTAAGGGCCAGAAGTGTAGTTGATGTTTTGTTGTGTCTCTGGAAGATAGGACATGCAAGCAGGGATCACGGCACGGGTGGTTTCCCATCTGATTGGCATCACTCTTTGGTGTCTTGTACTGTAGTATACTGCATTACCTTTTTTAAAAAAAAATCACACCTCAATAAAGGAGAAGCTCAGTGTAATTGCTGCTGTGTCTGTTTTGTCGTCCTGGCATTAGTCACTATTTGTATTCTTCAGAGTATGGAAGCTGACCTGGCTAACCATGAGTTTGTTGGAGAGAAAATGGCATGCTTGCATTGATGGCACTTTTCACACCCTGACCACTGTGGCTGGTTATTACTTCTGTTGTTTTGAAGGCAAGTATGCTAATCTGGGTTGTGCACAACAAAGTCATGTGACATAAACCATCAGTAACTGTTTTGATGGTTAACTATAAATTTTGGTCATGGCACTGATAAAATTCCATTTCTCCATGTTCCCATGTGATCTTTTGTATCCATCTGAACAAGTAGATGGGACCTAGATTTAATGCCTCAGCTCAGAAGTGATGCTCTGGCTGTGGACAGCACCATGCTGAAGTTTGGAAATGGAACATACGTCAGCATCTGGCTCGTGACTGTGAAGACTACCCAGGCTGCCGGTGTGTTACAGATTAACAATCATGATGGCGCAGAAGGGTAAAAACTTTGAGCTGCAATTATTTGAATTTTGCATTTGATGTCCTTTCACAGTTCCACAAATGCTCTGGGGACTAGAGCTTGATCCTTTGCCATCTCCTCCTGCCCACAATAACATTTCACAGACATGCTGGCATCCATCTACATTTGATGAACTGTATCTAAATGAGAAGTGTTGATGTGGTACTATCATACGTACTATTTCTAATCCCTTCTTTACCCATTCGCTCCCCCCATCCTAATAATTTGGACCAAGCTTTAACCACATTGATCTAGCTGGCAGACAAAGCAGTGTGCTTCTCTTGCAGTAATTTTGGAGGCAATGTTGAACCAAGGCACATCTGCCCTCATGAATTGCACTGGTTCCAAGAAGAGCGAGAAAGTTCTGTCCTCAGTTCTGACTAATAATTTGATTACTTTTCACATTGATGTTTGCTGGACATTGCTTTGCCCAAATTCTAGTCTTATTTCCTGCATTACAACGGTGGCTAGACTTCAAAATTGGCTGTTTTCAGACGTCCCCTGATTCTGAAAGACACGTACAGCAATGTAAGTTTGCTTTTAAAATGTTACTTTGGCATCAATAAAACCCAAGGACTGAATTTAGCTGTAGCTTTAATAAGTTCATTCCTGAACTAGTGAGCATTGATTGTTTTTGTTTGACAAGAAATATACTTTGAGTGGGTAATCTTAAATGCCTGTTATTTAAGGAAGGAGCATAGTAACTTTTGTTTACTTGAATACTTACCTGCAAGAAAATATCTGACTGCTTTTATAACTGAAGGGAAAGAATACAGAGGTACTGAGTATCAGAAAAAATGGGTAGGCTCGTACTGGGAACCCAAGCCCACATTGAAGAGAAAGGGTCTGGATGACAGTGGAGTAAACAGAAGAAAAAAAGACATTTATATGGGGTGTTCAGCGATAATGAAAGGCACCAAAAATCTTCAGAGTGTGAAATGTAGTCACTGTTGTAAAGAGGGAAACAATTTGTGCAAAGAAATATGATGCTGACCAGATTTGCTTTGGTGATATTGGTTCAGAGATGAGTATTTTGGAGAACTCTTCTGATCCTTGATTCAGTGCCATGGAACTGAAATAAATAGATGGAGTTCCAATTTAACATTTCATCTGCAAGCCAATACCTCTCATACTGCAGCCCTGTCTTAGTACAGCGCCGATGGTTTTTGTGCTTCACCCTGTGGCAGAGGAATATACTGGGTCATGAACTCCTGAGGACAGGAGGCGATTGACTGACTGCCTTGAAGTAAACAAGGCATTCATCCGAGCAACCTGGCTAGTAATGGCATTATTGTGAGATGGGCAGTTAAAAGGAAGCAGCAGGAAAACTTGCATTAGTGAATGACAGGGTAAATTACATTACTGCACATACCTGAAAGCAAAATATTTCTGTTTGTGCCGATCAAAGGGCAATTTTGAAATACCTGTCCTGCCTGGTGACCAGTCAGAAAAGACTTTTGCAAAATATTCGGAGCAACATTGCTAATGAGCAGGGCCAATAGTAGGGCATCAGGGATGGGAACCACCAATCCCTCACTGCCCTTGCACCATTGAACTTGGGCAAAGTCAGACAGGAGACAGTAATATCTCCAAATCGGGAATAGAGTAGGGACAAAAATCTGACTTCTGAAACATTAGTTGTCATAGGCAAAGAGATGGGGATATTTGGTTGAATGTTCTCATTTGTCATTTGATTCCTGCGGTGTAAGTGGTGACCAACCTGAAATGTATCCTTACAAGACTTTGTAAGTTGAATTCCTCATCTTGTCAATTTGGCTGAAATGGCAATTATTTTGCAATTGGTTTAAGTGACCAATCAGTGGAAATATTTGTCATCATTATTACCTTTTATCAATATTCTGCACCTTTTGCTCTCACATCTCTAATTGTCAGTGAAGTATTCGTCTTGCATTTGAGGCCCTAGAGTTACGTAGGCAGAGGTGTTGAACAGCAGCCACCACCCATGCAAGAATGTGCCCCAACAAGGAAGAGATTATCATGAGAAAAACTACAGCAAAGGGTTGGTGTGAGAAGAAGATTTAAATTAGACAATGAGAGAATGTGTATAATTTAAATTGCCTTTGACCTCTTTACATATTTCTTAATGAGGATCAAGTTACAAAGGAAATGAAGTTGGAAAGATTCTTGCGTTAAGCTGCACATGCAAAAATGTAATTTTTAAAAGTCTTATTTTTGGATGTATGCAAGTGGTAACAGAACAGGTTATGATTCTGTACATATCTGAAATAATTCAGATGCAAGGTAATTATTGAATGCCTGGTGGCAGATTCTGATGTCCCAGTTAAAGGAAACCTACTGAATGGCACAGACCAAATCCTGTTAAATGGAGTTAGTAATGGATAGGTGCAATGGTCAGCATAGATGTGATGGGCCAAAGGGCTGTTTTTGTGTTGTATGACACACTGAGAATTCACAGACTAATGGGGAAGGGGCAGGGGACTGGGACTATAGCTGGATTTATTTTAGGACTCAATGACCAAACGATTGCTAACTGCACTGTAAATGTTCTGTGATTACAAAGTCCATTCGTTAGACAGGTACCTTCATTGTTCTCAGAGGGATTTTTTTGTAAATTACTAGGAACTAGAAATAAAAAGTAGTTGCTCTGCATTAAGTCTTTCATAGCTGTTTTGGGTCTGGTTGCAGTTGGAAAATTCACTTTACAATCTGCTTCTAATCAACTGAAGGATTTGTGTCCTCTCAACATGATTCTAGCATAGATCATTTAACTCTTTAAAGTTGATTTGTTTTGCAGGAAAAGTGTTTTATCACACTGGATCTCTCCACAGGTTAGTGCTGCATTCCCAACACTGCCACATTTCACCACCTGTTTCCACAGCGGCTGTTCTGAACTGTGCTTTCAGCAAATTCCGCTTGTGTGGGGCTGCTTCAGCTCAAGACCTTTTTGGCCTTGCACCTAAGCACATGACGAGGCAAACCCAGACTGCAGGAAACTGGAAGTTGAAAAGGTAAGGCATAAAGTCTGTAGATTATAGAATGTTAAAAGAAATAGACTGGTTGGAGCATCTTCTGAATTGATGCTTGAATTGCATTGAGGCGATCCAGTCAGTGTTCACTGTTGAGCATTAGCTCTTTAAAGGTTGATCGTAATTGGTTAAAAGGAATTGATAGCTGCTCCCTAAAAGTCAGACACTGAGTAACAGACCATTGAATTCTCCCACCTTAAGTAGTCCCCACACCCACCCCAAACCATGCCTCTTCCCTTTCCTAGCCTATCATTCTTCTACCTCCCCTTTTTCCTCCTTACCTTCGACCCATCCCCTAGTGGATCTGCTCTCCCCTCCTCCCTCACATCTGCCTGTCACTGTCTCTTACCTGTATCTACCTATCACCACCCTGTGCCCACCCCGCCTCCACTGTTTTGTCCACCTATCACTGCTCTGCTTTTCCCTCCTATACATTGGGCTTCCCCTTTTCCTATCTTCAGTCCTGAAGAAGCGTCCTGACCCAAAACATTGCCTGTTTTTCTCCACAGATGCTGCCTAGCTCGCTGAGTTCCTCCAGCATCATCATATTTATCATGCTATCAAAATAATCCTATTCAATCTTTGATCTGTGGTCACTTAGTTGATGTTAGTAGAGATACTGTAGTTGCTTCAGAATCTCCTTCTGATAAATATCTCCATAGATCTCAAGAGGAAAGGTTTGACACACCTGCCTATTAAAACTGATTGCTAACAGTCCTAAAGAATATTTTGGGCAGATTTTACTTAAGAATGTTCGAAATGCACTTTCAGATGTGGTTGTCTTTTAAATGAGGAAATAAGACAATTTAGGCACTGAGTTCCTATAAGAAGAATTGATATTAACCAGATGAGTGCCTTTTGGTTAAGGGTTAATTATTGATCAGGATTTTGAGAACTGTCGCTGCTCTTCCAAGTCACGCCGGGGTTTTTTTTTGCATTCAGGTTGAACCTCTCATTGAGGAGAGAGCATTCCTGCCTGAGCAGTATTGTACTGGAAATGTCAACTAAGTTTTGTATCCAAGTTTTTGGACTTGGACTCGAACTCATGGCCTTTGGATTCAGAAGCTGTGTAACTTAGTGAACCAAGACTGATGTCATATGTTACCTGGGAAATACTTCATATTTGGAGAATAGATGGTCAGCAAACATTGACCATAGTCAGGGCAGCGCAGGTTCAAGCCTGACCTCCAGTGCTGGCTGTGTAGAGTTTGCATGTTCTTCCCATGATTGTATAGGTTTCCTCCCACATCCCAAAGATTGTGGGTTGGTAGCTTAAATGGCCATTGTAAGTTGCCTCTAGTGTGTAAGTGAGTAGTAGAATTTGGCGGGGGTGGGGGGTGGGGGGGTTGGTGGGAATTGATGGGGGTGCGGGGACAATAAAATAGGATTAGTGTCAATGGGCACTTGATGATCCGTGTGGATCAGTAGGCCAAAAGGCTTGTTTCTGTGTTGTAAGACTGACTAGTTGGAAAGATTATGCAATTTTTTTCTCTATAACGTCACCACCTCACCCTTTCAGAAATCTCACGCAATGCTGGACAAGAACTGGTTCTTAGGAATGTTGAGATTTAGCCAAAGGGAGGCATTTTTATTTTAATTAATTCTGATGGTACATGTCTGTCAGAGCACAGGACAAAGCTACACACCCACACAGATGGGTGTCTGGTATAGAATCTGTCACAGGAGAACGAAATAGCACATATAGGCCTTTGAACTATCATGCCAATTCCAGCTTTTTGAAAGTGCCCTTGAATTAGTTGCACCTTTCCACAGCCATGAAAACTTCTCTCTGTTGGGTGAAAGTTACCATTGAATCTGCTTCCACCATCCTAAAAGCATCATGATCCAGCCCACGGCAACTTGCTGCACAAGAAAAAAATGTTTCTTCAGGTTCCATTTGGTTATTTTGCCAGCACTAGCACTATTTCCTTTAATAAAATCTTGCATGCCGGATTCTCGCTGCATAATTGAAGTGTCTCATCTCTGGTTGTTTGATCTGCTTTGTAAAGTAGGGTGCCCATACTCCAGCTGAGTTCCTACTACTAGATCTACAAAATCAAGTCCCCTCATAGTGAGGTACTCTAAGTGGCTCTCTGCCTGTTCAATCATTCTGCATAAATATAACCCCTCGGACCTGCTATCATTCCAGTAAATCGTTTTGCTGTACCTCTGTCCAGAGAAGTCTTCTGCCAAGATCAATATAAAAACATGGACTATTAGTCCTGAAAAATGTGACTTGAAATCTTGCCATGATAATTTAAGATTTTATATTTGACTTTAACAAAAATTATGAATGAAAATGCTGCTGACAATTAAATATTAACTATTAGACATTTGCTAAAAAATAATTGGAACTAGATGATGAGGATGTTGAGGCTGTGTATGTGCAGTCCCATTCCAGCATCAGAGGGCTGGCAGTGGTGCAACTCCTGGCATCAGCCCCTCACCATGCCCTCAAAGGGAGGGACTAAGCCCCTCATGCTATCCGCTTCCTCACCGCAGCCTGCTCTGGGGAGCTGTCCCCCACACTGCCATCCCACAGCAGTGAAATGGCCCCTTGAGATTTCTCCACCATTGAACCGAATCAGAATCAGGTTTATTATCACTGACGTATGTTGTGAAGTTTGCTGTTTTGTGGCAGCAGTACAGTGCAGGACATAAAGACACAAAAATTACTGTGCTACAAAAATAAATTAGTGCAAAAGGGGAATAATGAGACAGTGTTCATGGGTTCACGAACCGTTCAGAAATCTGATGGCGGAGGGGAAGAAGCTGTTCCTGAATCGTTGAGTGTGGGTCTTCAGGCTCCTGTACCTCCTCCCCGACGGTAGTAACGAGAAGTCATAACGAGATCATGACTGTTCTATTGCATGTGGAATTGACTTTACAGTTTACCCACTGTAACCTTTCACTCCCTTGCTGAAGAAGTATTTATCTGCCTCTGCCTTAAAAATATTCAAAGACTCTGGACTTCACAAAGGCAGGTGGAAGCAAAGATTTACAACACTGAGAGAAACAATATCTGTCTGCCTCGCCACTCACACCTGGCAGAGTAATGGGGTTTGTCTTTCCTGAATTAAAAAGAACAAACAAAGTTTGAAGTTTAAGAGAGGAAGTTAATAGAAGTGATGTATTATTCAATGTGGTTTGCAAAGCAATTCTTGTTTCCTCATGTTTTATACTTGCTCTTGATATCAGCAAAACTCAAATAGTCTGAGGGCGGTATTTTGCAATAAGTGAAGGTGGAGTAGGCTGCTAAAAGTCAATCCGATTTGAAAGGACAATTGAAGCGAAACTACAAACAAACATAAATTGCTACAGACTTGGTGTGCATTGAGAGAGAATTGTTCACACTATCATTTCTCTCCAGCATTCACTCAGGGTGGGGCAAGGCTATGAGCTATTATTGCAGGATGAGCTAGAGTTGTAGAGCACTACAGCACAGAAACAGTCCCTTTGGCCCATCTAGTCCATGCCGACCTGATCATCTGCCTAGTCCCATCTACCTGCACCCGGACTATATCCCTCCAAACCCCTCCCATTCCAAACCTCTCTTAAATGTTACAATTGAACCCGCTTCCACCACTTCCGCTGACAGCTCATTCCACACTTGCACCACCCTCTGAGTGAAGTAGTTCCCCCTCAGATTCCCCTTAAATATTTCACCTTTCACCCGAAACCTATGACCTCTAGTTCTAGTCTCACCCAACCTGAGGGGAAAAAGCCTGCATGCATTTACCCTATCTATACCCCTCATAATTCTGTATACTTCTACAAGATCTCCCCTCATTCTCCTGTGCTCCAGAATAAAGTCCTAACCTATTCAACCTTTCCCTATAACTCAGGTCCTCAAATCCCGGCAACATCCTTGTAAATTTTCTCTGCATTCTTTCAAGCTCATTGATATCTTTCCTGTAGGTAGGTGACCAGAACTGCACACAAAACTCTAAATTTGGCCTCACCAACATCTCGTACAACTTCAACATAACATCCCAACTTCTGTACTCAATGCCCTGATTTATGAAGGTCAAAGTGCCAAAAGCTCTCT
Organism: Pristis pectinata; assembly: GCF_009764475.1. Lineage (NCBI taxonomy): Eukaryota > Metazoa > Chordata > Chondrichthyes > Rhinopristiformes > Pristidae > Pristis > Pristis pectinata. The sequence continues at coordinate 1,582,225 of NC_067429.1, read as the reverse complement.
TTATGATCCTATCTACCTGTGACACCACTTTCAACGAACTATGGACCTGTATTCCCAGGTCCCTTTGTTCTACCGCACACCTCAGAGCCCTACCATTCACTATGTAAGTCTTACCCTGGTTGGTCCTCCCAAAGTGCAACACCTCACACTTGTCTGCATTAAATTCCATCCGCCATTTTTCAGCCTATTTTCCTAGCTGGTCAAGATCACACTGCAAGCTTTGATAGGCTTCCTCGCTGTCCACTACGCCCCCAGTCTTGGTGTCATCCACAAATTTGCTGATCCAATTTACCACATTATCATTTAAATCATTAATATAGATGATAAACAACAACAGACCCAACACCGATCCCTGCGGCACACCACTAGTCACAGGCCTCCAATCAGAGAGACAACCATCTACTACCACTCTCTGGCTTCTCCCGCTAAGCTAATGTTGAATCCAATTGGCTTCTTCATCTTGGATGCCAAGCGAATTAACCTTCTGGACCAGCCTCCCATGCGGGACTTTGTCAAAGGCCTTGCTAAAGTCCATGTAGACAAAATCCACCGCCTTTCTCTCATCGACCTTCTTGGTAACCTCCTCGAAAAGCTCTATAAGATTGGTTAAGCGTGACCTACCACACACAGCCATGTTGACTATCCCTACTCAGGCCCTGTCTATCCAAATACTTATATATCCTGTCCCTTAGAATGTCTTCCAGTAATTTACCCACGACTGACGTCAGGCTCACCAGCCTATAATTCCCCAGCTTATTCTGAGAGTGTTGTGCCCATGGCTCAGCCTGGCTTGACACCAGTCTGCAGGGGTTTGGTCTGTTGCGGACCTGTTGGTTACAGTTACTAGTTTTGTGCCATCATGCATCAGATATAAGGTAGTGAGAAAGCTCAGAGGGCAGCCAGAGTCGCCGTTGATTGACAGTGTTGGCTTTTGTGTGATCTAAAGGGCCATGTTTGTGGTGGGTGCTGCTTCCTGGATTTCTCTTGGAGTTGTACGGTGGATCACGTCCATTATGCAATGCATACCATGATCCGCGGAGCAACTCTTTGTCCGCTGGAAGAGGATCCTGTGAGGACTTTTACTGCAGCAGGCAGCAGAAAGACCCCTCTGTAGTTATTGCATTTTAATTTTTATCGATGCACCATAGAAAGCATCCTATCTGATGCATCATGGCTTGGTATGGCAACTGCTGTGCCCAAGACTGCAAGAAATTGCAGAGGGTTGTGGTCACAGCTCAGCATATCACAGGAACCAGCCTCTCCTCCATGGACTCTGTCTACACCTCTCGCTGCCTTGGAAAAGCAGCCAACATAGCTAAAGACCCCACCCACTCTGGATGTTCTTTCTTCTACCCCCTTCCATCGGGCAGAAGATACAAAAGCTTGAAAATGCACACCACCAGGCTCAAGGACATATGCTATCATTCTGTTAAAATACTCTTGAACAGATCCCTTGTACTGTACATAAAGATGAACTCTTGACCTCACAATCTACCTCAACATGGTCCTTGCACCTTATTGTCTACTGCATTACAATTTCTCTGTACCTGTAACACTGCATTCTGTTATTGCTTTTCCCTTGTACTACCTTGATGTACTTATGTTGTGAAATGATCTGTATGGATGGCATGCAAAACAAAAGTTTTTCACTGTATCTTGGTACACGTGACAATAGTAAACGAATCACCAATTACCAATTCTTGAATGTGGTCTAATTGAGGTATTTTGAGATCCCAAGGCATGTCCACATCTTCCCAGACCTGGCAGAGGACGTTCTGAATTTGTGACTGAAGTCCCTCTTCACCAAGGAGAATAAAGTTGATTGGAGAAGAAGCAAAAGCAACATGAGGACAAAAACTTTACACATCGTGTTGGGGTAGAGGCAGATTCAATTGCAGCATTTGGAGCATCTCAGGTTTGGCCATGGTCAGGGTGCGGTAGGTCAGAATTGGCCATGGTCAGGATGTGGTGGGTCAGGATTGGCTGTGGTCAGGGTACAATGGGTCCAAATTGGCCATGGTCAGGGTGCGATGATTCAGGATTGGCGATGAGTTGGGATTGGCCATGGTCAGAATTCAGTGGGTTGGGATTGGCTGTGGTCAGAATTCGGTGGGTTGGGATTGGCCGTGGTCAGAATGCGGTGGGTCGGGATTGGCCGTGGTCAGAATGCGGTGGGTCGGGATTGGCCGTGGTTGGGGAGTGGTGGGTCGGGATTGGCCATGGTCAGGACACGGGTCGGGATTGGCCATGGTCAGAATGCAGTGGTTCAGGATTGGCCGTGGTCAGAGTGCGGTGGGTCGGGATTGGCCATGGTCAGGGTGCGATGGGTTGGGATTGGCTGTGGTCAGGGAGTGGTGGGTTGGGATTGGTGGTTTTCTGCCGGGTAGGTGTTAGCTATGGTTGAGGTGAGATGAAAATTTTTCTCCACCATTTATTCATCTAATTCCCTCTTGAAGGCCGCAGTGGAACCTACTTCCACTGCATTTCAGATTCCAACCACGTGCTGTGTGTATGAAAATAAAACTTTCGTTGTTCTTATCTTCCTCTTTATTTATATCTGTGACCTCTGGTCCTCGACACCTTTGCCAATGGGTACGGCCTTCCCTTAGAAGTATATCACCGGTCCTTCCTCGTAACTGGCTGTGAATCCTTCAACTCCCGCTCCAACAGCACTGTGGGAGCACCTTCGCCAGAAGGACTGCAGCAACTCAAGAAGAAGCACTCTCACATCACCTCTGGAATTAAGCTCTTTGGTCCAGGATTGGACCAAGGCACTGAGGAGGTCCTGGAGCTCAGTAATCCCAGTGAATCCCAAACTTGGCACCAGTGAGAAGCTTATTGACAGGGCCAGGTCCGCTGCCCATCCCACATGTGGCGATATTTGACAGGTCCTGCTGGATCAGTGTTTTCTAGACAGAAGAGGAATCGAGCTGATACCAATGTTTTTTTACCCAGAATCTTTGAAGATGAGACAGACTCAGGGTGCTTCTATCAGCTCACCTCATGGCAGCCAAAACAGTTCAGAGTAAAGGATTCTAAATCACTTCATTGGACTTGGTTCTAAATGTGATTCTACTGGGCTGTCAGTATTTTGTACATGTTTAGGGAATAATTTTACAGGCTGATATCATGAGACTGATTTACTGTGACCTACATTTGACAATTGCATAATATACCCACTCTCAGGTGGAACTGTTTCTAGCTTAGATGGGTGTTGTATTCCCTCTCTCTGTGATTGTCCAACCCTGTAGCTGCACATAAGTCCACCTCCTGATCACTTTCTGTGATCTGACAGATGTATTTGTTCAGCATCTTCAGAGAAGGCCAGCGTCATGCACAGTCACTGATTGTCCACCCTTGAGAAACCCCCATCTCCCTGCACATTCTGCAGCTATCAATCCATGCCCCTCTGCCCATTCCCCATTGCTCAGATAATTTTCACATGAACTCACTCGTACACACATCCACCAACATGCATTGTCTCTCGTTCCTCACACCCTCATGTGCATGCTCAGGTACACTTTTTCATACACATTCCCAGGCACACCCACACACACTCTCTCTCTTTCTCACACACACATTCCATTGCATACACAGTCTCATACACATACAGTCTCTGTCACACATGCACTCTCTTGCATGTGCAGACACACACTCACGAGTACATCTACTTTCTCCCAGTCTCACGCACACTCTTTTGCATATTTTCTCTCTCACTCACACTCTCTCACTCTCAACACACACTCTCAATCTTATGTGCACGGTCTCTTACCTGCACACACACACTCAATGTGCATCCTCACGCATTCACTCAGATCTACACCGAAACACACATGGACCCATCTGTGGGACCTTGTTCTCCTCTGCCAAGACTTTCCACTATTCAGATTATCCAGAAATACAAAGCTACTCCTCTGCTGTTAATTAAAGCTGGGTTACTGGGTAGGATACTGAGTATGCTTATAGAGAGGCTAAGTGGCAATATAGACAGGCAAAGCAGCAGATGGAGTTATGCAGAAAATATGAGGCTACTCACTTGTGAAGAGAAAACTTAAAAAAAATTGCAGCTTGTTGAGGGCCTAGAACTGCTCCAAGGAGCACCTGCCGCAATGCACTGTGGCTGGTTATGGAGGAACTCAGCGGGTCGAGCAGCATCTGTGAGAGGGAAAGGAATTGTCGACATTTCAGGCTGAGGCCCTTTATCAGAACTGGGAAGGAGACAAAAGCAACTTGTTAAACTAAAGGGTGGGGGTGGGGGAAGGGGTGTCTCTGATAGGGTAAAACAGGTGACCATGGGGATAAACTAAACCAGGTTATCTGGACAGTGAGTGAACGGTTGCAGTTAGGGAGTGAAAACATAGAAAAAGGAACGTGGGAACTGTGAAATACAGAGCAGGAAGACATGCCTGTCACTTTCACCAACTTGTTGGGAAACTGCGTGTGGATCTTGCTGTGTAAACATTGGCTGCTGTGTTTCCTACATTAAAGCAGTCACAAGATTTCAAAGCCATTTCATGCCGAGATGGGGAAAGGCACTATAAAAATGTAGTGCAGTAAATTGTGCCAATCTCAAACCATCAGTTCGTTCCCTGTACATTGCCACAAGGAGGTTGCACACTCATCCTGAAGCTCAGTCCCACCTCCTGACACCAGAGTACTGGCTCACAACTCCATGGCTCCGTGGGATGTGATGAAGCAACTGCGGGCTAGGTGATGGGAAACCTGTGCGGCCAGCTGGACCAGGAGTGTAACCTTCCTGGGCACAGCCTTCATAACGGGCCATTGTACTTGACAAAGTTCAGGGGCAGAAATGTTATGTTGAGTTATGAGGAAAAGCTAGAGAAATGGAACTAGAGAAAAATCCAGAATTGCAAATGAATTGCATTTAATATTTAAGACGCAAAGTAGATTGAAAGTTTCAGAGGACTTGCATAGACCATAGAACAGTGCAGCACAGGAACAGGCCCTTCAGCCCACAATGTCTGTGCAGAACACGATGCCAAATTAAACTAAATCTCTTCTGCCTGCATGTGATCCACATTCCTCCATTCCCTGCAGATTCATTATCTGTCTAACAGCCTCTTAAATGCCACTATCGTATCTGCCTCCACCACCAGCCCTGGCAGCCCATTCCAGGCACCCACACTCTGTGTTAAAAAGTACTTACCCCACGCATCTTTAAACTTTCCCCCTTTCACTATAAATGCATGTCTCCTAGTACTTGACATTTCTACCCTGCAAAAAGGATTCTGACTGTCTACCTTATCCATGCCTCTCATAATTGGATAAACTTCCATCTGATTGATTTGAGGCAAATTCTCCAGTGATCAATCAGAATCAATTTCACAATCAGTCAGGAACGTGGTTATAAAGTGTGAACGAGTCACAGAGTGTATTGTGACTGGAGACAATGTGAACGTGTGCTATGTGTGGGTTGGAGGATGTGGTGGAGTGGGCGGGTGGAGATGTGGGATGCAGGGAGGGGTTGGGGAGGAAGCATTCTCAAAATGGTGTCCCAGCTGTCACCCAGTGCATTGGTTCCTGTCCATAGTCTCTCGGGTTGCTTCATATTGAGTTCTGCCCTGGCACAATGCCTCACTGAATAAACGCATCCACTCAGGAGCAGGGAATCTCCCGACATCATTCCAAGCGCTCGGTGTGGGGAAACGCTGGAGGCAACAGAGAGAAGAAACAACCCCTCACTCACCACTCTAACCCAACCACCCCACTCCACTCCCTCTCTGCCCCTACCCCTTGCCCTACAGCAAACCCACCCCACCATCCACCCTGCCCCCTCCCACTCCACAACCCCACTCCCTCCATCCCTCCTGAGCAACATTTAACCACCGCCCCACTGTCACCACCTTCACTGACTGTGACCCTTATCGCTAACCTTTCTGTGGTGGTGGCAGTGTTCTGCAGCCCCGAAATCCAGGCTATGTAAATGTCAGCAGTCCAGCCTGGGGCTGGGGCAGCAGAGTGTCAGCTATGTCCTCACCACTGGCTGCAAGACTGCTGCCATCCCTACACCCCACTGCACCTCAGTCAGACTGCCTGCTCACCTCAACCTGCCATGGAGCTGCACTGGGTGAATGCCTCTTGTGCAGGCAGAGGGTTCAGTGGGGTGTTGGGGAGGGAGGGGGAGACGGCATTCAACCAACACACACAGAATGCTGGTGGAACTCAGCAGGTCAGGCAGCATCTATGGAGGGAAATAAACAGTCGATGTTTCAGGTCGAGACCCTTCATCGGGACTCATTTAACCAGCTCTGTTTACCAAACAAACATTCGTTGTAAAGTTTAAAATGTATTGCTCAGAGATCACGGCTGTGGTACTTGACTGGAGACCCCACTGGGCTGGTCCCGAAGATGCTTGTTCCACCAAAGTCTGAGTAAATTGGTAAATTGGTTTATTATTGTCACATGCACCGAGCTACAGTGAAAAACTTTGTTTTGTGTGCCATCCATACAGATCGTTTCATCACATCAGTACACTGAGGTAGTACATGGGAAAAACATTAACAGAATGCAGAATAAAGTGTCACAGTTACAGAGAAAGTACAGTCAGGCAGACAATAAGGTGCAAGGGCCATGACGAGGTAGATTGTGAGGTTGAGAGTCCATCTTATTGTACTAGGGAACCGTTCAATAGTGTTATAGCAGCGGGGTATAAGCTATCCTTGAGCCTGGTGGTACGTGCTTTCAGGCTTTTGTATCTTCTGCCTGATGGGAGAGGGGAGAAGAGAGAATGTGTGGGGTGGATGGGGCCTTTGATTATGTTGGCTGCTTTACCGAGGCAGTGAGAAGTAGACAGAGTCCATGGAGGGGAGGCTGGTTTCCATGATGTGATGTACAGAGCAAGACTACCACCTGCCTCCAGGAAACAGCGTGACTAGTCTAAAACAACATCAGTTAATTTACAAAAGTTTTTGCCCTCAATAATCTACGCCTTAACAGGTGAAGTTTGGAGTGTTTAGAAATTAGTGCCAACTATTTTTTTTATTCATTTTTTTTGGAATTTGGGCATTGCCAAGGCCATCATTTATTGGCCATCCTAACTGCCCTTGAGAAGGTGGTAGTGAGCCGCCTCATCGAACCGCTGCAGTCCGTGGTGAAGGTGAAGGTGCTGCCGTGCATTTGTCCTTCTTGGTGGTGGAAGTTGCAGGTTTGGGAGGTGCTGTCAGAGTAGCCTTAGTAAGTAACATCCGTGTATTTGTAGATGGCACACACTGCAGTCACTGTGTACCAATCATGGAGGGAGTATTTATGATGGTGGATTGGATGCTGATCAAGGGCTCTGCTTTGTCCTGGATCCTGTTGAGCTTCTTGAGGGTTGTAGCTGAACTAATGCAGATAGAGTATTTCATCATACTCCTGATTTGTCCACTGTAGATGGTGGATAGAACTTGAGATGTCTGAAAGTGAGTCACTTGCCACAGGATATCTGGTTCTGACCTTCTCTTGTAGCCACATTTATGTGCCTGGTCCGGCTGAGTTTCAGGTTAACCCCACAGTGTTGACGGTGGCAGAGCCGCTGGTGTAATGCCATTGAATGTCAAGGGGAGGCGACTAGGTTCCTTCCTGTTGGAGATGGGTCGTTGCCTGGTGCCTTTTGTGATGCAAATGTTACTTGCCTCTTGTCAACCCATGTCTGCCTCTTGTCTAAGTCCTGCTGCATGCAGGCATGAACCGTTTCATTTGTTAAGGAGTTGTGAATAGTATTGAACATTGTGCAATCATCAGTGACCATCCCCACTTCTGACCTTACAACGGATGGAAGGTTATTGATGAAGCAGCTGAAGATGGTTGGACCCAGGACACTGCCCTGAGGATGTCCTGGGGCTGGGATAACTACAACCATCTTCCTTTGTGCTGGGTGTGATTCTACCTCCTGGAGTGTTTTCCTTTGATACTCAATGGCTTTAGTGTTACCAGGCTCCTTGATGGCACACTCTGCCTTGATGTCAAGGGCAGTCACTCTGATCTCACCTCTAGAAGTCAGTTCTTTGGTCCAAGACCATGAGGTCCGGAGCCAAGTGGTTCTGGTGAAACCCAGACTCAGCATAGCAACCCTAGTGTAGTCCAAGACATCCCCAGGCACATCACGGGAATGTATTCAAACATTCAGCCCATATAAGAAAATACTAATGTAGTAATCAAAATCTTCATCAGAGGGAGGTTTTAAAGGACACCTTCAAAATGGAGATGATCCCAGAGATTGGGCCCATTGGCCATCATTAGAGCAGGTACACGGTGCTGAACAGGAGGACAAAATTAGAGAAGCACAGTGACCCCAGGGATACTAGAGTCCTGTTCCCTTCATTGCAGCTGCAGGGAAGTATTTGATCAGCTGGAACGTCCTGACGTTGTGAAAGTTGCTCTGGAAACGGACGTTTCTGGAGAAGCAGTTTTATTCCATTCTATTGAGGTAACATTGCCCTCTGCTGGAGAGAGGCTGTTGTTGACGACGCACTTCATTCTGTCCCCCTTACCTTCCTGCTGGGGACTGATCCGGTTAAGTATCCCAGCAGAAGAAACGTCCCACCAGGAGGAACATGCTTGGTCACTGAGACCTGCGCAGTGCTGTGGCCTGTGTCATCCTGAATGTGTTCAAAGCAATTTACAGGATGTAGATATCGCCGGCATTGCCCAGCCCTAACTACCCTTCAGAAGACAACACTGCAGTCTGTTTAAGCGCAGTGCCTGTGGTGCAGCAGTGGCTCTTTGGCCATTTTAGAGGCAACCACTTCACCATTAGTTACATGTAGGCTCCAGACTGGGGAGGAACAGCAGATACCCTCCCATGAAGGCAATCCAGATCCCATCAGGATGTTTCTTTAATAACATGACAGTCAGGCCATTTCCAGCTCATCACTACCAAGTCCTCGTGAAGGTCTGACCTGAAACATTAACTGTTTCTCTCTCCACAGATGCTGCCTGACCCCCTGAGTGTTCGCAACACTTTCTGTTGCTATTCCATAATAACGAAGGCTACTTTTTGAATTCCAGGTTATTGATCTAAATTGAAATTCCATGTCTGCAGAGATAAATCGCCTCTGGATCATTAATAAAAACAGGAAATGCTGGAAACACTCAGCAGATCAGGCATCATCTGTGGTGAAAGCGAGAAAAAAAGAATTAACATTTCAGGTTGAGGATCCCCCCCAGAACCTGTGTTGATGAAGGGTTTTCAAGCTGAAAGGTTAACTCTCCACAGACGCTGCCTGACCTGCTGTTTCCAGCATTTTCTGTTTTTATTTCAGATTTTCAACACAAAATATTTTTTTCAATCTCTGGATAATTGGACTGTGCCTGTGGATTACTAGCCCAGTATCAGTCCATGCCTGTGGATTACTAGCCCAGTAACACAACCACTGCATCAGAGTGGCAGCAGGAACAAGTGCCCACTCTCCCTCGCTGTGAACAGCTGACAGTCCACAGACCAGGACCAGAACCCATTACTTCCTCATCAGCTGTCACATTCCCCACGCAGAGACGGAATCATTTGCTCATTTGATGAGGTAAAATGTCACAGTTTTCCATTCACCAACAAGAGCTGGTGATTGTTAACAGAAACATCATTCTGTGGCTTGAAATTCCCTAGAGTGTGATGTTCTAATGTTCAACTTTTGCCCCCACCTCCACAGTTTTGGTTGATAAAGGGCATTTGAAAACAGCTTTCTGTTTTTAAACTAGCAAAATACTTCCTTCATAATTAAATGTAGAAACATCCAGACTGCAGTCCTCTGAAATCATGTAATTCATGCTATCTCTTTAATCCCCCTCATTTCACTGTGTGTTTCGATATACACGTGACTAATAAACAAATATCTTGTCTTATCTTCCTATCCAGGGTTCTAAACCTTGAATATATTGTAGACTCCCAAATTTAAGGCTTGTGTGAATCCCTCTGATCAACTTTCTGCCTCTATCATGGTACTAAGGCAACTCAACTCAAACCTTCCAATGAGGTTCTGTGTAATTGTGATGAAGTTACTTTATTCCTGGGCTGTCCCTAGTCTTTGGTGTGGATGACCACACACTCCCAGCCAACACCACTCCCATCCACTCCCATACTGTCATGCAGCCGTGTGAGACTCATAGCTATTCTTGCCACACACAGTCAAGCACTATCTTGATGTCAAGGGCAATCACTCCCCGACCATCATCTTTGGAATTCAGCTCTTTGGTCCATGTTTGAACCAGATTGTGCTGAGGTTCAAAACCAAGTAGTCCTAGTGAAAAACTCTCTGGGCATTGGTAAGTAGGTAACTGGTGCCATTAGATAACACTGTTGACGATGACTTCCATCTCTTTGATGATGATTGAGAGTAGACTGATCAGGTGGGAATTGTCTGGCATTGGACCTGACCTGCCCTTTGTGGCCAGGACAATTGTCCTCATTGTCTGATAAATTCCAGTGTGGTTACTATGCTGGAGCAGCTTAGTTAAAGGTGCAGTTAGGTCTGGAGTGCAGGTCTGCTCTGATAACCTGTACTGTATCCAGTGCTCTCACGTGGTGTGAATCAACTTGGCTGGAGGCTGGCTTCTGTGCCAATGGGAATCTCAGAAGCCAAGATGGATCAGCCACTTGCTTGTGGGATTGGGTGGCTTTGTCTTATCTAGAATGTAGAATGTAGAACAGCACAGTACAGTACAGGAACAGGCCCTTTGGCCCACCATGTCTGCACCAACCTAAACCATCCCACCTACTGCACATGCTCCATATCATGCGTTTGTCTAAATGCCTCTTAAACATTGCTATTGTATCTGCCTCCACCACCTCCCCTGGCAGCGCGCTCCAGGCACCCACCACTCTCTGTGGAAAAAAACATGCCTTGCAAATCTCCTTTAAACTTTCCCCCTCTCACCATAAATCTATCCCCTCTAGTATTTAATATTTCCACCCTGGGAAAAAGACTCTATCTATGCCTTTCGTAATTTTATACACTTTTATCAGGTCACGTCTCAGTCACTGATGTTCCAGAATAAATAATCCAAGTTTGTCCAACCTCTCCTTGCAGCTAATACACTCAAATCCAGCCAACATCCTGGTGAACCTCTTCTGCACCCTCTCTAAAACCTCCACATCCTTCCTGTAATGGGGTGACCAGAACTTCACGCAATACTCCAAATGTGGCCTAACAAAAGTTTTAAACAGCTGCAACATAACTTTATGACTTCTATACTCAATGACCTAACTGACAAAGACAAGTACGCCTTACAATCTCCTTACCACCCTGTCCACTTGTTTTGCCACTTTCAGGGAGCTATGGACATGCAACCCAAGATCCCTCTGTACATCAATGGTCCTAAGCGTCCTGCCATTTACTGTAGACTTTCTTCTTAAATTGGACCTTCCAAAGTCATTATCTTACACTTGTCTGGATTAAACTCCATCTGCCATTTCTCTGCCCACATTTCCAACCGGTTTATATTCTGCTGTATCCTTTGACAACCTTCCTCACTGTCCAGAACTCCACCAATGTTCATGTCAGCTGCAAAATTACTAATCAGACCACTTAAGTTTTCATTCATGTCATTGAGAAATATTACAGACAACAAAGGTCCCAGCACTGATCCCTGTGGAACAGCACTGGTCACAGACCTCCAGTCAGAGAAACACCCCTCTACCATTATACTCTATCTTCCGTGACGAAGCCAATTTAAGATCCTATTTGCTCACCGTGGATCCCTTGTGACTTAACCTTCTGGACAAGCCCACCATGAGGGACCTTGTCAAAAGCTTTACTCAAGTCCATGTATATTACATCGACTGCCCAACTCTCGTCAATCGTCTTCGTCACCTCCTCAAAAATACATAAAATGCTATGGGGAATGAGAAGGTGATTGACTGGAAGACTTGTATTTCATGACTCAAAAAGTCCCAAACCTCTTAAGAGCCATTTCTGAGGTGTAGTCATTGTCGTAATGAAGCAAATGCAGCACACAACGTGTGCAAGGCAAGATCCCACAAACGGCATTGTGATCATGACCAGATCATGTACCTCTAAACATACCACCCCACGCAGTGGGAGAAATCTGCTGCTCTTCTTTAGAACTAATGCAATGGGGTTGTTTACCCTGATGGGGCAGGCTGGCCTTGGTTTAACATCTCTTCCAAAAGAACTCCTGCAACAGTGTGGCACTCGCTCAGTGTCATCTTACACCTTTGTGTTGGATTTTGCAGAGTGGGATTTGAATCCACAACCACCCGGCTCACAGTAAAGAGAATAATTCACTGCACTACTGCAGATCACAGGAAGGCAGAATGACACAGCAAGTAGAGTCGCTGTCTCACAACTCCAGTGACACAGGTCCGATCCTGATCTCTGACACTATGTGGAGTCTGCACGTTCTCCTGGGACCATGTGGATTTCCCCTGGGTGCTCTGGTTTCCTATTGGTTAATTGGCCGATGTAAATTGACAGTGGTGAGTAGATGATTTGGGGACTGTTAATGGGCCTGTGGGGAAAATAAAATGGCATTACTGTAGGAATAGTGTCAATGGGTGCTCGATGGTCAGTGCAGTCTCTGTGAGCCGAAGGGCCTGTGTCTGTGCTGTGCTGTGTTGTGCTGTGATAGGACCGACCGAAGAACCCCCTCACCGAGCAAGCACAGACAGAGAACTCTGTGCAGTGGGGCTAGCAAGAAACAATTCTCTTGTTTCCTTTTGTTTTTTGACACTTCAGTGTGGGGTGTCTGCGGGGTGATGGATGTTTATCAAAGGACAACCAATCAGATGGCTGCTGTCGTCCACTGCAGGGGCAGGAGGACCTGGCAGACAAGCAGTGTGTACGTACTCTGAGCAGAACTGCAGAGGAATTGTGAAGCCGTCAACATTTTCTTGCATACGTGGCTATCAGAGACAGTCTAGCTGTTGTGTGGTTGCAAAAGTCAGTTACCATCACACTGAACTCCAATGACACAGGGTGACCACCAGACTGCTCTGTAGTGAGTTTTACTCCATATCTGACACATTTCTTTATAATCTTCTTTTGTGGCCTTGACCCCCAGGTTCACGAGAAGACTAATGAGGTGGTGTCCCTCGCATTCTTGCCCCCACCCCCCCTGCGCACCCCCCCCACTGCGTTTGAAGAGCCAGTGGCGGGAGGAGAAGACACGGTGGGGGTCGCTTTCCCGCAGACTGAGCAGCACTGGGCTGAATTCTGACCTCAGCTCCTGTGGGTTGGGCAGGAGGAGATCACCTGGGATACTAGGCAGGAGGTTCTGCTGGACAGTGACTGCCAGGGGCTCCACTGGCAAGAAAGCACCACCCAGAGTGAGCACCTTACCCAGGGCCAAGGACCACCTACTTGGCCTTCAGGAATGAGGCAGCCTTCCCACCATGTCCAAGGTGCCAACAGTCTGGGCCATTACCTTAGCACATCTCCATGGTCCTGTGGAGAGGACTGAGCTTTACCCCATCGTTTGATGTAATCAATTGAAACGGTGAAGGGACCATGGGAGCAGGTGTGGCCCCCACTGCCTCAAACTGCAGAGGTGGAGTGGTCACGAGCAATGCCCATCCCTAACAGAAATGGTTCCTACAATGGAAAGTAAAATAAGTTTAAGGAGGGGGAGATGAATTGAGGTGGGAAAGGGAGAGGAAGGCGAAGGCTGACGGCCCTGACCTTGATGGATTCACATGTTCTTTCGGTGAGTCTTCAGTGGGTAGATATGACTTACCAAAGCCCCTCCTCCCCTCCTTCCTACAGCAAATGGAGATGGAGGATATTCTCTCTCTCTCTCTCTCTCACACACACACACACACACACACACACACACACTCCAGAGGCAGATGGGAATATGGACTTGAGGTCCCAATTTGATCAGACATGATCTCACTAGATGGCGGAACAGGTTAGAGGGGCCAAATGCCCTATTCCTGCTCCTAATTCTAATGTTCTTTTGTCTGTAAGAAAGTTCTCCTCCTCTCAGTCCTGAACAGCTGACCCCTTATTCTCAGACTGCCGCCCTTGGGTTCGACTCCTCAGAGAGGGGAGATATCCTCGCCACATCTACTTTGCCCCACACCCGCATCTCTGCTCTCACCCCTCCCAGACCCACCAGGGGTAGGGTCCCCCATGTCCTCACATTTCATCCCACCAGCTGACGTATCCAACACATCATTCTCCGCCACTTCCACCATCTCCAACGGGACCCCACCACCGAGCACATCTTCCCCTCCCCACCCCTTCCTGCCTTTCGCAGGGACTGCTCTCTACCCAACTCTCTAGTTCACTCCTCCTCTGCCCTCACCCGTCCCAGTCCCACCCCGGGAACTTTCCAGTGTCCCCACCATAGGTGCAATACCTGCCCCTACACCACCCCATCACTTCCATCCAGGGACCCAAACAGTCCTTTCAGGTAAGACAGAGATTCACCTGCACCTCCCTTAATATCATCTACTGCATTCGGTGCTCCAAGTGTGGCCTCCTCTACATTGGTGAGACCAGACACAGACTAGGTGACCATTTCGCAGAACACCTGCGCTCTGTCCGTAACCGTGACCTGCATCTCCCCGTTGCCGGTCACTCCCCCTCCCACACTATCACTGAGATGGCCTCCTCCACTGCCGGGAGAATTCCAAACGCAGGAGGAACAGCACCTCATTGTCCATCTTGGGACCTTACAGCCTAACGGCATGAACATCGAATTCTCCCGCTTTAAATAAACCAACCACAACCCGCTCAACTTACCTCTTCTCTCCTTTCCTTTCCTAGCCCACCTCTCTTTTCTCTCCTCACCATGTTTTTTCTGTCCTTTTCTTCTCACCCCCTCTCCCCACACCACCTGCCTCCATACCTGTGACCCATCCCCCGTTGGGTCTGCTCTCCCCTCCTCCCCCGCACCTGCCCATCACTATCTCTTACCTGCATCTACCTATCACCACCCTGTGCCCACCCCACCTCCCCTCTTTTGTCCACCTATCACTGCTCTGCTTTTCCCTCCTATATATTGGGCTTCCCCTTTTCCTATTTTCAGTCCTGAGGAAGGGTCCTGACACGAAACGTTGACCGCCTGCTTTTCTCCACGGATGCTGCCCGGCCTGCTGAGTTCCTCCAGCATCATCGTGTTTATCGTCTAGATTCCAGAATCTGCAGTCCTTTGTTTCTCTACTTTGTCAAGCTTCTTAGAATCTTGTACATTTCAGTGGGGTCACCTCGCATTCTTCCAGTCCTAAAGAACAATAAGATATAAGATATTTTTTTATTAGTCACATGTACATTGAAACACTCAGTGAAATGCGTCTTTTTGCGTTACTGAGAATGTTCTGGGGGGCAGCCCGCAAGTGTCACCACTCTTCCAGCGCCAACATAGCACACCCACAGCTCCTAACCCGTATGTCTTTGGAATGTGGGAGGAAACCGGAGCACCCGGAGGAAACCCACGCAGACACAGGGAGAATGTACAAACTCCTTACAGACAGTGGCGGGAATTGAACCCGAGTTGCTGGTGCTGTAATAGTGTTATGCTAACCACTACACTACTGTGTCGCCCAGCCTACTCAATCTGGCCCTCCCCCCCCACCTCAGAACCACCCCCCCCTTCCCAGAAACTAATCTGGTGAATGACCCTCTCCTAGCTTGTCACCAGGTGGGAATGTATTGAAATACGGTCCTGTTGCTGTTGCAGAGAGTAGTGGACTCTACCCAATACATCACGGGCACATCCCTCCCCACCACCAGGAGTATCTACAGAAGGCGCTGCCTCAAGAAGGCAACATCCACCATCAAAGATCCCCACCATCTGGGCCGTGCCATCTTCTCACAGCTCCCATCGGGCAGGAGGTACAGAAGCCTGAAGTCCCCACACCACCAGGTTCAGGAACAGCTACTTCCCTTCAACCATCCGGTTCTTGAACCAACCGGCACAACCCTGATCACAGCAGTTTAGCAACACTAGGACCACTTTGCACTAAAATGGACTTGTTTTTTTGTTCTAATTGTGTTCTTTCTTGTAAAAATTGTGTATAATTTGTTTTTCTTGTGAATGCTGCTTATCTGATGCTCTGCGCCTGTGATGCTGCTGCAAGTAAGTTTTTCATTGCACCTGTGCCCACATGTGCTGGTGCAGATGAGAGTAAACTCGACTCTGACTTTGACTCAGCCGACTTGCCTTTCAGAGATTCACTGCTACCACGGCCACAGGAGTAGTGGTGGCTCCTGCTACAGCCCTAAGGCTGTCCCTCCTCCAAGTGTCCCCTCCCCTCCCCATTCACTGAGACTCAGGGTGATGTGAGGAGGAGGAGGAGGTGGTTACTGGGCCCTCGAACCTGTTCCATCATTCAATGAGCTCGTTGGTGATCAGAGTGTAACATCAACTGCATATTCCCATTTACCCACAACCTTTCACCCCCTCACTTACTGACAATCCATCTACCTCTGCCTGAAAATATTCAAAGACTCTGGTTCCACTGCCTGTTGTGGAGGAGAGTTCCAAGGACTCACAACCCTCTGGGAGTGAAAGATTTCACCTGACCTCTGACCACACTTTGGAGTGTTGTGCGCAGTTCTGGTCACCCAGCTGTAGGAAGGACATCATTAAGCTGGAGATGGTATGGAAAAAATTCACGAGGATGTTACTGGGACTGGAGGGCTTGAGTTATAGACACAGACTGGACAGGCTGGGGCTGTTTTCCCTGGAGCATAGGAGGCTGAGAGGTGACCTTGCAGAGGTTCATAAGATTATGAGGGGCATTGATAAGGTGGACGTTCACGGTCTTTATCTGAGGGTAGGGGAGCCTGGAACTAGAGGACACAGGTTTCAAGTGAGAGAGGAAGATTGAAAGGGGACGAGGGAAAGCTTTTCACACAGAAGATGTATGGAACAAACTGCCAGAGGAAGTGGTAAACGCAGGTACAGTTGCAATGTTTACAAGACATTTAGACAGGTACATGACTAGCTCAAGTAGGCAACTTGGTCAGCATGGGTTGGGCCGAAGGGCCTGTTTCTGTGCTGTATAACTCCATGACTCTAAGTGAGTAATTCTTATTGCTTAACAGGAACCCCAAATTCTAGATCCTTCCACAAAGGGAAACATCCTCTCCACATCCACCCTATCAGGACCTCAGGACCTCATAAATTTCTGTAAGTCCCTCTCACTTCTGTAAACTCTGTTTGGCCGGACAGCCAGCCTCTCCTATTGAGACAACCTGCTTGTTCCAGGATTACTCATATTACTTCTCTGAACCACTTCCAAAGCATTACTGTCCCTCCTTAAGTAAGCAGACAACACGTTATGCCTGATGTGGTCTAACCAACACCCCGTATACGTGAAACACAACCTCTCTTCTTTTGTGTTCAATTCCCCCAGCTATAAACAGCATTCTGACAGCTTTCCTCATCACTTGTATACCAGCCTTGTGTGAATCATGCACTGAGACACCCACACCTCTCTGCATCCCACAGCTCTGCAATCTCTCACCATTTTGTTAATCCGACTTGTTTTTATTTTTCCAGCCAAGGTAAACAATTTCACATGTTCCCACATAATTCTCCATTGGCCAGATCCTTGTCCACTCCCTACCCTGCACTATCCCTCTCTCGTCTCATGTCCTCTTCACAACTTACTTTCCCACCTGTCTTTGTATCTTCAGCAAATTTAGCAACCATGCCCTCTGTGCCTTCATCCAAGACCTTTATATCAGTTATAAAATATGATGCCCCAGCACCACTCCCTGTGGCACACCGTTCACTGTAACATGCCGACCCAGAAAAAGACCCCTTTATCCCTCTGCTGTCTCCTGTTCATCAGCCAATCTTCCATCCACATCAACATCAGCATGTTACCTCCCACAGCACAAGCGATGGTCTTTGAGACAACAGCTCATCAAGTGCCTTCTGCTGATCTAAATATGGTCTCTCCACTCGTTCTCCTTTATCCACAGCACCTGTTTATTTATTTAAGGAATGCTATAAATTGACCAAGCATGATTTCCCTGACACAAAACCATGGTAACTTCAGCTGACTACCTTGAATATTTCTAAGTGTTCTGCTTTGGTGTCTTTAATAATAGCTTCTGACAGTTTCCTACATCGTGTTGTTAACTGGCCTGTCGTTTCCTGCTCTCTGTCTCCCCTTTCTGAACACAGGAGTTATGTTGCTATTTTCAATCATAGGACCATAGAACAGTACAGCACAATACAGGACCTTCAGCTCACAATGTTGTGCCGACCTTTAGACCTCGCCTAAGAACATCTAACCCCTTCCTCCCACATATCCTTCTATTTTAAATTCCTCCATATGCTTATCTAGTAATCTCTTGAATTTGATCAACGTACCTGCCTCCACCACCACCCCAGGCAGTGCATTCCATGCCCCAACCACTCTCTGGGTAAAAAACCTCCCTCTGATATCTCCCTTGAATTTCCCACCCATTACTTTAAAGCCATGCCCTCTTGTATTGAGCATTGGTGCCCCAGGAAAGAGGCGCTATATTTTGTACACCTCTATCATGTCTCCCCTCATCCTCCTTCTCTCCAAAGAGTAAAGCCCTAGCTCCCTTAGTCTCTCCTCATAAGGCCTACACTCTAATCCAGGCAGCATCCTGGTAAATCTCTGCACCCTTTCCAACACTTCCACATCCTTCCTATAATGAGGTGACCAGAACTGGACACAGTACTCTAAGTGTGGTCTAACCAGAGTTTTGTAGAGCTGCATCATTACCTCGCGGCTCTTAAACTCGATCCTACGACTTATGAATGCTAACACCCCATAAGCTTTCTTAACTACCCTATCCACCCGTGAAGCAACTTTCAGTGATCTGTGGATATGAACCCCCAGATCCCTCTGCTCCTCCACACTATCCAGAATCTTGCCATTAACTTTGTACTCCGCCTTGGAGTTTGTCCTTCCAAAGTGTACCACCTCACACTTCTCCGGATTGAACTCCATCTGCCACTTCTCAGCCCAGCTTTGCATCCTATCAATATCCCTCTGCAATCTTCGACAGTCCTCCACACTATCCACAACACCACTGACCTTTGCATCATCGGCAAACTTGCCAACCCACCCTTCTACCCCCTCATCCAAGTCATTAATAAAAATCACGAAAAGTAGAGGTCCCAGAACTGATCCTTGTGGGACACCACTAGTCGCAGCCCTGCAATCTGAATGCACTCCCTCCACCACAAACCTCTGCTTTCTACAGGCAAGCCATTTCTGAATCCACACGGCCAAGCTTCCCTGGATCCCCTGCCCTCTGACCTTCTGAAGAAGCCTACCTTGTGGAACCTTGTCAACTGCCTTACTAAAATCCATGTAGACCACATCTACTGCACTACCCTCATCAATCTGCCTGGTCACCTCCTCAAAGAATCCTATCAGGCTTGTGAGACATGATCTGCCCTTCACAAAGCCATGCTGGCTGTCCTTGATCAGACCATGATTCTCTAAAAGGTGAAAGGGGAAAGGTTTAGGGGCAACATTAGAGGGAACTTCTTCACTCAAAGAGTGGTGGGAGTGTGGAATAGGCTGCCATCTGACGTGGTAAATGCTGGCTCGCTCTTAACTTTTCAGAATAAATTGGATAGATACATGGACGAGAGACGTCTGGAAGGGTATGGGCTGGGGGCAGGTAGATGGGACTAGCAGAATAATGTTTCGGCACAGACTAGAAGGGCTGAATGGCCTGTTTTCTGTGCTGTAGCTTTCTATGGTTCTATGGTTCTAAATGCTCATAGGTCCTATCTCTAAGAATCCTTTCCAACAGCTTGCCCACCACAGATGTAAGGCTCACTGGTCTATAATTCCCTGGACTATCCCTACTACCTTTTTTAAATAAAGGGACAACATTTCCCACCCTCCAATCCTCCGGTACTATTCCCGTGGACAATGAGGACTCAAAGATCCTAGCCAACAGTTCAGCAATCTCCTCCCTCACCTCGTGGAGCAGCCTGGGGAATATTCCGTCAGGCTCCGGGGACTTATCTGTCCTAATATTTTCTAACAGCTCCAACACATCCTCTCTCTTGATATCTACATGCTCTAAAACATTACCCTTACCAACACTGTCCTCAGCGTCATCAAGGCCCCTCTCCTTGGTGAATACTGAAGAGAAGTATTCATTGAGGACCTCACCCACTTCCACAGCTTCCAGGCACATCCTCCCACCTTTGTCTCTAATTGGTCCTACCTTTACTCTAGCCATCCTGCTGCTCTTCACATGTGAAAAAAGCCTTGGGGTTTTCCTTAACCCTACACGCCAAAGTCATGTCCCCTTCTTGCTCTCCTCAGCCCCTTCTTGTTCCTTCCTGCTACCCTATATTCCTCATGAGCCCTGTCTGATCCTTGCTGCCTACACCTTATGTATGCTGCCTTCTTCTTCCTAACTAGATGTTCCACCTCTCTTGTCACCCATGGTTCCTTCACCCTGCCATTCTTTCTCTGCCTCACCAGGACAAATTTATCCCTAACATCCTGCAAGAGATTCTGGAACAATGACCACATCTCCATGGTACATTTCCCTTCAAAAATGTCATCCCAATTTACACTTGCAAGTACTAGCCTTATAGCCTCATAATTTGCCTTTCCCCAATTAAATACCTTCCTGTCCTCTTTTCTCCTATCTTTGTCCATGACAATGCTAAGGGTTAGGGAGCAGTGGTCACTGTCCCCCAAATGCTCACTCACCGAGAGATCTGTCACCTGACCCGGTTCATTACCTAATACTAGATCTAATATGGCATTCCCTCTAGTCGGCCTGTCAACATACTGTGACAGGAATCCATCCTGGACACACTTAACAAACTCTGCCCCATCTCAACCTTTAGTACTAAGCAGGTGCCAATCAATATTTGGGAAGTTGAAGTCTCCCATGTTAACAATCCTGTTATTCTTGCACCTTTCCAAAATCTTCCTCCCAATCTGCTCTTCAGTATCCCTGCTGCTACCAGGGGGCCTATAGAATACTCCTAGTAGAGTAACAATCAGTGGAACCTTCCCAGAGTCCAAAGAATTTTGGAAAATTAAAATTAACACATCGACTCTCACTGGTCATTTCCTTTAAGGACCCGTGATGAAAGCCATTGGGACCTGGAGATCTGTTCCATAATTTTTCTGGGTTCCTCCCAGTCCCTGATTTACAGCTGGTTCTGGGACGTATCCTGTAGAGTGAAGACTGACACAAGATATCTGTTTAATTCCTCAGCTTTCTCCCTGTTTTCCATTTTGAATTCCCCCAGACTCACTTCCAATGGGACCATGGCTCATTATCTCTTTCATTTAGTCTTTCATTAACACTTTCATTTAGTTTCAGCATCGTGTTTGGAGGAGACATTGTGGGCCAAAGGGCCTATTCCTGTGCTGCACTGTTCTGTTTTCTGTCTCAAGGACCTTCTGTTGTCAGCCCTTACATTTGTGGCTTGCATTGTTGTATTCTCTACTTCTTCCTTCCTTACCAATCTTTTACTCATCTCTGCTCTCTATTATCTCTGCCTGACCTTCCAAGCTGCTACTTATCATTATGACACTTGTTCCCCTTCAGTTTCTGCCCTCCCTGCCTGTTCATTGGAAGTTGGACCACTCGTTTTCAGAGAGTTCACTGTGGATCAACTCTGTATTGAATTCACCACTGTTCTTCTACACTGCACTGTCACAGGATGTGGTGGAGTAAATGTTCCAATGAGTACCGCATCACAGCACAGGTAAATGCAGGTGAAAGCCAACCACTTCCTATTGTGATAAGTTTAAGCCCCTGCTGAACAAGAGATTTCAGGATGTAACCTGAACCTCTGCTGAAGGTTAACCCAAAAGTGGATGAGGTGGCTGAGCCAGCCTGAAAGAGGAGGTTTTATTGAGAGTTGGCAGGAGAGACAGGTTATTCATCCCTGAAGCCTTCTCAACTCTGATTGGATGCCTTCCAGGAAATTTCATCACATGGCCACCCACATCCACCAACCCCACCTTCCCCTCTCTGAGCAGTCTGTCCATCTGCATGGAGTCCTGCCTGTCTGTAGCCAGTCAGAAATTCAGCACGTTCTTCCTTAAATTGGTTAATAGCCAAGAATCCTGCATTTTCCATTTCCAAGATCCTTAATTACCAATAACATACAAACCGGGGGCCAGCCTCAAAATTAGGAGTCGCTCATTTGGAACTAAGAAGAAATCTCCTCAGACAGCGACAGGACGGCTGTGGAGGCTCCACCACTGAGTCTCTCCAAAACTGGGATCAAGGGATTTTTTGGAATGTAGGGAATTCAGGAAAATGGGGTAAGTGAAAAGACCCTCCACAACCTTACTGATTGGCAGAGCGGGAATAGAAGGGTGAATACTTCCTCCTGCTTTTATTTCTTATATTCTTGTGTTCTTAAAATTAAACCAACAATGAGCTGAATTTCACCTTTGGCTCAGTACAATTCACCAGCCTGTTTAAATTCCACCAATCACCTTTCCCTTTCAAGAGAAGAACATGAAGCAGCCTATTGATTGGCTGTTGCCTGGGAGAAATCTCACCTATTGGCAGCAGTTTACATGACATTAATCCTTCATTCCTGAAAGGCATGTCGATCAAAGAATGCTGCCAGTCCCAAAGCTCCTTCCCACCCCGTGGACACTCCATAATATGGCACAGAACAGGGTCGTTAAACCAATCAGGTTCATGGCAGCCAAAGTCGGCATTCAGATCCTCCCATTCCAAGAAAACCAAGACAGTTGCAGTCTTTTCCCCAGGGTAGAGGAGTCTAAAACTAGAGGCCAGAGGTTTAAGGTGAGAAGGGAAAGATTTAAAGAGGATCTGAGGGGCAAGTTTGTTAACACAAAGAGTGGTGGGTATATGGAATGAGCTGCCAGAGGAAGTGGTAGAGGCGGGTACAATTACAGTGTTTAACAAACATTTAGACAGCTACATGGTTAGGAAATATTTAGAGGGATAAGGGCCAAATGCAGGCAAATGGGATTAGTGTAGATGGGCATGTTGGTTGGCATGGACAAGTTGGGACAAAGGGCCTGTTTCTGTGTTATATATCTCTATGGGTCTATGAATTACATTCCCAAAACCAGGGACACAGTTTTCATCCCAACCCTGCTAATGGAGGCACTATTTGGTTTCAGCCCCAAGTTCCCTTTGGAGAGGCTTTTTGTTGACTGGTGTGACCTGATCCTAACAGCTTCCTGACAAAACGTTGGGGTTAAAATTGACTCTGCCCGGTCATTGTGAGATTGTGCTCTCATAGTTGAACAGCTATCACCTGAAGATTAAACTAAAAATTCAGAGACACAGGAGACTGCAGATGCTGGAATCTGGAGCAAAAATCAAACTGATGGAGGAACTCAATGGGTCAGGCAGTATCTGTGGGGAGAGAGGATGGTCAATGTTTCAGGTTGAGACCTTTTAACAACTGTTTTGTGTGGCGTACCTACTGTCAGGATGTTAGCAGTGTGTGGAGCTGATCACTGAATCCCCTCACGCAGTCTGCGGACACAGTCCCTGTCACAGCAATAAACAGTGGTGACAAGCTGCTTTTTGTACTGGAATATAAGGAGGTGTTTCTCAGGGGCTGGTGTGTTAATTACTTGGTGTCCAAGGTCCAGCAAAATGATTGTATTCTAAACATTCGGTATGGCAACTGCTCTGCCCAGGACTGCAAGGAACTGCAGAGAGTTGAGGACACAGTTTAGCACATCACGGAAACCAGTCTCCCCTCCATAGCCTCTGTCTATACCTCTCGCTGCCTTGGTAAAGCAGCCAGCAAAACCAAAGTCCCCACCCACCCTGGACTTTCTCTCTTCTCCCCACTCTGATCAGGCAGAAGATACAAAAGCCTGAAAGCATGTACCACTAGGCTCAGGGACAGCTTCTATCCCACTGTTATAAGACTATTGAATGGTCCCCTAGTATGATAAGATGGACTTTGACCTCACAATCTACCTTGTTGTGACCTTGCACCTTACTGTCTACTTGCACTGCACTTTCTCTGTAGCTGTTACACTTTATTCTGCATTCTGTTATTCTTTTACCCTGTACTACCTCAAGTACTGTGCAATGAATTGATCTGTATGAATGGTGTGCAAGACAAGGTTTTTCACTGTACCTTGGTACATGAGACAAAAATAAACCAATTCCCAGGGTAACCAATTCTGTTTCCGATGTGCCTGGTTGGCCTGTAGCTGGAAGATTACTTCCAAGTTGCAACCCTCTTCTTGGTTACTTTTAACTCTTCACATTGGAATCAGAATTTCTGATGGGGGAAACCATTCTCATATTTTCTCACAGCATGGAAAGAGGCCATTCAGCCCATTGATGCTTTGCTTTCAGAGGAATCAGAATCATTCCCCAACCTGTAAACCTCTTCTCTCTCACTGCCAATTACCACCCTGATTCTCACATTGCACATAGGGCAACTTACAGTGGCCCATTAACCTATCAACCAATATGTCACAGGGGAAACCAATGTAATCACAGGGAGAAGGTGCCAACTCCACACAGACAGCGCTGCAGGATTGAGCTGGGGACTCTGGCACTGTCAGGTAGCAGCTCTAACTACTGTGCCACTGCGCTGCCCCATTGTGCAATGGTGCTAATTTGCTTTTCTAATCCTAGCCTTTTTAACTGATGTTTCACTGTGGTAAAACACTCACTGGTCTAATGACCGCTGTTCAATAACAATTCTTTGTTTTTCTCTGTCTGCTTGTTCACTCTTTGACAAGCAGCGCAAACATTCTTTCATTATTTATCAAAATCTTTCCGACGTACTTCATGAGACCACCCCCTCTTTTACCCTGATTCTTTCTGTCAACAAATCCTTTTTTTGAAATTTTTCTTCACAGCCGTAATCCTCACTGATTGTTCAATGAGCTGCAATCCTCACGACTGTTTCCATAACTGGGGTTTCTGCAATGTTGCCTGATGCAAGTTCACCATTCTCAGTGTTGGGCCCTATTCCCCATCCGCTACCTGCGGCCACCTGCACGCTGATATCTCTGCCCCACATCCCCTACTCTTCGCTAGAAATCCCCCACTTCACATCTTTCTATGTTAAACTGCCTGTCTCTCGGCTGCCCTCTGTTAGTGAGTGTAATCAATTGGTGAAGGTGGACACATTGGGAGTTGCCACTTCTCCCAGCTAAAGGGATGTTTAACGTGCAGTCAGACTGAATAACAACACATCACAGCTAAATTTCTTTAGAAGTGGGAAATCATATTATGTGGGAGCAGAGGGCTGGTATGAAGGTACTTGTTGTTTGTCAAGCTCTTCCTGTTATTTCATCTGTGCCTTGGGAGAAGAAAGCAAGTTACCCCACCAAGCTGCTGTTGCTGCATATTCTCGCTATCTTAACCACCTGTGCCACTGACATCAAACACCCGTCTTCTGCACACAGTCTCAAATGTGAATATCAAACAGACTTCTGCACAGAGACATGAGCTGCAGAGAATCATTGTTTAACGTACTAGTTAGCAGGACATCAAAGATTCAACAAATGAACTGCATTATCTATGAACCGTGGATGTAAGGGATCAAAGCTCGCAAAAACTGTATCTGCAAGGAAATTAACCAAGGAAGAGAGATATGTTCTATAGGGCCTTCTGTGGCCTCAGAACATCTCAAAACAATTCACAGCTAACAAATACACTTATTGAACTGTCAGAAATATGTTAACCAACCCGTGAAGCCCACTTCCCTTGAATGAATAAAAACTAAACAATTTTGACAGAGCAAGATTCCACAAACAGCAAGTTTCTAAGAGCTAGGTTGTGCGATGAACATTGATGCCAGGACACTAGAGGCACTGGGAGAATTCCCCTGCTCTTAGAGGATGTAACCATGGGATCTTCACTTGAGACAGCAGGTGGGTCCTGATTTAATGTTTCATCAGAAAGGTGGTGCTGTAATTTCAGTTGAGTGTAGAATGGGAGCACAAGACAGCAGAGATATGTTTTAATGTTAAGAATGAAGAAATGGAAACATGGACTTGCCACTTGGAGGAGTTGATTCATGTGTTTGATGGTGAGTGGCTCCATAGAGAAAGCAGCTGGTAACAATGGGCATGGAGTCACCTTGACAAAAAGAACACAGAGTAATGCAGCAACAAGGAGACACTCACTGACCTCACACTTTACCAGAGAACAATCCCATCAGTCCCACTCCTCATAGAGCATAGAACATTACGGCACAGTACAGGTCCTTCGGCCCACGATGTTGTGCCGACATTTTATGCAGCTCTAAGATCTATCTAACCCTTCCCTCCCAACATAGCCCCCTATTTCTCTATCATTCATGTGTCTATCTAAGAGTCTCTTCAATGTCCCTAATGTATCTGACCCCACAACCTCTGCTGGCAGTGCATTCCACACACCCACCACTCTCTGTGTAAAACACTTACCCCTGACATACCCCTCATATCTTCCTCCAGTCACATCAAAATTATGTCCCCTCATGTTTGCCATATGGGCTGATGTCTCAGAGATGGAAATGAAGTGCTACGCACAGCTGATGACTGACCACACTCATATCCCATTGATTACTTTCTCCTTCAAGAATTTATCCATTCCCCCATGAAATCAATGATAAAATCTGGTGATCAGTGGAGGGAAAGGTGGGGAGTCGTTGCTAACATTTTGTAAAACACCTGGTGGACCTCAGCTGGATACACACCTTCAGGAAAGGGTGAACGTTTGGAGAACAGTCCTGTGGAATGGTCCCAGGACTTAGCGATTCAGCTCTGCCGTGTGGGTGAGGAAGCTGGCTTTTTTCTTCAGGCAGAGGAGGTTACAGACAGATGTAATGGAAGGTTCGAGGTCATGAAGGGCTTTGTTCGAGTGTCAGGAGGAACTGTTCCCATTGGCTGGTTATACTCACCAATCAACAGCTCCTGGGGAGTCAGGGAAGTTGGGACTGGTTAGTTGTAGAGGTTCCCAGGGCTTTTACTCATGGCCTGATTGGGCCAGATGGAGCCAATGTCTGACAGGGCAGGAAGGGACCTCCAGGTTCAAATCAAAACATAAAATGTTAGAAATATGCAGCAGGTCAGCCAGAGTCTGTGGAGAGAGAAACGGTCAACATTTCAGGTGAGAAAGTGAGGGTTAAGTTGCAGAGAGGAGGTGGGGTGGAGAGAACAGAGTTACTGTGGTGAGGGAGGCCAAGGTTGTCCAGGTATATCTCAGAGATGGAAATTAACTGTTACTCACCGCTGATGTCTGACTACTGCCTCCTTTGAGCCTGCTTCACCTATAGGAGGACCAGAAGGCAGGCAGGGGGATGTGGAAGTTAAATGTCAAGCAGCTGACCCAGAGAACATCGAGGAACTAAAGAGGGATTACACAGATTGGAGCCTCAATGATCATCTTCAGATCCAAGGCCGCTTTGTGGAACAGGATGAGACGTGCTCTGAAAGGTTCACAGGGGGAGCTCTGTGATCCACAGCCTTAAGGAAGATGATGGCTCAGTAACATCCTCGCAGACAGACAAACTGAAGATCTGCAGATTCTTCTATGCCAGTCTATATGACAGTAAGACCACAGACAGCACAGCCTCCCAGAACTTCCTGTCCTTTATCGCAGAGGTGCTAGATGACAGCAAGCGGGAGAGTCTGGATCAGCCACTGTCCCTGGAGGAGCTGACTGGCTCCATCCGTTCCCTTGGCATGAATAAAACTCCCGGAAATGACGGTTTACTGGCAGATTTGTACTTGGCTCTGTGGAACTGGATGGACCCTGACCTGCTGGAAGTGGACAACGCTGTGCTTCTGGCTTGGCAGCATGTCAGACTCCATGAGCAAGGGCATCATCACCCTCATCGACAAGCAGAAGGGGGAGAGGGAGGACATCAGGAATTGAAGACCCATTTCATTGTTGAATGTGGACTGTAAGATCCTGTCCAAGGCCATCACCAACCGGGTCAAGTCTGCTCTGGGACAGGTGATCCACCCAAACCAAATCTGTGCTGTACCTGGCAGAAAAATCTCTGACAGCCTTGCACTGCTCAGGGATACCATCACCTACTGTATGTGAGGGGTAGGTGCCTGCCTGGTCAGCTTGGACCAGGAGAAGGCCTTCAACAGAACATCAGGCACATACATGATGGACGTATTCTCCAAAATGGGTTTCGGGGAGGGAATCAGAAAGTGGATCCAACTGCTCTACACAGACATCCGTAGTGCAGTCCAAATCAATGGGTGGGAGACAGATAATTTCCCCATCAGGTCTGGAGTCAGGCAGGTTTGTTCACTCTCCCCTGTCTTTTTGTATGCTGCATAGAACCTTTTGCCGAATCCATCAGGAAAGACGAGAGCACAAGAGGGGTGACGTTGCCAGGCAGTGGAGGCACACAATGCAAAACCTCCCTGTACGTGGATGATGTCACCGTCTTCTGCTCGGACCTACGGTCAGTTCGCAGATTGATCAGCATCTGCAACCAGTTCGAGTTGGCATCGGGGGCTGGAGTCAACTACAGGAAGAGCAAGGCCGTGCTCTTCAGTAACTGGCCCGATCCAACGCCCCTTTCACCGTCAGGTCCGACTACCTGAAGGTGCTGGGGGACTGGTTCGGAGGGGCTGAGGTGTGTAACAGGAATTGTCTGGAGCAGATTGGGAAGGCCAAACAAAAATTGGGTCTGTGGAAACGGCGTTCTCTGTCAATAACTGGGAGGAACATAGGACGTAGAACATTACAGCACAGTACAGGCCCTTTGGCTCACAATGTTGTGCCGACATTTTATCCTGCTCTAAGATCTATCTAACCCCTCCCACATCGCCCCCATTTCTCTATCATTTGTGTGGCTACCTAAGAGTCTCTTAAATGTCCCTAATGTATCTGTCCCCACCACCTCTGCTGGCAGTGTGTTCCGCGCACCCACCACTCTCTGTGTAAAACACTTACCCCTGACATCCCCCTTACATCTTCCTCCAATCACTTTAAAATTATGTCCCCTCGTGTTAGCCATTGTTGCCCTGGGAAAAAGTCTCTGACTGTCCACTCGATCCACTCGATCTACTCGATCTCTTCTCAAGATGCCTCTTATCATCTTGTCATCTTGTACACCTCTATCAAGTCATTAGATGCGATGTGCTCTCAGGGCTGCTGTACTTGGCGCAGGTGTGGCCTGTTCCTCGCTCCTCTGCCTCAGCGATCACCTGAGACGTCTTCCAGTTTATCTGGGGGTCCAAGATGGAGCGAGTCTGATGGGTCACGCTGCACAAGTCCCCATGAGTGGAGGCAAAGTGTACCCAATGTTGCCCTCATCCTGATGACCTCCTTCATGTGTGGCTGTATCAGTCAGTGTGTGGACCCCAAGTACATGGGCACCAAGTGTCACTACATGCCAAGGTTCTACCTGCCCCCGGTATTGTGGAGGATGGGCCCGGCCCCTCTACTGCTCAACGCCCCAGTCGGCTGGACGTTGCTGAACTACCTGTCCTTTGTGGAAGAGTTCTTCCTAGCAAACACCTTTGACCGTAAGTCCATCAAGCAGTAGTCAGCGTGGAACGTCCTGCAGACACTGCTGGACAGCGACGCTGTGGATTCTGGGGGTTTGTTCCTTGAGCAAACGGTCCAAACCATCTGGCAGAATGCCTCGTCGCCAGATCTGACCAACAAGCACAAGGATCTCGCTTGGCTGGCAGTGAGAGGTGCCCTCCCAGTCAGAGCTTTCCTCTACAGGCAACACATCATCCCCAATGTACGCTGCCCTCGGGACAGCTGCGGTGGGGAGGAGGCAGTCACCCACCTCTTTGCAGACTGTGGATTTGTTCAGAGGGTGTGGAGACGGATGCACGGGTCGGTGTCCCGGTTCATCCCCAGCAGCTTGTGAAGGACACCCTTTGATCTGCCCGAAACTTGTTGGTCTCCCAACAGAGCGAGGTGTCCATCAGGGAACGCTGCTGACTGGCACAGTCCCAGCTTCAGGAGTCTGTGCTGAGGGACACACTGAAGCTCGGTGCAGCCAATGCAAAGGCTCTGTGAGGAGGGTCCACAGTCTGGGCTCCTTCTGCTACTGCACACGGAGGGGCAGAGTCGGGGGAGGGGGGAAGCCCCTTGAACAATGAAAGGGGATCACCTCAGGGAGAAATGTGAGTGGCAGTGGTGCTGTGTTTGTGTGTTGTTTTCTCTTTAAAGTTTTACACGACTGAATGTAACGACCATGAACGTTAAGGTTTTGTTTATTGCACTGGGTTCTTCCTTTGCATGTATTTTTATTATGAATAAAGTTTATTTTTGAAATAAGAAAATGTTGAGGTGTAAATAAACCGCACGAGTCCAGATGTCTGCTCAGAGTGGATAGAATCTCAGCAAAAGGCAGTGATTTTTACCAAAATAAGGTCTTTTTTTGCTGCAGGTGTGCATCTTGCGATCAGAGCTGCCTGACTTTCAGGCTTTTCTCCAGTAGCTGAGAGAGCTGAAGTTAACCTGCTCAAGCCGGCAAACCCACACATTACACACACAGGCAGAGGACTCAACACCCTGGGACAGTGTCTGCCATCTTTCTGAACATGGGTAGTTCTGTGCTTATAGACTCTGCAGACTGGAGAGGGGATGCTGGTCAGGGTTTAAATCAAGTTTACCCTGCCTGAGGTTGTGGAGCAGACGTCTGTGGAGAACTCTTTCACTGATTCATTTCCATATCTGAGAAACATCTAAAGTATTTGAGTGAGCCAGACAGCCTTGGCTTCCCCCATCGTGGTCACTCTGTTCTCTCGTACTTTCTCACTATTTTAGTTCTGACAAAGTATCTGGACTCCGAAACATTGACTCTTTCTTTCTTCACAGAAAAATGTGAAGTGTCTCAATGACTCGACTCTGAAGGTTGAGTTCATCCCCTGAGGTCCCCACCTACTCCCTCACTGATGACTGTCCCAGTACTGGCAGGAGTCCGTGTTCACTCTGTGGATTTCCAGATTCATCTTCACCCTGCCCTCAGTTGCCCTTATCTTCAGCCTGTGGGGTTTATACACCACCTCCAATGCAGGGCTGTGGAGTCAGAGAGTCACAGAGTTGTACAACATAGAAACAGGCCCTTCAGCCCATTGTGTCTGTGCCGACCACCATACCCATCTATACTAATCCCACCCGCCTGCATTAATTCCATCTCCCTCTACGCCTGGCTCATTCACGTACCTGTCCAGGTGCCTCTTAAATGTTGTTCCTGTTCCTGCCTCCACCACCTCCCCTGGCAGCTCATTCCAGTTATCAGCTACACTGTGTGTGAAACATATACCCCTCAGGTCCCTGTTAAACCTCCTCCCTCTCACCTTAAACCTCTGCCCTCTAGTTTCAAACACCCCTCCCACACAGGCAGAGGACTTTGGGGAACCCTTGGGGAACAGGTTCTGGATATCTCCCCTATCCGTGCCTCTCTATATAACCTCTCACCTCTTAGCCTCCTTCACCCCATAGAAAACAGACCCAGCTGTCCAGTTTCTCCTTCCAACTCAAGCCTTCCAGTCCAACGTACTTGTGAACCTTTCTGCACCCCCTCTAGTTTAACCACCTCCTTCCTGTAGTGGAGGCAGGAACAGGAACAACATTTAAGAGGCATCTGGACAGGTAGTTGAATGAGCAGGGCAGAGAGGGAGATGGAATTAATGCAAGTAGGTGGGATTATTATAGATAGGTGCAATGGTCAGCATAGATGTGGTGGGCCGAAGGGCCTGTTTCTATGCTGTACACCTCTGTGACTCTATGATGCCATACCTCTGGATTGGGGACCAGAATTGCCCACAATTCTCCATGTGTGGCCTAACCAATGTTGTGCACAATCTCCCAACTCATTGCCTCAGCCAATGAAGGCAAGCATGCCATACGCCTTCTTCATCACCCTGTCTAGCTGCCTTGCTGCTTTCAGGGAGCTCTGTACCTGTACCTCAACATCTCTCTGTTCAACAATATTCCCAAGAGCACGACCATTCACTGTGTACATTCTGCCCTGGTTTAACTTCCCAAAATATATCACATTGCACTTTGCTATGTTAAATTCCATCTGCCATTTCATTGCCCACTTTGCCAGATGTTCTACATCCTGTTGTAACCTTAGACAACCTTCATTACTGTTCACTATACCACCAATTTTAGTGTCATCCATAAATGTACTGACCATGCCAATGACATTCTCATCCAAATCGTGAATATATATGACAAACAACAGTGGATCCAGCACTGGATCCACAGTGGATCCCTGCAACACACCACTGCTCACCAACCTGAAAAACAACCCATCACTGCCACCTTCTGCCTCCTGTCACCAAGCCAATTTTGTATCCAATTGGCTAGCTCACTCCAGATCCCATGTGATCTCAGCTTCCAGACCAGCTTACCAAGGACCTTGTCAAAGGCTTTGTTTTAACGTCCATGCAGACAACACCTACTGCCCTGTCCTCATTAGTTCTCCCAACCACCTCTTCAAAAAACTCAGTCAAATTCATGAGACACTATTTCCCACACACAAAGCATTGCTGACTATCCCTAATCAGTCCATCATGCCTTTTCAAATGCAGATGAATCCTGTCTCTCAGAATTCCTTCCAATAACTTTCCCAGCTCAGAAAACTGGAGCGACTCTGACTAATTACACAGTTTATGAGCTTCCTCCACTGTTGGAATAATGTCCAACTCTGTATTGGCTTCAGATCACTTGGAGATTACAGGCCTTTCAGCCCCTCAGCTCGGCGTTGGTCTTTCCGCTTGACTCTACTCTCCCCCAGTCACCATCTTCCCTTATCCCTCTCTCCTCTGTGTGTTTATCCAGCTTCCCCTTAAACCCATCTCTGTTGTTCCCCTCGAGCCCTCCTGTGGGAGTGAGTACCAGCTTCTCCTCCTTCCCGGCCCAAACTCTCTGTTAGATTCAGAAGTGTTGTCCACGTTTATGTTCTCTGATAGAAACTTTTCTGTTCTACTCTAACTGACCCTTCCCCGCTGTTGAACTCCTCGATCAGGTGATCCCTCATTGCCTCAATCTCCGGTTAGAGAAAGTCCTCCACTGTTTTCCTTAAAGTCTCACTTCTGCTTTTATTTTCACCCTACATTTTTGCACCTTCACCATCCCTTTGAGGCCATAAGTGTAAAATGCGCCAGGTCTGGTTTAATGTTCCTTTCGAATGTAAAGAACTCCCCTGCTTTTGATAGAGGACAAAACGTTGGCAAAGGGAGTATGGTGTGGGAAAACGGGAAGTTATTCATTGTGGAAGGAGAGACAGAAAAACAGAATTATTTAAATGGAAAACTGTTTCAGAAAGCTGCAAAATAGAGTCATAGTGTCATCGAATTGTATAGCACAGAACCGGGCCCTTTAGCCCAACCCATCCATGCCAACCATGATATCCATCTTGACTAGTCCCATTTGCCTGCATGAGGCCTGAATCCCCTTTCCTATACAAGTACCTGTCCAAATGTTGTATTATATCTGCCTCCACCACTTCCTCTGGCAGCTCGTTTCAGATAACCACCACCCTCTGTGTGAAAAACTTACCCTCCATTACATTTCTCCCATCTCACCTTAAACCTTTGTACTAGACCGTCACCGTAAGACCATAAGATATAGGAACAGTATTAGGCCATTCGGCCCACCGAGTCTGCTCCACCATTCAATAATGGCTGATTTTTTCTTCAACCCCATTCTCCCACTTTCTCCCCATAACCCTTAACCCCCTCACCAGCACAGACCCTATCGACCTCTGCCTTAATTACACCCAATGACTTGGCCTCCACAGACGTCTGTGGCAACAAATTCCACAGACTCACCACCCTCTGGGACATCCCTTTATTCTGAGGCTGTGCCCTCGGATTCCAGACCCTCCCACTAACGGAAACATCCTCTCCACATCCACTCTGTCCAGGCCTTTCAGGATCCAGTGGGTTTCAGTGAGATCTCCCCTCATCTTTCTGAACTCCACCGAGTACAGGCCCAGAGACATCTGCTCTGGAGGAGTCTAGAGCAACACACAAAGGAGCTGGAAGAACTCAGTGGGGCAGGCAGCATCTATGAAGGGGAATGGACAGTTAACGTTTCGGGTCGAGACCCTTCATCGGGACTGGAAAGAAAGAAGGGAAATAGTTCCTTCAGCTGCTTTCTGTGTTGGTCCTGGTTTCCAGCGTCTGCAGTCTCTTGTGCCTCTGGAGGGCTCTACTCGCTTTAGACTCCTCCACCTCAGGGAAAAAGACTCTATCTACCTTTCCGCAAGGTAACGTTGCAGGTCTATAGATCTCTGGTTAGACCATACTTAAGAGTATTTGTCACCTGATTATAGGAAGGATGTGAAAGCTTTAGAGAGGGTGCGGAGGAGATTTACCAGTAAGCTGCCTGGGTTAGAGAACATGTTTTATGAGGGAAAGGTTGCATGAGTTAGGGCTTTTCTCTTTGGAGCGGAGGAGGATGAAAGGTGACTTGATAGAGGTGCATAAGATCATGAGGGGCATAGATAGAGTGGGCAGCCAGCACCTTTTCCCCAGGGCAATACCAGAGGACATCTGTTTAAGGTCAGAGGAGGAAAGTTCAGGGGAGATAGCTGAGGTAAGTTTTTTACACAGAGAGTTGTGGGAGCCTGGAACACACTGCCGGGGGTGGTGGTAGAGGCTGATACAATCAGTACACTTAACAGACAGTTAGGTAGGAATGTGGATGTAAGAGAAGTGGAGGGTTATGGGCTGTGTAGGAGGGAAGGTTTAGATTGATCATGGAGTAGGCTTGGCACATAATCTGGGCCAAAGGGCCTGTACTGTGCTGTACTGTTCTATGTTCTATGTTTACTTGTAAACCCAGTGGACAATCGAGGGAAACTTTCCCCAGAGATGGGGGGCAGGGTGGGGTGGGAACGTGGGACTCCCTCCCACAGGAAGGGGGCAGGGTGAGTAGTGGGGAAGGACTGAAGGAGAAACTGGATAAACACAAAGGGAAGGGAGAAATAAAAGGAGGTGGAGATGGGGGGAGGTTGAGAGGAGTGGGTGTGGAACGGGCATTTTGAGCTGTATGCATGTCTTTAATATTTACTTTATGATGTCTTTAATGTGTTTTTAATGTGCACCTCACTGATTTTTTGAAGTTGTTTTGTCTCAGAGCCAAGGCTGCTCTGCATTGCTACTCTTGGCTCCTGTCACCTGGCCTGTGGCTGACTGCCTGATCAAAGGCAGACAAGAGCACAGCTTTGTACACAGCACAGCCCTCCGACAGGTTACATCTCCACTCCACGGAGTTCTCGAGGCAGAAAGTAAGAAAAACAAAGCATGAGAACAGAGGTTAGGAATAAGTTCTGGGACATTGCGTCATCTGGTCCCCACAAAAACAACACTTGCTTACTTTGTGGAAAGCTTGACATTTATTTGACACGGTTTGAGCAACAATTTTAACCTTGTCAAATAAATGTCAAGCTTTCCACAAAGCTCAAATTGTTGCTCTCGCTACAACTGCCTTTGTTGTGTGATTAGAAACATGAAACTTCTCAAGCTTTACTTAAGGAAGTATTAATCTTGTACTGACACCCCAGCCTCTCCTCAGAGACCTTCCTACCTCACACAGATGGAAGATGGACCATCACCAGGGCGAGCTGTTCTGCTGCATGGGTTACAAACCACGTTGTCAGGGGCTACAGAACCAGGCTGTGGAGGGTTCTTGGTTCTCTGTACCAATCTCTTCAAAACAACCAACACAACTGGAACGAGTCCAATTGCTTCATAATCCTAAAACCTTGACTGTGTCTCTTGAAAACCTATGTTTCTTAAGTACAGGGGGTGCCCAGGTAACGAACAGGCTCTGTTTTTTACAGAGGTCCTTAAATAGATTTTGTCCATAACTCAGAAAATACACAAAAATCACTCAATATAGTAAGCACACCTCCACAGTATGTATTGAATGACATCAAAAACACATAAGACTGATAAAAAAGAGCAATTACTAAATTGGATAGAGAGAGGAAACTAGTTCTGCTGTTCATAGAAATGAACATGTGTACTTTTAAATTTAATAATATTATGGGAGCTCGCTCGTATGTGGGGGTGAGGACAGTCTGTAAAGGACTAAACTTGTTTCAGTAGGGCTTGGTGAGGGAGCGCCTGGAAAACTCTGCAGAGGTAGTGGTGTGTGTTTGGAATTCTCTCCCCTAAGGACTGTGGGCACTCAGTTGCTGAGAATATTCAACAGTGAGAGCAGTTGGCTTTTGGACTTTGGGGGAAATGCTGGAAAATGTTTTCGAAGATCAATGAGACCTTCTTGAACAGAGCAGCAGGTGTGAGGGGTCCATTGGTCACTTCTGCTCTGAGATCCACTGCAGCCTTTCCGGGCACCTGAAGATAATCACATTCACCCCAATGCTGAAGGAAAGGCTTGTGTTTAACTCACACCTTCTGCTCAATATATAAGAGGCCACTCAGCCCCTCAGACCTGCTCCACCGTTCAATGCTGATCCAACCTGCAAAACTAGAGGGCATAGATATGTGAGAGGGGAAAGATTTAAAGGAGACCTGAGGGGCAGGTTTTTTACACAGAGGGTGGTGGGTGTATGGAACCAGCTGCCAGAGGAAGCTGCAGAGGAGGGTACAATTACAATGTTTAAAAGACAGGTTCATGGAAAGGAAAGGTTTCAAGGGATATGGGCCAAACAAAAGCAAATGGGCACCTCGGTCAGCATGGATGAGTTGGGCTGAAGGGACTGTTTCCGTGCTGTATAACTCTATGACTCGATCCTTGGCTTCGACACCACTTTCTCACTCCCCATACCCCTGGACTCCCTTGTAGTTTAAATGTCTGTCAGTCTCCACACTGTATATATTCAATAATCCCACCTCTGCATCTTTCTAAGTGAGGTCCAAAGATTCACAACCCTCTGAGAAGGCGAGTCTGAAACTATGTCCCCTAGTTCTAGATACCCCCACTAGTACCAACTGTCAGTTCCCTTTGGAGTCCGACACGTTTTTGTGAGATCACATCTCATTCTTCTGAACCCCAATGGGATCCGCACCAGCCCTCTCAACTCTTTGCCCGGAGACACTAGAGACTGCAGACGCTGGAATCGGGAGCAACACACAATCTACTGGAGGAACTCAGCGGGTCGAGCAGCATCTGTGGGGGGAGATGAATTGTCCACATCTTGGGTCAAAACCCTTCATCAGAATGCAGGGTTTTGACCCGAAACGTCGACAATTCCTTTCCCCTCACAGATGCTGCTCGACCCCCTGAGTTCCTCCAGCAGACTGTGTGTTGCTTTGCATGTGTTTGCCTTTTCATCTCAGGAACCAGCTCGGTGAATGAACTACTACCTGTTTCTTTTTTAACTGTTGAATTAAATGTTTCAAATTGCAGTTGTAAGATTTGAAATCTTGTGCCCTGGATTATTAGTCCGGTAATATCACCACTGCACCCACTGCCTGCCTGCCTGCAGTTTGAAGGATGTGTGCTGGAATTCACAAATAAAAGACCTCTTGTTCTGATACATAGAGTTATAGAGCACGGAAACAGGCCCTTCGGCCCAACTTGTCTGTGCTGACCAAGTTGCGTACCTGAGCTAGTCCAATTTGCATGTGTTTGCCCCGTATCCCACTAAATGTTTCCCATCCGTGTCACTGTACAGATGCCTTTTAAACATTGTAGTTGTACCTGCCTCTACCACTTCCTCTGGCAGCTCGTTCCATATACTCACCACCCTCTTTGTGGAGAGAAAAGTTGCCCCTCAGGTCCCTTTTAAATCTTTTCCCTCTCACTTTAAGCCTAGGCTCTCTAGTTTTGGACTCCCCTACCCTGGGGAAAAGACTGTGGCTATTCATCTAATCTATGTGCCTTGTGATTTTATAAACACCTCTAAGGTCACACCTCCACCTCCTCGCTCCAGGGAAGTGGGACCATGAGCAATGTGGGCAGGACCCAGATGGAGGGAGGGAGTGCTCCAGGACACAGCCTAAGCTATGTGTGAGACCCAACTACTGATCCTCCCTCAGGACTACCCCCTTCATCTAAATCCTGGGCATTAGGTCATAAAGTGGGGTTACCAACTCTAGTTAAATGGAGGTTGTGGTCTTCCCCCTCACCCCTCCCCACCGCAACACTCCTGCTATTGGCTGCCCAACACAGCAATTGTGCCGATGACCTGCTGTTGGAGGCAGACCAGTAGAGCAGCTAAAGGAGCTGTTGCCTCACATCTCCAGTGACTGAGGTTCAATCCTGACCTCCTGTCTGTGTAGAGTTTGCACATTCTCCCTGTGAACAGGTATTAGTATTGGTATTGGTTTATTATTGTCACTTGTACCAAGGTACAGTGAAAAACTTGTCTTCCATACCAACCATACAGGTCAATTCATTACACAGTGCAGTTACATTGAGTTAGTACAGAGTGCATTGATGTAGTACAGGTAAAAACAATAACAGTACAGAGTAAAGTGTCACAGCTACAGAGAAAGTGCAGTGCAATAAGGAGCAAGGTCACAACAAGGTAGATTGTGAGGTCAGAGTCCATCTCATCGTATAAGGGAACTGTTCAATAGTCTTATCACAGTGGAGTAGAAGCTGTCCTTAAGTCTGGTGGTACGTGCCCTCAGGCTCCTGTATCTTCTACCCGATGGAAGAGGAGAGAAGAGAGAATGTCCCGGGTGGGTGGGGTCTTTGATTATGCTGGCTGCTTTGCCAAGCCAGTGAGACGTAAAGACAGAGTCCAAGGAGGGGAGGCTGGTGTCTGTGAACTTGGCCGTGGCATCTATGTGATTTGACCAGGACAAGCTATTGGTGATGTTCACTCCCAGGAACTTGAAGCTCTCAACCCTCTCGACCTCAGCACCATTGACGTAGACGGGTGCATGTACACCGCCCCCTTTCCTGAAGTCAATGACCAGCTCTTTTGCTTTGTTGACATTGAGGGAAAGGTTGTTGTCATGACACCATGCCACTAAACTCTCTATCTCCTTCCTGTGCTCCGACTCAGCCTACAACAGTGGGATCATCTGCAAACTTCTAGATGGAGTTAGAGCAGAATCTGGCCACACAGTTTTACAGGTCTGAGGAAACAGATGAGCTCCTATGTGACTCCAGGTGCTCCTCATCCTAAAGACATGTGGGTTGTTAGGTTCATTGGTCACTTAAATCCTCTCTAGTGTGTGGGTGAGTGGTAGAACCTCGGGGGAGTTGATGGGAATGTGGGGAGGATAATATGGGATGTCTAACTGGGTGCTTTGTGGTTAGCTCTGTCCTGGTGAGCCGAAGGCCTGTTTCCATGCTGTACCACTCTGTGACTGCACAACCAGAGAGTAACTGGGTCTTTGTTCACCTGATTGGTCATTTGGGATTGTCAATCATCTTTGCCTTGATCTACAACACCTTACAATAAACAGAAATGTTTAAAGAAGGATTAAGCCAGAGATGATGCAGAAAAGAGTTACAGGAATGTTGTCGGGAACAGAGGGCTTGAGTTACATGGAGGACATGCATTTAAGGTGAGGGGGGTAGGTTCAGAAGAGACGTGAGGGGTAAGTTTTTTACTGAGAGAGTGGTGGATGCCTGGATTGCGTTGCCTGATAGGATGGTGGAGGCAAATTCATTGGGGGCTTTTAAGAGGGGCTTGGATGGGCACATGAATGAGAGGAAAATAGAGGGATATGGGCATTCTGTAGGTAGGAGGGAATAGCTATGTTGGCACAACATTGTGAGCCGAAGGGCCCGTTCTGTGCTGTACTGTTCTATGTTCTATGTAACTGGGCAGGCTGGGACTGTTTTCCCTGGAACAAAGGAGGCTGAGGTTTATAAAATCACAAGGGACATAGATAAGTTGAATGTTCACAGTCGTTTTCCCAGGGTAGGGGAGTCTAAAACTAGAGGGCATAGGTTCAAGGTGAGAAGGGAAAGATTTAAAGGGGACCCAAGGGGCAAGTTTTTCACCCAGAGAAAGTGGTAGAGCTGATGTTTAAAAGGCATCTGGACGGGTACATGAATAGGAAAGATTTAGACGGATGTAGCCAAATGCAGCCAAAAGGGATTAGCATGATAGGCTTCCTGGTCAGCATGGATGAATTGGGTTGAAGGGTCTGCCTCTATGCTGTATAACTCTATGATCTGTGAATCTATGAAAATGAGAACTTGCCTGTTTTTTTCATTACTTTTTTTCTTCTGTTCAGGAATTCACCGACGGACAGTTCCTGGAGAGACACTGCCACTGACAGCTCTGCTTCTGGGTAACACTGCTCCAGTGAAAGAGTTAATCGGAGCAAAGCTCAGCTGCTGAACTCAATAGTTTCTATCGAGTGCTGTTCTGTGTAATGGCAGCCTGACCTTTCTTCTGACAGTTAGGGTGTTTCCATTTTGGTTAAGCTTATAGTTTGTTTGCACTCTTGGGATTTTCCAGGGCCACAGATGGAACCATTTTACCAAGTTTAATTGAAATGGCCATGGTTGGAATTTGTTCCTCTCTGGGAGAGAGATCTCCAGGCTGCAGAAACTCCCAGTGACTGGAGATTCTGACTGCAGAACAACTTGACACTTTCAGCAACGCGTGGTGCAGGAGATGAGAATGAAGCATGTTGTGAGCAACATTTGGACGCAGTGTGTGGTTGGAATCTGGAACACACTGCCAGCAGATGTGGTGAAGGTTCCATTGTGACCTTTGAGAGGGAATTGGACAAATGTATGGTGAGGAGAAATTTGTAAGGCTAGGGCATATGTGTGTGGGTGCAACCAGAGTGTTGCTCTGGTGGAGAGCTGGCATGGACATGCTGGGCTGAATGGCCTCTTTCCATGATGTGACCATTCCATGATTTGTGATCCTGCTGGAAGATTGCAGGTGTAGGGCAGTGCATCAGAATCCGTAACCCAATGCAACCCAAAGCTCGACTGAATGCAGCACAGTAGTGCAGCAGGTAGTGCTGCTCCCTCACAGCTCCAGAGACCCAGGTTTAACTCTGACCTTCAGCGCTGTCTGTGTGGAGTTTGCACATTCACCCTGTGACCGCAAGGGTTTCCTCTGGATGCTCCAGTTTCCTCCCACATCCTAAAGACGTGCAGACTGGTGGGTTAACTGGCCGCTGTAAATCCCCCCTAGTGGGGGTGAGGGGCAAAATCTAGGAGGTGTTGATGAGAATGTGGGGAGAGTCACAACCAGAACCAGGTTTATTATCACTGACTTAGATGACATGAAATTTGTTGTTTTGCGGCAGAAGTACAGTGCAAAGACATAAAATTACTATACATTACATAAGTAAATAAATAGTGCAAAAAGGAG
Source organism: Pristis pectinata (assembly GCF_009764475.1). Taxonomy (NCBI): domain Eukaryota; kingdom Metazoa; phylum Chordata; class Chondrichthyes; order Rhinopristiformes; family Pristidae; genus Pristis; species Pristis pectinata. The sequence goes on along the minus strand of NC_067429.1, from coordinate 1,541,107 downwards.
GAATAACGAGGTAGCGTTCATAGTTCAGAAATCTGAGGGTGGAGGGGAGGGAGCTGTTCCTGAATCACTAAGTGTGGGTCTTCAGGGTCCTGTAGCTCCTCCCCGATGGTAGTAACGAGAAGAGGGCATGTCCCGGGTGGTGAGGGTCCTTAGTGATGGATGTCGCCTTCTTGAGGCATCGTCTCTTGAAGATGTCCTCGATGGTGGGGAGGGTTGTGCCCATGATGGAGCTGGCTGAGTCTACAACCCTCTGCAGCCTCTTATGATTCTGTGCATTGGAGCCTCCATTCCAGTCAGAATGCTCTCCACTGTACAGCTACAGAAATTTGCAGGTGACATACCTGCATACCTTTGGTGACATACCAAATCTCCTCAAACTCCTAACAAAGTCGAGCCACTGGCGTGCCTTCTTTGTGATTGCATCAAAGTGTTGGGCCCAGGATAGATCCTCGGAGCTGTTGATGCCCAGGAACTCGAAGCTGCTCACCCTTTCCACCGCTGACTCCTCAATGGTGACTGGTGTGTGTTCTCCCGACTTCCCCTTCCTGAAGTCCACAATCAATTCCTTGGTCTTGCTGACACTGAGTGCGAGATTGTTGTTGCGACACCACTCAAATGGAATTAGTGTCGGATTAGTATGAGTAGGTTGAGTGTTAGCACAGATTCAATGGGCTGAAGGGCCTGTTTCAGTAACGTGTGACTATGAATCCATGACTTGCCTCCTTTTACAAGTTGGAGGCTGTGAATCGCTCCATCCCTGCAGACAGACTTCCGGTTGCAATCTTCCTCACATGGAGAAGAAGCAGAAAGCTCTGCTTGAATTGCTGTTTCATCACTCTTGGCCGTCCCGTCACACGATATCCCCGTCTGGCCCCCAGTCAGTGTCAGCAAGGTGTGGCAGGGAAGCTGAGCCAAGGCAAGTTGCCAGTGGGTTTGTTTCTGCTGGTTCAGTGGGCAGCACAGGAAGGGGTAGAGGGTACGATGACCATGACGGAGGATGTATGGAACACGAGCCATTGGGGAGGGGGATGGTTCTCTCCCAAAGCACAATCATTCCACGTGCTGTATGAAGGGACTCAATCTGTGACTATTGACAAGCATGACAGTGCGCAGGTCAAGGAGGTCCCAGGGTTTGCATCCCTACAGAAGCCATCACAAGGTTGTGATGTTGAAGAGGCCCAGTGCACGTTTCAGTGGCACCTGGACTATGTTGCACTGTGCTTCTGAGGGCATAGACGGTCCAACTCTTCCCACTGGAGTACCGAGGCTTGGAGAAGCTTCACCCTTTGTTAAAAAGATCAGCAGGCCAGGTCTCCGGCTCCTCTCCCAAGGTATCCATTGTTTGCTGGCTGGATCCAGCTTTAAGCATTCTCCATGTTTGTCTGCCCCAATGTTCCTCCCCCTCCTGTCCCCACTTCAACACACCGCTGATGTTGTTCAGGCTGTCCTGATCTCTGACCAAGCACATCCCTGATATCCTGGATCAATCAAGACACTGATTCCTCACCAATTGTTTCCAACCACCCATTCCAGTCTTGCCCTCACCCTCTACCCCCTCCCTCAAAGTCCTGACACTGCTACCAGCATCTGCCAGTATATGGTCATATGAGGGAGGGCTGGACCAGTGACAGTGGTGGGTGATATGTGCAACCAGGTGGGGGAGGGAGAGGGGATGATGGGTAGGTGGGAGTAGGTGGGGGACGGCAGGGGGAGGGGTGGGGAAAGGCAAACGGAGAAGAAACCTAGATGGACAGGTGAGCGTGGGTGGGTGAGGGTTACCTGAAACTGGAAAAGGAAATATTCGTAAAATTGGACTGTGAGCTACCCATGTGGAACATGAGGAGTTGTTCTTCCAGTTTGTGTTTGGCCTCTCCATCGGTTGAGATGGCTTGTCCCTTTACCTCTCCTTCCCACTGCCACACCGGCCATCTTGTCCTGACCTTCTCCATTGCTATGGAGAGGCCAGATGTAGGTGGGAAGAACAACACCCCATGTTCCACTTCAGTGGCTGACAGCCCAATGGTATGAACACTGAACTTTTCAGTTTCAGGTGACGCACACCCTCACTGTTCTCCTCCCACATGCACTCACCTGTTGACCGAGGTTTCTGCTCTTTGCTCACCTTTCCCATCCCCCACCTCTCCCCCTCCCTCCTCACATCCTACCTGCCCTTCTGGTTCCAACTGTCACCCACCAGCCTCTGTCCCCCCCCCCCCCCACCCCCCACCCTCTCATACTGCAGCTCCTGGCAATGGTTCCTCTTCCCCCTCAGTCCTGATACAGGGTCTCGACCTGGAATGTTGACTTACATCTTCTGCCTTCTCAGGTGCCCCTTGACCTATTTGTTTCATGAACAGCTCTGCCCCATTTACAATAATAACCTTTTAAAGCTGAAATCAAACAGAGCCCTTGAGGATTATAAAGAAGCCAGAAAAGAACTCAAGAAGGGAATTAGGAGGGCCAAGAGGGGCCATGAAAAGTCCTTGGCAAGTAGAATTAAAGAGAATCCCAAGGCATTCTATACATACATCAAGAGCAGGAGGATAACTAGGGAGAGGGTAGGACCACTTAAGGATAGAGGAGGGAACGTGCTTGGAGGTAGAGGATGTGGCAAAGTTCCTAAATGAGTACTTTGCATCAGTATTTACCAAGAAGAAGGATGTGGAGGACAGGGAGATCAGTGTGGAGCGTGCTAATATGCTGGGGCATTTTGAGATACCGAAGGAGGTAGTGTTGGGTCTCTTAAAGAACATTAAGGTGGATAAGTCCCCAGGACCTGATGGGATATACCCCAGGTTATTGAGAGAGGCAAGAGATGAGATTGCTGGGGCCTTGACCAAGATCTTTGTGTCCTCTCTTGCTACAGGTGAGGTCCCAGAGGACTGGCGAGTAGCAAATGTTCTTCCATTATTCAAGAAGGGAAACAGGAATAATCCTGGAAACTATAAACTGGTGAGTCTCACGTCAGTGGTGGGGAAGTTACTGGAGAGGATTCCTAGGGATAGGATTTATGAGCCATAGCCTAATTAGGGACAGTCAGCATGGCTTTGTGTGGGGCAGGTCGTGCCTTACTAACTTGATCGAGTTTTTCGAGGAGGCGATGAGGGTGATTGATGAAGAGCTGTGGATGTTGTCTACATGGATCTTAGTAAGGTGTTTGACAAGGTCCCTCATGGGAGGCTCATCCAGAAGATTAAGATGCATGGGATCCACGGGAAATTGGCCGTTTGGATTCAGAACTGGCTCGCCCATAGCGGTCGATAGGACTTATTCTGGCTGGAGGTCTGTGACTAGTGGTGTTTCACAGGGATCCATACTGGGACCTCTGCTGTTTGTGATGTATGTAAATGACCTGGATGAAAACGTAGATGGGTGGGTTGGTAAGTTTGTGGATGATATGAAGATTGATGGTGTTGTGGATAGCGCAGAAGAGTGGAAAAAGACACAGTGGGATATAGACCAGTTACAGATATGGGCGGAGAAATGGCAGACGGTATTGGTATTGGTTTATTATTGTCACTTGTACCGAGGTACAGTGGAAAGCTCATCTTGCACACCAATTGTACAGGTCAATTCATTACACAGTGCATTTACATTGAGTCAGTACAGAGTGCATTGATGTAGTACAGGTAAAAACAAAACAGTAGAGTAAAGTGTCACAACTACAGAGAAAGTGCAGTGCAATAAGGTGCAAGGTCACAACAAGGTAGATCGTGAGGTCAGAGTCCATCTCATTGTATAAGGGAACCGTTCAATAGTCTTATCACGTGGGATAGAAGCTGTCCTTAAGCCTGGTGGTACGTGCCCTCAGGCTCCTGTATCTTCTACCTGATGGGAGAGGAGAGAAGAGAGAGTGATCCGGGTGGGTGGGGTCTTTGATTATGCTGGCTGCTTTGCCAAGGCAGCGAGAGGTAAAGACAGAGTCCAAGGAGGGGAGGCTGGTTTCCGTGATGCGCTGGGCTGTGTCCACAACTCTCTGCAGCTTCTTGCGGTCCTGGGCAGAGCAGTTGCCGTACCAAGCCGTAATGCATCCAGATAGGATGCTTTCTATGGTGCATTGATAAAAGTTGGTGAGTGTCAAAGGGGACATATGGAATTTCTTTAGCCTCCTGAGGAAGTGGAGGCACTGGTGAGCTTTCTTGTCTGTGGCATGTGAAGTGTTGCACTTTGGGAGATTAAATGTAAAGAGACAGTTCACTATTAATGGCAGGACCTTAACAGTGTCCATGAAAGCTCTCTGAAAGCAGCTATGCATGTTGATAGGGTGTTAAAAAATGTGTATGGCATGCTTGCCTTTATTAGTCGAGGCATTGCGTTGAAGAGTCAGGAAGTTATGTTGCAACTTTATAAAACTCTAACTAGGCTGCATCTAGAGTATTGCACTCAGCTCTGGTGGCCCCGTTACAGGAAGGATGTGGAGGCTTTGGAGAGGATGCAGAAGAGGTTTACCAAGATGCTGTATGGATTAGAGGGGATGGTCTATAAAGAGAGGTTGGACAAACTTAGGTTGTTTGCTCTGGAGCGGTGGAGGCTGAGAAGAGACCTGATAGAGGTTTATAAGATTATGAGAGGCATAGATAGAGTAGACAGCCGGTACCTTTTCCCCAGGGTTCAAATGTCTAATACCAGAGGGCATGCATTTTAGGTGGGGGGGGGTAAGTTCAGAGGAGATGTGGGGGCAAGTTTTTTACACGGAGTGGTGGGTGCCTGGAATGTGCTCACCCTCCTTTGCAGCAGAACATTACTTATGCTGGCTATGCTAGGATCTGGCACAGGCCCTGCTGAGTACCACCAGCTGCCTGTTTCTGTGCTAAACATCCTCTGGACCCCGGCGTGATGACCAAAGCATAAAGTTTGTTTTGACTGGGGAGTGTCCGGCAACCAAATGCTCAGTCAAAGAGTTTGGATTTAAGGAGGGGTTTAATTGGTAATTGGTTTATTATTGTCACATGTATCAAGATACAGTGAAAGGTTTTGTTTGCGTGCCATCCAGATGGGTCATTCCATACATCACTACATTGAGGTAGTGCACAAGGGTAAAAAACAGAATACAGAATGTAGTGTTCCAGTTACAGAGAAAGTGCAGTGCAGGCAGACAATAAGGTGCAAGGCCATTATGAGGTAGATTGAGAAATCAAGAGTTCATCTTTTTTGTACAAGAGGTCCATTCAAGAGTCTGAAACAGCAGATAGAAGCTGCCCTTGACCCTGGTGATACGTCTTCTTGAGCTTTTCTATCTTCTGCCCAATGGAAGGGGGGAAGAAGAGAGAATATTTGGGGTGGGAGGGTCCTTGATTATGTTGGTTGCTTTCCTGAGGCAGTGTGAGGTGCAGACGGAGTCAGTGAAGGGAAGGCTGATTTAACAGTGCAGAGTGAGTGAAGGGGAGGAGATAAGGGAGTGAGTGATAGACTGGGGCCCAGGCAGCGGAAGGTATGACCCCCAGTAGCGGTGTGAAGGGTGAGCAATGAGAGTCTAGGTGGCAGGGCTGGAGGAGGTTCCAGCAATGGGTGGCCACAGACCGATGACGACACTTCTGAGAATAATGTGCAAATAATATTGGGCAGTTGTAGCATCATATTGCTCAGTCATGGTTGCCCCTGCTCCACCTCCTCACTCACTTGTATGGTAAGCCAGAGATTTCCCCAGTATCCTCACCCAGATTCCACAGAAACCACCAGTTCTGCAGGTCAAGCCATCATCTCGCTGGTGCCCTTCTTGCTGATGAACTGAACGATTCTCTGTAGAATACGTGCACATTCTAGCAGGTCTCTGTGGGCTGTGTCCTAGAGGTTTCATGAGCTCAGTGCCACATAAACAGGGGAATATCATCTCAACAAATCTGTTTTATTAACCACTAATTCAATCAGTGTATTTCTCAGAGCCAAACAAAAAGGGGAAATAATGCTCTCAGCTCTCTTTTTCGTCAATAAAGCTCAGTAAGAAAAGGGAACTGCTCAAAAACTTGTTTCAAAAGTGCGTCATGTTGCCCAGTTTCATTGGTTACTTGTTTTTTTTTCAAATAGCTGTTATTGTTAATGCCTGAATTCACATAATGAGTCTTCATGCTACTGGGTAATGCCACAAATGACTCGGAACAGAACCCTCTCACATTCCTGTGATGGCTTCAAAACAGGTTGGACATGGAGTAAAGCTCTTCTATGATGTCCTGTCACACACTCCCAAGGCAGGAGCAGCACGGGTTAGTTACAGAGTGAAGCTCCCTCTACATTGTCCTGTACAATCTCCAAGATCAGGTAAAGCTCAGATAATGCAGGTGAAACCTCCTTCCACGTTATCCTATCAAATGCTCCCAGAGCAAGTACATCATGCTGGATTCAGAAGAAAGCTCCCATTACACTTATTTTATATTCAAATAGGATCTGGCCAGAGTTCCAGAGGTCAGAGTTGCAGGATTGAGACCCAGCAACTGCCAATATCTTTCCAAGGCAGGATGGTGCACAGTTTAGAGGGGAATCTTCTGGTGGTGGTGTTCCCTTTACACCTGCTGCCCTTGTCCTTGAGGGGAGAGATGGTGGGTTTGGGAGATGCTGCCAGAGTAACCGGTGAGTAATTGAGGTAGGTGGTCCACACTGGGGGCACTGCACACCACTGCTGGAGGGAATGAACATTTAGAATGGTGGATGATTCCAAGCCTTGTCTTGCATGGTGTTGAGCTTCTTCAGAGCTCTTAGAGCTACACTCAGTACACTCCTGACTGGTACCTTGTAGATGGTGGAAGTCTTTGGGGTGTTGGGAGGTGAGTCACTTGCTCGTGGAGCCATGATACTGATGATCCAGCTGAGCTTCTAGTCAATGGTGACCCCCAAGATTGAAGTGGTGGGCTCCACAATGATAATAGCATTGAATGTCAAGGTAAGTTGCAGGAATCTCTCTAGTAGGATAGCATTTGTGTCACATATTACTTGCCACATGTCAGACCCTGCCTGAATGTTGCCCAGGTCCTGTTACATGCAGACATGGACTGTGTTATAAAAATTTGCAAATGGAATTGAATGTTTGCAAATATCAATGAACATCTCCACTCCTGCAGTAATGTCCTGGGGGTGGGATGATTGACCTCCAACAACCACAACCATCTTTCTTTGTTCAAGGTATGATGCCAACCATAGGACTCATCCCCCCTTAATGCCCATTGACTCCACTTTTGCCAAGGCTTTTGATGCCACACTCAGTCAAGGGCAGTCAGTCCTACCTCAGCTCCTTGGTCCTGGCAAAACCCAAACTAGGCATCAGTGAGCAGGTTATTGGTGACTAACTGCCTCTTGATAATCTATCACTTGCTGATTGGAAGATGAATGCTTGGTGGTAATTAACCAGTTGGATTTGTTTGGATGAGACATACACTGGGCCATTTTTCTAAGGTGTTGTAACAGTCCTGGGACAGTTTGGGTAGAGGTGCAGCAGGTTTTGGAGCACAGATCTCCAGTGCTACAGCTGGGATGTTGTCTGGTCCTGCAGTCTTTGCAGTCCTGCACCCGGTGCTCTCAGATATTTCTCAATATCTTGTGGAGTGAATCAAACTGGATATCTACGCTGGTCAGAATCTCAGTGGAAGCCAAAACACCCACTCAGCAATTTAAGGGAAAGGCACTGGTAAAAGAATCATTGAGGAAATGGAGCAGGAGCAGGAGTAGGCCACTCTGCCCATCAAGCCTGCCCTGCCATTCAATATGATCTATCCCCAGGCCTCAACTCCTCTTCTGTGCCAGTTCCCCAAAGCCCTCAGTACCCCGATCCTTCAAAAATGTGTCTACTTTCCACTACATACCTGTGATGATTCAGCCTCCACAACTCTGAGGCAGAGAGTTCCAGAGATTCACACCCTCTCTGAGATGAAATGTCAACATACCGTGGATTTAAACAACCATCCCCTTATCTCGAGGCTATATTCCCTTGTTCCTGACTCTCCCACCAGCGAAAACCTGCCGAGGATTTTACATGTCTCATTGAGATCACTCTCTCATTCTTCCACACTCCAAAGAATACAGACCCAAACTGTCCAGCCTCTCTTGTTCAGACAATCCTTTTATCCCAGGAATTAGCCTGGTGAACCTCCTTAGGACTGCTCCCAGTGCTGCTGTATTCTTTCTTAAGTAGGGGGACCAGAACTGAGCTCAGTATCCAGGTGAGACCTCACCAACACCCTGCACAATTGGAACACAACCTCTCGATTTTGAAACTCCAACCCCTTTGCAATAAAGGCCAATATGCCGTTTGCCTTTTGCTGAAGCTGCCTGCTGATCTTTGGGGGCCATGTACAGGAACACCTCGATCCCTCTGTACTTCACAAAGTAGAGGGGTTCAGGAGTTTAGTCACTGCTGCCCCCAAATCTCACACCTCCCTCCTTAACAGCAGTGTGGGAGAAGCTTCACCACACAGACCACAGCCGTTGAAGATGCTGGTCATCACTGTCTGGTCAAAGGGCAGTTAAGGAAGGGTAATAAGTGCTGACCTTGTCATGGACACCCTCATCTCATTGTTGAATTACATACAAAATTACAAATGAGACTGGCAAAGGCACTCAGCTGCTCAGACCTGTTCCGCCATTTCCTGAGGTCACGGCCGACTTGTCCTGTCTCCCTGCAATAACTTTTCACCCCCTTGTTTACTACGAATCCATCTACAGCTGTTTGAAAACCATTCAGGCTCTGCTTCCACCACCCTATGAGGAAGAAAGTTCCAAAGACTCACGACCCACAGAGAGAAAACAATTTGCCTCTGTCTTAAACAGGCGACCCTTTGTGTTTAAGAAGCAAACTCTTTCTAAATCCTTTCACAAGAGGAAGTGTCTGCTCCACCTCCAACCTGTCAACACCCCCTGGATCTGGTCTGAACTGAAGCAAATAAATTAAACCAAGAAGTCTTCACTGCAGGTGATGAGAAATAGCTGTAGAGACAGGCAAGAAACTGAAGCTGGCTGTGTTCCAGTCTGATCTGTAGCTTTTGTGGTTACTGAGTTAGAGAAACCCAAACTTACAGAAGGAACATCAAAAACAGAATGTACATCTGTCTCTTGCAAAACAGCTTTACAATGAAAGAGAAAGAGAGCCAACAGAAAAAATAAGTGTGTGTGTGTGTGTGTGTGTGTGTGTGTGTGTGTGTGTGTGTGGGGGTGGGGTGGGGGGGTGGGGGGGGCTGTATCTAACATGCGCCGTCTCTGCCCTGGGAGCAGTCAATGGAACAAGGCTGGTGGAACCTTTCTCTGGATCTAAGCTGTGTTTGGTTTTAATCTAAACTGTGCTGGTCCTGCCCTGGGAATGTTTGATGAGATAGAGCAGAGAGCTTTACTGTATATCTTTTTAAAGGTGAGAGCTTGATTGTTGTGTTCAGAGGCACCAGGCTGTCCTCACACACCAATCACTGAAGGTTCAGCAAGCAATTAGGAAAGCAAATGTTATGTCAGCTATTTACTGCAAGAAGACATGTCCCTGGTAAGACTAGACTTGGCATTTTGTGTGTTCTGGTCTCCCTACCAGCAGCAAAGGTTCACCTGACAGATTCCTGGGGTAACGCATTTGTGTATGAGGATAGATTCACCAAACTGGTTGGGTTCAGAAGAATGAGAGGTGATCTCATTGAGTCAACCATACCTGGTGGCCTTGACAGTGGAGATGCAGGGAGAGCTTTTCCTCTGGTTGGGGTGTTTAGAACCAGGGGTTACAGTCACAAAAATGAGTGAGGTGAGAAGAGATTTCTTCACCCAGAGGGTGGCAACTCTTTGGAATTCTCAACCTGAGAGAGTTGTGGAGGCTCAGTCACTGAGGTTATTCAGGACAGAAATTGACAGACCTTTTAATGCTAAGAGAATCTGTGGGTATGGGGTTAGTGTGGGAAAGTGACACCAAGGTAAAAGCTCAGCTATGGTGGAGCAGGTGCCGGAGGCTGTGTGACAGACTCCTGCTTTCACTCCCATTACTAACCGTGCCTGTCCCTGCCCTGGGCCGGGGACAGGCACGGTGACAGGACACTGAGGACGGAATTTTAATAGACAAACAAAAAAATAAAAATAAAAATTTGATTTCCATGGAACTTTAATTATTGTCGATTGATATTTCATCTTAAGAGGCCTTGCAGTTTTATCCGTTGATATCCTAGTGTGGTTTCAAATGTCTTTGGACAATAATTTCATGAGACAGGGATCAAGAGTTGGCACAACAGGGTCGCTGCATCTTCAGCCCAGCACAGGAGTATACGTAGGATAGCATTAGATCCCAGAAGAGACATATCAATTAGACCAAAATCCTGCAGACTGGGAATAGTCCTGAACTTCAGCAACTGAGGACCAAAGGAGAGTATGAAAATAAATTTGCAGGAAACATAAAAATTGACTGTAAAAGATTCCATGGATATGTGAAGGGAAGAAGGTTAGTGAAGGAAAATGTAGTCCTTTACAGTCAGAAACAGATACAGTCATAGCATTATAGAGCCATACAGCAGGGAAACAGGCCTTTCGGCCCAACTTGTCCATACCAACCCAAGTTGTCTAACTGACCTAGTCCCATTTTCATGCACTTAACCCATATCCCCCTCAACCTTTCCTATCCATGTAACTGTCCAGATGCCTTTTAAGCATTGTAGTTGTACCTGCCTCTACCACTTCCTCCAGCAGCTCGTTGCATATACGCACCAGCCTCTGTGTGAAAAAGTTGCCCCTCAGATCTCTTTTAAATGTTTCTACTCTCAAAAGACTGTGACCATTCACCTCATCTATCTCCCTCATGGTTTTATAAACCTCTGTAATGTCACCTGGGAGGAAAGTCCCAGCCTATCCAGCCTCCCCTCATAACTCAAACCCTGTAGTCCCAGTAACATCCTCATGAATCTTTTTTGGACCCTTTCATAATGTCCTTCTTATAGCAGAGTAACCAGAACCGTATGCAGTACTCCAGATGTGGCCTTACCAATGTCTTGTACAGGTGTAACATGATGTTCCAACTCCTGTACTCAATATCCTGACCTATGAAGCCAAGAGTGTTAAACATCTTCACCACCCGGTCTACCTGTGTCACCACTTTCACTGCAGCCCAAATCTCTCTGCTCTGCAACACTCACCAGGGCCTTACCATTTACTGTGTAAGTCCTGTCCTGGTTTGTCTTACTGGAATGCAACACCTCGCATTTATCTGAAAGAAACTCCGTCTGCCATTCCTCGGCCCACTGGCCCAGTTGATATAGATCCCATTGTAATATTAGATCACCTTATCTCAAATAATTGACCACTACACCAACAATTTTAGTGTCATCTGCAAACTTACTGACCACGCCTCCTATGTTCTCATCCAAATCGTTCATATAAATGACGAACAACGGAGGAGCCAGCACTGATCCCTGTGGCACACCACTGGTCACAGGCCTCCAGTCTGAGAAACACCCCTCCACTCCCACCCCCTGCCTCCTACTGTCTCCTACTCCTTTTGTATCTGATTGGCTAGCTCACCCTGGATCCCATGCGACCGAACCTTCCGGACCAGCCTACCATGCAGAACCTTATCAAAGGCCTTGCTAAACTCCATGAAGACAATATCTAACCTGCTGCCCTCATCTGGATCACCACTTCATAAAACACAATCAAATATGTGAGACCTGATTTCCCACACACAAAGCTGTGCTGACTGTCCCTAATCAGTCCTTGCCTTTCAAGTTCAAGTTCAAGTTACTTTACTGTCATTCACCCATATGCTATAAAAACACACGGAGCAATGAAATGTCGCTTCCCCCAGACTCACACAACAGAGGACATACATAGAACAGAGGACATGCAATAAACTCAGACAAAAAAATTGTGCAAGTACAAATAGTGCAAAAAACAGTGTGTACAGAATACAAAATGAGTGCAGGGTCAGTGCAAAACTGAGCTGGATGAAGAAACTACAGAACTCAGTGTGTTGCAATAATTGTATAAACATGTTCAGCAGCAGCCAAAGTTCTTGTACACCGTTGTGCAAACCAGAATCCCCTCCATTACCTTCTCCACCACTGGCGTTAGGCTCAGTTCTGTCTGGTATGTAGCTCCCTGGCTTTTCCTTTGCAGCCTTTCTTTAATAAAGCCACGTCATTAGCCACCCTCCATTCTTCCAGCACCTCACGTGGCTATCGATGATACAACTATGTCTGTTGGGGGTGAATTTATAAAAAGGAACAAAGAAGTGATAGATAAGATCAACAAATATTTAGGTTCTGTCTTCACAAAGAAGGACATGGTTAACCTCCCAGAAATGTTGGGGACTGAGGAGCTGGTGAGAAGGTGGAACTGAAGGTAATCAGGAGCAGTAGGGAAATAAGGTTAGGAAAATCGATGGGATTGGCAGCTGATAATTCCTAGAGTACTAAGGAAGTGCTCTAGAAATTGTGGATACATTGGTAGACATTTTCTAACATTGCTTGGGCTCTGGTTCCGTTTCTGTGGATTGGAAGGTAGACTGGAGGTAAGTCCAAAACCAGACTGTACAGGTTTAAGGTGAGAGGGGGAAGATTTAAAGAGGACCTGAGGGGCAACCTTTTCACACAGAGCATGGTGGATACATGGAACGAGCTGCCAGAGGAGTGAACATCATCAATAGCCTGTCCTGGTCCAACCACGTAGATGCCACAGCCAGGAAAGCTCACCAGCGCCTCTACTTCCTTAAGAGGCTAAAGAAATTTGGCATGGCCCCTTTGATATTCACCAAATTTTATCAATGCACCATAGAAAGCATCCTATCTGGATGCATCACACCTTGGTATGGCAACTGCTCTGCCCAGGACCACAAGAAACTGCAGAGAGTTGTGGACTCAGCTCAGCACGTCATAGAAACCAGCCTCCCCTCCATGGACTCTGTCCATACCTCTCGCTGCCTTGGTGAAACAGCCAACAGAATCAAAGACCCCACCTACCCGGGTCACCAGGCTCAAGGACAGCTTCTATCCCACTGTTATAAGACTATTGAACAGTTCCCTTATATGATGAGATGGACTCTTGACCTCACAAACTACCTTGTTATGACCCTGCACTTATTGTCTACCTGCAATGCACTCCCTCTGCAGCTGTGACACTTTATTCTGTATTCTGTTATTGTTTTTACCCTGTATTACCTCAATGCACTGTGTAATGAATTGATCTGTATGAACAGTATACAAGTTTTTCACTGTACCTCGATACAAGTGACAATAATAAACCTATACCGGCACCATCATACCGGTGGTAGAGATGGGTACAATAATGACATTTAAAAGGCATTTGGACAGGTACATAGAGAGAATATGTTTAGGGAGATATGGGCCAAACGCAGGCAAATGGGACTAGCTCAGTTCGGCAACTTGGTCGGTATGAATGAGTTGGGCCGAAGGGCCTGTTTAAGAAAGGAGGGAAAGAGAAACGAGGTAGCTAATTCCAATTAGTCCTGACATCGGCAGTGGGGAAAGTTCGAGACTCCACAACTACAGATTTGAGAGCATAGCAGATAGGATCCGTCAAAGTCGGCAGGGAGCTATGGAAGGGATATCATGCTGGACAAACTTACTGGAATTTTTTGAAGATGTAACTGGTAGAGTGGATGAGGAGGATCAGTGGATGTGGGTCCTTTTACAAGTGGATCCTTTCCCAAGTGGCAGGCAGCGACTAGTGGTGTCCCAGAGGGATCGGTGCTGGGGCCCAGGTTATTCATGATCTATGTTGATGATTTAGATGAGAGAATTAAATGTGATAACCAATTCACAGAGAACACAAAGCTGGGGCAGGGGAGGTTGGGTGGGGGAGGGGGTTGTAGGGAGGGGGAGGGGGAGCTGTGAGGAGGACACAGGGGGGCTCCAGGTTGATTTGGACAGGTTGGTGAGTGGGCAAGAGCACGGCTGATCCAGTGTAATGTGGATCAATGTGAGGAGTGTCCACTCTGGTAGCAAAACCAGGAAGATTATTAACTGAAGAGTGATAGATCAGGAAAAGGGGAGGTGCGAAGTAACCTTGGTGTCACCGAAAGTCAAAAAGCTGCAGGTGCTGGAGATCTGAAATAGAAGAGAGTGTGGCTGAGTATGCAGTGGAACTGTACGCTGAGCGGGAGTGAGCTGGTGTTGCAGAGACAGTTGAGCGCATGTCTGTGCCGACACATGGCATAAAGTGTGATCCCAGGATGCAGTGAGAAACGGTGATCCTGAGTGGGCCAGAATTGTGAAGGGTGGAACTTCAATGGAATCCATGTGGGATGAGTTGGAGCCAGAGACATTTGTGAAGGAAAGGGGTGTAGTAGTGGAAGCACGTTTTGGTCAGGAAGAAGGAAACTGAAACCACTGAGGGCGAACAAGGCAAGAGGGAGAGATGGGAATCTCGACAGACAGCAGAGAACTTCTGCAGGGCTGGAATTTGTGGAGGTGAAGTGGCAGTGAATTCAACAGGAAGGTGGGAATGAAACAACGGCAGGTGCTGAAAACCTGAAACAAAAACAGAAAATGCTGGAAACACTTAGCAGATCGGGCAGAATCTGTGGAGAGAGAAGCAGTCAATGTATCAGGTCCAGGCCCTTCATCAGAGCTGGGAAAGAGAGAAAACAAGTTGCAGAGAGAGTGGAGGAGGAATGGATAGAACAAGGGGATTCTCTCAGGGTGAAGCCAGGGTTGTCATGGGGATAAGCTGTCAAAGGGGTTGTCTAGTAAATGGGTTGATAGGAGCAGTTAGAGAGAGAAAATCTAAACAAAGGAAGATAGAAGCTGTGAAATGAGGGCAGTTAGGGAGAGAGAAACAAACAAAGGATCATAAAAGTTGCAGAATGCAGAACTTGGGACATACCTGGCAGGTCACACCATGCTAATTGAGAGAGAAAACCTGAGTCAGTATGACAGATGGATCGAGGGAAAGCAAGTTACCTGAAGTTGGAGAATTCATTACTGAGTCCGGAACACCTGCACCAGTTGATGAAAGGAAGTATGTGGGTGCAGCCAGCAGGTAAATGATATCAAATAGCGAGTGGATTTGTATACAGAAGCAGGGATGTCTGGCTGCTGTTCCACTGGGCCTTGGTGACCAAACCTTGACCATTGTGTACAGGTTTGGTCTCCTTTCTGAGAATGTTCTTGCCATGGAGTGAATCAGCAGACCGATCATTGGGATGGGCAGGACTGATGTATGAAGAGAGATTAGACTTATATTCTAATATAAGACCAGATGCAGGATGCTCTCGATGGTGGTGAAGCCCAGGACCAGAGTTCACAGCCTGAGGGGGTGGTCATCTCGAATTGAGATGGAGAGAAATGTCTTCACCCAAAGAGTAGTGATTATTACTTATCACAGAGGACTGTTGAGGTGAAATCATTAAGTATATTCAAGATGGAGTTGGATGCATTTCTAAAGGCTAGAGATCGAGGGAGATGGGCAGAGAGCTGGGACGGGGTGCTGGAATCGGATGATCAGCCGTGTTAATAAAGAATGCAGGAACAGGGTAGAAGGGTTGAATGGCCTACCTCTGCTCCCGGTTTATATGACACCCAGCACCTGTATGTTCTCCCTGAGGTGGTGGGTGCCGAGCCATGGAGACCCAGCAGTACCTGGAGACTGCAGGCTGCTGAGGAACTCCAGTCCCAGTGACCTTAACTGCGTGAGGAGGGGTGTGTTCCTGCCCCTCTGGACACCAGCCCAAGTGCCCTGCTCACACACGTCCGCGTAGATATACATGGGAACTAGAAGGAGGAGGAGGCCATTTGGCCCCTCGTGTCTGTTCCCCCATTCAGTGGGATCACAGCTGATCTTTGACCTCAGCACCAATTTCCTGCACATTCCCCACTGCCTTTGATTCCCTAATATACAAAACTCTGTCGCACTCTGTTTGGACTACATTCAGGGACTGAGCTACCACCCCCCTCCAACCCCTGGGGTCAAGGGTCCAGCGATTACCAGCCTCAGCACTCAGTGCTGTGACACGTGCTTTTCTCTGAGGAGAGGGACTGATTGATTAGCAGGTTGACAGGCTTCAGATGTGTGAGCAGACTGTCTCCCTTACACACGTGTGACTTGTCTGGCAGAAGAGATTGCCCACTTCCTGGGCTACACATTGCATGCACTTTCAAATGAAGCCACAGCGCCTGTTCGGGGCTTGAATCAATCACTCTGCTCAGTTCATGTAAAACTGAGAGTGAAGCAATTGCCTCTGGCTTCCGCTCACTGGTGTTGAGACTTTTGTTTTCACTACTGAATCTAGGTCAAGTGAGATGGCCAACGTTGGTCCAAGGTCACCTGTGAAGCCTTCACTCACAACCCACACTGGCCGTGACATTGATGCTCTCAGAAACCAAGGCCTGTGTTTTCCAACCTGCAGGTAAGCAGAGAGATAACACATGGAATGGGAGGAGGCCACTCTGCCTCTTGAACCTGTTCTGCGGTTCAGTGTGGTCTTGGTTGTCCTGTTTCTTGCTTCCATCTCCTTGCCTGAGCTGACAGGAGGAATAATAAAAGGACGAGCAGGATGGAAGTGTTGGGGTAGAAACCAGTCAAGTAAAGAACCAAAACTGGGTCCAGCAGAGGGCAAAGTGGAGGAATCAACAGCTGTTGTCTGCAAACATGGGAGCTGTGGGTGAATCCTGAAGTCATTACTTCCAATGGGAAGGCTGTGATGTGCCAATCGGAGGATGAGGTGCTGCTCCTCAAGTTTCTGCCACGTTTCAATGGAACGGAGAGGTGAGAGTGGGAATGAGATGGATGAATAAAGCAACAAGATTTGGATGCTGAGGGTCACCATAGCAGCCTTCTGCGATCCACTCTGTCGGCCTCCGTGCTCACTCTGGAGACCTTCAAAATGTATTGGGAGAACAGATCAATCATGTTCCCAACCACAGACAAGGGTGGATCTCCCAGGTCAGCACCCACCTGGACATCTATGCAGGATGGAGGTAGTGCGGTGGCTAAGTTACTGGTCTGGTGAAGTGGGAGGCTGGATATGTGAGCTCACGATTTACCGTGATACCTGTGGACTTTCAACTGTTGATGACATAATTAGAAATTTTAACAAAAGGAAATACCAGTAATGGTGACCAGGAACTACTGGTTTACCAGAGTCATAGAACACTACAGCACAGAAACAGGCGCTTCGGCCCATCTAATCCATGCCGACCTGATATTCTGCCTCGTCCCATATCCCTCCAAACCCCTCCCATCCATGTACCTATCCAAACTTCTCTTAAATGTTACAATTGAACCCACATCTACCACTTCCGCTGACAGCTCGTTCCACACTCACACCACCATCTGAGTGAAGTAGTTCGCCCTCAGAATCCCTTTAAATATTTCACCTTTCACCCTAAACCTATGTCCTCTAATTCTAGTCTCACACAACCTTAGGGGAAAAAGCCTGCATACATTCACCCTATCTATCCCCCTCATAATTTTGTCTCCTTCAATAAGATCTCCCCTCATTCTCCTACACTCCAGAGAATAAAGTCCAAACCTATTTAACCTTTCCCTATAACTCAGGTCCTCAAGTCCTGGCAACATCCCTGTAAATTTTCTCTGCACTCTTTCAAGCTTATTGATATCTTTCCTGTAGGTAGGTGACCAGAACTGCACACAATACTCCAAATTCAGCCTCACCAATATCTTGTACAAGTTCAACATAACATCCCAGCACCTGTACTCAATGCCCTGATTTATGAAGGTCAAAGTGCCAAAAGCTCTCTTTACGACCCTATCTACCTGTGACACCACTTTCAAGGAACTATGGACCTGTATTCCCAGGTCCCTTTGTTCTACTGCACACCTCAGAGCCCTACCATTCACTGTGTAAGTCTTACCCTGGTTTGTCCTCCCAAAGTGCATCACCTCACATGTGTCTGCATTAAAATCCATCTGCCATTTTTAGCTGATCACGATCACACTGCAAGCTTTGATAGCCTTCCTCACTGTCCACTACACCCCCAATCTTGGTGTCATCCACAAATTTGCTGATCCAGTTTACCACATTATCATCTAAATCATGAATATAGATGATAAACAACAACAGACTCAGCACCGATCCCTGCGGCACACCACTAGTCACAGGCCTCCAGTCAGAAAGACAACCATCTACTATCACTCTCTGGCTTCTCCCACTAAGCCAATGTTGAATCCAATTGACTACTTCACCCTGAATGTCAAGTGACTTAACCTTCTGGACCAGCCTCCCATTCGTGACTTTGTCAAAGGCCTTGCTGAAGTCCTTGGGACAACGCTTTTCCCTCATCGATCTTCTTGGTGACCTCCTAAAAACTCTATAAGATTGGTCAGACATGACCTACCACGCACAAAGCCATGTTGACTATCCCTAATCAGACCCTGTCTATCCAAATACTTATATATCCTGTCCCTTAGAATGCCTTCCAATAATTTAGCCATGACTACTACTGAGAGGAGGAAATCTGCTGCTTCAAAATTCTTATTGTTAATTTTTTGGATCTGAGCGTCACTGGCACCAGCGTTTATTGCCCATCCCTACCTGCCCTTGAGAAGGTGGGGGTGAGCTGGCTTTATAACTGCTGAGTCTGTGTGGTGAACGTGTTCCCACAGGGGAGGAAGTTCTGGGATTTGGATCCAGCGACAACGCAGGGCCGACGATATAGTCCCAGGTCAGGATGGTGAGCGACTTGGAGGGGAACCTGCAGGTGGTGGTGTTCCCAGCGCCTGCTGCCCTCGTCCTCCTTGGTGGCAGAGGCTGCGGGTTTGGGAGGTGCTGGACAAGTAATTGCAGTGCATATAGTGGATGGTGCAGACTGCAGCCACTGTGCGCTGGTGGTGGAGGGAGGGAGTGCTGAGGGGGGTGGATGGGGTGCTGATCAGGGGGCTGCTTTGTACTGAATGCTCCTGGACTTCTTGAGAGATGTTTGAGTTGCACTCACCCAGGCAACGGAGAGCCTTCCATCCCACTCCTGACTTGTGCCTGGTATTAGGGAGTGAGCCCAGGACGTTGATGGGCAGAGCTCGGTGATGCCAACACCCAGGTGTTGTTTCTCATTTGCCGTTGTTCACAAGGAGCAAACACCAGACATGTCTTCCCCTTCCCTCCTTTTTCAGCATTCCAAAGGGACTGTCTCCTCCATGACTTTCTGGTTCGCTCATCCTTCCCCACCAATAGGGAGAGGTTGGCCAGGCTAGGTCTTTATTCCTTGGAATGTAGGAGAATGAGGGACAATGGTACAGAGGCATTTAAAATTATGAGAGGCACAGATAAGGTGGACGGTAACAGTCTTTCCCGCAGGGTAGGGGAGTTCAAAACTAGGGGGCATAGGTTTAGGGTGAGAGGGGAAAGATTTAAAAGGGACCCGAGGGAAACTTTTTCACGCAGAGGGTGGGGAGTGTATGGAACGAGCTGCCAGAGGAAGTGGGTGAGGGAGGTACAACAGGATCATTTCAGAAGCACTTGGATAGGTACATGGAGGGGCGGGGCTTCGAGGGATATGGGCCGAACGCAGGAAATTGGGACTAGCTGAGTTGGCACCGTGGTCAGTATGGACTGGTTGGGCCGAAGGGCCTGTATTGTGCTGTATTGCTTTGTGACTCTATGACTCTATAACAACTAGCCCCTTTCTCATCACACCTTCCCACGCAGCTTGGTAGAAGCACTGAAAGACGAGGCTGAAGCGCCTGTGGCCATGTTCAGCTCCATCTTCACACTGTGGACACCCTCCATCGTTCTACAATGATGCTAGATGTGTTAGACCGATCTGGCAGCTCAAACCCGGGCATCCATGAGGCCCTGTGGACCATCAGTAGCACCCCATGACCACTCCAAAATCTGTAACCTCCTCAGCAACAAACAATCTGCTGGAGGAACTCAGCAGGTCAAGCAGCGTCTGTGGGAAGAAAGGAATTGTCGACGTTTTGGGTCGAGACCCTGCATCAGGACTGAGAGTGGAGAGGCGAGATGGCCGGTAGAGAAGGGGAGCAGTGAGGAAGGAGCCCGTGGTGATTTGTGGACTGGGGAGGGTGGACTGAGGAGGGGGTGGACTAAGGAGAGGGATGGACAGGAGGGGATGGACTGAGGAGTGGGTGGACTGAGGAGTGGGGTAAGATGACAAGCAGGTAGTGCCAGGTCGGGGAGCGGGGCTGGAGTTGGGAGACAGTGGCAGGTGACTGACAGATGGAGGCAGACAGAGGGACAGAAGAAGGGAAAAGAACCGATGGAGTGAGGTAGGGGAGGGGAGGGGAGGTGGGAGACGGCTGCTGGAAGGAGATGAGCAGGAACACAGAGGGGTCTCAGTGCTGGACTCTGGTGAGTAAAGGAGGTGAGACTGGGAACTGTTAGGGGAGGGGTGCATGGCAAATGGAACCTGATTGGGAGGGGCGGTGGGGAGGGGGGCGTTCCTGTGTGTGTAGTGGGTTGATGGTCCAGGTCGGGGAGAAGATGAAGATGGGTGGTGGGGCTAGGGTGTGTTTGGGAAAGGGGACAGAAAATTGGAAATGAGGAGACAGGGTGGTGGGGGAGGGGGAGGAGAAAAGGGGGAGGGGAAAAGGGGGAGTAAAAGAGGGTTACCTAAAATTGGAAAATTCAATGTTCATGCCATTGGGTTGTACACTACCCAGGCAGAATATAAAGTGTTGTTCCTCCGGTTTGCTTTGGGTTTTGTCCTGGCAGCAGGGAAGGCCAAGGATGGACAGGTCAGGTTGGGAATGGGAAGGGGAGCTGAAATGGCCTGCACCTGGGAGCTTGGGATGGCCACTGCACACTGAGCATAGGTGCTCTGTGAAGCGGTCACCCGGTCTGCACTTAGTCTCACCGATGTAGAGGAGGCCACTGAGGAGCACCGAATGCAGTAGACAAGGTCGCAGGAGATGCACATGAACCTTTGCCTGACCTGGACGGGCTGTTTAGGTCCCTGGATGGTGGTGAGGGAGAAGGTGTAGGGACAAGTGTTACACCTACTGCGAGGGCAGGGGAATGTGCCAGGGGTGAGGGAGGGGTGGGTGGGGAGGGATGAGTGGACCAGGGAGGGAGTGGTCCCTGTGGAAGGCAGGGGGTGGGGAGGAGAAGGTGTGGCTGGTGGTGGGATCATGTTGCAGCTGGCAGAAGTGACGAAGGACGATGTGCTGGATGAAAGATGAGGACCAGGGAACTTGATGTCTCTTCTGTCTGAGGGAGGCGGGGTGAGGGCAGAAGTATGAGGAGCAGAGAGAGGTGAGAGCGGGCTCCATCAACCACAGCAGAAGGGAAGCCACATTTCCCAAAAAAGGAGGATGTTTCAGATGACCTGCAACAGAAAGCCTCGTCCTGAGAGCAGATGTGGTGGAGATGGAGAAACTGGGAGAAAGAAATGGCATCCTTACAGGAGACAGGGTGGGAAGAGATGTGGTCTAAGTAGCTGTGGGTTTACAGTAAATATCAGTGGATAATTTGTCTCCTGAGATGCAGACAATGATATCTAGGAAAGGGAAGGAAGTGTCAGAAATGGTCCACATGAATTTGAGGGCAGGGTGGATGCTGGTGGCGATGGTAAAAAAATTGATGAGTTCTGCACTGGTGCAAGAAGCAACACCAATGCAGTCATCGATGTAATGGAGAAAGAGTTGGGGAGTGGCACCGGAGAAGGTTTGGAACAGAGACTGTTCCATGTAGCCAACAAAAAGACAGGCATAGCTGGACCCCATGCAGGTGCCCATGGCAACACCTTTGATTTGTAGAAAGTGAGAGGATCCAAAGGAGAAGTTGTTCAGGGTGAGAACAAGTTCAGCCAGGTGGATGGGTGTGTCGGTGGGGGGGGGGGGGGGGGGGGGGGGGGGGACTGGTTGGCTCTTCATTGTAGAAAGAAGCAGAGGGCTTTAAGAGCTTCCTGATGGGGGGGTGGAGGTGTATAAAGCCTGGACACCCACAGTGAAGATGAGGCAGTGGGGGAGAGGGAATCAGAAGTTGTCCAAATGGTGGAGGGCATGCGAGGTGTCCCAGATGTAGGTGGGAAGGGACTGGACAAGGGGAGTCAGGATGGAGTCAAGGTATGAGGACATGTTTGGTAGGGCAAAAGCAGGTAGAAACAATGGGCCTCCCAAGACAGTCCTGTTTGTGGATCTTGGGTAAGATCCTCCTCTCTGTAACCTCCTGGCCTGGTGTATCCCTCACACACCATTCTGTAGACCAGGGGATGGACTCTGGGTCAATGAGGAGTGTAGAAGGACACGCTGGGATAAGCACAGTGAACCAGTAATGAGGTGCCACCCGGTGAAGCTCCAGCACAGGACCACTCGCTGCTCAGCAGCCGATACAACAGGCGACGGACCCAGCTAAACAATCCCACACCCAGTGGATCAGATCCAAGCTCCACACTCTGACCACGTCCAGTGGTGGACGGCAGTGAACAATTAAACAGCCAATGGGAGGAGGCTCCTGGTCCTCACTGAAGGCGGGGCCCAGTGTGTGAGTGCTGGAGACGGAGCTGAAGCACCCATGACTGTGTCCAGCCAAAGCTGCCAAGCGGATGACCCATCTCTGCTCCGTCCTGAGATCTCCACCGTCTCCAGCCAATTCTGTTCATAGAATCATCGAATCATTCAGCACAGAGCATTTGGCCCGTATCCATCTACTCCTTTCTTGTCCAAGTACCTTCCAAATTCCTGTTAAATGTTGTAAGTGTACCTGCCTCCACCACCTCCTCTGGCAGCTTGTTCCAAATATTCACCACAACCACCATCTCAGCTCCACATGTGATCAAGGTGTCTGAGAGCAGGGGATACAGAAAAGGCTGTCGGACCAGACAACACCCCAGCTGTGGGAGTGAAGACCTGTGCTCCAGGACTTGCTGGGTCTTTAGCCAAGCTGTTCCGACACAACTACAACACCGGTCCCTACCCAACAATGTGAAAAATTGCCCCAGTGTGTCCTGTCCACAAAAAGTAGGAGGAATTAAATCCACTAATTACCACTAATTAGTCCCCTCTCAATCATGAAGCATGGTGTCATTGACAATTCGTTAAGAGGCACCAACCAATGACTTGCTCACCAATGCCCAGTTTGAGTTCAAGCAGCCCTTGGTTAGCACCTAATCCTCCACCCTACCTCCAGCACACTCCATCCCTCAACCAGCAGCACACTGCGGCTGCAGTGCGTGCCATTTACTTAACATGCTGCAGTTACCCACCCAACCTGCTTGGAAAGCTCCTTGCAAACCCACAACCTCCATTACCAAGAAGGACAGGGGCAGCAAGTGCATGGAACACCACCACCTGCAGACTCCCCCCCAGATCCACACCAGCCTGACATAGAGATACATGGCTGTTGTCACTGGGTCTAAATCCTGGGTGCTCCCTCCCCAGCAGCAGTGTGGGAGCCCCTCCACCACACACACACAAGCTGTTCAGGAAGGGGCTCACTACAACTGTCTCAAGGGCAATAACCAGTGGCCTCGCCAGTGACACCCTGATCCTGAAAATGATTAAAAACAATGCAGGAAGTGTCACATCTTCTCTTTTACCTTTTCCCTTCCCACCATCCAGGGATCTAAACACACCTTCCAAATGAAGCAATGATTCATTGCACTTCTAATGATGCATTCAGTCTCCTCTACACCACAGAGATCAAGTGTGGACTGGGTGATCGTTTTGCAGAACACTTCTGTTCAGTTAGCAAGAGTGACCCTGAGCTTCCCACTGTTGGATTCTCCTCCCCTCTCTGACCTCTCAGTCTCTGGCCTCTTACATTGTTCGAACAGAGCCTAATGTCTCAGCAAACAGCACATCTTCCCTGCAGGCACACCACAGCCCTTGGGCTCAACACCCCACTCAACCATTTCAGATAACCAGCCATTCCAGTTTATGTCAGAACTGGCTGCTGTTGATGCCACAACAGGGGATGCTCTGTGTGTCAAGCAGCATCCGTGGGGAGGAGAGATGGGACTGGTGTTTCATAGTTCAGGGTCATTGACCCTGCTTCTCTCTTTGTGGGTGCTCTCTAGACTGCTTCATTTCCTGGCATGTTCTGTTTTTGTTTCAGCAGCTGCAGTTTTTTCCTTTTCAATGGGTTTTAACGTAACTCAACTTTCCTCCCTCCACAGATGCTGCCTGACCTGCTGGACCTTCTCAGCATTCTCCTTTAGTCCATCTACTGCTCTCTCTGTACCTCACTGTTCCAGTCACCCTTTTGTTTGCTTTTCCCTCCTCTGTCCTCCCTCTATCCATACCTCCTCCAGAAAGACTAGCTCCCAAAGTAAAGTGCCTTCACCCTCAGCTGACACTAATCTGTCATCCATTTTCTTGTGGTTTCCCTGCCTCCTCCCCATCCTGCCTCCACACTGCAACTTAGACATGCCTGTTTTCCAATCCTTCCCAAAACTGATAAAAGGTCATCGATCTGAAACATTAGCTGTTTCTCTCTCCACAGGTGCTGCCTGACCTGCTGAGATTTTCGGCATGTTCTACTTTTATTTTGAGTCAATGTCGAGTTTACTCTCATCTGCACAAGTCCATGTGGGCACAGGTGCAATGAAAAACTTACTTGCAGCAGCATCACAGGCACAGAGCATCAGATAAGCAGCATTCACAAGAAAAACATAAATTTTACACAACTTATACCAGAAAGAACACAATTGGAACAAAAAAAACATCCATTTTAGTGCAAAGTGATCAAAGTGGTCACAGTGTTGCTAAACTGCAGTGATTAGGGTTGTGCCGGTTGGTTCAAGAACTGAATCATTGAAGGGAAGTAGCTGTTCCTGAACCTGGCAGTGTGGGACTTCAGGCTTCTGTACCTCCTGCCCGATGGGAGCTGCGAGAAGATGGCACGGCCCGGATGGCGGGGATCTTTGATGATGGATGTTGCCTTCTTGAGGCAGCGCCTCCTGTCGATACTACCGATGATGTGGAGGGCTGTGCCCGTGATGTATTGGGCTGAGTTCATGGCTTTCTGCAGTTCCTTACATTCCTGCGCATTTGAATTGCCGTCCCAGACCGTGATGCAACCAGTCAGGACACTTTCAACTGCTCAAGTTAGCTGCTTTTCTTACTCCTTTCAAGGGTTGGCCAGTTAAATCTTTGCTATTGTTTCCAGTCTGCTGGATGATGACTTGCAGAAATAATCTCTGGGACTTCCCTATGTTTCAGACAAGGTAGCAGACTGTTGGGGGACTTCCTTTGCACATGATTACAGTGGCATGATCAGTCACTGTTCGTTTCTATTCAGAAACTGCCATAATCTTACACCAATCAGCACAAACGGAATCTGAATCAGAAACCTACCCAGCAATTCCAAGAGTTAAAATGGAAGGTTAAACGGATGAAAGATAATGTCAGGAATATGGAGACCGGTGGAACCTATACAGTGGGAGCACCATAACTCTCAGTCAGAAGGCCACGGGCTACAGAGACTCAAGCCTAGAGTCTAGGCTGAGAGTTTTTCCTGTGGCAGGGCTATCAAAAACAAAAGGGCACAGGTATACACTGAGAGCAAAGAGTGCTAAAGGGAACTTGAGGGGAAAGTTTTTTACACAGAGAGTGGGTGATATCTGGAATACGCTGTGGGAGGAGGTGGTGGAACTAGATACAATCACTATGTTGAAGGGGCACTTAGACAGGCCCTTAAATAGCCAGGCATAGAAGGAACCTAGTGTGGGCAAATGAGATTGGTGTCGATGGGCAAAACAGTTGGCATGGACGTGGTGGGCTGAAGGGCCTGCTTCTGTGCTGTACAGCTCTGTGACTTGCAGTGCCAATACAAGGGAGTGCTGCACTGTCAAAAGTATTGGCCTTTGGAAGACACAGTAAACTGAAACCCCATCTGCCCCTTTGATGGATGTGAAAGATCCCAGGGCATCAGTGTGAGGAAGAGCAAGGTAGCTCTCCCCAATACCATGAGCAACACTTACCATTTAATGAACAATCTAAAACATTATCATATTGCAGATTATGGGATCTTGCTGTACACAGATTGGCGTTTAGACTGCACTACAACAATATCTATGTTGGTGCCAGAAGCATGGCGACACTTGCGGGCTGCCCCCAGAACACTCTACACAAGAAGACGTATTTCACTGTGTGTCTCGATGTACATGTGACTAATAAAGGTCTATCGATCTAGATCTCCAACATAATTCATTGGTGTTTGATGTCTTGAGTTTAGGAAAGGTGCTATATAAATGTAGTTTTATTTCCAGCATTGGCTGCACTGTGTGATTCTTCTCCCACTCCATCTGGGAGGGACCTGAGAGCCCCGAGCCTGCCCCTAGATGACCCATCAGTGCAGGATACAGAAAGACGGGAAGGCACAAAGACTTCTCTTAGACCAGCGGGGGCATAGAACATAGAACAGTACAGCACAGTACAGGCCCTTCGGCCCATGATGTTGTGCTGACCTAGATAAACCTTATCCACATTCTATCTATCCCCCTCACCACTTCACCTCCCATACCCTCTATTTCTCGTTCATCCATGTGCCTAAGAGTCTCTTAAATGATCCTGTCACATCACCCCCACCACCCCCTTAACCCCTGGCAGTGCATTCCAAGCACCCACCACTCTTAGTGTAAAAGACCTACCTCTGACACCTCCCTGAACTTTCCTCCATGCACCTTAAACAGGTGACCTCTAGTATTGGCCATTGCCGCCCTGGGGAAAAGATGCTGGCTGTCCACTCTGTCTATGCCCCTCATGTGCTTATATATCTCTAACAAGTCTCCTTTCATCCTCCGTCTCTCCAAGGAGAAAACTTGCTCAGCCTCTCCTCATAAGACATGTTCTCCAATCCAGGCAGCATTCTTGTAAATCTCCTCAGCACACTCCAAAGCTTCCACATCCTTCCTATAATGTGGCAACCAGAACTGAACACAATATTCCAGATGTGGTCTAATCAGGGTCTTAGAGGGCTGCAACATTACCTCTCTGCTCTTGAACTCAATCCCCTGGCTAATGAAGACCAGCATACCATACCTCCTTTTAACCACCCTATCAACTTGCGTGGCAACTTTGAGGGATCCATGTACTAGAATCCCAAGATCTCTCTATTCCTCCACACTGCTAAGAATCCTGTCATTAACCATGTACTCCACCTTCAAATTAGATCTTCCTAAGTGTATCACTTCACACTTCTCCGGATTAGGCAGCAAGGTGTTGAGGTGGAGGGTCATCAGGGAATCTTGTCAAAATGCGGAGCAAGCTCGAGGGGTCATGTGACCTTTGCAAGCTCCTGATTCTGATCGATGTTGTTAATGCACTAAGATTTTCACTGGATTGGAAAATGTACATGAAATAGAGGTGAGATTATGGGATTCCTGGACCACAATCCCTCAGCCACATCTCTCCCAAGTGCTCATTGTCCAGTCCTATATAGTAATGTCATAGAGTCATTGAGTTATACAGCATGAAAACAGGCCCTTCAGTCCAACTCATCCATGCTGAACAAGTGCCTACCTGAGCCAGTCCCACTTGTCTGCATTAGGCCCATATCCCCCTAAACCTTTTCTATCCATGTATATGCCCAAATGTCTTTCAAATGTTGTTATTGTACCTGCCTCTACCACTTCCTCTGGCAGCTCGTTCCACACACCCACCACCCTCTGTGTGAAAAATTTGCCCCTCATGTTCCCTTTAAGTCTTTTCCCTCTCACCTTAAATTTATGTTTTCTAGTTTTAGACTCACCTACCCTTGGAAAAAGACTATCTACCCTACCTATGCCTCTCATGATTTTATAAACCTCTATAAGATCATGCCTCAGCTTCCTACACCCCAAAGAAAAAAGTTCCAGCCTATCCAGTCTCTCCTTATAGCCCAAGCCCTCCAGTTCCTGTAATATCCTTATGAATCTTTTCTGCACCTTTTCTAGCTCAATGACACCCTTCCTATAGCCAGGCAACCAGGCCTGTACACAATACCTGCAAGACCGGTCTTGCCAATCATCTTGTACAGTTGTAATGTGACATCCCAACTCCTGTACTCAATGCCCTGACCGATGAAGGCAAGCATGCCAAACACATTCTTCACACCCTGTCTGCCAGTGTTGCCACTTTCAGGAAACTATGTACCTGTACCCATAGGCCTCTTTGCTCTACAACACTCTCCAAGACCCTGCCATTTACTGTCTGTAGTTCTCTGGCTTGTCCTTGTGTCCCTTCTTAAATAAAGACACAACATTAGCCACCCTCCAGCCTGCCAGTACCTCACTTGTGGAAAATAATGATACAAGTATCTCTGCCAGAGTACCAGGAATTTCTTCTCTACTTTCCCACAATGTCCCAGGAGACATTTGGTCAGGCCCCAGGGATTCATCCTCGTTGACACACTTTAAGACCACCAGCACCTCCTCTTTTGTAATGTGGGTATATTCCAAGACATCTCTATTCTCTTCCCTGAATTCCCTAGCTTCCTTGAGAAATATGTGCTTAAGACCTCACTCACCTCCTGTGGCTCCTTATATGGACAATCACACTGATCCTTCAGGAGACCAACTCTCTCCCTAGTTTCCCTTTCACTCGTAATATACCTGTAGAATCTTAGAATTCTCTTTATCTGCCAAAGCCATCTCGTCCTCTTTTCCCCTTCTGATTTCCTTCTTAAGTGTTCTCCTACATCCATTATACTCCTCAAGGGATTCTCCTGATCCCAGCTGCCTATACCTGACATACACTTTTTATTTCCTGACCAGAGTGTCAATATCCCTCATCAGCCAGGGTTCCCTAATCCTGCCAGCCTTGCCCTTCACTCCAACAGGAACATGCTGGCCCTGAACTCTCTACTTTTAAAACCTGCCAGTTGTCCCTTTACCTGCAAACGGTCTCTCCCAATCAACCTTTGCAAGTTCCCTCTAATGCGATCAAAATGAGCTTTACCCCAATTTTAGGACTTTAACTTTGGCCAGTCCTATCTTTTTCCACAACTGTTTTAAAACCGATAGAATTCTGGTGACTGGTCCCAAAGTGCTCCTCCACTGACTCTTTAGTCATCTGGCCTGCCTCATTTCCCAGTAAGAGCTCCAGTGTTGCTCTCTCTCTAGTAGGGGCCTCTACATATTGGGAGAACTTTCCTGGACACATAACAAATTCACCCTATGGCAGATTCAGTCAATATGAGGGAAGTTAAAATCACCATTACAGCTACCTGAGATCTACCTACAATTTTGCTCCTCTCATTCCTTTTGCCTACTGGGAGGCCTATAATACAATCCCATCAGAGTGATCTTTCCCTTCTTATTTCTGAGTTCCACCCATATAGCCTCACTGGATGTTCCCCTAGGAACATCCTCTCTAAGTACTGTTGCGATGTTCTTCCTAACTGAAAAAGCAACCCTTGCTCCTCTCTTACCTTTATCACACCAGTAGCATCTGTACCCCAGAACACTGAGCTGCCAGTCCTGCCCATCCCTCAGCCATATTTCTGTAATGGCTACAATATCCCCATCCCATGTACTGATACATGCCCTGAGCTCATCTACCTTACCTGTCAGGCTTCTTGCATTAAAATGAATTAAATTCCTCAGACCTTCCTCACTCCTTGTCCTGCTCCTGCCTGCTGTACTTGCTCGCATTAATTTCTGTATTTACCTCAATGTTCTCATCTGCCACACGACTGGTTTGGGTCCCACCCCCTTGCCAAGCAAGTTTAAACCCTCCCAAGCAGCACTAGCAAATCTACACAGGCTTACCTCATTTTATTAACTGGACAGTTTTACAGCAAGTGTTAGACTCGGGTATGTCAGTCAGGTGGTGAATTAGAACCTACATATCTCAAGGGTGATCAGAAAACTTGGCTGTGGTGATATTTTCTCCAGGAAGCCTCTGCCTCCATTGCCCTGCGAACCATCATTTGCCAGACCCTAATGTACCTTAAACACAAGGACTCCAGCAACTCATGGCAATTGGCCAGCACCATCTCAGGATAACTCCTGTCATTCAGCTAATGGCAACAGCCCCAGAACAAAATAGAGAAGGTATGAATTTACAGTTTGTCACTGTCCAGGACTCTAAACCAATTTATCTCTGTGTGTGCATGGTCTTTGGTTATCTGTTTCAGAGACAGTGGCTAATAATATTAAGATAAGATAAGATAGCTTTATTAGTCATGTGTACATTGAAGCACACAGTGAAATGCATTTTTTTTTGCGTAGAGTGTTCTGGGGGCAGCCCGCAAATGTCGCCACGCTTCCAGCACCAACACAGCATGCCCACAACTTCCTAACCTGTACGTCTTTGGAATGTGGGAGGAAACCGGAGCACCCAGAGGAAACCCACACAGACACAGGGAGAACGTACAGACTCCTTACAGACAGCAGCCAGAATTGAACCCGAGTCACTGGCACTGTAAAGCGTTATACTAACCGCTACACTACCGTGCCTGCCATCACCAGGTTTATTCAGGAAATAGAGGTCATGAAATTGGACCAAGTTTTATGGCAACCTCACCACTGGATAAATTGAAGAGCACATATGAAGTGTCCTGCTGAGAGTCGGGGAGTCATAGAGTCAGTAGGCATGGAAACAAGCCCTTCAGCCCACTGAGTCCATGCCAACCATCAAGTACCCATTTACACTCATCCTACCTAATCCCATTTTATTCTCCCCACATTCCCATCAACTCACCAAGATTCTACCCTTCATCCATACACTAGGAGTAATTTACAGTACCCAATTAACCCACCAACCCGCACGTCTTTGGGATGTGGGAGGAAACTAGAGCAACTGGTGGAAACCCATATGGTCTCAGGGAGAATGTGCCAAACTGCACTGCACGGGTCAGGAACGAACTTGGGACACTGGAACTGTGAGGCAGCAGCACTATTTACTGTACCATGCCATGGTGAGAGGTCCCGTCTCTCCATTTCATCACCATGGTATCCAAAGCCATATCTGAAAACCAAGATGGGTGCTGTTGACCTGTTCTGGCAAGGCCAGATCACAGGTTCCAACTACTCCCAATAAAGAGCCCTCCCCCCAGTTTCAGTAAGCTGTTGCTTACCTTTCAAAACATTGGACACAATGGGCTTACTCCAAGGCAATCAGCAGCATGCTTGCTGAAATCATAGTGTGAGATGGGAGCACAAATTCTATGTGCAAGTTGCACCAGATCAAATGTCTAATCCTGCTTCCTGATCCTAGTGACTGTTTTCCTACACTCCCCATCTTTAGCTGTTGGGGACTCAATTTCAGCTCTTCAAATGAAAAAGTAGAGTTTCAGCATGGAAAAATCCCTGTCTCTGCTAAAACTCTGTAAATCCCCTGTCCCCTGGTATTTCCCCGAAAATTGCGTGTCACTAGACCTGGGTGCCTTGGACAGTCCCCTGATGTCCAGCAGTGGTGTCTCATTGTTCTAACAACATCACTCATCCTGACTTCAATTACAGTTATCACATTGAGTCTTTAATCAGCTGACAGGGAAGTCCCTGTATGGGCCAGCTTGCTACCCAGGCTTACCTCAGTTTTCTAACTGGGTAGTTTGCCAGAGTGTTAGGCTTCGGTATGTGAGTCACATGGTGAATCAGAACTTACATATCTCAAGGGTGATCAGAAAACTCAGACACTTGAGAGAAATGCACAGAGGAGTTGCAGACTGAGCAGATCGTACGTTCAAAGTTACAGCGGCAAAAAGTGAGGCAGGAACTATCCAGTGAGAGAGAGAGTCACATTCGAGAAGTCACAGGATTTCACGAGGTCACAATTGTCAGTGGCAGTTTCCTCCCAGGAAAACGTTGTCCGCAGAAATCTTCTAACATTCTGCACTCTTTGTCAAGGCAAAGATGACAGCTTCCAGAGGTGAGTAGTACTCATTCTGTTGTTTTGAAAGTGAGCATGTATTAGACATTTCCGTGCAACATGTCCTTTGGGACAGTGCATAGGGACTAGTGCACTAGTAGGGGTGATTAAAATTCAATTTACCAAATTTTATTTTCCTACCAGTTATGTAACTGCAAGTAATGATTGCATAGAATCTTTTTATCACAGGTGTGGAAAGGAATTAAAACTAGGGCAAAACTGATATCATGTTCATGCAAGTATATGATTTTAATGCGATATAAATTCCATGAGTAGCTAATAACACAGATTAAAGTTGTGACAAAGTGCATGTCTTTAAAATGCAAATTGAATGAGAGCTCTTCACTGTGGTCCAATTATTTCCTTTAACTGAAGATTACATTTCATCTTAATGTTCAGGAATTAACCACAGGCACCCAAACGATTAGACAAGAATTGCAAATTTACTTAAATGAAATGGTCATTCTAAAGCCTTGCAGTCTCACTTGTCGGTGCGCATCTGGGTTTGGCTCAGTGTTGGAACCATGTACCTGGCAGCAAACTCCAATTGTACAATAGTGGTTTATTTATTACCTGTGCTCTATATAATTGTATAAAGTGATGCACTGAGCTTGCACATTGCATATTCTATGCGATGGTGATAAATGCTATTACATGGAATATCCACTGAACCCATTGGATAACATATGCAGAGCAATTTCTTGGCATGTCCATTGGCTGGTATTTTCATGTGTTCTATACTGTGTATACTCACTAAACCATAAATCATAGGTTGGCTGTGTAATATACTCTGGCTGTTCTATACATTGTAGTAATGGAGTGAATATTGCAAACATGCAAGGCAGAGTTACAACCGGGGCTTTGCAAAATTGATTTGATGGATATGAATAAATTTCAGAGCCCATATTTACCTCACTGAATATTTATACTTCAGGAAATACATGATTGTATTTTAGTTTATGCTCTGATTTTATTCTACAGGGTATCAATGGAATCTGTCTTCCTTCACAGTGTTAGTGGTTAGAGATAGCATTGACAGAGACGGTTAGGCAGACTGTGGGTCTAAGAGCATTTAAGGCATCAGAATTGACTTACCGATAATTGAGAAAAAATAAGTTCACGCAGAGGTCAATTAAGAGACAACATAAATTCTGACTCCAGCCATTTTTAACCACAAAGAGTCCTTTCTTTCATTGCATGTTTTTTTCTCCAACAAGAAGATGGCTGTGTCACATACCGCATGTGAAGTGGGAAAACAAAGAAGAAGTTGGGACAGGAGTGTACCCTGCAGCTGTGGTGCCAGTCAAAGACCTCTGACCTCAGCTCCTTCTCTGTCTCGTCCCCACACTTCTTCATTTACTGGATCCCCAAAACATATCAGTCTCAGACTGGGAAACACTGAGGATCCACCACTCCCTTGGATGGAAATTCCAAGGTCTCATAACTCTCTGACTGAAGGAACTCATCCTGACTTCACTCCCAGTTGGGATCGAGAGAAGACATTATTGGATATTAGTTTCTGGAAAGTCCATTAACCCAGGTGGACTTTGTAGAAATTTCCAACAAATGGGGAATTTTGTTCTTTATTTTGAAGTCTGACTTTGATTATTTGTGCTATTGACAAGTTCATGAGGTTTTCATGGCTAAGAATTTCCACCAAAGGTTCTTCCCTAATTACCAGAGAGCTTCCCTGAGACTGCTCGTGACCTAGTCCGAGGTGGATTGTGCTTTTGGCTTTGAGTGTGAATTGAAACAGTGAACTCATAGCACAGAGTGTGAAGAAGCTGTTATCTCCCAGTTTCTGGGCTCTTTCTTGAAGCACACTCCCAGAAACCTCACATCGTACCCCCTGTACAGATGGTTCCAGTAGTTTTAGGTAGTGGTTGAGCAGTTTGTGCTACAGGAAATGAGTGCAATATATCATTAAGCCCTGTGGTTATACCCAACTTGTTTCCTGATTGTTGCAGGCTTGTGACATGCGGCTACAGAAAAGTGAGAGCTTGTTCTCACATCCATTCTTCATGATATCTATCCTGTGACAGGTCCGAGACGCACAACAGCAACTATCCTCCCTCTTCCAGCCAGGCTCTAAGCCTTGGCTCCCAAACCCAAATCCATCTCAGCTCCAACTGATCCCCAATCCCAACCCCAGTCCCAAATCCAGCCTCAGCCACAACCCCAAACCCAACCTCAGCCTCAATATTAAGTCAATTCACAAACCTAGTCCTCCCCACCAAAGCCATCCTAGTCTGATCTAAGGTTCCTAACTCGATCCTAACCCAATCCCAACACAATCTCCAAATCCAATCCCAACCTAATCCTAACACAATCCCCACATCCCTTCCAATCCAATCCCCAAAACCAATCCCAATCCAATCCCTAAAAGCAATCCCAAACCAATACCCAAATCCAACTCCAACCTAATTCCCAAATCCAATCCCAACCCAATTCCCAAATCCAATTCCAAAACACTCTTCAAATCCATTCCTAATCCAATCCCAAACCAATAACTAAATCCAATTCCAATTTAAAAAATAATTCTAGTTCCAGCTCCAACTCTAAATCTAACTCCAAACCCAACCAAACCCCAGTTCTTCAAAGCAGAAAGTGAAACAGGTTGCCATCCATCTGGTCAATAGTTCAGAGTTTGTTGTTCTAAAATATCTCCAGTTCTAATCACCAAAGGCCTTGTTTCTTTATTTGGGATTTGTGTCAATCCAGAGAGGTTCTCAACTTATCAACGATTCCCCAACCTGGGCAGATTGTAAAGCCCGGCTCAGCGAGCGTGGCTTTGCGAGTGCTGGACCTGAGGGTAACAGCCATCTGTGGTGACCCCCAGAAAGAGAAGAAGTGGCAGGGTTCTGGGAAAGAAAGAAAGGGAGAGAACGAAGGATAAAGACTGAGAGACAATAAGTGAGATAAGAAATGTCGAGAGAATAAGAGAAATTTAGAGGGAGAGAAGGAGACAATGAACAAGAGGGGCAACTATGTGAGCACCAGAGAAAAGAGCAGGAGTCAGCGTATGAAGATGAGGCAGAGGAGAAAGGGAGCGGGAGAAAAAGACCAAGTAATGAGATGAATTGAAAATGTTGCATTGAACAATTGCAACCCCATGAACAAATCTCCGCCCAATTTGACACCTTTTCACTCCCAGTTTCACCCTTCTTGATTCTTTTACATCAGACTGTCTTCACTCTCATGCTCTCTCTCCCCCACTCCCTCCCTCCCTCCCTCAGTATCTTTCTCTCTCTCCTTCTCTCTCTCAATTCCCCTCTCCCCTTCTCTTAGGCTTGTTTCATTTTCTATCTTTCTGTCTTCTTTGTTTCAATCATACAGTTTCACTTGCATTCTCTCTTTCTATAAAATATTTTCAGTTCACGCTCATTACTCATTCTTTCTCTCCTGCTCCCTTCAGGCTGCAGGGTTAAAGTCCTAATCCTGAGCACAGAATCCGCAGAATACCACCACTGCACGTCCAACACGGTGCTGCCTCTTAGATAAGTTGAGAGCCCATCCATGCACTCAAATGGCACACACAGTCCACTGGCACTGTGGAAGTAGGGCAGTAGAGTTACCCCTGGAGGCACACCTAGTAGTTATCCCCCAACATCGGCAACAGCAGGCTTGAAATTCTTGGCTTACTCCCCAACCACAACACAGCACCAGTCCCCGCACCTTGTTTTCCAGCCCATGTCCCGATACCACATTCCCAGGCCATCTGGGATCACCTCCAATTCCCAAATCCCCTGTCCACAGGAGCTGAGGGCCCAATGACCACCACCCCCATATGCACCCCCCTCCCACGACACAGCACAGCTCCCATCCCATGGGCAGCAGTGATCCTGAAACCAGCTTCCAAGAAGAGTCTGGCTCCACATGTGATGAGTGCTGAATGTGTGGGAGGCAAGGGAAGAACAGCACCTGGAAAGTCTATGCCCACTGCTGCTACAGCAAGAAACAGGAGCAGAAGTAGGCCACTCGGCCCCTCGAATCTGCTCCACCATTCATGGCTAACCCAGTTTTGGCCTCCATATTTTCTTATTCCCTCCCAATACTCCTTGACTCCCTTGTAGTCTGGCAGTCTTCACCTTGACTGTGTTAAATGACTCTACCTCTTCAACTCTCTAAAGCAAAAATTCACAACTCCCTTCCTTCTCATCTGTATGAAATGAGTGACCCCTTATTCTGAAACCAACCCCCATAGATCTAGATACCCCATCTAGGAGGAACATCTCCTCAGCATCCACCTGGTCAATCCCCCTCAGAACTATATATCTGTAAACTCCAATGCACATGGGCCCAGCTGCTTGACTGTTCCTATGCTAACACCTTCATCCCACCAATTAATCTGGTGAACCTTCCCTGCACAGCCTCCAATGCAAGCACATTCTTCCTTATATACGGAGGCACAAGTACTCCAGGTGCAGTCTCACCAACACACTATAAAGCTGCATCAAAGTTTCCCGACTTTTATACTCCATATCACTTGCAATAAAGTCTGCATACTTCATGTACTGGGACCCCACATCCCTTTCTACGGCAACATTTTGTACTCCCACACACTTTCAATGACCACTTGCTTTTTTGTTTTACCCTCCCATGTGGATAACCTCCCATTTTCCCACATTATACTCCATCTGCCTACTTCCTGCCCCTCACCAACCTCTCTCTCCCTCTGCAGCCTCTTTGGCTCCTCCTCACAACTTGCTAACCCACCAGTCTCTGTAACACCAGCAAATCTGGCTCTAGTACACCTAGTCCTTTCATCCAAGTCAGTGCTACACATTATAAATGATTGAGGCCCCTGCACTGATTCCTGTGTCATCCCACTCGTTACTGATGGCCAATCCAAAAATGACCCCTGGGTTTTCTGTTAGTTGGTCACTCCCCTATCCACGTCGGGATATGACCCTATCCCAGGGCACCCTTGCCTTGTTCAGTGACCTTTCATGTGGCACCTGACTGAATTCCTTCTGGAAATCCAAATACGCTTCACCTACAATACACAAAACCCCACTGAGTTCTCTCTTCTTTCTCACCCAACTCTTCCTTTTCTTCCTCTCTCCTGTCCTCTTTTGTCGGTCCCTCCCTCCCTTCTCTCTCTCATTCTGTCCATCTTTCCTGCTCTCTCCCCATCTCCCTCTTGCTCTCTCTCCCCCTCAATATCTCTGTCCTCTCTTTTTCTCCTTCTTTTCCCCGTGCTTCCAAACTCTTGCTCCCACCTGTTGCTCTCTCCCTCTCTTTCTCCCTCCTCTCTGTCCTCTCGTTGTCCTCCCCCCTTCTCTCTCTCTCACTCTCTCTCTCTCTCTCTCTCTCTCTCTCTCTCTCTCTCTCTCTCTCTCTCTCTCTCTCTCTCTCTCCCTCCCTCCCTCCCTCCCTCCCTCCCTCCCTCCCCCCCGTCCATCTCCTGGTTTCCCTTCTCCCTCTCCGGACGTTGTTTGGAAGTGTGCTCTCACGGTTACTTTGTCACGTGTGTGTGTGATAGTTATGCCCACTGCCATCACAGAAACTGGGCCTTTTCTCTGCACAACATTCAGTTTAAACCATCTTTCTAATGTTTTATGACAAATAGTGATCTGAGGTATTGCAGACTGCATCCATCACACCCATTACTCTGCTCTCTGTTGGAAGGGGTTTCCCCTCACAGGGGATCGAGAGTTCTGCCCATCAGACAGTTAGTGGGTTCTTGTAAAACAGTTAACAAATCTTAATAACAAGACCATGACTGGTTTAAGATATTCTCAATATGAGTGACTGAAAATACAAGTAACTATGACCTTATTGCACAGAATCGACAGAGATTAAACAAAATGTGCTGGCTCTTCATTATCCTGCTCCCCCTGCTCTCTCCCCTGCCCAACAATCTTACTTCCACGAAATCTTATTTAATTCATGGGAGTTCTTATGAGACAGCTCGCACCACCCTCTCACACAGCCTCCCCAGCCCAAAATAACTTGCTGCTTAACAATTGTATTTATTTCCATAGCTTCCCTTCAGGTTTCCCAAAGTGTCAATCAAGCATTTCTGAAGGGAAACACTAAGATGCTGGAGGATCAGCGGGTCAGGCAGCACCTGTGAAGGAAAATGGACAGTCGATGTTTCGGGTCAAGACCCTCGATCTGGATCATTTCCCTCCACAGATGCTGCCTGACCCAATGAGTTCCTCCAGCATCTTGTGTGTTGCTCCAGATTCCAGCATCTGCAGTCTCTCTGGTGTCTCCTTTCCCGAAGGGTGCTCACCGTTGTTCGTGATGGCTCTCTGTGTGGTGCCAAGAGATTGAGCGCTCCCAGGGATCTCCTGACTCTGCTCCAATGCTGGGATCCTCCATATGGAGACAGTTCCTGCAGTTCCACAGCAGTTACCCTGGGAACCCGGGGCTGAACTGGGCAGGGCCACATTCACATCCTGGAGAGTGACCCAAGCAAGTGAGGTCACATGTTCTTGAATAAACTGAGTTAACAGATGATCTAAATATTCTCAGGTGGTTTAAATTTGCTTCATCATTTAATATTTTAAAAATCTAATTGTGCGATTCATGGTTTTTGAACGTTTCTATACGTCTCAGTCGCTGACAGCTTAGCCAGTTAACACTGGGGGATGCAGCTTTCTCACCAGTTCTGTGGGTGTGACTTGCTCAGGCTCTGTCATGTCATGCCACCGATGGCCAGTAGGTCCTGAGCTGGACAGGGTCTCACTAACCAGGTTCTAGAACATTTCTTTGAGAAAGTTACGACTGGACGATCCGCTCAAGGTGAGCGGTAGGCAGTCAGCTACAAGGACACTTCCAAGACACTGGTGCTTCATTGTCATACTGCCTTAAACCAGCTTAGGCCCATTCTGTCACGAGGAATGGACCTTCCTTTAGATTGTGTTATTGTGGCCACATCTTCCTGGCCTGATCCACCAGCCCAGAATCCCAGAATCCCTGCCCTTCTCCCTCCACACCTGCACTTCCCTGGATCAGATGTGGATAATCCATCTCATCAACTTATCACATCCTGGAGTCCAGCAACCATTAGACCTTGGGAGGGCTGCAGCAGGAAGGCCCTGTCCCAAAATACTCTGACAGTCTTTGACAGCTGGAAAAGCTGGGATGGGCTTTGCTGGCTGTTAAAGCTG
This sequence comes from Pristis pectinata, assembly GCF_009764475.1. Taxonomy (NCBI): domain Eukaryota; kingdom Metazoa; phylum Chordata; class Chondrichthyes; order Rhinopristiformes; family Pristidae; genus Pristis; species Pristis pectinata. The sequence goes on along the minus strand of NC_067429.1, from coordinate 1,502,318 downwards.
ACAATGTATTTAAGTGTCTCTGAGGTCAAGATATTTAAAAACTTATTAAAAGCTTAAAAATGTTTATATATTAATAAAAAATAAACTAAAACACACATAAGCAGATCAATAATTAAACATATTAATGAGAGGAAAATGACAAGAAGTAACTTTGCCTCCTAAATCTTTGCCCTTCTACCCCACTGAAAGGCGTGGGATCTCTGACCCTGCCTCAGCTACGACCTGCTGTGAGATCCAAGGGTCAATTTCCCAACAAAGCTCCATATGGAGCAGAGTCCAGCAGCAGAGCGAACCAACTGGCTCTGCCTTCTGAATCCATGAGCAATCCCGGACGTCTGTGTTTTCCAGCAGTTCCCAAATGTCTGGGACTTGACCCAGTTTCATTCCCTGACCGGACCTGCCGGCATCAGTCACCTCGACCCAGCCTAAGTATCAATACCAAAAACAGCATGGCTCATCCAGCTGTTATCCCGTTGCAGTTGGTGGGATCCTCTGTGCATAAAACTGGAGCAGAAAGCACAGGTTGGGTATCAGACACTTTGGGAAGTCCTGAGGAGAAGGCACTGCAGAAATCTGTCTCTCTGTGTGGAATCCTGACCATCTTCCTGGCTTGTGAAGGGGGCAGAATTGCTGCTACGCCTGCAAGGAAATGGTGTGCTTTTACTCAAGCACAGAGGGCGGAGGGAGCTGAAGGGAGAGGAGGAGGGAGCTGAGCAGGAGGGGACTGAGTGAGATGAGAGACTGAGGAACGCAGGTAGGGGAAGGAGAACAGACAGACTGAGTGAGGAGCACTGAGGGGGCAGGGGAGTCATGAGGAAAGAGAAGGGCGAGGTAAAGGGTGTGAGTGAGATTGTCTGAGTGTGTGTGGTTACAGAGCGCAATGTGTGCTGATTGTGCACGTGCAGAACGCCCCCACACAGCCCGGTCCCTGAACTTCTTGGCCCCGTCGCCATTGAACCGAGACCTTACTCTGTTGAGCACGTGCCATAGCTGCTGTACAAAAACAACCCCCACCCTCCACCCCACCCCACCACCATATCATTCAAGGAAATCACGCAAGGTCAACTTCCCCATAGGAAGGAACACATCACAAATGTATTGGTGGAGCGTTTTGTGGTGTGTTGAAGACCACAGATACCACCCTGCCCTCCGCTCCCCTCCCCTCCCAGCCACCTCGTGCACTGAGGATGCACTCAGATGCTGTCCACTTACCTAATTACTCGGCCTCTCGGTGAACTCACCAACCTTTCTTTCAGTCCCGATCAGATAAACAGGCTGCCAGGATGAGAGAGGAAGCCATCTGTCCACAAGCTCAGACATCTGCACATTTCACTTCAAACTTTTCATTCACTTGTGGTTTTGTCCTTGGCAGTGCTCACTCACTGTGATCAAATGTTAACCTCAGGCAAGGAGAAGTAAAGCAGCTCCAGGCTGGTGACAGTCACGGGATGTTCCTGGTTTATCTGCAACTTAATCCAACCTTCCCGCCTTGGTTCCAAATCCTTCACACCTTTGTCTGACTCGCAGTCTTAGCAGCCCCCTCCCCAGGGGAAGAGTGGCAGCAGGAGGAGGTACAGAAGCCTGAAGTCCCACACCACCAGGTTCAGGAACAGCCATTCGGTTCTTGAACCAACCAGCACAACCCTAATCACTACCTCAGTACAGCAACACCATGACCACTTTGATCACTTTGCGCTAAAATGGACTTTGTTTTTTTTTGTTCTAATTGTGTTTTTCTTATAAAAATCATGTATAATTTATGCTTAAATTTATGTTTTTCTTGTAAATGCTGATTACCTGATGCTCTCTGCCTGTGATGCTGCTGCAAGTAAGATTTTCATTGCACCTGTGCACAAGCGGACTTGTGCAGATGACAATAAACTCGACTTTGACTTTGACAGACTCCCACTGCTCATTTTTTGAAGGCCTTCCTGACTGTGAGGCCTGAGCACTTGAACTGGACCCCAGCCTCCCGAGGAAGCAGATCCTTTCATTGCTAATACCCAAATCCATCAGCCTTTAACCTTCTGCACACCAGGGAACACAAACCTTCTTTGCACAACCAGCCCCTAAAGTTAACCCTTCTGGCCCCAGTCACTTCCAAGATCTCTGATCCCGAGGTTTGGGCCAGAGCTGAAGGCAGTTACATCAGAGGTCTGGATAACAGAAGCAAACTTCCTGGCCTTTGTATTTCCAAGCCCTTGAGAAAAGGGCCAACGTTTCATTCACTCATTTAATTATGGTTGTGCCTGTCCACCAGCTTTATCAGCTCAGTACTCAGAGCCTGAGTTCCCACCGTTTATTCAGTACCCTGATCAACCCTTCTCAGGTTCAGAGTGTCATCAGTGATGACACATTGACTCTGCCACAAGTGTGCCAGTTTGCTTTGGACACTCTTTGTGTAACTTGTTGGATGGTGGGAGGTGGGAGGTCACAGGATGACACCTCCAGGAATTGCTGGCCGAGCTGGACTGAGGCTGTTGCCAAGACATGAGTGGAGGTAACACAATGTGGGAGTTGGCCAGTTTGTATTCTCCTGTGCTTGGATTCAATTGTTTAGTAAACAGAAGTAATTCATAATTTCCTATTGTTGCGAATGCTGATGTGGAGGTGGCTCTATGCAGTCACAAGTCTCAGCACCAATTCAGTGATGATGACTAAACAGTCTCTCTCTGTCTCTCTCTCTCCCACCAGGGGCTGTTCTTCACACCCTCTGCATTCTGGTCCTCATGTCTCAGGTAAGTGAGAACCTCCTCCAGCCCCAGAAAATCCATATAGTGAGGCAGTGAGCATGATGCATACTGTGACTGTGGAGTGGGAGCTTCTCTCTGAGTCTAACCCATTCCCTGGGATTGTGTTTCAGGACAGTGTATAGGGAGTTCACTCTGTGTCTAACTTATGCCCTGGGACTGTGATTTAGGATAGTTTAGAGGAAGCTTTACTTGCCACTGACATTTTCTAAAAACCCACTAACTCCCACAGCGACCACAACAACACCTCCTCCCAACCTGTCTCCTGTAAGGATGCTATCCTCTTTTTACAAGTTTTCTGTGTCTGCCACATCTGTTCTCAAAATGACACCTTCTGCTCTAGAACTTCAAGTGTCCTCCTTCCTCAGGAAATATGGTTTCCTCTCTGCCATGGTTGATGGAGCAGTCACACACATTTCCTCCATTTCCCGCATGTCAGGTCTGAGACCCCTGTCCCCGGACAGGACAGCAATAGAGCTCCCTTGGTCCTCACCTTCCACCCCACCAGTCTCCACATCCAACACATCATCCATGTCATTTCCACCCGCTACAACACAATCCCACTACCAGTCACATTCCCCCACCCCACCCCCCACACCACATCACTCCGTCTTTCTGCTTTCTGCAAGAACTGCTCACTTTGGGACTCCCTGGTCCATTCACCCCTCCCCACCACGGGAGGTGCAAACAGCCCTTCAGGTGAGGCAGAGGTTCACCTGCACCTCCTCCAACCTGGTCACTGCATTCGGTGCTCACCATGTGGCCTCCCCTGCAGAGATGATCTCAAGTGTAGACAAGGTGGTTGTTTTGTGAAGCACCTGCACCACAATGGCCATCTCCAGCTGCTGGTGACATGTCATTTAAACTCTCCTTCCCACTCGCCCACCAACGAGTCTGTCCTCAGCCTTCTCCACTGCTACAGAGGGGCCAGATGTAACCGGGAGGACAACATCTCATATTCCATTTGGATTCTTTGCAACCCAATGGTGTGAACAGTGAATTTCCCAGTTTCAGATAACCCACGCCCCCAGTGTCCCCTCCCACACACACTCACCTCTCCAACTAGCCTTCTTCTCCCTTTGTTCACCTTTCCCATCCCTCTCCCCTCACCAGGTTCCATCTGCTCATCAGCCCCTCCCCATCTGGTTCCACCCATCACCCTCCAGCCCCCATTCACTCCCCCCCCCGTCTTATTGCTATAAACTGGAAATCTTTCCTGATCCCCCCTCAGTCCTCTGACCCAAAACATCGACTTACACCTTCTGCCTCCACAGATGCTGAATGACCTGCTGAGATCTTCCAGTTTATTGTTCCAGATTCCAGCATCTGCAGTCTCCGTTGCCTTCACAGAGTTGCACTCTGAGTATAACCCGTGCCCTGGGAGCATGTGGCAGGACACTGTAAAGGAAGCTTCACATACCCTGGGAGTGTGTGATGGGACATGCAGAGGGAGCTTCACAAGCCCTGGGAGTATGTGATGGGACAGGGTAGAGGGAGCTTCACTCTGTGTTGAAACCATGTCTTGGGAGTGTGTGACAGGTCAGAGGGAGCTTCACATTCCCTGGGAGTGTGTGACGGGATAGTTTTGAGGGAGCTTTACTTGGACAGGTCTGTCAGTGTACAACACTGGACTCCAGCTCTCTATTTATCTGGAACCCCCGGATTATCCCTGCCCTGATCTCCCTCCTCTAGTCCACTTCTAGAGACGGGCAGTTGTACATGAACTTGGAGGTTTCCAGGAAAAAGCTAAACCTGTGAAGGACAGTGGTTATTGAGGTTGGACAGGGAGGATTTGTGACCAGCTTCCTGACCGAGGGCAGTGGATTATGTTTGTCCTCTGAGAGGAAGGTGTGAGCATCCAGCTTTAAAATGCATAAACTCAAACTTTCCATGTGTTTTTCCGAATGGCTTGGGGCAGTTGCCTTTCGAATTTTCCTGAGTGTAAGAGCACACACTTCGAGGGCTGCTGAACATTCAACCAGTGGTTGCATCTCATGACTGAGTAACCAACAGATTTTCTTTCTCCTCTCACTCATTTCATACAAGGTCTTGCAAGGTACACTGTTACAGGCGTCAGCCTGTTGGAGCTTCTGTTGGTTGGAGATGTCAACCCTGCCTACAGTGGGGTGTGGGAAGCCTCCAATTCTCTGTTGCCTTGAACCCAAGACCACTCCTGCTGGAGGATTCCATTCATACTCAATAACTTGAATCATAGGAGAGGCATGATGAAGCTGTTCGTGTCCCGGCAGGACCTTGTGTCCAGACGCAGGAGATAAAACAGCAAAGTGACAACTTACAGCCTGTCAATGATTCAGCCACAGGTGGAGCATCTCATTGGAGGGAGGGCATTTAAGTCACACAGAGAGTGCACTGAATACACGGCCCAGGTTGAAGAGAGAGCTGAAAGCAAAATACTGCAAATGCTGGAAACTGAAAACACAAACAGAAAGTGCTGGAAGTACAGCGATACAACCTGACCCACGGGGTATTTCCAGAAATTTCTGTTTTTATTTGAGATGAGAACTGGGTTACTGAGACTGTGACGGAGGCAGAGGAGTGTGATGATGGAACGAAAATTCTGTTTTGATGGAGTGAACCTGAATTTAATTATTTCTGAACAAAACAAAACATCAGAACAAAATTAAATCAACTGGTTTATTACCAAGATAGCTGTAAGAGAGTCACAGAGTCAGAGAATTTACGGCACAGAAACAGGCCCTTCGGCCCAACTCATCCATGCTGTCCAAGTTGCCTAACAGGGTTTGGAGGCTTTTACCAGGGAGGTTGTTGGCTCTTGTAATCCTTTAGGTCATGGGGAATGTTTTTGAAGAGACACTGCTGACACCTGCAGGAAAATTGGATAAAAGTTCGGAGCATGGAAGCTGCAGAGCAGGGAGAGCAGGGCTGGGGGATCAGAGGTCTGCTTCAGCAAGAGCTAGCACAGACACAATGGGCTGAATATGCTCCTCAGATCTGGTTATATGGATGGTGACAATGTAAAGCAATAACCCAGGAACTGCGGCTATCACGGTGCAGGGTGTTCTGGGTTCTGATGTCGGTTATTGAAAGTTGAACAAGACGATGTCAAAGGTGGCAAGGAGTGGTGAGGTTGCAGACGCAGAGAGCAGCACACAACACAGCACAGGTTCTGGGAGTGAGATCATAAATTGCAGGAGTGGGAGGTGAGGAGAGCGACAGGGCAGCCAGGTGCTGGGGAAAGGGAGGACAGGGAACGTAACATGGATGTGACCGATTCTCATTAAACACTGCTGTACACATCCTGTAAACATTGTCCCTCACACACTGACCCTCACTGGGGGACGGTCCCACACACACACTGACCCTCACTGGGGGACGGTCCCACACACACTGACCCTCACTGGGGGATGGTCCCACACACACACTGACCCTCACTGGGGGACGGGTCCCACACAAACTGACCCTCACTGGGGGACGGGTCCCACACACACTGACCCTCACTGGGGGACGGTCCCACACACACTGACCCTCACTGGGGGACGGTCCCACACACACACTGACCCTCACTGGGGGACGGTCCCACACACACTGACCCTCACTGGGGGACGGTCCCACACACACACTGACCCTCACTGGGGGATGGTCCCACACACACTCTGACCCTCACTGGGGGACGGGTCCCACACACACTGACCCTCACTGGGGGACAGTCCCACACACACACTGACCCTCACTGGGGGACGGTCCCACACACACTGACCCTCACTGTGGGATGGTCCCTCACACACACACTGACCCTCACTGTGGGATGGTCCCTCACACACACACTGACCCTCAATGGGGGACAATCCCACACACACACTGACCCTCACTGGGGGACGGTCCCACACACACTGACCCTCACTGGGGGACAGTCCCACACACACACTGACCCTCACTGGGGGACGGTCCCACACACACTGACCCTCACTGGGGACGTCCCACACACACACTGACCCTCACTGGGGGACAGTCCCACACACACACTGACCCTCACTGGGGGACAGTCCCACACACACTGACCCTCACTGGGGGATACCACAAGCTGTATACTTTGGGAGTGGGGCTGTGATGGATGGGGTGTTCCTGGGTGTCAGGGTATATCTGGAAGCTGCCCCCTGTGTGGTGGCTGGTGTGACGGTACCGATCGTGGCGGGGCTGGCGGCTCTGACAGCGCAGAATAAGGTCCTTCGGCCCCCGTGTCCATGCTGACCGTGAAGTGGCCAGGTTTGGTGATGTGGGTCGGTGCGCCGTGACCAGGCCACCCCAGCGCCGGTCTGGGCCCGTGTTGGATGTGCGGGCGTTGATCAGGCTGCCTTCTCTGTCCCGCAGTTGGGCTCCTGCACCGAGGTGGCGCCGAGCGGGGTCCCGAGCAGCACGGCGGACTACACGGATCCTTGGAGCGACAACAGCGAGACTGTCGACTACAGTGACTTCGTTCAGCAATGCCAGAAGGAGGATGTGCGCTCGTTCCGCAGGACCTTCCTGCCCGCCGTCTACACGCTGGTGTGCCTGCTGGGGCTGCTGGGCAACGGGCTGGTGGTGCTCACCTACCTGTACTACAAGCGGCTGCGGACCATGACCGACGTGTACCTGCTGAACCTGGCCCTGGCCGACCTGCTGTTCCTACTCACGCTGCCCTTCTGGGCGGTGAGTGTGGTGCGCCAGTGGCTGTTCGGCCGCGCCATGTGTAAGGCGGTGCACGGCCTCTACCGCCTGAGCTTCATCAGCGGTATGCTGCTGCTCATGTGTATCAGCATCGATCGCTACTTCTCCATCGTCAGGGCGGCCTCGGCTCACCGCCTCCGCTCCAGGGCCGTCTACTGCAGCAAGCTGGTGTCCGTGGGGGTCTGGCTCTTCTCCGCCGTCTTCTCCGTGCCCGAGCTGATCTACAGCGACGAGCAGACGGTGGAGGACACGGTGCGCTGCAGGATGAACCAGGACAACACCACCTTCATCTACACCACCAGCCTGCAGCTCTCCTTCGGCTTTCTCCTGCCGCTGCTGGTGATGACCTTCTGCTACTGCGTGGTGGTGCGGACGCTGCTGCTCGCCAGGAACTTTGAGAAGAACAAGGCCATCAAGGTGATCATCGCCGTGGTGCTGGTCTTCCTGCTCTTCCAACTGCCGTACAATAGCGTGTTGCTCATCGACACCATCGCCGACGTGAACGCCACCGTGACGGACTGCGCGCTCAGCAAACGCATGACCATGGCCCTGGACATCAGCAAGAGCCTGGCCTACGTCCGCTGCTGCCTCAACCCTTTCCTCTACGCCTTCATCGGCGTCAAGTTCCGCAACGACCTGCTCAAACTGCTGAAGGAACTGGGCTGCGTGAGCAGCGAAAAGCTGCTGAAATTGGCGACCATGCGGCCCACGGCCAGCGGCGTGCGGACCACGGTGGTGACCGACACCGACAGTACCACCACCTACTCCCCGTGAGGCGTCCTCACACCCCCGGGCCCGGGCCCGTCCTCGGCCAACGGGGGCCACCCAAACTCAACGGGAAGCGAGCGAGCTGCTGTTCCTCTGGCACTAACACCCCCTCCTCCTCATAACCCTCCCTCCTCCTCATAACCCTCCCCGCCCCCTCACCTCCCCATAACCGTCCCCACCTCCCCATAATCCCACATGCCCATAACCCACCTTCCTCCCCATAAACCCCCCTCCTCTCCATTGCCCACCTCACCTCCCCATTACCCTCCCCATCACCGCCACCTCCCCATCACTCCTCCCCACCTTCCCCTCAGCCAGTTCCCCATCTCCCCATTACTCTTCCGCATCATCCCTCCCCCGCCTTCACCCTCCATCTCCTCCTTCACCGTCTCCCTCCCCACCCTGTACCCTCCGCCCTTCACTTCCCTATCACCCCCACCAGCTCTGCTCCCACCAGCTCCACCGCAATGGGCGCCGGTGTCCGGTCTCCTGACCCTCTCGGTCTCCGTTGAACCTCACTCCTTTCCTCGCCTTCAGTGGTGACTCAGGTCCAGATGTTGCACAGACCCCGCACCCCCGGCAGACAGTGGGGCCGTCAGCTTGTGCCCTGGCGACCGGTCTGTCCCTCCGAGGTGTCCTGGCACAACTTGGCGAGCTGAAGCCCCTCCCGATGCAGGCGGTGCTGGGCAGCTGTTGTGAATCTCCTGTATCACCGTCTTCAAACAGCGTCCAGTCTCCCCGCCATTCCCGGCCACCGCGACCCCTGCCCGAGCCTCTGGTACCGGGCACCGATGCAAACCGGGAGACCGTGCTTGGGCTGGGAGAGCGGACGTGGAGTGGTGGGGGGGGGGGGGGGGGGGGTTGGGGGGAGGGGCGACCGTAACCTTACTGGGACGTGATGTTTACGGGGTAAGTCCGGGAGGTGGGTGGGGGGCTGTCTAACCGGCAGTGTTTTGCCATTGTGGTTAGCGAAAGGTCATGGAGTCACCAAACCTTCCCAGGACAAGACTGCACGGGTTGGACACGCAGTGACCTCCACCACCACCCACCCCCTCCCCCACCCTCCCCTGACGCCAGTGGCTGTGCAAGAGTGTGTGTGTACCGGCTGCGGACTGTGGCCCGGAATGGGTGAAGCTGTGGTGTCCTCAATAGACAATATTCCGCAGCGTTTGGTGTATCAGACAGGCCATTTCAGCGTCTGCTGCGCCGGTACCCAGCAACTGAGACTACTACAATGAGTGAGACTGTACTACAGTGAGTGAGACTGTACCCCAGTAGGCGAGACTGTCCCACAGTGAGTGGAACTGTACCCCGGCGAGCGGAACTTTACTCCGGTGAGTGGGGTTGTACCCCGGCGAGGGACACTGTACCCCGATGAGTGGACCTGCACACCAGTGAGATTCAGGGGTTGGGCGCGGAAAACCGAGGAGGAATGTTTTTGTTAATGAAAATCGTGACTGTGAAGGTGGTGATGGGAAATTTCAGAAGTGATGGATTTGACATTAGAAAATTACCCAATGTTTTTAAACGTATTTATGTTCCTTGAACAGTCGCTAACGCGTATCTGTAATCAGTAAACCCTTGACATGAATCTGTGTGGGGGCGCCTCATGAAGCCGGCCCAGGAGGTGTCGGGGTTCGGTGTCCCGGAGGGGCGGGTGGGCGCCCCCCGCTTCCTGCCAAAGGCCGGCACCTGGTGTGAAGCCCGTCCTCCCTCCTCCTCTCGGTGACCCCGGCCAGCGGGGACCGTGCCATCTCTGTGTAGGGTGCGAGCGGGCACCTGACACACCCGAACCGGCCCGTCGTTCGGCGCCCTCCGTCACTGGACGGCGCTGCTACAATGCACCTTGTGGATGCTAAAGGCTCTGTAAATACAGCTGTGGTAACTGTGTGCAATTCCAGATGTTAGACTGTTTGGGACAGAGATGCTGCTTTCAGCAGAGAATGTATTATAGTTTCTAGACGTGCACAAGGCGGAGTGAACAACTCCGAGTGATAACTGCAGCTGGACTCAGGAACAGTACCAGTTATTTCCATTTAGTTTCTGTCCTGTCACTGGATTTGAAGGACAGAAATGTTTTAGAGAGAAACGAGTATATTTTTTATAGAAATCACACAATCCTTATGTATAAAATGCTTTTTCTATATTAAAAGTTTGTGTTCATTCTCCTGGTTTAAGCGGTGACTTTAATCGCGTCGTTCATCATTTTCGGAATGAGGAGCAGTGAAGGGACCCGCGGGCGGGTGTGGGGTGGATGTCCCATGGGCCCAAACCGGGGAACAGTGACGGCAATTATTCCCCAGGGGTGACCGGAGCCGACCGTTCGGCCCTTCGCGCTGCTCAGGTCCCGACTATGACGGTATTACCGCCACACACATCCCTGCCGCCGGCACCTCCCCCCACCCCCGGCTCTAGAATGGGACACAATTCGACAGGTACACGGGCAGGACGGATATGGGCCAACTTGGGGCAAACGGGACAAGCTTAAAATGGGGCATCATAGTCAGCATGGACCAGTTGGACCAAGGGCCTGTTTCCGTGGTGTTTCACTCTGTGACTTACTCCCTGGACCACGGAATAATTGGCAGGTTGGTGAAGGTTTAACGTGTAGACCCCAGTGACCCTCACTCCCTCCTACCCCCACTCCCTCCCTACCCCGACTCCCTCCCCTCGCCACTCCCTCCCTACCCCTCCCCACTTCCTACCCCCACTCCCTCCCCTCCTTACTCCCTCCCCTCCCCCTCCCTGCCCCTCCCCACTTCCTACCCCCACTCCCTCCCCTCCTCACTCCCTCCCCACCCCACGGGTGTGGCAACACTCACACAGTTTACTTGTGTTTGTTCAGGGGACGCGGGCTTCACAGGTTTAACTGCCGGGCCCCAGCTGCCCCCGGTGGCTGCCCCTGGCCCACTGCAGTCCCCGGGGGCGCAGGGAAACGCCTCTGTCCTCTTTCTGGAGGTAGGAGGCTGAAGATCCAGTGGCGTTTATTGAAGTGTGCACAAGTGCGGTGAGGTGCAGGTACAGTGAAAAAACTTGCAGCAAGATCCCCAGCACGTAGGTGCAGACAACACACAAAACAAAAAATTATACCAAACAGTTTGATGTACTAACAGGGCATCAGTGCAAAAAAGGGAACACAACCGGAGAGCGGTCGTGGCAGTGCAGGGGGTGGCCGCAGCGTTGCCCTCTGAGGTGGGGGTCAGGGGTGTGCGGGTCGGTCCCAGAACCCGGTGGTCGGGGGGAAGTCGCTGTTCCTGACCCCGGTTATTGAGCCGACCTGTGGACTGTCTTGAACGGGTGGGAGCTGGGGTGGGGTGGGGATTGGGGGCTTGGTGCCCAGCGAACACCCGAGAGGCCGGCAGCGCACCCGCCGACCCCTGGTCCGACCCCCGGCCCCCAGCGACCCTCCCAGGCCCGAGCGGAACTGGTCCGGGCGGATTGAGCTGGCGCTCGGGCACACCGGGAGACTGCCCGAGGAACTCAGCGGGTCGGGCAGCGTCTGTGGAGAGAGACGGACCGTCGGTGTTTCGGGTCGAGACCCTTCGCCGAGACTGAAGTCCACTTCCCCCCACAAGGGGCTTGCCTGACCCGCTGAGTTCTCCGGCAGTTTCTTTCTTGGTCTGGCCGAGGACGCCTCTCCCAGCCGACCATCCATCGCTTCAGGACACCGTGCGTTAATCTCAGAGCCCGAGCCCCGGTACTTCGCCCCTCCCCTCCCCTCCTCTCCTTCCTCTCCCCCTCCCCTCCCCCTCCTCTCCTTCCCCTCCCCCTCCCCTCCCCCTCCTCCCCTCCCCCTCCTCCCCTCCCCTCCCCCTCCTCTCCTTCCCCTATCTCCCCTCCCCCACCTCTCCCCTCTCCCTTCTCCCATCCGCCAGTTGGTGAGGAAGGTGTCACTGCTCCTGACCTCAGGCAGGACCCTTCACACTGCAAGAGCCCCGGAGGCACCGAGTAACGTTATTGTATCCAACGCCCCTCCCTTCATTCCCGGCGAGTCCTTCCTGCCCCTCCTGGGGAAGGTGGGATCTGGGGTCATACTCGTCCCAGTCGGTATTTGGAGAGCTGTCCCTGACCTCTCTCCATCAGCCACCGGGAGAGGTCACCAGGACAGTTCGGATCCCGGTTCTGGTTCCAAGGGCACCGTGGCCGGCTCCACCAGTGGGCGTGAATGAAACTCCAGCCTGCCAGCTCCACCTCTGCCCGGTACCAGACCCTGCCCAACAGTTCCTCCCACACAGCCCTGGGAAGTGGTTCTGGAGGCTCTTGAGGCTTCTTGGAGGGAGGGTCTGGGCCCTTCTGGAAGGAAGGAAGGAAGTGGAGGAACAACTTGGACCTGAGACTGTCCTCAGGCCTGGCCTGAAGGCCGAGGGCTGAATGTGGGCCCAGGGGAGTGGGGCCAGAGGAAGCCGAGGTGAGGGTCTCCTGACCTGTGTGACTATAAGGCACAAGGGAGAGGGGACGCTGCTCCTATGAGGTGGACGATGGCCCAGAGAAGGAGGGTCTCTCAACCGAAGAGGAAACGTACGCAGTGCTGGCTCTACAGGTCCCACACCAACTCCAGTAGGACCACTGTCACATCATCCGGCCAGGGGTACTTCCACCTCAGGGAAGGGGAGGATGGGGACACAGAGGGGCATGGGTGAGAGCAGAGCCCCTGAAGAGCATGGGTGCCGAAGGTTTGTCTTCTACCTGGGAGCTGCCTGACCCAGCGGGGATTATAAACATTTCCTAAGTCCATGGGCAGCGTCGGATGGGGAGCATCAGCTCTCTTCCTCAGGACCTGGCTCTGGACAAACCCAGTGTTGGGAACAATTATATCAATGATCTGGATGAGAATGTACAAGGCACGGTGAGTAAGTTTGCAGATAACATGAAGATAGGTGGTATTGTCGACAGTGAAGATATTTATCAAAAATTACAAGGGGATCTTGATCAGATGGGTAAGTGGGCCAAAGTTTGGCAAATGGAGTTTAATTCTGATAAGTGTGAGGTGTTCATATCGGGAAGTCAAACCAGGGTAGGACTTTCACAGTGAACGGTAAGGACTTGGGGATTGTTGTAGGTCAGAGGGACCAGGGGTACAAGTACATGGTTCCCTGGAAGTGGAGTCACAGGTAGGCAGGGGGGTGGAGAAGATTTTTGGCACATTGGCCTTCATCAGTCAGGGCACTGAGTATAGAAATTGGGATGTTACGTTGCAGTTGTACAGGACATTGGTGAGGCCGTACCTTATTGTACTGCATTATAAAATGTATTGTGTACAGTTTTTGATCACCCTGCTATGGGAAAGATGTCATTAAGCTGGACAGAATGCAGAAAAGATTTACAAGGATGTTGCCAGGACCTGAGGGAGTGAGTTAGAGGGAGAGGTTGGGCAGGCTGGGACTTTATTCACTGGAACATTGAAGACTGACCTTATAGAATTGTATAGAATCATGACAGGTGTAGGTAAGGTGAATGCAGACAGGTGCACGGTCAGGAAGGGTTCAGAGGGATATGGGCCAAACGCGGGCAAATGGGACTAGCTTAGATGGGCATCTTGGTCAACATGGACCAGTTGGGCCAAAGGCCCCACTTACGTCCTGTACCACTCTGTGACTTTATGACTCCAGTGGATTCCCTGGGGCTCCCAATGGCTCTGAGGTGATCCCAGCCTGCTGAGGGCTCAAGCCCAAGGAGGACTCCTCCACCATCAATGCTGGAGATGGGATCACAGTGGACGTGGGACTGGGTGGCAGGGGGAGCGTACTCGCTGCATGACAGAGGCCTGGTGTGTCAGTACTGACAGTAACCAGCTGATGCAGGAGGGCACCCAGTGTGTAGCAATGCGGAGGCTGTAGTTCATTACCAGTGAGGTTGTTGTTATCTGGTGCTCTTTCCCAAGTCTCCTCAGATCCTGATTCTGAAAATCCAAGATTCCCTTCTGGATTTTGACTGGTGTTCAGAGCTGGGACTACTTATGGGATCTGTCTGTGCTGTTCCCACAAAGATGGGGAAGGTGTGATTATGGTCCCAACTGAGCAGCATCAGCTCCAGGTATTTCTCACTGGCATGTTGAGGGAGTCCAGGAGCTACAGGCTACGTTCTTGTTGCTTCTGGTAAAATGCCAGAGTCTGTTATAAAGGATGTGATCATAGAACATAGAACATAGAACATAGAACAGTACAGCACAGAACAGGCCCTTCGACCCACAATGTCGTGCCAACATAGCTATTCCCTCCTACCTACAGAATGCCCATATCCCTCTATTTTCCTCTCATTCATGTGCCCATCCAAGCTCCTCTTAAAAGCCCCCAATGATTTTGCCTCCACTGCCCTATCAAGCAACGCATTCCAGGCATCCACCACTCTCTGAGTAAAGAACTTACCCCTCACATCTCTTCTGAACCTACCCCCTCTCACCTTAAATGCATGCCCTCTGGTACTGGATCGCTCAATAATGGGAAAAAGATATTGCTTGTCCACCCTGTCTATGTCCCTCATAATTTTATACCCTTCCAACAGATCACCCCTCAGCCTCCGCCGCTCCAGAGAAAAGAGCCCAAATTTGTCCAGCTTCTCCTGATAGCACATGCCCTCTAATCCAGGCAGCATCCTAGTAAACCTCCTCTGTACCGTCTCTAAAGCCTCGACATCCTCCTATAGTGAGGTGACCAGAACTGCACGCAATACTCTAAATGCGGCCTAACCAGAGTTCTATAGAGATGCATCATAACTTCTTGACTCCTGTACTCAATACCTCGATTAATAAATGCAAGTATTCCATAAGCTTTCTTAACCACCCTGTCTACCTGTGTAGCCACTTTCACTGGACACTTGGAAAATATCAAGGGATTGGACAAAGTCAACACGGAGTCTGAAAAGAAAATTGTGTTTGACAACTTATTGGAGTTTTGAGGATGTAACCTGGAAGAACAATTCAGGGAGAACCAATGGATGTCGTGTAGTTGGAGGTCCTTTGATTAGGTTCCACATCAGAGGCAAAATTACAGTGCGTGGGATTGGGGTAATGTACTGGCATGGGTCAAAACTGGGGCTTTCTCTGGGTGATGGAGATGACCAGTGGGACGGGGCATTAGGACCAGAGCTTGGGCCCTTGCTACTCACAACATACTTGGATGAGGGAACAAAACATTACGTTTCTGAACATAATGACATGAGACTGGGTGGATTGTGAGTTGGGAGGAGGGCACAGAGGCTTCAAGGTGATTTACACAAGTTGAGCAAGTGGGCAAGTACACGGCAGATGCAGTGTAATGGGGTAAATGTGAAGTTACCAACTGCGTTAGGAAAACAGAAGGGTCCAGTATTATTTACGGTGAGAGACTGGGAAATGTTGATGTACAAGGGGATCTGGTTCTTGTACATCTGTCACTGACACCAAACATACATGTACAGCAAGCAGTTAAGGAGGAAATTGGTATGTTGGGCTTCATTGCAGGTGGGCTTGAGTACGGGAGGAAGGATGGAGACCCGGGAGACTGCAGATTCTGGATTCTGGAGCAAAAAACAAACTCAGCAGGTCAGGCAGCATCTGTGGAGGGAAATGGACAGTCGATGTTTCACGTCGGGACCCTGCATCAGGACTGACAGTGTAGAGGGAAGATCACCAGTACAAACAGGTGAGAGGGAGGGCTGAGGCAGGGGCTGGTAAGCGATAGGTATAACCAGGTGAGGTGGGTGATGATGGACAGATGGAGAGGTGGAGGAGGGGTGGGGGGGCAGGTGGGCAACAGGTAGAACCGGAGAAGGAACACACAACGAAGCAGATGGAACCAAGTGGGGGTGGGGGGGGGGGGGAGGGGGGGGGAGGGGGATCGATACAGACAGAGGTTGGAGCAAGGATGTCTTACTGCAGTTGTACAGGGGCTTGGTGAGACCTAGAGTATTTTGTGCAGTTTTGGTCTCCTTACCTAAGAAAAGATGGCAAGGCAGGTTCACCATCCGATCCCTGAATGGCAGGATTGTAGTATGGTTTGGTTTGGTTTCTTATTGTCACGTGTACTGCGATACAGTGAAAAGCTTTTGTCCGTGTGCCATCCAGACAGATCATTCCGTGCGTAAGTATATCGAGGTAGTAAAAAGAAAACAGAACACAGAATGTAGTGTTGTAGTTACAGAGCAAGTGCAGGGCAGGGAGACAAATAAAGTGCGAGGGCCACGACGAGATAGATTGGGAGGTGAAGAGTTCATTGTGAGTGTATGAGAGGTGTGTTGAGGGGAAATTGTTCTGATTAGGCACGTATACACATGAGCTCAAAATTCGGACACAACCAGAAGGACTGGATGCGGGGACGATGGTCCCCTGTCAGAGGGTTTACAACCAGTGGCCACAGTCTCTGGATGGGGGGGTAAAGTATTTCAAACTGAGATGAGGAGAAATTTCTTTGGTCTAAAGAGTAATCAGGGTCAGAGGGTGGTGAACCTGCCAGACAGGGAGGTGCTGGAGATAGCTATGGAAGTAGGTTTTTTCACTCATAAGGCATCAAGGGGTGCGGGGGGAGAACGGGATAGTGGTATTAGACAGAGGATCAGTCACAATCCAGTTGAATGGCACAGCATGCTCAAGGGACCGAGTGGCCTACTCCTCCTCTAATGTTCCACGTGACTTTGACTGGAACCCTCTCCCCACTGGGTGTTGGAAGTGGAGACAAGCAATGATTTCAATAAGAAATTGATCAGCACAGGAGGGAATAAATCTGCAGAGCCGGGGGATGCAGGAGGGATCGGGTGACTGGGTTACTCTACGGAGAACTGGCATGGACTTGATGGGCCAAACAAGCTCTTCCTGTGCCCTAATCGATCAAGTAATTTTACAGCCAGCGGCCTGGAATTCTGCAGTACACTGGAAACCATGTTACAGAGAGAGGGAGAGAAAGAGCAAAGTAACGAATCAATGACCTTGAACCAGAAGCAGGAGGTAGTCCTCACCAAACCAAGGTGTGGACCTACACCGATCTCCTCAGTGCAAGCTGCAATTCAAACATGGCTCACATATCTCCATGGGGTCTTTATCAATGCATCCTCACCCGTCTCTTGCCCCAGATCCTGCCCTGTGTGTAAAGTTTCCCTACCCTTCCCCTTCACTTGCCTCCTGCCCCCCCTGCCCTTTGCCCCAGTCATGCCTCTGAACTGTGTCATGGCATTGGGGTGCTATATAAATTGAAACAGTTGCTGTTGGGGAAAATAGTGGAGGGGGGAGCAGCAGCCAGTGCTGTCAGGAGAAGGTGAAAGCATTGCCTCTTGCAGGAGGGGTGTGGCAGCAAGAAGCTTTGTGCTTGGAGTCTGTGCCTCTGTCATGGATGGATGGGGAAGGGTGGTACCAGCCACCACAATGAGATGAATCATACCTCATGAGCAAAAGCCAAACCTCAAGACCCAGTTTCTGTTACAAATTTCATCTCCGATAGGACCCTGAGCCATGCAGTCTGATGTCGTGTCTCTGATAGTATCATGCTGTTCAGAACATTTAGATCCACCCACAGCAGCCTACACCATCTCCTTTCCTGGAAGTTGTCTCACCCAGTGAGCGCACACAGACTCGACTCACCACAAGTGAAAGCTTGAGTTGTTAAACTTGTGGTAATGGGCTGATGTTAAACCACCAACCCTGAAGGTCATGATGAACCTTTACTGAAACTCATACTCAGCCACACTTGCAGTCCAGTGTTGGGCACCGTACCTTGGGAACACTTGGAGTACTCAGTCCAGTGTTGGGCACCGTACCTCGGGAACACTCGGAGTACTCAGTCCAGTACTGGGCACCGCACTTTGGGAACAGTTGGAGTACTCAGTCCACTGTTGGGCACCGCACTTTGGGAACAGTTGGAGTACTCAGTCCAGTGTTGGGCACTGTAACTTGGGAACACTCAGAGTACTCTGTCCAGAGCTGGGCACCATACCTTGGGAAAGAGGTGAAAGCTTTTGAGATTTGAGGAATGAGGGACTTTAGTTCTGATGATAGACAGGGGAAGGGGGAAGCTGAGGGTGTTCTCCTTGGATAGAGGCAATTCTGTGGCAATATGTGGGAGGGATTTAACACTATGTAGGGTACTGGTCCGGTATTTATACGGAGAAACTCTCCCATTGGTGGAGGGCTTAAGGACCAGGCGACAGAGAATGAAGGCGATTGGCAGAAAAACCTAAAGTGACACAAGGAGGAACATTCTGCCCGTGAGTGGTTGGGACGGGGAGTGCACAGACAGGGGCGTAATGGAGGGGGATCCAAACTGTAGTCTTCAGCAGGGAGGTGGGCAAGTATCAGAAAGAAAAGATCATTGCGGGTCTGTGGGGAGAGGCTGGGGGAGTGGCTGTGGCTGGATTCATCTTATGTAGAACAGGTGTGAACACAAGGGGCTGAATGGCCTCCGTGAGAGCCTGTCCCACAGACCACCAGAACCATTCATTGCAGGGAGAGTGAGAATGAGATCATCAGATTCAGCCAATGGCAGGCAAGCTGTTATCTGTTTATTCCAGGATGGGGCATTGCTAGAAGGCCAATATTCTTTGCCCCTCAAATTGCGCTTGAGGTGGTGGTGAATGGTGCAGGTGGCCCCACTGAGCTGCTGGTGGGGAAGTTCCAGAATTTGGGCTCAGTGTACTGATGTGTACAGGAACTAACACTGAGATACATGGCCAGTAGGTCAAGTGACCATTCTACTGCGGCCAAACATTAACGATAGCCATCCCTATGGTCACAGAATCAAGTTCCCCCACATTCCCCTTCTCCATGTCCTCAACATCAAGAAAAGATAATGGAATCCCCACTGAACACAAGAATACTGGCATGATAATGTAGGGCCAGCATGGATTTCAGAAGGAAACTCTTGCTTGGTCAACCTTACTGAACTTTTTGAGGGAAGTAACAGGGAGAGGTAGACAGTGCTGGGGCAGCAGGTGTGATTTATCTCGATTTCCAGAAGGCTTTTGCTAATAGACCAAGGTCGGAGAAGGTGGAACAAGGGACAAGTCACGGAACAGATTGGCATGGACTTCGGGACAGAGAGTGGGGTGGGAGTGAAGGGCAGCTGTTGAGAGAGGAGCTGGGAGCCATGTCCCACAAGGGTCGGTGCTGGACAACTGCTGCCCACAACTTACATTAACCAGTTAGACATGATTTTGAAACGTGCCGATGTCAGTGAATTGGGACGATCGACAACACTGAGGAGGACAGCATTAAGGAACAGGTACAGTGGGGGGAGAGGGAGGGCCGGGAAGTTCAATACCGATGGGAAAGGTCAGATATTTGGTGGGCGGAATAGGGAGGGCGGGTGACTTGGAAGGTGTGGGTTGATGTGGGATGGAGGAAGATGATCCTGGGGCAAAAATACACCAATCACTAACGCTGTGTCAGATCAGCAAGCATGTGGTGCAAGCCAAGCTCCAGGGCTTATTTCTGCAGATAGCTGTGCTGGCTGAATGGATCACATCAATATCCCTGTGACACATGAGCTCAGGGTAGGCATGTGCTGAACCCCCTCCCTGACCACCCCTCACTGCCACTCCCTCACCAGCCCGTCCCTCACTGAAGTTCCCAGAGGTTAAGGAAGAAAGACTGGGAGGTAGCTGGCTAAAACGGTTTACTGTCTAAAGTGGGTGTAGTCGACTGTTGAGCCCAGAGACTGGTGATGTGCCTGAGGAGGGAGCTCCTGCAGCAGATGGTGAAGGAGCATCTTGGTTAGAGGATCCTGCACTTACGGCATTGCTCACAGTTTGTAAAGAAGTCAGTCTGTAGAACAACAAGTGTGAGTGTGAGGTGCAAGCAGCTGTAACTCTTGTTTAATAAAATCAGAATTTGGTGGAAATAGTCCAATGTCAGGGAGGACCTTGGCTCCGTCATGTCACTTGCATCGTGGTCTGGTTTTGTTTCACTTTCCGGCATCTACATCTTTTAATTTTTCTGAACTCATGTTTATCGGCAGCTGAAGAGATGCTGAAAGTCTCAGCCGTTATACGATCCAGTACTGGAGGAAGTGGTGGGGCTGGACGGTGGGAAATGCCCAGGACCAGATGACCCACATCCCAGGGTCTTGAAGGAGGCAACAGATGCACTGACTGTCGTCTTCCAGTATTCCATAGATTCTGGAACACTGGAAAGGTGGGAAATATAACCCTGTGGTTCAAGAAGGAAGGGGAGACAGAGTGAGGAGGACTTGACCAGTGAGTCTGGCATCAGCAGAAGGGTGGGTGATGGGATGTATTATTAAGGAAATGGTTGAGGGCACTTGAAGAACAAAAGGTGGACTGGACAGAGACAACAAGGGTTCATAAAAGGGAAATCATGTTTGACAGATCTGTTCAAGATTTTTGAGGTTGTAACTAGCATAATAGATAAAGGCCGACCTGTGGATGTGGTGCGTTTGAACGTTCAGAAGGCCTTCGATAAGATGCCAAAAGAAGATTTTTGAACAAAGTTAAAAGAGTGCATAGCAGTAGGCGCATTAAACTGGAGTGAGCTGAGGACTGGTTAATGGACAGGATTCAGGGAGGAGGAACAAATGGGTCCTGTTGGTCTGCGACCAATCAGATGCTGCAGGGATCGGTACTGGACCCCCTTGTATCAGTGATTTAGATGAGGGAATCACATGTGGAAAGTCAACATTTGCTGGAGATACAAAGCTAGGTGGCAGTGTGGGCTGTGGAAAGGGTGTGGAGAGGCCTCAGCAGGTTTAGTGAATGGGCAAGGACATGGCAGGCAGAATGTAATGTGGAAAATTGTGAGGACATCCACTTTGAAAGGCAGAGTATTCTTAAATGGTGAGAGATTGAAAGGTTGGTGTTCGGAGAGACCTG
Source organism: Pristis pectinata (assembly GCF_009764475.1). Classification (NCBI taxonomy): domain Eukaryota; kingdom Metazoa; phylum Chordata; class Chondrichthyes; order Rhinopristiformes; family Pristidae; genus Pristis; species Pristis pectinata. The sequence goes on along the minus strand of NC_067429.1, from coordinate 1,481,325 downwards.
GGTGTCCTTGTACACCAGTCACTGAAGATTACTGTGCAGGTTCAGCAAGTAATCAGGAAGGCAACTAGTGCGTTGGCCTTTTTTACAAGAAGTTTAGATTATACAAGTGAGACATCTTGCTCCAATTAGGTTGGATCTTGACTGTGCACAGGTTGGGCCTCCTTACAGAAGAAGGGGGTACTTGCAACAGAGGGGGTGCAGCAAAGTTTCACCAGGCTCATTCCTGGAATGGTGACTTTTCACATTAGCAGAGTTTAAGCAAACGAGTTTAAAAGAATGGGACGCGATTTCATTGTAACTGACAAAACTCTCGAGGTGTTTGGTATTGGTTTTGGTTTGTTGGTTTGACAGGGTAGATGCAGAGATAATGCTTTCCATGGCTGGGACCCCTCAGAATAAGGGGTTGACCATGCAGGACAGCGTTGAGAGGAGATTCCTTCACTCAGAGGCTGGAGAATGTTTGCAATCGTCTACCTGAGAAGGCCATGGAGGCTCAGTCACTGAGTTCATTCAAGAGAGAAATGGATCAAATGTTACATTAGGAGTCATACCGTCTCAGTCACACGGCACAGAAACAGGCCCTTTGGCCCATCTCTTCCATGCCGACCAAGGAGCCCATCCAAGCCAGTCCCATTTGCCCGTGTCTGGCGCATATCCCTCAACCTTTCCTATCCATGTACCTGTCCAAATGCTGTTATTATACCTGCCTCAACCATTTTCATTTCCATATACCCACCTCCTGCGTGAAGAGGTTGCCCCTCAGGTTCCTTTTAAATCTTCCCCCCTCTCACCTTACACCCAGGGCCTCCAGTTTTTGATTGCCTAACCCTGGGAAAAAGATGGTGCGCATTCACCCTCTCTGTGCCCCGAGAGACAGGAGGGATACAGAGTTAGTGCAGGAAGTGGGCTGAGGTTGGCCAGCCCGATCTCATTGATGTGAGGTGCCGAATGGCCTACTGCTGTTTCTATTTCTTATGTTCTTCAGACTTCTCCCTACACAGAAGCTGTCTGTCCCGCAGGGCATTTCCAGCATTTTCTATGTTAAGAACACAACAACTCTCCCTTACTACTGCACAGCTGCAACCCCAAGAAAACACTCCTAACTTCACCACGAGTTTGTTTCTGCCCCGAATTCTGGTCCCTTTGTTACAGGAATTGATGGGTGATATGTGGATGCATAAATAGAAGGCTGCTGTTTTTTCATTACAGGAACTGACTGGCCATCTGAAGGAGGAAAGAGAGGTTAACGCTGTAGACAGAACCCTTCACAGCAGCGACCTGCAGCTGGCAGTCCAGGGGTGCAGATGTTGGCCCGGCTCCCAGAGTGGATCTGCAGCTCCCCCTCCTGGCTGCCGCTGGTTGCGCCGCTCACAACTCACCTCCTTCCCTGGGTCCCTCGGTCCACCTGCTCAAGAATCTCTCCAGCGGTCTCTGCAAGTCTCCACATCCCTGCCCCTGCTGCGCCAGCTGCTCACTCCCCAGATAAACACGACAGGCGAAAGTACCCCAGTCGTCAGGTAAATACCCCAGTGTGGCTCCTAGAACAAGGGGGTCCTTCCCAGTCCTGCGAACACTCTGCTCAGCTCTGCCTCCCGACTCGAGTCCAAACATCTCTGGCACCGTCAGACCAGAGACAGATCCGAAACTGGACGTTGAAAGAATGTACCAGATCCCTCTGGATCTGCGGTTGGACGTTCTGTTCTCACCGAGTCACAGGAACAGGCCCTTCTGCCCATCGGTCACCAACTACCATCCATACCAATCCCAGTGAGCATCCTCTCCCTTAGTGATTCAAGTTCTTGTCATTAATTGTGAAAGTCTCAGCCTCCACCACCCCCTCAGGAAGTGTGGTCCGGATTCCAACCCCCGTCAGGGTGAAAAACATTCTTCCTTCTACCGTCCCCCTCATCAATGCCCCTCAATACTCGGTCATTCTCGATCGGATTCCTCCCTCGGCCTTCTTTGTCCTGAGGAAACAACCCCAACCTATCCAGTCTCACCTCAAAACTGAAATGTTCCAGTGCAGGCAACGTCCCAGTGACTCCCCTCTCCAACCTCTCCAGCGCAGCCGCACCCCTCCTGCAGTGTGGTGCCCAGAGCCACACACAGCTGTGGCCGACCTCTGCCTTGCTGACTTCCTATCTGCAGTTCCCCATATCCAAGCCCAGCTGTGAGTTACTGGACGTGTTGGTAAACTTCGTGGGTTCCCCCAGAGTCCGTGAACCCCATTTGCCATGAGAAGGGTGACATTTGGTGTCCTGTGCTGGCAAGTGGTGGGGTATGCACCGATTGGACATTAAGACAGTGACTGGATCAAGGACACCCAGATCGCTCCAAACTCCAGCATCTTTCTCACCATTTAAGAAGTTCTCTGTTTTTCGATATTTTCCATGCCTACTGATCACATTATGTTCCATCCAGCACATTCCCTGGCCTGCTGATATTCCCCTGAAGTCTCTCTGCATCCTCACCGCCACCCAAGTTTGTATCACCAGCAAATGATTCAATTGAAGATCATTCCCTTGTCTAAATCATCGCTGCAGATTATGAACAATCTACGCCCAGAACCGACCCCTGTGGTCACAGGTCACACACCCCAGCACCGACCCCTGTGGTCACAGGTCACACACCCCAGCACTGACACCTGAGGCACAGGTCACACACCCCAGCACTGACGCCTGAGGCACAGGTCACACACCCCAGCACTGACACCTGAGGCACAGGTCACACACCCCAGCACCGACCCCTGTGGTCACAGGTCACACACCCCAGCACTGACACCTGAGGCACAGGTCACACACCCCAGCACTGACACCTGAGGCACAGGTCACACACCCCAGCACCGACCCCTGTGGTCACAGGTCACACACCCCAGCACTGACACCTGAGGTCACAGGTCACACACTCCCATCCTGAAAATGACCTGTTCATTTCTGCTTGTTGTTTCCTCTCCAGTAACCAATCCTCAGGCGATGCCAAGACATTACCTGCTACACCAGGTGCTCTAATTTTGTTTAAATAACCTCTTGTGCAGCGACTTATTGAAGGCCTCCAGACACCACAGCCACTGGTGCTTATACCACTCCCACAACCTGAGCAACTCCATCTGATTTATCAAATACAATTCACCTTTCATAAACCCATTGGTGACTCTGCCTGGACTTGTTATTTTCCAAGAACCAGATTACACTGCATTACTGATGGATTCTGGCATTTCCTCCGACCGACACCAGGCTCTCTGGTTTGTACTTCCCCATTTTTCTCTCTCCTACCCTGAATAGCTGCATTACATTTGCCGCCTTCCCATGTGTGGGAGCCCTTCCAGAATCTGTGGAATTCCAGTCGATGACATCCTGTGCCTCCTTTCTCTCCATCGCCGACTGCTTCAAGGCCTTGGCGATAGAAGCCATCCTCTCCTCAGCCCCACCAATGTGTCCAATACTCTCTTTAACACTAATTTTCTTCAGCTTCTCAGTCACTCTCGAGCTTTATTCTCCACTGTTTCGTGGAGATTTTCTCTGTCAAATCAGACTACAAAATATTTGTTTATTTTCTCTTATTCTCCAAAATAATTTCTACAGAACGTAACTTTAACCTTCCCTCGTAGGACAATAGGACTTCCATCCCAGCATGACCCATCGTTGCATTCCTTCTACCACAGCTCTGTGCTTCCTCAGGTGGGGAGACCAGACCTGCACATCTTGCAAACCAGCCGTCTACGCTTCTTGCTGCCTCGGGAAAGCAGCCAGCATTAATCAAGGACCCCTCCCACCCCGGTCGTTCTCTCTTCTCCCCTCTCCCATCAGGCAGGAGATACAAAAGCTTGAAAGCACGTAGCACCAGACTCAGGATAACTTCTATCCCGCTGTCATCTGACCCTTGAATGGGTATCTCATATGCTAAAGGTGAATTCTTGATCTCCCGGTCTGCCTCATTGTGACCCTTGCACTGTATTTATTTACCTGCAGTGCACTTTCTCTGTAGCTACTACACTATACTTTGCATTCTATTTTCTTTTTACTACCTCGATGTACTCATGTACAGAGTGATCTGCCTGAGTAGCACGCAAACAAAAGCTTTTCACTGCATCTCAGTGCAGTACACAACAATAACCCAATTCCAATTCCAAAGACACTCCCGGGGCAATCACAACAGGGCCCTATCTAAATGTAGCAAAATGTACTCTTGTACTCAAAACCCTATTGCAATAAAAGCTAACATAGCATTAGCCTTCTGACTCACTGCCGGTGCTATACATTAACCTTCAGTGACTCATGGGCAAGGCACCAAGATCCCTCTCAACACCAACAACTTCCATTCTCTCGCCATTTAAAATATACTTGGTCTTTCTACATTTTCTACATCCATTAACTGGATAATCTCTTCCTTTTTATACATCTATGTAAGGTTGTATTGGTATTGGTATTGGTTTATTATTGTCACTTGCACTGAGGTACAGCGAAAAACTTGCCTTTCACACCGATCGTACAGGTCAATTCATTACATAGTGCAGTTACATTGAGTTAGTACAGAGTGCATTGATGTAGTACAGGTAAAAACAATAACAGTACAGAGTAAAGTGTCACAGCTACAGAGAAAGTGCAGTGCAATAAGATGCGAGGTCACAACAAGGTAGGTCGTGTATTTTGTTGTTCACTGGGTGACTCTTGTATTTTACCAACACCTCTGTCTTCCTTTGCTGAATTCTGAGCTCTTTCCGACCTTGGGCTCTCTGCTATTTTTGGCAACACTGCAAGACTTTCTCTTTGATCTAACACTGCCTTTAACTTCTCTTATTAAGCATGCCTGGACCACTTGTCTTGTTGGGTTTTGTTACAAACCTTATATTAATTTTTTAAATATTAGCTGTTGATTGATAACAGTCACATCCTTTGATGCAGGTTCCCAAACCACCAGAGCCAACTCATCCTGCACAGTTTGATTCAGCGATTCCAAAATAGCCTCACACTGGAGCTGATGGTAAGGTAACCCCTTGAGCTGATGATGTTTATTGCACAAAGTTCCCTGCAGTTTGGCAAATGGCCTCTCAAAAAACCTTCATACTGGGATCTTGCTACAGCCCCCTGTACACACCCAACACCAGCCCCCAGACAATCAAAATGCCCCATCCATTGCAGGGTTTATAAATTCTCCTCTCCCCCACCTCTTTGTTTCCTGTCCATTGATCACCCTCTCAGCTGCTTGTTTTTGTGCCTCCCTCTGGCCCCAGTGCATTGGTTAGAGACACCCGTAACCCAATCCAGTGACAGGAGTGGGTCTAAGGTAAGAGCCGGAGATGGTTCTGACTGCACCGGCCTCTGGAAGCTTGCATAATTCATGTTTCATTTTGAGTCAGAGTCAGTGGGTTGAGCTGCCCTGAGGCTGGGTGACCAGAAGAATCCAGCAAAATACATTCCTGAGATAACTCCCAGTGAGGATGTTCCTCAGGAATGTGAAGCATTGTCCCTGTGAGTCTGGGTGTGGAAGTGGGTCTCAGCACACTCTGTGAAGGTCCCATTTCCCACCCAATCTTTCTCCTTACATCAACCCTGCCCTGGGAAGTGTGAGCCCTGCAGTGGAAGGCAGACCCTCTCTCAGCATTCGGCAGAGTGATAGTCTCTCCGCCCCACCCTCAGTGAGCTGCCTATCAAAACCTACTCAGACTGAGGCAGTTGTCAATCTGTCCCCAGCTAAACACACAGCAACTCATTCTCTTGATGACCTTGACCTTATCTTTCTTTAAGTAGAAAATTTCAAGTCCAAACAATTCAAAAAAAAAGAAAAGCCAGTGTCCATGTTTGCAGACCAGTTAGTCACAATTTAATTCAGTACGTCCCGTCCACAATCACCATCACAAATGCAATCCCGCTAATTACCACTCACTAAATCGACTCCCAGCCATCAGCAGGTGATGAACGTTGCCATTGGCCATGCCATCAAACAGACCAGCTCACCAATAACCTGCTCACTCATTCTGCAGAAACCAAGGAGGGAATCAAAGGGAAGCATTCCAGTGTCTGGAGTTATTCCTTGTAGAAAGGTTTAGGGGGATTTGAGCCAAACATGGGGAAATGGGACTAGCTCAGGTAGACAGCTTGGCTGCCATGGACGAGTTGTACTGCAGGACCTGTTTCTGTGCTGTATAACTCTGACACTAAGATGGTGGTGGTTGTTGGAAATCCATCATCCCAGCCCCAGGACTCACTGCAGGAATCCCTCAGGCAGGGTCCTGAGCTCAGCTGCTTCATCAGTGACCTCCCTCCTTTGTAAGTTCGGAAGTGGGGATGTTCACTGCTGAAGTGGCTGCAAAGATAGTGGGCCCATTGGGTAAAAATATTCAAGACTTGCTAAATTCTGGGAGGGTGCCAGAAGATTGGAAAACAGCCAATGTGACACCTTTGTTCAAAAAGGGAGGGAGCTGGAAGGAAGGGAACTGTAGGCTGGCTAGTTTAACATCTGCTGTTGGCAAGATGCTGCAGTCAATAATCAAAGAGGAAATAACTAATCATTAGGGAAAGTTGAATATAATCATGCTTCATCAACAGGTAAATCATGCTTGACAAATTTGCTCAAATTCTTTGAGGATGTGACAGGGAGCGTTGAGAGAGGGGAACTTGTCGATGTAGTGTATTTAGATTTCCAAAAGGCACTTGACAAGGTGCCACATAAGAGGCTGGCACGTACATTAAAAGCCCAAGGTGTGGAGGGAGTGTGTTAGTCAGTCATAAAACTGGCTGTCACTTAGAGAACAGAGAGTTGGAATAAATGGGTCGTTTTCAGGCTGGAGGGATGTAACTAGTGAAGCACCCCAGGGATCGGTTCTTTGCCCTCAACTGATTACTATTTACATTAAGAACCTGAAGAAGAGAACAAAATGTAAGGTTTCCAAGTCTGCCAATGCCATGAAATAGGAGGAAGGGCATGTTGTGACGAGGACATTGTGATTCTGTGACGGGATATACATAGATTGAATGATTGGGCTAAAACATGGTTAATAGTGTGTAACGTGGGGAAGTGTGAGGTCATGCATTTCAGAAAGAGGAATCAAAAGGCAGATTATTATCTAAATGGAGAGAGACTGCAAAGTGAGCAGTTCAGAGGGACTCAGGTGTTCGAGTGCATGGAAAATGTTAGCTGGCAGGTCCAGCATGTTGGACTTTATTGCAAAGGGGTTGGAGTTTAAAAATCAGGGGGTTGTGTTGCAGTTGTACAAGGTGTTGGTGAGGCCACACCTGGAATTCTGGGCATAGGTTTGGTCCCCTTACCTAAAAAATTACATCCTACCACTTGGGGGCAGTCGAAAGGACATTCACCAGGCTAACTCCTGGGATGAGAGGGTTGTCCTATCAAGTGAGGTTGGATAGGTTAGGTCTGTCTTCCTTGGAGTTTAGAAGAATGAGGTGACCTTATTTAAACAAATAAGATCCTAAGGAGGCTTGACAAGGTAGATGTGGGAGAGTCACGAACAAGGGGACATAACGACAAGATAAGGGACCGGTCGACATGGACATTTCTTCTCTCAGAGGCTGGTGAAAATCTCTGGAATTCTCTGCCCCCAAGAGATCATTAAATTTAAATCTTAGAAAGATCGAGAAATTGAGGGTGATGGGGAACTGGCACAGAAGAGGAGCTGAGGCCAGCGTAGATCAGCCACGATCGTACCGCATGGTGGGGCAGGCTCGAGGGGACGAGTGACCTCCTCCTGCTCCTTTTGTGCTCTTGTGGTGATTCAGGACGTGTGAGAAATGCTGAGGAGGATGGTGATAGACTTTGGACAGGCTGAGAGGCTGGACGTATGCACCGCAAATAGAACTCATCTCAGAAAAATATGAGGTTGCACGTTTTGTTGAGACAATTTCAGCCAAATGGCACGACTTTAAGGTGTAAGAACGGGGGACAAGGTGCTCGCGCACGTTTTTAGAAGATATCTGAACAGGTTGGTGCTGTATCTAGGATCAGGACTTCACAAACAGAGGGTATGAGGGCAAGGCAGGAGGTTATGCCAAACCTTTGTAAATTCCTAGCTTGGTTCCAGCTGGATTATTGTGGGCAGATCTGACCTCACACTTTGGGGAACAGATGCTGTCCTTTCCTGGACAGTCCCAGCCCTGAGGGGCTTCGATTATGTCAGGGAAAGTGGAGGAACAGGGTTCTTCTGCATTGTGATTTGATAGAAGTTTAAAATCATGAGGGGCTTGGGCTAGAGTTATGAACGAGGAACTGTCTGAGTGCCAAAATCATTGATAAACTGAGAACATTGGTTTAAATATTTAGCAGATGAGCCAGAGGTGGATGAAGGTGTTATTACACAATGGAATGGCTAGGAGAGTGATGAATACAGATTCAAGAGCTGCTTTAAAAAAGGACTCAGATGGTTTTGGCTTAACGTCCCATCGACAATGTCCTGCTAATGCAGCAGCTCGTCATACAAACCTACACTGGGAACTCGTACACCAGGAGTGTCAGACCTACCTATTGACAGAGCTGAGTCTTCTCCACCACGTCCGAGCTGGACTGAGGGCTCGGAAACATGGGCTGATTCACTGCCTGCCTCAAGTTAGAACCTGCGGGCACCTCCAGGACTGGGTGTGATGTGTTTCTCCCTGGTAGCTAAGGACCGTCACTGGCAGACAGACATATCTCAGTCTGAATGGAGTCTTTCAACTGTGACTCAGGGAAGTCCTGGACTTGATTCCTACAGTCCCACCAGTAGTCTCAGTGAAATTTCTGTCTCCATCCCCGAGACCAGCAGATACTTCAGACTTTGTACGTTCAATGACTGAAAGGGAGAGAAGGTCTGTAGCAGAAGGGGTGTCGTGCTGGGCTTGTGAGTAAATGAGGCAATTAGTGGTGACATGCAGAGGGAGTGAGGGATGGTGTCCTATTCCCAGAAGTGTAATCACACCCCGACGAATGCTCATGTCCAGCGTGCGGTTCAATCCAACATCACAATGTCTCTGGGCAGGAGTTTCTTAGTGCGACAGAAGAGGGACAAGTGAAAGAAATAATCCCTGTATCACCCACCCTTCTGAAACCCCACCACTGACTGGCCCATCACAGGGACCATCTTACCTCACACAGCTCACTCTGCCTGACAAACTGATGACTGGGAATCACAACCGGAGGCTTTAGTGGAGGACCCAGTGAGGGAAGGCCCTCTCTCCATCACACGTGCACCTTTCCACTACAGCATACAAGGTCACTATCGGTGTCTGAGTGCTGGGTATTTGCTGCCTACTGTTTCCACGCCCTGGCCTTGATCTTAGCTCTGACCCAGACCCTAGTTCTGACTCTGACCCCAATCCTGTCTGTGTGTGAGTCTGTGTGTGTATATGTGTGTGTGTGTGTGTGTGTGTGTGTGTGTGTGTGTGTGTGTGTGTGTGTGTGTGTGTGTGTGTGTGTGTGTGTGTGTGTGTGTGTATTTATCTCAGAATCAGAATCAGGTTTATTATCACTGACATATGTTGTGAAGTTTGCTGTTTTGCAGCAGCAGGACAGTGCAGGACATAAAGACATAGAAATCACTACGTCACATAAATAAATAAACGAACAAACAAACAAACAAACAAACAAATAAATAAATAAATAGATAAGTAAGTAAGTAAATAAATTGTGCCAAAGAGGAATAACGAGGTAGTGTTCATGGGTTCTTGGACCGTTAAGAAATCTGATGGCAGAGGGGAAGAAGCTGTTCCTGAATCATTGAGTGTGGGTCTTCAGGCTCCTGTACCTCCTCCCCAACGGTAGTAACGAGAAGAGGCCATGTCCCGGATGGTGAGGGTCCTTAGTGATGGATGCCGCTTTCTTGAAGACGTCCTCAATGGTGGGGAGGGTTGTGCCTGTGATGGAGTTGGCTGAGTCCACAACCCTCTGCATCCTCTTTATATCCTGCACATTGGAGCCTCCATACCAGGCGGTGATGCAACCAGTCTGGATGCTCTCCACCATACATCTGTAGAAATTTGCAAGAGTCTTTGGTGACATACCAAATCTCTTCAAATTCCTAATGAAGTAGAGCCAATGGCGTACCTTCTTCGTGACTGCATCAATGTGCTGGGCCCAGGATAGATCCTCTGAGATGTTGAAACCCAGGAACTTGAAGCTGCTCACCCTTTCCACCGCTGACCCTGCCAACAGGGTGTGGACACTCTCAGGGTGTACACAGTTTATGGGCTGATCACAGTAGCACCGGTGAGCAAACTCTTGGTTTCTCCAAGAAGAACTAGCACTGGTCTGATGAGGATGGCTAGGAGATTGAGGAGATAATTAAATGCAGACGCAAGGTGCTCCTGGGATGTAAACTCAACCAGACCTCCAACAGCCCTACAGGAAATCAGGGGTCCGACAGAAAACGTGAGACCTAAGAGAGTGCAGAGAGCTCAGCAACTCACCAGCAGCAAGTTCTTTAGAGTGGTCAGGGCCACTGATGGGCCAAATCCCCAAGGCTGCACCCCACTCAGATCCAGCCTCCAGGGACAGAGAGGCAGGCAGAGGCAAATGGAAGGAACACTTCAAAAACTTCCTCAGCTGTGAATGTGTCCATGAAATGAGCACCATGGCAGCCCTTGGGCTCCAGCTTCACCTCCACCCCTGACTCATGAAAAGACAAATTGGGCAACTAAAGACAAGGTCAGCTGAAGTTCTAAAATTCAGAATTGGGCAGCTTCAGTCACAGGCCCACAATCTTATTGCCCACATCTGGAAAGTAAAGGATATACCAAGGCACATCAACCACTTCAACAGAAATGCAGGAAGCTGTATCTACAATGGCAAAGGGCTTTTTGGACCTCACCGAAGCCTTTCACTGGGACGGAGTGCGGAGCACCCTGCACTAATTCAGCTGCCTGCAGAAGTTCAGCTACACCTTACTTCTGCTTCATAATGGATTGCAAGCCATGGTCCTCACCAGTGGGCTTACTGTGCAGCTGGCCTCCGTCAGACCAGCATCATTGCGGCAACATGTCCGTCAATCTTTCTCACCGCTGGCTGCACCTCACCTCCAATAAACTTCCCTCAGGAGTGGAACGAATCCACTCATGGAAAGCTGTCCAGCTATGTTGCTTCCACTCCAGAACTAAGGTCACTGCGACATTGGTCATTGAACTGTACCACACAGATGATGCTTGGGCATGTTCAGAGGCCAAGCCCCAGTCATCACTGAAGCATACGATAGCCCTTTCACATAAACAATGATCCTCTGCTGTACAACACTGCTTCTGACAGTAGACATTCATGTCGAGACTGGAAAACATGGATACGATAAGATATCTTTATTAGTCACATGTACATTGAAACACACAGTGAAATGCATCTTTTGCGTAGAGCGTTCTGGGGGCAGCCCGCAAGTGTTGCCGCGCTTCTGGCATTAACATAGCATGCCCACAACTTCCTAGCCTGTATGTCTTTGGAATGTGGGAGGAAACTGGAGCACCCGGAGGAAACCCATGCAGATACGGGGAGAACGTACAAACTCCTTACAGGCTGTGGCCGGATTTGAACCCGGGTCGCTAGTGCTGTAAAGCGTTACGCTAACCGCTACACTACTGTGCCTGGACCACTTCCCATATCTCAGGAACCGCCTTTGGCAAAGGCAGACATAGATAATGAAATGCATCATCCCCACCAACTCCTGGGAATCTCTGGCCCATGACAACTCAAAACGCAGAAGGAGCATTTTGGATGTGATTGAGCCCCTCAAAGTCATGCATTGGAAGTGGACAGAGGTCATGTATAAGTGGTGGAAGGAACACACCTAGAGTCATAGAGTCATACAGCACAGAAACAGGCCCTTCGGCCCAACTCGTCCATGCGACTGTGTTGCCCAGTGAGCTGGTCCCATCTGCCCATGTTTGGCCCACAGCCCTCGAAACCTCCCCTATCCATGGACTTATCTCGATGGCTTTTAAACATTGCTAATGTTCCCGCCTCGACCACTATTTCTGGCAGCTCATTCCAAATACGCACCACCCTTTGTGTGAAGAAGCTGCCCCTGATGTCCCTTTTAAATCTCTCACCTCTGACCTTAAACCTATGCTCTCTTGTTTTTGGCACCCCCTCCCTGGGAAAAAGACTGTGTGCTTTCAGCCTGCCTGTGTCTCTCATGATCTTATAAACCTCGATCATCACCCCTCAATCTCCTACACTCCAGGGAATAAAGTCCTGGTCTACACAACCTCTCCCTGTAACTCAGGCCCCCAAGTCCAGGCAACATCCTGGTCAATCTCTTCTGCACTCTTTCTAGTTTAATAACCTCTTTCCTATAACAGGGTGACCCAAAACTGTACACAGTGCTCCAAATGCGGCCTCACCAACAGGTTATGCCACTGCAACATAACTTCCCATCTCCTACACTCTGTGCCCTGACTGATGAAGGCCAGCGTGCCAAACGCCTTCTTCACCACCCCTGTCTACCTGCGACCACTGCTTTCAGTGAACCATGCACCTGCACTCCTAGGTTCCTCTGTGCCATAACACTCCCCAGGACCCGACATTCACTGTATGAGTCCTAGCCTGGTTTGATTTCCCAAGTGCAATAACTCACATTTATATCTGGATTGAAAGCCATTTGCCAGTCCTCAGCCCACATACCTAGCTGATCAAGGTCCCCCTGTAATTTTTCATAACTTTCTACACTATCTACAACACCACTGATTGTAGTATCATCCACAAACTCACTAAGCACTCCTTGTAGATTCACAACCAAATTGTTTATATAAACTACAAACAAAGGTCCCACCACTGACCCCTGTGGCAAACCACTAGACACAGGCTTCCAGTCTGAGAAACAACCCTCAACCATCACCCTCTGCTTCTACCACTGAACAATTATGAATCTAATCTGTTATCTCCCCCGGGATCCAATGTGATCTAACCTTCCAGACTGGCCTGCCACGAGTGACCTTGTCAAAGGTCTTGCTAAAGTCCATATAGATGAAATCCACTGCCCTGCCCTCAACTACACTCACAGAGTCCCCTCCTGCGGAAGAGTGTGTGGGTCAGAACCCCAGGACCAGAGTGGGAGCAGGTCATTCTCCATCCCAACAAAGGAAGTGTGAGGGGTTTATCTGTATTTGGCCGGTGTTGATTTTGTCAGCGTTATGTTTCCTGTGGTTTTGAAGGAGTTCGGTTATTATACGGGTTATGTTGTAACATTAACCATGTCTGGGAAATCCACTTTCTTTAAATGTTGTACAACAGGGGCTTCACCACATCGTCACTGGTACCAATATGTCTGTTAGTAACGGGACTCTGCAAGTGAGAACTCGCTTGAACTGGCACACACACCCACTCCCTCTGCCAAATAACCTGATGACTCTTTACTCAATGAAAACATTGGACTGTTTATTGTCCTGAATATACAGTCTCCAACACTGGGGGGTGACTGGGTCAGCACCAGCTCACTCTGTTCTGGGGTCTGGTAACTGGGTGTGTCATAGTCATGGAGCAATGCAGTACAGATACAGGCCCTTCGGCCCAACCAGTCCATGCCGACCACGGTGCTCACCCAGCTAGTCCCAATTTCCTGCGTTCGGCCCATATCCCTCCAAGCCCCGCCCCTCCATGTACCTATCCAAGTGCTTCTTAAATGATACTGTTGTACCTGCCTCACCCACTTCCTCTGGCAGCTCGTTCCACACACTCACCACCCTTTGCGTGAAAAAGTTGCTGCTCAGGTCCCCTTTAAATCTTTCCCTTCTCACCATATACCTACGCCCCGTAGTTTTGGACTCCCCTACCCTGGGGAAAAGACTGTTACCGTCCACCTTATCTATGCCTCCTCTAATTTTAAGGTCGCCCCTTATTCTCCTGCGTTGTGAGGAGTAAAGCCCGGGCCTGGCCAACCTCTCCCTAAAACTCAGGCCCTCGAGTCCTGGCAACATCCTCGTAAATCTTCTCTCTACTCTTTCCAGTTTAACTACGTCTTTCCTATAACAGGGCAACCAAACTGTGCACAGTGCTCCAAGTGCGGCCTCACCAACAACTTGTACAAGTGCAACATAATGTCCCAACTCCTATACTCAATGCCCTGACTGATGAAGGCCAGCGTGCTAAACCTGTCTACCTGTGATGCCACTTTCAATGAACTATACACTTGCACTCCTAGGTCCCTTTGTTCCATTACACTCCCTTGTGCCCTACCATTCACAGTATGAGTCCTACGCCGGTTTGACTTTCCAAAATGCATCACCTCACACTTCTCTGTATTGAAATCCATTTGCCACTCCTCAGCCCACTTCCCGAACTGGTCAAGATCCCCCTGTGATCTACGATAACCTTCTTCACTATCAACGCCACCTCCTCATTTTGTGTCATCCGCAAACTTACTGATCAAGCCTTGTGCATTTGCATCCAAATCATTTACATAAATAATGAGTAACAGGGGCCCAACACTGACCCCTGCGGCACACCACTAGTCAGCGGCCTCCATTCTGAGAAACAACCTCCAACCACCACCCTCTGCTTCCTACCTCTGAGTTAATTTTGAATCCACCTAATTTGCTCTCCCTGGATTCCATGGGATCTAACCTTCCAGACCAGCCGACCATGTGGGACCTTGTCGAAGGCCTTTGCTAAGGTCCAAATAGACAACATCCACTGCCTGACCCTCATCTACATTTTTGGTCACGTCTTCTAAAAGCTAAAAGGTTCATCCAGCACAATTTTCCATGCACAAAGTCACACTGACTCCTCCTAACCAGACTCTGTATCCAAATGCTGGTAGATCCTGTCCCTCAGAATTCCCTCCAGTAACTTCCCCACCACTGATGTCAGGCTGACTGGCCTGTGTCACCTGTGTGGGAGTGTGTGAACTCAGGCAGGCTATCCTGTTCACGCATGAAGGCTTTTATTTGAAATATCGGAGGAATAGTTTATATTTTACCTCAAACGTTTGTCATGGCAACAACACCCAGTAATGGATAACGCCCAAACCTTGGATTTATCTGGGAACTAACCTGTACAGGAGAGCACTCACAGGTGAGTAACCCCCTTCCCTGCAATCTGTTAAGGCAGAAGCGATATTGAAGATGAGATTATGGACGTTTAGAGGAACTGGGCTGAGGATGTGAAGAGGTGAAAGTCCCCACACACACTGTCGGGCCGAATGGCCTACTTCACCATAACCTTCCTGAAACAAAGTGCAGATTCCATCCCAGGACCCTGCATAAAACCAGCAATGTTCCGGATTAGATCCCAGCCTGTAACTCACTACTGGGTGCCTGTAATTTGTATATAAACCCCACCCTGCACAACCCTTGGTTTGGATTCTGCCCAGTGAATTCCTGTATTTTACAGTAAACCAATTTTTTTAAAAATCTGCGGATGTTGGAAATAAAAACGGAAAATGCTGGAAACACTCAGCAGGTCAGGCAGTGTCCGTGGAGAGAGAAGTTGTTAAGGTTACATACTGAAGATCCTTCATCAGAACTATCATCAGAATATGGAGACTCAGAGACTGCAGGTGCCAGAGCTAAAACGGAACTCTCAACCCCAGACGTCGACTATCCAGCTCCCTCCACGGATGCTGCCTGACCTGCTGAGTTCCTCCAGCAGCTTGTTTTTCTTTGCTGCCATCAGAATATGTTCTGATGAAGGGTCCTTGACCTGAAAAGTTAACCTGGTTTCTCTTTCCATGGATGCTGCCTGACCTACTGGGGTTTTCAGCATTCCCCGTGTCTGTCCCTCAACACCAAGGAATACAGACCCAAACTGTCCAGCCTCTCATGATAGGATGACCCTCTCGTTCCAGGAATTAGCCTGCCTGGTGAATCTCCTTTGGACTTTTAATTTAAATGATGTTGTAAACTAAGTTAGTTTAAAACAAAACAAAAAGAAAGCAAACAATAAAGACACAAAATGGAGGCCTGGGACTCGAGGTTGAGAGGAAACGAATGGGTTCGAGCTGCACCTCTTCCCACTGTGGAGTGTCAGCCGACTGCAGGGCTGAGCTGGAGGCTGTGCTGCTGAGGGAGAGACTGTCGATCCCAAACCATCCTTGCTGACATGGAAGAGGAGAACTCATACATCCGTGGGAAGAAAAGCATCATTAGAAGGGAGGTGAGTATCTGATGCTAAAGCATGTGTTTGAATTGTTGGGGGGAGGCTGAAGAGACAGGAAGATCTTGGGGTGGGGCTGCCTCCTGTTGCTGAGAGTCTATCACTCTCAGCCTGGGCAGGGGAATTTCCTTCCGAGGTGGATAACCTCACACTTTCCCACATTGCACTCCATCTGTCCAATTTCTTGCCCTCTCACTGAACCTATCACTATCCCTCTGCAGGCTCTTTGTGTCCTCACAACACACTAACCTGCTTATTTCTGTACCGTGGGCAAAATTAGTGACAGGGCTCTTGGTCCCTTTATTCAAGTGCAGGAAAGACTTACTTGGACTGAGTTACAAGGAGAGGTTCTGTAGACTAGGACTTTATTCCCCAGAATGTAGGAGATTGAGGGGTGACCTGATAGAGGTGTATAAGATCATGAAGGACATAGACAGGGTGAAAGCACATAGTCTTTTTCCCAGGGCATAGGTTTAGATCAGAGGTGAGAGATTTAAAAGGGATATGAGGGGCAGCTTCTTCACACAAAGGGTGGTGCGTATTTGGAATGAGCTGCCAGAAATAGTGGTTGAGGCGGGCACATTGGCAACGTTTAAAAGCCATCTAGATAAGTCCATGGATCGGAGAGGTTTCGAGGGCTATGGGCCAAACGTGGGCAGATGGGACTAGCTCACTGGGCAACACAGTAGGCATGGACGAGTTGGGCCGAAGGGCCTATTTCCATGCTGTATCATTATATGACTAAGTCACCAATATAAATTAGAAATAATTATGGCCTGAGCACTAATAACTTGATTGGCATTTCCTCTCAGGTACTCCCCTATCTATGCCGTTACCCTTAACTTCATGCACTCTTACCTTGTGCAGTATTCTTTTATATTCATCTTACCGAATGCTTTCTGGAAATGCTACATTGGCGCCGGAAGCGTGGCGACACTTGCGGGCTGCCCCCAGAACAATCTATGCAAAAGATGCATTTCACTGTGTGTTTCGATGTACACGTGACTAATAAAGATATCTTATCTTATCTAAATCTAAATACACTACATCTAATAGTTCCCTTCTATCCACCCTGATTATAGTCACAACAGCTCTAGCGATCCAAGTCCAAACCTGACCCCCGGCGCTGTCTGTGTGGAGTTTGCACGTTCTCCCTGTGACCACATGGGTTTCCCCCGGGTGCTCCAGTTTCCTCCCACATCCCAAAGACGTGCGGGTTGGTCAGCTGATCAGCCACTGTAAATTACCCCCAGTGTGCGGATGAGGAGTAGAATCTGGGGGGAGTTGATGGGTGTTTGGGGAGAATAAAATGGGATATTTGTAGGATTAGTACGGACAGGTTCTTGATGGGCAGTACTGACTCGATGGGCCAAAGGGCCTTTTTCCAGGCAATGTGAGCCCAAGTTACTCCAGGTTACCTCAAAGAATTCCAGCAAATTTATTAAACATGATTGTTTTCTAATAAAACCATGGCAATTCTGCTTGATTTTCTAAATGGCCTGCTCTTCCTCCCTAATAAATCGATTCCAGCATTTTCACAATGATACTTCTTGTCCAGTATTCTCTGATACCCCTTGATTACCGGTTGTTATTGGTTAGTGTCTTCAACCGTGAAGACTCCAAAATAATCATTTAGAACCTCTGCCAGTTCTCAGGTTCCCATTATTAATTGTGCAGTCTCATCCTCTGAGGAACCATCACTTACATTGGCTATCTCTTCCTTTTCATATCCTCAAGGAAACCTTTAAATCCTTCAGAAACCCATCTGGCCTTCCAATTGCAGCCTCTTTGTTTGCCTATGAGGGTACTCTTTCAATGGCATTTATCTTAATACCTTCTAACTATTCATCAAGGCTTCTAGCATCTTAAATTTCTTACCAGTGGTATTGCTGATTGAACCAACATGTACTGACTTTGTCGAGCACTTGCTTACAGATATGCCGTACTGGCTTGCATTAGCTTGCCTCTGATAATAGCACTTCCAGATCCACTATGTACCAACCCAGGCATATGGAACCTGTACTTATGACTGTTTCTGAATACCATAGGCCTGTGGATAGTCAAAAATCACAGAGGGACGGAGAATACGAACATTGACGTTTTGAGAAGATGTATGTGTCCACTCCCTCTATCCCTCTCAGAGTTTACATACTCACAGAGCCCTCGGTACCCTCATAGCATGCTGGGATATATTCTTTTGGTCAACGTAAAATATAGAACATAGAACAGGTCCTTCAGCCCCCCAATGTCTGGGCTAATCCTGATGCCAAATTAAACTAACCCCATCTGTATGCATGTGGTATGTATCCCTCCATTCCATGCTTGTTCATGGCTCTGTCTAAAACCTCTTAAATAAGATATCTTTATTAATCACAGGGGTGGGGGTAACTGGGGTGGGAGAGGGGGTAACTGGGGGTGGGGTTAACTGGGGGGCAGGGGGTACTGGAGAGAGGGAGGTAACGGGGGCAGGGTTGTACCGGGTTGGGGGATGTAACTGGGAGAGGGGGGTAACTGGGGTGGGAGAGAGGGGGTAACTAGGGGGCAGGGGTAATGGGATGGGAGTAACTGGGGGGCAGTGGGGGGAGGGGGTAACTTGGGGAAGGAGGTAA
Source organism: Pristis pectinata (assembly GCF_009764475.1). Lineage (NCBI taxonomy): Eukaryota > Metazoa > Chordata > Chondrichthyes > Rhinopristiformes > Pristidae > Pristis > Pristis pectinata. The sequence goes on along the minus strand of NC_067429.1, from coordinate 1,462,660 downwards.
TTGGGTGTGGGGAGGGGTAACAGGTTGAGGGGAGGGGGGTAACAGGGGACAGGGAGGTAACTGGGGTGGGGGGAGAGGGGGGTAACGGGTTGGGGAGGCAACAGTAGTGCACCTGACTCCAGATCAGAAGGCTGCATATTTGGATCACATCGGGGTCATGAGCGCTATTGTTAGGAGCAGGCACGGTAGTGTAGTGGTTAGCATAACGCTGTTACAGCGCCGGTGACCTGGGTCCAATTCCCGCCGCTGTCTGTAAGGAGTTTGTACGTTCTCCCCGTGTCTGCGTGGGTTTCCTTCAGATGCTCCAGTTTCCTCCCACATTCCAAAGACGTACGGGTTAGGAAGTTGCGGGCATGCTACATTGGTGCCAGAAGTGTGGCGACACTTGCGGGCTGCCTCCAGAACACTCTACTCAAAAGATGTATTTCACTGTGTGTTTTGATGTACATGTGACTAATAAAGATATCGTATCTTATAACATGTACATCGAAACACACAGTGAAATGCATCTTTTGCGTAGAGTGTTCTGGGGGCAGCCCACAAGTGTCGCCACGCTTCCAGCGCCAACGTAGCATGCCCGCAACTTCCTAACCCGTATGTCTTTGGAATATCGCAACATTGAAATATGGAATATTGAAATATTACAATTGTATCTGCTTCCACCATCTCCCCTGGCAGCCAGTTCCAGGCACCCACCGCTCTCTGTGTAAAAAACTTGCCTCACACATCTCCTTTAGACTTTCCCGCTCTCACTTTAAACCTATGCCCTCTAGTATTTGACATTTCCACTCTGACTGTCTACCCTGTCTATTCCTCTCATAATTTTGTCAGGTCTCCCCTCAGCCTCCAACGCTCCAGAGAAAACAATCCAAGTTTGTCCAACCTCTCCTTATAGCTAATCCTCTCTAATCCTCTTCTGCACCCTCTACAAAGCCTTCACATCTTTCCTGTAATGGGGCGACCAGAACTGCACACAATATTCCAAATGTGGCCTAACAGAAGTTTTATACAGCTACAACATGACTTCCCAACCTTTATACTCAATGTCCTGACCAATGAAGGCAAGTGTACCACATTCCTTCTTTAGCACCCTATCTACTTGTGTAGTCACATTCAGTGAGCTACAGACTTGCATTACAAGATCCCACCGTATGTCAACATACCTAAGAACCCTACCATTTACTGTATGCTTTCCCATTTGATCTCCCAAAGTACAGCTCCTCTCACTTGTCCAGATTAAACTCCAGCTGCCATTTCTCCACCCATAGCTCCAACTGATCTATATCCCACTGTACCCTTTGAGAACCTTCTTCACCATACATAATTCCACCAATTTTAATGTCATCTGCAAACTTACCAATCAGCCCACCTACATTTTCGTCCTGTAGGTCCCAGAGCTGATCCCTGTGGAACACCACTGACCACAGACGTCCAGTCAGAGAAACACCCCTCCACCACTACCCTCTGTCTTCTACGACCAAGTCAATTTTGAATACATGGATCCCAAGTGCCTTAATCTTCTGGATCAGCCTACCACAAGAGACCTTGTCAATTGCTTTGCTATAGCTCATGTAGACATTATCCACTGCCCTACCCACATCAATCATTTGTGTCTCCTCCTTAAAAAATTCAGTCAAGTTCATAAGGATCATATGCCCTGCACAAAACCATGCTGACTAACCCTAATAAATCCATAATTTTCCAATTGTGAGTAAATCCTATTACTAAGGATCCTCTCCAGTAGCTTCCCTACCACTAATGTAAGGCTCTCTGTTTATAATTTGCTGGATTATCCCTATTGCCCTTCTTAAACCAATGAACAACATTGGCCACTCTTCAGTTTTCTGGGACCTTGTCTATGGCTAGAGATGATACAAAGATCTCCGTCAAGGCCTCAACAATCTCCTCTCTTAGCTCTCTCAATAATCTGGGATAGATCCTTTCAGGCCTTGGGGACTTATCCACTTTAATATTCTTCAAGAGACCCAGCACTCCACCTTCCTGATAATTGGTAATTGGTTTATCATTGTCACAAGTACCGAGGTACAGTGAAAAGCATTTATCTGCATGCCACCATTCAGATTAAAAGGAATAAAAAACAGGATGTAGAATGTAGTGTTACAGTTACAGAGAAGGTGCAGTGCAGGCAGACAAATAATATTCAAAGGCCATGACGAGGTAGACTGAGAGATCAAGAGTTTATCTTTAGCATTTCAGAGGTCTGTTCAATAGTCTTATGACAGCGGGATAGAAGCTGTCCTTGAGCCTGGTGGTATGTGTTCTCAAGCTTTTGTATGTTCTGCCCAATGGGAAGGGGGGAGATGAGAGTGTGGCTGGGGCGGGAGGGGTCCTTGATTATTTTAGCTGCTTTCCTGAGGCAGCAGGAAATGCAGATGGAGTCAGTGGAGGTGAAGTTGGTTTGCATGATGGACTGAGCTGTGTTCACAACTCTCTGTAATTTCTTGTGGTCTTGGGAAAAGCAGTTGCCCTATCAAGTGGTGATGCCTCCGGACAGGATGCTTTCTGTGGTGCATCTGTAAAAATTGGTGAGGGTCATTGGGGTGGTGATTGGTGAGAGTGCTAGTAATGTGCCTAGAATATTATAAGATAAGGTATCTTTGTTAGTCACATGTACATCGAAACACACAGTGAAATGCATCTTTTGCATAGAGTGTTCTGGGGGCAGCCCGCAAGTGTCGCCACACTTCTGGCGCCAACATAGCATGCCCACAACTTCCTAACCCATACGTCTTTGGAATGTGGGAGGAAACCGGAGCACCCGGAGGAAACCCACGCAGACACGGGGAGAATGTACAAACTTCTTACAGACAGTGGCCAGAATTGAACCTGGGTCGCTGGTGCTGTAATAGCGTTACACTAACCACTACACTATCATGCCTGCCAGCACACCCCACTTCTGAATGTGTAGGCCACAAACAGCGTCCACTGGCCCCATTGATGCAGTTACACTCTCCACTCTTCCTGCAGACATAACTATGTGCTGCAGCCTTAGAAAGGTGCGGTGATGTGGTCTTCTTCCTGAGGACCCCACAGGTGTTATCCTGGCCCTGAGTAATAGGTTCATCAATGGTGGGATCTTCCTGCCAATTGTCCCCCATGGAGGTCAGCACTCCCTGGATTCTTTTATCATTCCTGATGAGCTCCTTGTCCTAGCAGCCCCCAGTTGCCTTCAGTTAGCGCCCTTCCCCACACCTCACCCCCAGTGATGGAGGATGCCACTCTAGGTGTTAGGGCAGCTGGACATGGGCACAGAGCATAAGGTGAGGAGTGAGTCACACAGGGTCCAGGTCTGTAGCTGGAGCTTCAGGGATCCTGTTGTGGTGGGTATCAAGGGGGCTCAGGAGTCTGGAGCAATCCCAAACAAGCCAATTCCTGTCAGCCGGACTTGGTCATTGGACCCAGGCCCCAAAACTCCCCTTGAGAGTCGGTCCCACACAACTTGGGCCACCTCTCGGAGGTGTCCTCTGTGCCGTTCCTCTGTGGTCTGGACACACCATGATGGTCCATTACGCCGTTGGGTGGTGATGGGTGCCCAGAGGCGGGACCTTTACCCTTTACTTAACCCATTGACTTTTGACCATTGGGGCCTTTTGGGACAGGTGGGAACTGCAGAGGCTAAAGTGCATCCAGGCCCTGGAGGATAATATTTTAATTTAGGTTTATATTGCTCAGCATAAAGTTGTTTAAAAAATAAAGAAAAATCCAAAAAAATGTATTCAAAATCAGAATCAGATTTATTATCATTCAAAATGGGGCCCAGGGAACAAAGGTCGAACTAAGCGAGTTATATACGGAATAAACCTGCCACTGCCCTGGGTGGGAAATGGGTTGAGTACAAGGTGGAGCTCCCTGTACACCGTGCCGTCACACACTCATAGCCCCAACACCAGATTCTTCAAACAGACCCTCCATTCCAATCACAGGAAGAGATTTCCCCACAGACAGAGGAAAAGATTCAAGGATGAGCTCGCTGAAGCCTCCTTGAAAATCTGTGCTATCCCTCGACTCCCGGGATTGCTCGGACTCAGGATTTGTCACTTGGGACTGCGCAGAGCTCTCAGCTCCCTCATGGGGACGTCCAGCGTTTGTGGCATTAGGAATGCACCTTCCTATCACCCACCCCACAGCACGTCCTGTCCCACCTAAGGCGGAATCTGTCGGTCTCATCAGTTGCCTTGGAACGCACCGGACCGGAGTTATACTCGAGCCCCAGGGACCCGTTAAGAACACTCACTCCGAGCTCAGGGCAGCACGGGTGAGCTACAGAGTAAAGCTCCTTCGACACTCTTCCCTCAAAAACACTCCCAGGGCAGAGCCAGCAGGGGTTAATCGATAAGAAGCGAAACACCCTCCCAGCCAGGGCAAGGACCCCATCAAATCTGCTCTTGTTAAACCTTTAAAAATCTTGCAACATTTTAAAGATGTCTCTATTCATCAGAAATCACTGCAGAGCACTTTGGCTTGGAGGGTTTTGCTGTGGAGAGGCAGCTGCCGTGTGGGCTTGTCCCGCAGACAGTGAGGCAGAGAGTTTTGCAACAGCTGCCTCAGTAACTTGCAGAGGGAGTGGCTCCTCGTCCAATCTCAGCCCTCCAGTTTGTAGCGTTCTGCCTGGAAACTCCCTGCCTTGCAACAGGCACAAGGTTCATTCCTGTGGGAGGGAGACAGCTTTATAGGATCTGCAAGACAGCTCAGAGCATGGTATTGAACTGGACTGAATCCTGAACAGCAGAGTAACATTGAGACCGAGAGCAGTAGGAGTACTGCAGTGAAGAGATCCGGTACACCTCCGCGGTGAGTGGCCAGAGGTTATACTGATTTCTTAAAGAGATGAAAATGGATCAGAAAAGCATTTTTAATGTAATTCTCTATAAAAGGAGATTGGGAGAATCTGTTCTGCAAGGTTAAAGGAGTTTGTGGGTGTAACCTGTTATCGAGGGTAACGGATCCTTATGGAATTAGATGTGAAATCAGGAGATGGGAAGTGCAGGGAATGTAAGAGCAAGGAAGTCACGATGGACCTTTATCAAACACTGGTTTGGACGCCAGTGGAGAATTGTGCCCAGTTCTCCTCACCACACCTCAGTAACTAGGTGGGGGCTTTAGCAAGGGTGCTGAAGAGATTTACCAAAATGACTCCAGAGATGAGGGACGTTAGCTGTGTGGACAGATGGAGAGGCTGGGCATACTCCTTGGAACAGAGGAGGTTGCAAAGGGGGTCTAATAGGAGGTATTTATAATCCTGAAGGATATATTCATGCTCGGTGATCAGACATGGAGTGGTGATTGCATAAGAACCAAAAGTGGCACACACTGCTAATAAAGTGTGCAGCCAGTGGTTGGGTCTGGATTGAACTGTTTGGGAGTAGTGCAGGCAGGTCGATTATAGGATTCTAAGGGGAGCTGGAAGTATCTGAGAGTTTATAGGGCTGGGGGGAGAGGGCAGGGGAGTGGGACATTAGACACCTTCACTGCTGGTACTGATTTGAGGGACCAAATGGTCCTTTGGTGTTGTAACCACTGTGTGGGAGAGAAGGGCTTCAATCAATGTTTAGTCAGGAGCAGTGGGTCAAAAACCAGGGGCATGACTTTAAAGTCATTGGTCAGATTAGGAGGGAGATGAGGAACACTATATTCTGCATTCTTTTCTTTTTACTTCCTCAATGTAGTTATGTTTGGCAGATCTGTCTGGATGGCACACAGACAAAGGCTTTTCACTGTATCTTGGTCCATGTGACAATGATAAACCAGTACCAATAATGTTTTTTTTCTGGGAGGGTGCTGGGATCGGGATCTCACTGTCTGAGAAAGTGTCAGTGGCAGAAAACCTTCCCACATTTCAAAAATTACTGGATGTGTACTTGAAGAGGAGAGACCTGCAGGACTAGAGAGAGATATGGCTCAGGGGTGTTTTCTTCTGAATAGCACAGACACAATGGGCTGAATGGTCTCCTGTGTGTTTTCTGCAACTGAAGGGCAGTTGCAGTGAGAGGTAGGAATGGGCTGTAGCCCTCCTCACTGTGCCCAGAGGAGTTTCCCAGCCTCTCCTGGGGAGGGAAAGAGATCTGACTGCAGGTTCCAGGGACTCTGGCAGGGATTCCATGGTCTGCTCACTGCCCCTGGACTTGGAACAAAGCACATGATCCATCAGGGAGTTCCCAGAAAGGAAAGCAACCAATGATGGAGTCGGTGCAGGAAAGGATCCGCTACAATGGACAAGGAGGGCGATGTGGATCAAGGGCATTTCCCACTGGCTGAGATCATGAAGGATGAGTGCTTTCACGGAATGTGGCACGGTGTGAGCCCACTCCTGGCCCTGCTCCCTGTCTGCCAGCCATTCATTCTGTGCTCCACCTCCTGCAGAGCTCCCTGAAAGGGGGAACGGGATTTGCTTTTATTCATGTTAGAGCTATAACTAGGGATAGAAATCACTGAAATAATATGCAACTAAAGGCTCAGTAACCACGGCAGATCCTTAGCAAGAGATCTGGGGGGAGAGAAGGTGGATATTTCCAGCAGCAAGTTACTGCATTCAGGATAAAAACAGAGATGCTAAAACTCTCAGGAGGTCAGGCAGCATCTGAGGAGAGAGAAACAGATTCATGTTTCAGGTCAAAGAACGTGCTACCTGTGAGGCCAGATCCAATGGGAACTTTGTGAAGGGAAGTGGATAAGTATTTGAAGAAAAAAAGTTGTAGGGTTCTGAGAAAGGCACCAGGGGGTGGGGGTGATCAGAGAGCCTGCACTGGGATGATGGGCGGATTGGCCTGTTTCAGTGCCATGTATGTAATATTAAACAGTGGCACCTCAGCACCATCCAGGTCTTTGCATCGAATGTTGTTCTGCACAGGAACATTCCTAACACTCATCTGTAAACAGTGAACTTACTCCTTTGGACTCCAACCTGCAGGAAGGGTGTTAACCTGGTGACTCCACCCACCGGACTGGGCTCAGAGTGCAGGCCACACACCGAGGGGAGTTTTGCTCAGGGCACAGTGGAAAATGGGAAAGGAGTAAAGTCGTACATTGGAAAACACAGAGTCTGCGATCAGGATACATTGCAGAAGGTTTACCCATGCTGTCTTCAGGCTCCCAGCTTTCATTGCAGAGTAAGGGAATGTAATGTAAGGATCTGAGTGTCAGTGAGTTGCATCCTCTCCAAATCTGCTGAGCCTGACTCCAGTTATCTCCATTCAATAGGAATCCAAAAGTACAAAACTGCAGTTGCTGGAAACCTGAAGCAAAAACAGAAACTACTAGAAATGCTCAGCAGACCCAGCAGCATCTGCAGAGAAAGAAACAGTTAAAGTTTCAAGGCAGTGACCTTTCATCAGCTGACCTTCCTGATGGGGACGGGGGGGGGGGGAGGCAGGTGGAGATCCATTTCCTTTTTATTATTTCACTGACAGCGCACTGCCCTGCGCTGGTGAGTAACAGGCAGTTCTTCCCTTGCTGGAGACCACTCCATCTAATGACATCACAGGAATGAAGAATCAAAACAAACAGGGCACATTTCAAAATGCACGCGCTGAGGACGGTGTGGTGCAGTTTGACACATTTCGAAGAGTGTTGTGATAAGGGATGGTTTGGGGGGGATTGCAGTGGACATGGAGTACGTTGAATTCAGCATTCACTCAACATGGGACATTTTTGGCAATAGAAGGAGTGCAGTAACACAGATAGAGACCTGGAACTGACGGGTTGGGGAGTATTGGTGTCTGTGGGGATTGGTGCAGGGTTGGAGAACCAGTGTCGATTCATAGCTCTGTTATGCCAATAGTACTCATGAATTGAGCAGTTTGGCGAAAGGCAGGGGTGTGTGAGGGGTAGATAGGGGTAGACAGGGGTGTGTGAGGGGTAGATGGAGTAGACAGTGGTGTGTGAAGGGTAGATAGGGGTGTTATAGTTAGTGGTTATGCACATAATGTTGATCATCCTGAGTTTTTTAAACATTTATTTGCATCTTTTCCTAATTTAAACAAATATACATTGATTATGGGTGGAGATTTCAATTGTTGTTTAAACCCTTCGATGGATAGATCTGTGTCAAATCACGAACTTCCAAACAAATCCGCTGCATTTATTAATTCATCTTTAGTTGATTCCAGAATTTTGGAAGTCTGGAGATTTCTCCACCCATATGATACAGAGTTTTCATTCTTTTCCCATGTTTATCACAACTGCTCTAGGATTGATTACTTTTTTATTGACTCGTGATTAGCTCCATCTGTTATTAACTGTAAGTACGATGCAATTGCCATTTCTGATCATGCACCATTGAAACTACCAATTAAATTAGCAGACACACCCTCTGGTGCCGGACAATGGCGACTCAATCCTTCCCTATTGCAGGATTTAGATTTTGTCCATTTTATTAAAGAACAGATTTCCTTTTTCTTCTCAACTAATTTTATGGAAGAAATTTCCAGTGGGATATTATGGGATACCAAAACTTCTTCTGCATCCCCTGCTGTCCCTACTCTGGGAGTATGTGACAGGACAGTGCAGGGGGAGCTTCACTCTGTCTGACCCTGGGAGTGTGTGATGGGATGATGTAGACAGAGCTTCACTCTGTGTCTAAGCTGTTTTATGACACATCATTTAATGAATGCAGAACTCACTAAAATTGTAAAGCTGAATGAATGGAAGTGCTGGAGAGCAGCTCCTTGGTGGTTGAATGGGATTGTACAAGGAGGATTATACATGGAATGGGACTGCACGTGTGGAGATTTGGGAGGAAGCTCGCTCTGCACAGTTACTTCCGGCTATTGTAGGCAGATGGTGTGGCCTCACTGCTGATGTCAGATATTGCTCCAGTGTTTGGCCAGGGTTTACTTCTGTTAACTGTTAAACAATGACAGATGCTCAAGGGAGGCAGCCGTTGCACTGCTGAGGTATTTATAGCCGTCAGGCTTGAAGTCAGAGTGCCTCTCCCATCCCAGAGGATTAGGCAACACCGTAGCTTTGGGACTGGAGAAATGAATCATCATCTCTATGGAAACAAACAGGAAGTTCAGGGGAAGGCAGACTTTGTATTTTGAGAGGGAGAGAGAGAGAGAAAGAGGAAGAGAGAGACCAAACTCCAGAATTGAAGTCCAGTCTTTCAGGGTGAATCAGGAAACACAAACTGAAGATCAGTTGAAATTTTCAAAACTGTGACTGAAGATTAGTTCAGGGTTCCTGATGCAGGGTTTGACCCAAAACATTAATTCCTTTTGTTTGTTGAAGATTAGTGCTGCAATGTGTAGAAATTGGAGGTGGACTTTGAGACAGACATAAATGGTAGGTTTAGAAGATTATTGGCCAAACATGGACAAATGGGACTAGCTTGGATGGGCATCTTGGTTGGCATGGACCAGTTGGGCCGAATGGCCTATTTCCATGCTGCTTGACTCTGTGACTTGGCTGACATATCAATCAGGGACTAATTGACTGGCAGAACAGGCTTGAAGGGCTGAATGGACTCCCCCCACACCCCACCCTCCCCTCATTCCTGTATTTTAGTTTATGTCTCAGCCTCTTTGCAGCTGCAAGAGGTCATTCTGTCCTGTGATTCTGTTCCTGCCTTCCAGTAAGTTAGAGCTGACCAGTGGCCAATTATCCCTCAATACTTCCAGTTAAGTAGGTTTTCATAACTTCACTCCTGAAACATCTGACTCTGGTCTTTTAGACTCTGACCCTGGTCCCAGACTCCCTGACCAGCAGAAATAGTTTCAAATTGACCCCATCAGCTCCCCTGAATATCTTGCAAACGTTACAGATCCCCCTTTATACCCCAGTTCCCTTTGTTTAACATAATCAGTCTCAATCAGAATTGTATTTGATAAGCAAGATCTGGGTTCTCAGAACTAATTCAGACTCTCGGCTCGAGGACACAATGTGAGACAGTTCCACAGGACAGACCCTGGGGCTTCTGGTCATCACTGTCTGGCTGTGATCTCAATGCCCCCACGTCCCATCATTGACCAGTGCTGTTGTTGGTGCAGGGAGGGAGGTTTAAACAACCGTTCACAGTCCTGTGCTTTACCAAGGTGTTGCTGTGAAACGTCAGTTTACATTTTTCCCGATAGAAGTCATTGACTAAATCACTGTCATCAGCAGCTGGAGGTGTAGCCAGCCTCGTCACCTCCACCCTCCGGCAGGCCGTAGCCTGCGCTTCAACCCCCAACTCTGCACACTATGACTTGGAGGTTCAGCAATAACTACAGCTCCCAAATGGCACCCTGCCACGGGAGCTTTCTGAGTAACCCTGAACATCAGGAGTGAGGAACCTGGGAGAAGCCTCAGCCTGCCCAACCTGGCTGGATAGTCCCAACCTGCAGAGGACGAGAACTGTGGAACACAGTGTCAGAGAGGGAGGTGGTGGCAGAGACTCTCACAACATGGAAGGAGCATTTGGACAAGCCAGGGCACAGTAGGCTATGGAGCAAATGCTGGCACGCTAGTGTAGCAGTTAGCGTAATGCTATTACAGCGTCAGCGACCCAGGTTCAATTCCAGTCACTGTCTGTAAGGAGTTTGTACGTTCTCCCCGTGTCTGTGTGGGTTTCCTCTGGGTGCTCCGGTTTCCTCCCACATTCCAAAGATTTAACGGGTTAGGAAGTTGTGGGCATGCTATGTTGGCACTGGAAATGTGGCGACACTTGTGGGCTGCCCCCAGAACACTCTACACAAAAGATGCATTTCACTGTGTGTTTCAATGTACATGTGACCAATAAAGATATCTTATCTTATCTTAAATGGGATTGGTGTACGATGGTTGGCATGGACATGGTGGGCTGAAGGGCCTGTTTCTGTGTGCAGGAGTCTGTGAGTGGGCCACTCCATCCCACCAGCCTGTGGTGGTCCTGGGCTGGTTGTGTTTGTGCAGGACTTCTCTGCATGGTTACACTAAGCATAGACTATCGCAGCTGGACTGAGGTTCCTCCCCCATCTGGTCCACATCACTTCATTCAGCTGTCAGTTTGTTTGGGGAGAAATTAAATTACACTAACTGTAGCCCAGTAAATCTCAGCTGGAACATCTCACCCTGGCGCTGGACTGCAGGACACAATCTGACACAGTCCCACAGGAATGCCAACTTGTTAGAAGTCCAGACTTTTATCTGACCAGATCTTTAAGGTCACCCAAAGCCCTGCAGCCTGAACCCTAACTCACTCTGAAATCTTTGACCATCACGGGTGTGCCCAGTGACATTCCTTGCTCCCAGTCCAGCACCAGCTCAGTTTTAAAATTCTCATCCTTACGTTCAAACCTCTCACCTGTCCCTCATTCCACAATCCTCCTGCTCCAGGGCCCTCCCAGTGCTCACCTGCCATGAGTTCCGCTTGGACCCTCTCAAAGGCCTCCAGACATGGGGGAAGGAAGGCTTCATGTCTCCAACCCACAAACTAACAGTCTGGATTAAATGTGACTCACTGACAATGGATCCGGCATCAAACCTGATCCCAGTTCCTTGTGCAAATGGACAGAAATTGTTGCCTTGACCAAATTCCAGCACGGGCAACTTTCAAGGTCAGCATGGTCTCGGGTTGTGAAGGATGGAAGGTCTCCCCCACCTTCTCAGCTACCTGGACTCTTTCTTAGTTCTGATAAATGTTCCTGGGTCTGAAATGTTGACTGTTTCTCCTTCCACAGATGCTGCCTGACCTGCTGAGTTTTCCAGCACTTACTGTTTCTGCTTCGTATCTGGTATCAGGTTGTCTGAACAACCAGGATTCTGTGCTCTGACCATGTTTTTAACTTTATCCATTTCTCAGAATCTGGGCATCACTGGCAAGGCCAGCATTTATTGCCTGTTCCTAATCACCCCTGAACAAAGTGGCTTGGTGGCCATTTTAGAGGACGTTCAAGAGCCAACCACATGGGTGATTCACATGCAGACCAGACCTGGATAGGTGGCAGGTTTCTTTCTGTGCTGGATGTCAGTGAACCAGATGTTCTTCACTGCCAATCCAGGGGGGTTCGGTTGTTATTACCAACACAGTGGATTGGCAGTTCAGGCCTATAATTTACTAGCCTGGTAACTTAACACCATGTTACCAATGTAGGGTTTTCTGAAGGGAGATTTAAGGAGGAGTTTAGGAAGAATTTTAAAAAATGATTATTAATGAAGTATTGAAATTTTTGGGCCAGAAAAGGACTGTCCATTGGAGAAAATACATTCCCCTGAGAGTTATAACCTTGAACCTTTCGGCAGGTAATTCAGGGGTGGACAACAGGAGGTGTAGAAAGGGCAGTGGAGATGTGAACTGGTCTGCAGAGGCTGGAGGTCAGTGGAAGGGTTGGGATTGGTTTTGGTCAGGGTTTATTGGATAAGGGTCGTGGAATCAGGCTAAGTTACAGATCACTACACTGGACTCAATGGTGGAACTTGCTTGAGGGGCTGAATGGCATCCTGTGCCTTTGTTGTTCCTTTGTCAGCAGTGGCTCAGTTGGTAGCTCTCTCATCTCCCCACGGTTGCTGCTTGACCTGCTGTGTGTTCCCTGCAGTTTCTGCCTTCACTTCGGATTTCCTGTATCTGCAGTTTTTTGATTTTCGGCCCTGGGTTCAAGTCCATGAGTTCTCCTGGGCGACATCACTCATGCTATCTTGTGAAGGGATCTTCCTCCTCACTCAATCCGTGTGAAAGATCCCATTCACAGTTGTGAAGGACGGCAATGCCCTGGGGCCAGTATTATCCCTCAGCACCATCACTAACCAACCAGATGACCTGCTCATTAAACCGTTTCTGTTCACTGGGTGCTAAGTGGTGGTCATGTTCCCTGTAATGCACACAGTCAGCACACTGTCATAGAGCACAGAAACAGGCCCTTCAGCCCAATTTGTCCATGCTGACCAAGATGTCTGCCTGAGCCAGTCCCATTTGCCTGTGTTTGGCCCGTATCCCTCTGAACTTTTTCTATCCATGGACCTGTCCAAATGTCTTAAATTATTTAAATAATTATACCCGCCTCTACCACTTCCTCTGGCAGCTCGTTTCACCCTCTGGGTGAAAGCTTGTCCCCTCCCCCCCCCCCCCCCACATCCCTTTCAAATCACTCCCCTCTCACCTTAAACCTATGCCCTCTAGTTTTAGACTCCCAGACTCTGGAGAAAAGACTGTAACCATCCACATCCACACCATTCATGATTTTATAAACCTCTATAAGGTCACCCCTCAGCCTCCTACGTTCCAGGGAAAACAGTCCCGGCCTGTCCAGTCTCTCCTGACAACCCAAGCCCTCCAGTCTGGGTAACATCTTTGTGAATCCTTTCTGCACCCTTTCCAACTTAATGCCGTCCTTCCTGTAGCTGGGCGACCAGAACTGCGCACAGTACTCCAAGTGTGGTCTCACCAACGACTTGTACAGTTGCAATATGACATTGTGATTAGTTTCTGTGCAGTTCAGCTATACTTAACCTTGAACACTAATGCATGAGCGTATGTGGTGTACTTTCCAGGTTTTGAGTTCACATCCTTTGAAAACTAAACGCCTACGCTTCACAAGCACCGGGAAGGAGATTCAAGCCGTGAGCATTCATGAAGGGCACCTCAGGCCACAGCACTCACCTGGACAGGGGCCAGGGTGGCTGCCTGTTCCCTCACATGGAGACCGTTGTGTTGAATGGTACGTCACTTGGTCACGGTCAGGAGAGAGCCGTGTGCCCGGGGCGCGTGTCAGATTCCCGGGTAGACTCCTTCAGCCCGTCCATGCAGTGGGTCTGCCGGGAGATCAGTGTCCAACCCACTCCCAGCTGCCAAACGCAGGAGAGGTCTCACCCTGGACTCAGCAGGTCGCAGACAGTCCTGGAGAAGTCCGTCGGCAGTCAGAAGCCCCCTCTCCATGACAGAATCCGGCGGGTCAACACCACTCGGGCCATGGCTCAACAGGGCTCTGCTGCCTGTCCAGAGAGAGGGAAACCCTTCGAGCAAACGTGGAGAAACACTCCGCCCCTGAAAGCAAACTGTGCAGAAAGCGAGCCGCTGTCTCCAAGCCTCGACGAAACAATTGAGAACCTCAACAACCTGATTCTGGAACTGGATCCAAGCTTCCAGCCCATCAACAGCTGCACCAAGAGAAGCTACTTATCGAGCAGCAGCAAGAGGCAGCAGGATGGACCCAGTGACGACCCGCTCCTGGATGCACATGGCCCAGGTAGGTCTCTGACCGCACAGATGCACTGGCTCACGGTGTGAAGACGTGGACCAACCTCTGCAGAGGAGCCTGACCTTAGGTTAGTACAGGGGCTCCAGCTCCAGCTGCTTGGCTGGTGATTTCCTGAGCTTCAGGTTGGCTGAACTCAGAAGATAGTAATGAAATGTGGCTGGCAAGAAAGAGTGGGGCCAGTTCCCCCAGCAAACCCCTGACACAGCAACATCAGACCCCACTACATTGATTGAAGTTGCAATTCAAATTCTCCCAGAAAAGAATTAGCCTCTAATAGCGCAGTGGGTAGAGTAAAACAACATTTAAACTAGGAGCAGGAGTCAGTCATCTGGCGCTCTGAGCTGCTCTGCCATTCACCGTCATGGCTGATCGACCTCAGCACCATTTTCCAGCTCTAACCTCATCCCGCGATTCCCTTAAGAACAAGCAAGCTCCTGACTGGTGTCCAACCCGCCGCAGACCTCCTGGTAGAGAATTCCTAAGATTCACCTCAGTCTGACAGTGCAGATTTCTCTTCAGCTCAGTACTGAATGGCCATCCCCTTACCTTTACACTGTGACCGGTCGGAGGAAGCAGCAGATGCCCCATCATCTGACACTCCAAATGCTCCTCAAAGAGCTCCAACTAGTGAAACCTGGTTTTCTTTTAATAAATCCATGCTTACCCTGTTCAATCCTATTACTATAATTATTCATTTTAGATTCCAGCATTTTCCATACTGGGAAAGAAGGTAACATGTTGAAAGTTACCCAAGGAGGGCTGAGAGCAAAGTTGTGGCGGCCCGTTCCTTCTGTGACTCTTCCCTTCCTTTGCTGAATCTCTCTGCCCACATCTCAGGGGATCGACTGGCTGCAAACATCCACTCCAGGCCCACAGATTCCCACAGCTACCCTGATTACACTTCCTCCCATTCTCCCTCCGTAAGGATTCCCTTCCATGATCTCAGTCTGTCCGTCTCTGTCGACTTTGCTCCGATGACGAGACTTCCTGCACAGGTGTCTCTGAAATGTTTCCCTTCTTCCTGAACCATGGCTTCTCCCGGAGAGGGCCCTTGTCCACTTCTCATCTATTTCCTGCATCTTTGCCCTCACACCCTCACCCCCCCCCCCCCCCCCCCCGGGACAGAGCAAGAACAGAGCTCCCCGGCCCTCACCTTCCACTCCACCAGTGTCCATTCAACAGATCATTCTTCACAAACTCCACCCGTTCCAGCAAGATTCCACCACCACACACGTATTCCTCTCCCCTTTCAGCATTTCAGAGGGATCACTCCCTTCACCTGGTCTGTTTCTCCGTCCCTGCCTGTTACTACTCTTTGTACGGCATTTACCCAAAGCAACAACAGGAGATGTAACACCTCGTCCCACCATCCAGGGTCCCAAACAACATTTCCAGGTGAAGTAGCGACTCACTCCTTCCAATCTAGTGTTACTGCACTCGGTGTTCACAGTGTGGCCTCCTGTACATTGCAGAGAACAAGGTGTGATTGTACTCCAGTCATTGAAGGACAACATGCACCTGGAGTAATGTGGACAGTTCTGTCTCCTGATCCAGGGAGTGTTGGGTTGGGTGATCACCTTGCTGCAGTTCCCAGCAGTGACCCTGAACTACCTCACTCCCACTCCGAGCTCACTGTCTGTGGCCTCCTGCACTGTTGCACTGAGGCCCAACACAAGCTCGAGGAACAACACCTCATTCTATGGGGAACAAGGGAAGAGATTGCTGGGGCTCTGGCTGAGTGTCTTAAATCTTCACTGGCCACGGGTGACCGAAGGAGAGCAAACATGGTCCCCCTTGTGTGTGCACGTGTGTGTGTGCATGTTTGTATGTGTGTACATTAGTGTGCATGCACATGTGCGTGTGAATATTTTTGAGTGCCTATGTCTGTGTGTCTGTCGGTGTGTTCGTGTGTGTGTGCTCACATGTGTGTGTGTTCATGTGCGTGTGTTTGTGTGTGTTCGTGTGTACGTGTTCGTGTGTGTGTGCTCACATGTGTGCGTGTGTGTGTGTATGTGTGTGTGTGTGTTCACATGTGCGTATGTATTTGCAAGGCTACCAAAAGGGGAGGGTGAAAGGTGTTGTGGAGGGGCTGAGTCTGGGGGAGACTGGGAGTGAACCCATTCACTGATTCACCACCAGACGAGCCTAGTCTTGTAACACAGAGCAGCCTTGGCCGTGGGCGGGAGTGAAGCAGGGCGTGTATTGGTCGGCCACGATTTCCTGTCACACCCCTGGAAAGCAGAACGTGTCAGGCCGTGGATGAACGTGAAGTGTTTTGTACTGATAAACTGCCACCCTGTTAGCAACATCGGGATCATTGGAAATGAACCAATGACAGAGCCAGCGCAGGCTGTGTGGGGTGCCAAAGGGTTCCTGCAGAATGTGGACAAAGGCCCGACCTGAGTCCTGTCAGTTTGCTGCTCACTCATTCCCCTTTCCTTTCCCTCCCCTCCC
The DNA here is from genome assembly GCF_009764475.1 of Pristis pectinata. Lineage (NCBI taxonomy): Eukaryota > Metazoa > Chordata > Chondrichthyes > Rhinopristiformes > Pristidae > Pristis > Pristis pectinata. The sequence goes on along the minus strand of NC_067429.1, from coordinate 1,446,038 downwards.
CAGTCCCTCCTATCCCCACCCCAGCCCCCCATCACCCTGTCTCTATCCCTCCCTCCACCCACTCCATCTGCCTAGCACCCACACACCCCTCCCACTGGGTCCCCTACCCCCACTGTTCCCACCTGCCCCCCCCCCCCACCTCCCTTATCTGGTTCCATGCTCCACCTCCCTCTCCTATCAGGTCCCACCACCTGCAGCCCTCTGTCACCTCCACCTCTCACCTCCCAGCCTCTGTCACTATCCCCACCCTCCCCTCCTCCATCTGCCCATCACCCCTCCTCACCTGGATCCACCCACCACCTGCCAGCTCTGGCTCCACCCCTTCCCCTCACCTCTTTAATTGACGATCTCCCCTCTATGTCTTTCAGGCCAGGTGAAGGGTCTCGACCCGAAACATTGACCGTCCATTTCCCTCCACAGATGCTGCCTGACCCACTGAGTTCCTCCAGCAGTGTGTTTTTTTGCTCCAGGTTCCAGCATCTGCAGTCTCTGGTGTCTTCACTGTTAGTTTATTGGAACTTCAGAATATTCAAATCACATGGAGCCCCAACCCACCCCCACCCTCACCCTCACCCCCACCCCCACCCCTAGCTCAGTGTGCAGCCCCCATCCCCCACCTCCACCTGACACCTTCCTGCTCAGTGCCCCTCACTCTAACACTGCCCCATTCCCAGCCCTCAGACCCACTGAGAATCCTTCAGAACCCCTCAGGGTCCCTCAGAATCCCGATCTTCTGCACCCTGATTAACATTCACTGTGTCAAACTTGAGTTCCGTTGTCCCGTGGTTTATAGTGACCTGCATCCTGTCAACCACTTGCTTTGATCTTTCTCCTGTTGGTCGCAGGGATTCTGATCTACGATGAATGGGATTCGAGAACCCTGCACAATGGCAGCACCTCACTCAACAGCAAGTGTGAACCGGACTCACCAGGACTGCGGCTCCAAAGCACGGCCATCTCCAGCACCACTCCCTTCTACAGACTGGTGGGTCCTTGACGTTGTTTTGTCCATGTACCCATCCTGCCTGTCCTCCAGCATCCGTTCAGGGAAGGCACTGTTGGAGACATTGGCAGGCGGCCACTCTGCCTCAGACAAGGTCCAGCCTGCTCCGACCATGCTGGTTGCGATGCCACGGGCTCTACGACTTTCATTCAACGCCAGCTTGCCGCGGTCTTTAACAATGATGTGTTCTCTCTGCAGCCTGAGACCACAGAGTACAATGTGTTCGCTGCTGGACACACAGACTATCCTTCCCTGCTACACCATACCTACACTTCTACTGCTTCCTCAACTCCACAATTCAGGGCCTCATCTCCTGGTAAGATACTTTGCATCCAGAGTTGGATAAAATGTTAGTCAGAGGTCACAGACGGAAAACTCACTCTGAAATCCTGGAGCCCACAAGAATGAATCCCAGTGACAAAGACACTGGTCTTTCAGCAACTCTCTCCGAGTTTGGGGGAACAGTGTTGAGTTCATTTGTTGGATTGCATTTAATACCATCTAACTACAGAGAAGGACATCTGGAGCTGTATGGAATTGGGCCGTGGGTGAAGGGATACGAGAGTGTGGCTTTGAATTGTGCCATGGGCTTTTAAACATCCACCTGAGAGGACAGTTTAGTGTTTCATCCAGCGCTGCCTGTCCAGTGCTCCCTCAGTACTGCCCCTATGACTGTGTGGCTCTCCCTCAGTACTGCCCCTTCCACAGTCCGGCGCTCCCTCAGTGCTATCCCTCCCAGAGTGTGGTGCTCCCTCAGCACTGCCCCTCAACTCCCTGAGCTGGGCTGATATTTCACTGGGGCACTGCCACTCAGGAAGCAGTGAGGGAGTGCTGCACCCTCAGAGGCGCAAGACTGAGCGTGCATTATGCTCTTGGAGGGGCAATGCAGAGGGAACTCTGCGTGTGGGTTGCCAGAAATCCAGAGCTTTTGACTTGGGTATGACCATGTTACCTAGAGTTGACACTGAGGCTCTAGTCTGATGATTGTAGATGGATGGGTTACAAAATACCCCTTGTGGAATGATTACACTGGTAAATTGCCAAATCATCTCTGGCTAACTGAGCTGGGGATGATGGGCTGGCTGGCCCTGTGTGCTGTAACTTTCCAAGTATCTTTGACCTTGGGTGTGTGGCAGGAACTCCCACTGGGGTCGGCTGAGGGACACCCAGCTGCAACCCAGCTACACAATGATGACATCACCAAAGCAGGCAAGAAATTGCAATAATAGCTGGCAATTAGGGTTAGATGACTGGCCCTGTTACACCCAGGGTGGAGACTTCTCTAGAATGTATAACCTCCGCCTGCCCCAGGAAGTGCAGCTTCTAATCTCATTCAGTTTTAGTTTTGAGCTGTCTTTCTTTCACTGTAACTGAGTGACCTCATTGTAACAATCCCGCACCTGTCCCAGCACGATATGGTATCTTGAAGGGTTGGTGTGTTTAATCACTTTCCCCGGCCAAAATAAGCAGGTGTGTTTGAACATGTACCAGTTCAGGTGTGGCTCAGACCAGGTGTGTTAACTGCAGGAATAGAGCCCAGAGGCCAGGTAATGTGCAGATAACAGAACCAGAGACACGTGTAAAGCTCCCTGTAGGACAGGAACACAAATTGCCAGAAGCACTCCTGTTTTGATGGATGGAGGAGACCCCTGTTCAATTTTCACAGCTGTCCAAATTTGAAAGGCTTCAGTTACACAGGGCACTGGTGAGACCACACCTGGAGTACTGTGCACAGTACTGGTCTCCTTATTTTAGGAAGGATGTTCATGTTTTAGAAGCAGATGAGAGGAAGTTTGTTGGACTACTAACTGGAACGGTCAGGTTGTCTGATGAGGAAAGGTTGGACTGGCTTCAAAGAGTGAGAGGGGATTTGGTTAATACATATAGGGTCCTGCTGGGTCTCGTCAGGGCGGTTGTGGGGAGGATATTTCCTCTGGAACTGGGTGTCACCCACCCAGCACGCAGATGGGGTTAAATGTCTCTCAGAGGGTGGCAAGATTCTGGAACCCTCTTCTTCCAAGGGCAGTGGTAGCAGAGTCTGTGAACACTGTTACGGCAGAGGTAGGAAGATATTGGATGGGCAAGGGGTGAAAGGTTGCTGGGGTAGATGGGAATGCAGAGTTGAGCTCAGTCACATCAGCTGTGATCTTACTGAATGGTGGGGCAGGTTTGAGGGGCCGAGTGTCCTACTCCTCCTCCTATGTTTGTATGGAAAGCGTGCACTTTTGATTTTGCTTCACATTCCAAGGGCTCAGCAGTTCCTGTCTGGGGTACGTGGTTATGGAACAGACAGCAGCCTTGAGGAAAATACCTCCCTGAACGAAAATCAGAAAAAAAAACTTCAGATGCTGGAAATCTGAAATAAAAACAGAAAATGCTGGAAACACCCAGAAGATCAGGCAGCGGCTGTGGAGAGAGAAACAGTCAACGTTTCGGGTTTGCAACCCTTCGGGGAAGTGAAAGATGCCCATTAGTTTTCAGTGGAGAGAAGGTGAGGGAAGGAAAGTGTCGATCACAGGGAATGTCTGTGATAGGATGAGTGGAAGTGGCCTGAGGTGGAACTGCCAGATGATCAGCTTCTGTCTGTGTAACACCCAGACAATGTTGTGTGCAGACAGGTGCCCCAGCCAATAGGGAGCTGAGAGAGTCTGAAGTTGGGGCAGAGCTGTTGGGATCCAAACCTTCCCACAGGAACTGCCCCATCCCACAGCCCAGTGTGAAAGGCCAGAGAGACTCTCACCCAGGAGACAGCCTCCACCAGTGGACGTTGACAGTGATGGGTCAGAGCCAGGAGTCGCTCCAGCTGTTGTGGGGAATCGTCACTGACTGGGTGCATTTTTGGTTTTCAATGGGTCTGCCACTCTGGTCCCTGGATACACAGCCATGATCTTTGACTGAATTCACCCTGACCGTGCAGGTGATCTGCTGTACCCTCTTCACAGCCCTTGGGCAGTTTTCCTCCAATGAGAGGCTCCAAATCACCACATCCCCCTCACCCTGGGGGGGTTTCAGAGCCCAGAACTGACAACTTAACTGGAGCAACATAGTGTGTGGTTAGGGTGAAGCCACTGAGCAGGTGAGGGGCAGTGATACCTGGGCAGGTGAGGGGCAGTGATACCTGGACAGGATTCCTCCTTCCAGAAGGGAATCAAAAACAACAGGGCATAGGTTTAGGGTGAGAGGGGAAAGATTTAGAAGGGACCTGACAGGCTTCGTCTATAAATGGGACCAACTGCCAGACGAAGTGGGTGCAGCAAGTACAATAACAATATTTAAAAGACACTTGTACAGGTCCATGGTAGGAAAGGTTTAGAGGGGTATGGGCTGAACGTGGGCAAATGGGACTGGCTTGGATGGGCATCTTGGTCAGCACGGACCAGTTGGGCCGAAGGGCCTGTTTGCGTGCTGTCTGACAGGTGAGTGTGCCCTGTGAAGGGGCAGTGGTTCCAGCTGGTCAGGGCTGTAGCCAAGCTGCACTGGGCGTGCGGGTGCTTTCTCGGGGAAGTTTGAAGAGGGAGAGGCGGCGAACGGAACCGCTTCAACAACATCCCGCTTTGTCCTTGTTCTGCAGACTCTCGGATTGCGGAAACCCTCAGCAACTCGTCGACGTGGGTGGCCGTGCCGAGTTCCCGACAGACACAGGGGTCCCTGTGCCTGGCTGCAGACTCCAGCTCACCACAGCAGAGTTCCCAGCCCATCCCAGTTCCATCCCCCAGCAACTACGCCGGCTCCGTCACCAATTCCCTGCCTCACCAGCACAGCAACCTGCTCCCGCTCATGCCCCTCCAGAGAGAAGCCCCCGGCTCCTACCTGTCAACATCTGCGGGATCCGACAACCTGAGTGGCCAGGGCCAACAGCGCAGGCTGGGGGATAGTGTCAGCTCCCTGCTGTCCGCCTCCCCCGGCTGGGACACCTTGGGCAGGTACAGTACCCCCTTCTCATCCGCGGCACCGCACGGCTGTCGACCCCTGTTCCTATCGCAGTGTCAGTGGGACCTTCTCTCGCCTCAGAGATCGAAGGGGTTGGCTTCAAAATATATAACCGCATAGAGAGGGAGCGCCGCACTGTGGGAGGGGCGGTACTGAGGGAGGGTCACACTGTGGGAGGGGCGGTACTGAGGGAGGGTCACACTGTGGGAGGGGCAGTACTGGGGGGGGCGGCGGGCTACAACATTAGATGTTGCACCTTTCCGATGAAATATTGTGAAGCCCCCATCGGTCTCCCCGGGGGGAGGAGGTGTGTGTCTCCCCGGGGGTGGGTCTCCCTGGAGGGTATAGGTCTCCCGGGGTGGGGAGGATCTCCCCTGGGGGGGGGGGGGCGCTGGGTCTCCCTGCGGGGCTGTCCCTCCGGGGGGTGGATCCCGGAGGGACAGCCCCGCAGGGAGACCCAGCGCCCCCCGGGGGTGCCCCGCCGGGAGTGGGGGCGGGTGGGTCTCCCGCAGGTGGATCCCAGCGGACAGTTTCCAGCAGCGGCTCAAGTGTGGGTGGTAGTTGGGCCCCAGATGTGCAGCCATCCGACCCCCCCCCCCCCCCCCCCGGTTGTGCTGCATTTCTTGCACGACAAGCGGCTGTATTTGACAGGCACTTTGTTCGCCAGAAAGCACGGGGAAGGGGGCGGTGGGGAAGTGGGGGGAAGGCTGAGGTGGTGAGAGGCACCATAGCAATGCAGGTCTCCCTTCTGTTTAGTCCGCACTCACTGCTGAGCGAGGATGGAGAGGCGGGGAGGATTTACCGCTCAGCCGGGAGCACATACGGATCATCCGGATCATTTGTGAACCTGCGGAGCCCCCGCACCGTCCCGCCCAGCCCCTGCAACAGCTCATTCAGCGACCAGCAACTGCACCAGACCTCAGGCAGAGCCGCCGACTGCCGGACTTTGCCCCTCCCCGGAAGGCCGGCACACCCCCTCCATCCACCTGGAGCCCGGGGATCGGCCGATGGTGGGCCGGGGCTGGTGCACCACGGACAATCCAAGCGGGACGTGAAGAAACAGCCGAGCAGCTGCCCCGCCTCCGCCGCCAGCTCCTGGTCTGACATCCCTCTCCTCCTGGTGAACGGCAGCACCCAGTATCCGGACCAGGACCCAGAGCTCCAAAGGCCCCCATCCACCTCCAGCGGCATCAGTCTGCCCCGCGCCGTCTGTCCCACCAAAGAATCCTCAAGGTCTTCCAGCACCACCTCCCTCACAGGTGAGTCCTACCCACCAGCCTCAAAATCCTTCAGGCATTTAAGACTTCAGACATGATAAGACTATTGAACGGTTCCCTTATACAATGAGATGGATCACGATCTACCTCGTTGTGACCTCACACCTCATTGCACTGCACTTTCTCTGTAGCTGTGACACTTTACTCTGTACTGTTACTGTTTTTACCTGTACTACATCAATGCACTCTGTACTAACCCAATGTAACTGCACTGTGTAATGAATTGACCTGTACGATTGGTTTGTAAGACAAGCTTTTCACTGTACCTCGGTACAAGTGACAATAATAACCCAATACCAATACATTCGCTGAAACCCTCGGTCCCCGTTGGTCCCATTCTCTTCTCCTTTACTGCCCCTGGCCTACCGGGATTCGATGTCACATAGTCTCTGCAACTCGTTACAGATCTTCTCATCTTAAAGGTCTATCGTGATGCTGGCCTTTGATGATGGCAATGCTGTGTGTGACCTGTCCCCGTGGCTGATGGTGGACGTACTTGTCCAAGTCTCTAATGGACTTTGTTTTCCCCTCATCTGTAGATCTCCCAGGCGATGCAGAACCTACTGTTAAGTTTGTACAGGATACAAGCAAATATTGGTACAAACCAAACATCAGCCGAGAGCAGGGTAAGTTTCCTAGTTACCGGCTGGTTGATCTGATGTTCAAGTCTCCAACAATGTAACTTCATTGCCCATTACAGTCCGCACTTGTCAGAACAGCCCAGTGTTAATAAACAAACAGAATGCCCGGTGCCCGCAGGGGTGTTGTCAGGCCGGCAGGTTATTGGCTGTTACTCCTATCGACTCCCGATCATACTTTATTTCACGGTTTTACACGTTACACAGCGGTACAACTCACAGTGAACCCGGTGAGTTAGGACATAGATGAGCCCCGGCTCCCGCCGCACAATCCGGACCCCGGCTCACACTCCGGACTAAGCAGTGAGCCGGATCCTGAACCACCGGGAAGTCTGAATCATCGGATTGGCGGATTTTACTGTTCGTGAGTGAGTGTCCTGTCCATTGTGGTGTCCGTTCCAGAGGCTCTCTGCCGTCGCAGACACTCACAGTATTCCATCTTCATCCACCGCATGTTGCACCTGTCACCCCGCCGCACGCTCGGCCAATTACTGGTTACCCATCTCCTAACTAGCAGAACACAGTTAGTCAGGGAGAAGACAAAGAGCTCAGTTGTTACTTCTGGCCTTTGATGAGTCTCGCTGGAGATCAGCCTCAGATGTGACGCATCCTGTAGTCTGATAGCCCGCGGGTGTTCACCGCCTTAGAGCCTCGGGCACAGACAGCAAAATGGAAGAATGTGATTGGAAGAATAAAGATTATAACGTAGAAAGTTGCTGATTTACGCTCGGGATAATGTTCGGATTATTGGTGCTCAAAGGAGGTTCATCTTTGCAGAGGAAGTTAGGACAGTTTGAGAGCATCAGTTGAAATATTTCCTGTTTGCTGAGGTCAGATGTTGCATCTCTTGCAGCCATTGAGATGTTGAGAGACAAGGAACCCGGTTCCTTCGTTATCCGAGAGAGCTCCACGTACATCGGCTCCTTTGGGCTCGCCATGAAAGTCTCATCAAACCCCGAAAGTCCCGAGAAAAAGACGGGTAAGTCTCCATGAGTTGCAGCATACAGAACGGTAGAAAAGGCGACCTGTTAAATCCCGGTGTCTAACTCTGTTGCTTCCCCTTTAAGGAGATTCTTCCAGTGAGTCAGTTCGACATTTCCTCATCGAATTCTCCCGAAAAGGAGTGTGTTTGAAAGGATGTCCTCAGGAGCCGTACTTTGGTAAGTGGCTTATCAGCTTCTCATGTGAGGATTTATTACAGTCTGTGCTTGTGAGTGGGCCTGTCTGGTCGTGTCTGTGTCTGATCACAGAGCCTCCGTGCTAATGACATGATCCGGTGCCATAAACAATATCTCCTGCCCATCCACCGAGTTCTTGACTGTTTGCCTTTCAAAATTAGTTAGAGATGATTTGCGTCATTTTCTTGCCCAAAAAGTCCCCTGGCAGATGGTACTGTTTCTATAGTGACCACCAGATCGAAGTGTGCTGAGTCGCGTGCAAAGTGTTCAAGGTGATCCTGGGTTTGTCCATCACGGTCACACCTTATGAACTAACGTGCTGTCAGAGCAATCGCTGTGTTTCACCGTCACACATCAGACCCAGGTCTGGGCTGGGGAGCAGTTGGTTCCCCCAGGAGTGAACACTTGCACCATCTCACTTCACAAGGTGTGTTGGTCATTTGGACTTGGGCAGAGGGCACAAAGCCCGGCCTGCAGATGATGCAAAACTTGGGGGCGCGGTGACTGTGTTGAGGCTGGGGACAGTAACAGACCTCAGGGTGCTGTGGAGACCAGTGGACTGGGCAGCTGGGTGGCAGAGTGATGCACTGCGGATAAATGTGGTGTGAGGTCTTGGCAGGAAGAATGGGAAGAGGAGAGATAACCTGGAGAGGAAAATTCTAAAAGGGTCACAAAGCAAGGGGTTTGGGGGTAGATGGGCAAACGTCCAGGGAAGTAGCAGGTCAGGATGGAAACATAGACCTGGGTTTTACAAAGAGGGACGTTTTATTTGAAAAATAAACTTTATTCATAAAAAAACATATCCAAGAAATAGAGTACACGTCCTTACATTCATGGTGTCATCAAGTCAATAAAGGAGAGGCAGGAAGTCACGATGAGCCTTTGTAAACCCTGGTTCGGCCACGCCTGGAGATCTGTGTCCAGCTCCGGGTGACACACTCCGGGGAAGGTGTGAAGGCTTCGGGAGGGTGCAGAAGAGATTTGCCAATCTGGGTGCAGAGATGAGGGACTTCAGTTCTGCGGACAGACGGGAGAAGCAGGGCTTGAACAGAGGAGTCACAGAGGTGGTTAAAATCATGAAGGATGCTGGCAGTGTAGACAGAGGGAAACGGCTGGAGAAGCGAGGGACCCAGGGGCGGAGAGTGGCGAACGAACCAAACACGACGCGAGGAAAGTCTTTTTCTCAGTGACCGGTCGGGGTCTGAAGCACATTCAGGGAGTGGTGGTGGCGTTCACAGGAGTGTGACAGAGCTGGGGAGGGCGCAGGGGATCGGAGGGGGACCTTTCCCACCGCGAGAGCGGCGAGTACCTGGAACACACTGCCCGAGAATGTTCTGGAAGCAAAGTCACTGCGAGCATTGAAGAGGAGTCCGGATGAGCACAGATCGTCTTAGGCATAGAAAGCCAAGTGCTGAAGATTGGGTTGCTGGTGGGCTGAATGGCCTCCATGCTGTATGACACTCTGACTCGATGGGGGTGCTGGGGGTATCTGAAAGAAAGGAACTTGCAGGGCGGTAGGGAGAGAGCAGGGGAGTGGGACTAGCTGCTGCCAGCGTGGGATTCGTCAGCCGAATGGTCTCCGTCCGTGCTGTGAACACTCGATGATTCGGTGACAGGAAGCTCGCTGGGAGACAATGTTGGTGCAACCACGGGCAATTGTCAGACTCCCCTTGTTCTCCCCCCATGGAGTTATAGGTGTGGGCAGACAGTAACTTTGGCCTGCGCCAGGACCGATTTAATCCTGTGCCTGGTTTATCCCAGGTCACTGCAGCCGGGGAACGGTAATGGTATTGGTTTATTATAGTCACTTGTACCGAGGTACGGTGAAAAACTCGTCTTGCATACCGATCGTACAGGTCAATTCATTACACAGTGCAGTTACATTGAGTTAGTGCAGAGTGCGTTGATGTAGTACAGGTCAAAACAATAACAGTACAGAGTAAAGTGTCACACTACAGAGAAAGTGCAGTGCAATAAGGTGCAAGGTCACAACAAGGTAGATCGTGAAGTCATAGTCCATCTCATTGTATAAGGGAATCGTTCAATAGTCTTGTCACAGTGGGGTAGAAGCTGTCCTTGAGCCTGGTGGTACGTGCCCTCAGGCTCCTGTATCTTCACATGGAAGAGGAGAGAAGAGAGAATGTCCCGGGTCGGTGGGGTCTTTGATTACGCTGGCTGCTTCACCAAGACAGCGAGAGGTAAAGACAGAGTCCAAGGAGGGGAGGCTGGTGTCCGTGATGCGCTGGGCTGTGTCCACAACTCGGAGTGACGATGCGCCTGGGGAGAGGTAATGAACCCGCTCTAAGCCTTTGCCCTTTCCCTACAGGAAGCCTCTCGGCGCTCGTTTACCAGCACTGCATCACTTCCATCGGCCTGCCGAACAAGCTGCGCTTACCAAGGAGAGGTGAGTCACCAGGGCTCTATCACCAGAGGAAGGGTCGGGTATGGTCAGCGCTGGTCCGGGATAGGACTGGATGAGGTTGGGGTCAGGATGAGGGGCTGGGTGGGTTCCGGGCTGGAACGGGCCTCGGGGTTCGGTGGGAGGGGGTCAGAGCCTGGGTTGAGGTGGGGACAGCAGCCGGCTCCCTGCACACTGGGGAGTGGGCAGTTCGCATCACCCGGTCTACCTGCTCGATCCTGGGATGGTCCGAGCCGTGCAGAGTCCTCGGCTGGACGCATGCTGTAGGGTCCCCACGCCCCGAGTGGGGGGAGCCGAGGTGTGGGTGGGCTGTGCGGAGGGCGGGGAGTGTGGGAATCAGCAGAGAGGAGCGATGCCTTGGCTGTGAGCGCCGTCCTCGCGTTCACTGTGTTCGTCTACTTTCCAGAATGTTTGAAGGATACCGGTGAAGGCTCCAGTTCTGAGTGGGCGGCTGGCAAAACTTCTCCCCCGAAGAACCAGAGAGCAGGTTAGTGGTCACCAGTGGGTAGGGTTGGGTGTGAGCAGTGTCGGTCACTGTGTGGGGGCCTGTTACACAGCGCACTCGGACACTGGCGACGAGCCAACTGCATCAGTTCTTCCTTCACTGCTGAAGTCAAATAGAACTGGAAATGGAGGCAGATGTCAAACAGGTGCCCCAGCCAATACTGTGCGACCCGCCCCGTCACCCGGCAACAGAACAACCCAACCCGTCACCCAGAGACTCGCCCAGTCACCCGGCAACAGAACAACCCAACCCGCCACCCAGCGACCCACCCCGTCACCCGGCAACAGAACAACCCACCCCGTCAACCAGAGACCCACCCCGTCACCCAGCAACAGAACAACCCACCCCGTCAACCAGAGACCCACCCCGTCACCCAGCAACAGAACAACCCACCCCGTCAACCAGAGACCCACCCCTGTCATCCGGTAACAGAACAACCCACCCCGTCAACCAGAGACCCACCCCTGTCATCCGGGAACAGAACAACCCACCCCGTCAACCAGAGACCCACCCCTGTCATCCGGTAACAGAACAACCCACCCCGTCAACCAGAGACCCACCCCTGTCATCCGGTAACAGAACAACCCACCCCGGCACACAGAGACCCACCCCTGTCATCCGGTAACAGAACAACCCACCCCGGCACACAGAGACCCACCCCTGTCATCCGGTAACAGAACAACCCACCCCGGCACACAGAGACCCACCCCTGTCATCCGGTAACAGAACAACCCACCCCGGCACACAGAGACCCGACCCAATACCCGGCAACAGAACAACGCAGTCCTTGCGAATTTCTGGATGCGGAATTCTCAAACTCTCCATTGAAGTCACGTAGCTCTCGGAGAGGACGGACACAGACAGAATGCCACTGCTCGGGGAGCGTTGGGAGCTTTCCTGGAGCCGTTCTTTTGTCTTCATGTTGATGATTCTTTGTTGAAATGTTTGGGGAATTTGCCGCCGTCAGCGACAGGTTTCCCAGCTCCAGAGGAACATAGACAGTGTTACTGCTGCAGTAACAGGCCCACTATCGGGGTGTTCCATTGCCCCGACAGCCCCGTCCATGCACGGGACTCCCCGGGGTCCCGGATTCAGCTTTGTGCACAGACATCGCTGGAAAATTTTCCCGCCCTTGTCCCCCCACGACCCCTTCCCTCCCCCCTTCCTCCCCCCTCCTCCCTCCTCCCCATCCCATCCCTCCCCTCTCCTCCCCTCCCCCCACACTGGCCGCTCATTAAACCGAGGATCCCCAGCAACACTTGGAGCAGGAGCAGGTCCCAGGGTTCTTCACCAATACCTCAACCAGTGACCAGGGAGAAGCACCAACTGATGGTCCTCTCCTTGCCGTTGGTTGGCTCTTGCTGTGCATGGATTGGCTGCCAGTATTCTGTTACTGCAGGAGAGGCTGCCATTGGCTGAGGGCTGGGTCCCTCCTGAGGTGATGAATGGCTCTGTGTGTGCTGCCCTAAGGGGGTGTTAATGTGCTGTCTCTTGCTCCCCTAGACTGCTCTGTTGTGTACTTGATGTCTGTCACCATGGAGTCTCTGACGGGACCACAGGCTGTCCTCAAAGCAGCTTCATTCGTTCTGGAGCAGGAACCATTGCCCGAAACTACAACTGTTCAGTTCAAAGTGACGGAACAAGGCATCACTCTCACCGACAGCAAGAGAAAGTAAGGGCCAGGCTCGGCTTCTCGGGGGTGGGATGGTCCTGTGGGGCTTCAGGCAGACCCATAAACCCTGGCACTGCCCCCCGGGGTGTGCAGGGGAGGGTACTGGGCGTGTGACCAGTGCCCACCCTCCCTCCAACAGTCAGTTTCCTGGGTGACTGTAACCGGGGAAATGGTGACGGGCCCTGGGGAGAGGGGTGCAGGGTGTGCCTGTCTGATGGACAGTTGGTCTCTGAGGCAGTCAGACCACAGGTGGAGGATGCATGGAGCAGTATCCCCCCTACCCCGCTCCCTCAGCACACAGCCCCACCACTGCTTCTCCCTCCTGGGCCCCAGAACACCCAGATCTTGGGGTGTGGGGTCCCGTCCACCTCTGGGTCTACAGCGAAAGTGGGGTCCCCTGGTGTTGGTTGAGGCCAGGCCAAGAGGTTCTGGAGGAGGTGGGTATCTAGGGTCCGGGCTCAATTATCCCTATCCACAATAAAACCAGTGTTGTTCCTGGGATTGGGGCATCACTGGCAGCACTTGGGGAGAGGGTACTATGGTGACAGTCGCCTCCTGGGAATCTCTGGCCCATGACCAGAGGCAGCTGAAGGGATTGTGGAGGCATTAGTAGTGATCTTTCAAGAATCACTGGAGTCAGGAATAGTTCCAGAGGACTGGAAAATCACAAATGTCACTCCACTCTTTAAGATAGGAGGGAGGCAAAAGATTTATTAAGGATGACGTTTCGGGTACTTGGAAGCACATGAAGTCAGTGTGGAGCGTTCGGGTAGTGATGAGAATCTTCAGGCCATGGGTGAGAGCACACGGTGACCCTGTGTAAGTGGCAGAAAGAGCACACTGCCTCACAAACTACCCACCCGCCTCCTGCCCTATCGGTGGGAGATTCTACAGGTCCCACATGGAGCCCACCAGCGACCTCAGACCCCAGAGTGGAGGCAAGTTATCCCTGAACCCAAGGGACTGCCTGGGACCTGCCAGATATCACAAACCTCTGAAGTTGCTCTAGATTTGGAGCTTTCCACACTCACCATTCCACCCATGCTGCAGCTGGGCTAAATCCAAGGGCCCCTCACACCCAGGGGCAAAGCCCAGTCTCTACCAGTGAGCAGCTCGGGTCTGCTCAATTTGTCCAAACTGCACCTGGCTCTAGTGCTACCCCCACCCCGGCTTCTGGCCCCACCCTGATCTCCCACTGGCCCGCCCCTGACTCCCATTGGCCCCTCCGCTGGCTCCCATTGGCTCCACCCCTGTCTCCCGCTGGCCCTGCCCTGTCTCCAATTGGCCCCGCCCTGGTTCCCATTGGCCCCACCCCTTTCCCCAGCTGGCCCCACTTCTGTCTCCCCGTGGTCCCGCCCCTCTGGCCCTGCCTTGGCTCTGTCTCTGGCTCCAGATTTCTGCAGCTGCTTCCAGGTGTCAGTGGGATTTGTTGCTTTATGGCCAGCTGTTAGAACGTGCCAGATGTGAGATGCCTTCAGACTGAACCTTCCCTCCTTCTCCATAGGTTCTTCTTCAGGCGACACTATCAGGCCAGCTCCATCAGTCACTGCGGTCTGGACCCCCTGCAGAGGAAGTAAGTGGTTGATCTGTGAGGTATTGGAGGGAGGGCTACCGCCCAACAGGACGTGGACAATAGGGGCAGGGTCACCCATTCACTCCGCGAACCTGCCCGCCATTCATCGTGAGCATGGCTGACCATTCACGTTCAGTCCCCTGTTCCTGCTCTCTCCCTGTACACATTAGAAATATATCCAGCTCCTTCTTGAGTATATGTAATAATTTTGCCTGGACTGGTTTCTGAGGAAGAGACTTCCACGCATTCCCCATAGCTTTGGGGTGGAGCGATGGGTGCTCGGAGAATCCACGCGCTCACTCACTGGCTTACCCCGTACCCTCAGACTGTGACCTCTGGACATCCCACCACAGGGAACAACCTTCCTGCATCCAGTCTGTTCAGTCTCATTAGGAATTTATCAGCTTCAGTGAGATCCCTTCTCAGTCTTCTCAGCTCGAGCAAACGTAAACCCCTCTTCATACGTCTCTCCTGCCATCCCAGCGATCAGTGAACCTTAGTTGCATTCCCTCCATAGCAAAGACTATCCTGCTAAGGAGACTGTACTGCACACAACACTGTACAACTGTAGTAAGACAGCCCTGCTCCTGTACGTGAATCCTCTCGCCATGACAGCCACAACACAATGTGCCTGCTGCAGCTGAACACTCACCTTCGGTGACTGGTGCACCAGGACACCCAGATCTTGGTGCACCTCCCCCTTTCCCAGACAGCATCAGGTGTTGGGGTGGTCACACAACCTCCTCCAGGAATTTGCTGACGGTGTTACATGCCTGGGAAAGCTTGCTGAGATGAGTAATCCATCCTTGGGGTGATGGTGCTGTGGTAAGGACCAGCACCATCTGATCCACCGTGGCCTGTGTGGCTGGTGTTGGTAGGGAAAGAAATCCAGGAGAGATCTGGTGGTGGTGAAGGGACATTGATACCCTGGGGCGAGGAACACATATTTCACCAGTTAAGGGAAGCTTTGCATCTTCACCACTGCTTCACAAGCTCAGGTCATCTCCAAGCAATCTCTGAAGTGTTGTTACTGTTGTGAAAAAA
This sequence comes from Pristis pectinata, assembly GCF_009764475.1. NCBI lineage: Eukaryota > Metazoa > Chordata > Chondrichthyes > Rhinopristiformes > Pristidae > Pristis > Pristis pectinata. The sequence continues at coordinate 1,430,799 of NC_067429.1, read as the reverse complement.
AACAATTTGTGCACAGTAAGATCCCACAACAGGAATATGATGACATGGCTCTGTTCAAAATTCAGTAGAGGGGTAAATATCCATTGCTCTTGGGCAGAATTTCCATGTTTTCAGTCACGTGTTGGCGGTGGATCTCCCCATCCATCTAGTGCCTTGGTTTAACATTCGGACCAAAAGCAGCACTTGGGATATAGCGGCTCTCCCTCAGCGGTGTACTGGAGCATCAGCCTGGATGGTGCTGATCCAACCCATGACTTCCTGATTCAGTGAAAGCCACTGCTGATATTGCAGCACCAATATAGTGCAGGGCTTGCTGTGCCCTACGGTTGTGGAATTGACAGTCACCTACTGAATGCAGAGGGCCCCGCAGATGTGGTCAGTGGTGGCGGTGGCGAGGTTGGTAAGAAACTTAACCCCTTCCTTTTTGTTGCAGGTGGCGGAAGGACAACGAGCCGTCAAGGTAAGAACCTGCCTTTGCAGCGGGAGCAACCTTCTATAACATCCCCCCAACCATCAGTCCCCCACCCCCTCCCCAGCGAGGCTCTGAGAGGTAGACATGGGCTCAGATACACACCCTGACCAGGTTCCACTGCAGGAGGATCACGAGAGCACGTGTCCTGTGGTGTAGACTTTCATACCTCCATCTCTCCCCCTCTATCTCTCCCATCCATCTCTCCCCCTCCATCTCCCCATCTCTCCCCCTCCATCTCCCCCATCTCTCCCCCTCCATCTCCCCCATCTCTCCCCCTCCATCTCTTCTCCCCTCCTTCTCCCCTCCATCTCTCCCCCTCCCTTCCCCCACTCCATCTCCCTACTCTCCAGTTCTCCCTCCTCCCCCTGTCACCCCCATCTCCTCCCCCTCCCTCTCTACCAGACGAACACCACCTACTGACCTGCTGAGATTTTCCAGTGACTGACACCCACACTGACACCTGGTGCTGTTTGTTAGCTGTATAAGTTTGCTCTTAGATACAGAATGTTCCAGGGATTAATTATTAATTTTTATTTTCAGAATGTTTGCATTTGTGGCAAAAAAACAGGGAAGTTCTTTGGAAAACGTGTGTCACGTGTTTGCGGAGCTGGAGCGGGATAACTCCGCACACCTCATCATCGGCCTGGTGACCAGAGCAATACTGGAGCCTCAGAGGAGGTGACCAGGCCAGCAGACGACTTGGCCCCCCCCCCACCCGGCTGCTGCACCCTACGCCGCTCTCGGTGCACGGCCTGCAGATCTGGCCGTGAGACACGACGGTGCCAGAGACAGAGTTCCGATCTCCAACCCTGAATTCCAGCTGTTGGAATCTGTTCAACTGCAGACAGTGTCGGGATCAAGAGATATCCCTGAGCAAGGTGTTGTGCAAGGGTGGAGCTGGTGCTGGGGCAGAACCACCTTCCATGTCTGCTCCACAGAACATATGCTGTGTTTTCCAATGGTTTCCATTCAAATTCCCTTTAAACTAGGAGGCACAGCCAAGCCACACCATCCTCTTTTGGTATCGGTACCCAATAAACCCTCAGCTTCATTCAACATCAACACCCACCAATAATCGGCAGTTTCAAGATCCCCTCTCCAGTGCGGGAGAGTGAGCCCAGAAAACTCAAACGATGACTGCAGATGCTGGAAATCTGAAATAAAACCAGAAAATGCTGGAAACACTCAGCAGGTCAGGCAGTGTCTGTGGAGAGAGAAACAGTTCATGTTTCAGGTTGAAGATTCCTCATCAAAACTCACCCCTTGACCCAAAATGTTGACCATTCCAGAGATGCTATCTGACCTGCTGAAATTTTCCAGCACTTTCTGTTTTTATTTCAGAAAGTGAGTCCATTCCATTCCTTCATCTTCTCAAACAACCTCCCGTTTCTCCAAAGTTTTAATCCCACCCCACCAATCAGCTCTGCCTCCCTGGAATGAAACTGAGATTCAAACTCGCTTAGTTCTCCAGCTGTGAAGATCGATCTCCACACCCTACTGCAGTATTTATAACACACACCTCTAACATGCACAGATGACGTGTTGGCAAGGCCAGTGTGTACTGCCCATTCCTGATTGCCCTTGAGAAGGGGGTGGTGAGTTGTCTTCTGGTGAAGGGGCTCCCACAGTGCTGTTGGGAGGGAGCTCCATGACTTAGACCCAGTGATGATGAAGGACTGGAGATGTATTTCCAGGTGAGGCTGATGTCTTAGCTGCTTCAGGGATGGTGCTCCCGTACACCTTCCAGTGGTGGAGACGGTGGCTTTGGTAGGTCCCTGTAGTGGGTTCAGCAGGACATCCTGTGGATCCAGACATCCCTCCCAATTAACATTCCTGGACTTCTCTCTCCCACTCCACTCCACTTTGATTCAGGGTGGTATGTAGAAGCAAAGAGCTCGATCAGTGTGTCAGAATGCACTGGTAAAGGCTTGCTGCTGTAGGCAGAGTTGAACACTGTCTCTGGCCAGGAGTCCGCAAGGTGACCCAGATGTAACCTGGCAGAGACCTGGAGAGACAGAACCACAGATTGATAGCTGAGTACAAGAGCTGGGACATCGTGTTATAGCTGCACAATTCATTGGTGAGACCACATGAAGTATTGTGCACAGTTCTGGACGCCCAGCTATAGGAAGGATGTCATTCAGCTGGAAAGGGTGGAGAAAAGATTCGCAGGGATGTTGCCAGGCCTGGAGGGCTTGGGTTATAAGGAGAGACCAGATAAGATGGGGTTTTTTTCCCTGGAGCTGAGGGGTGACATGAGAAGGGTTTATAAAATCATAAGGGGCAGCAATAAAGTGAATGATCACAGTCTTTTCCCCAGGGTAGGGGAGTCTAAGACTAGAAAGCATAGATTTGTGAGAGGGGAAATATTTAAAGGGGACCTGAGGGGCAGGTTTTTCACCCAGAGGGCGGTGGGTGTGTGGAACGAGCTGCCAGAGGAAGTGGTAGAGGTGGGGACAGTTACAGGGTTTGAAGACATTCGGGCCAATTGCAGGTAAATGGGACTGGCTCAGTAGGCATCTTGGTCAGCACGGACGTTGTGCTGAAAGGCCTGTTTCCATGCTGTATGATGCTATGACTCTCCGACACCACCAGAGGAGGTCATTCGACCTGTGCTGCCCTGTAAGGACCATTTGGCCTGTCACCTGCCCTCATTCAGTCAGATCATCTCTGATCTGATCTCAACCTCGGCTCCTGCAGCCTGTTCCTTTAACCCCATGAACACCTCCAGTGGTGCCCCAGATCCTCCCCCAGCCTTCGGAATCCTAGCCCTATGGGTATGGATCCAATTCTGATTGTTCTGCTGTCTCCTCCAAGGCCCAGAACCCAATGCCTTTGTCACCAGTGTCACCATAATCTGTTTCCGTGTCCCAGGCCTCTGTAAGTAAATCCCTGAGCCCCTAGGCTTTGTTTTGCCCTCTAGGGCCTGTGTACGTGTGTTTCCCGGTCCCTCTGTCCATGTACCTTACAGTGATGGGGGACCGATGTGTGACTGTGGTCTATGGGCTTGTGGGTTGAGCCAGTGCTGACTGCCTCCTGTTGCAACTGGACATTGTTGGGGAACCCCAGCACTGAGTAACCACAGGTCAACTCATCGGCTGCAGCTAATCAGATGGATATTGGACTTCCAAAATATCAACCCAAATCCCACTGTGACAACAGGCAGCAATACACTGGGGACTGGTGTTGCTTTGCTCATGTTCTGATGCTCAGTCTGAGTGCAGTCTAACAGGAAGAGTGAGAATCCTTCCCATTCCCAGCCATCTCGTGGTCTCACTCATCTCAAGTTCAAAACCATAGGTCACAAGGCCAGTTGTCAAGTTGATCCCAGATCCCTGCACCACTTCCTAACTCAGCGCTTCCCTCAGCAGCTCTGTGTGGTTCCAATAAACCCCGAGCTGAGGCAACAAATGCAACAGTTATGAATGCCAGTGATCTGATGCTCTACAGAGGCACAACCTGGGTTCAATTCTGACCTCCAGTGTTGTCTGTGTGGAGTTTGCACACTTTCTCTGTGACTGCGTGGGTTTCCTCTGGGTGCTCCGGTTTCCTCCCACATCCCGAAGACATGCAGGTTGGTGTGTTAATTGGTCGCTGTAAATTGTCGTTGGTGTGTAGGTGAGGGGAATTGATGGGAATGTGGGGAGAATAAAAAAATTGGGATTAGAATGGAATTAGTGTAAGTGGGTGGTGGGTGATCGGTGGGGGTGTGGGTGGTGGATGATCGGTGGGGGTGTGGGTAGTGGATGATCGGTGGGGTGGGGGTACCGTTTTTGCACTGTATGGCTCTATGACTCTCTGCAACATGGGGAGACCATTCAGCCCATCAGGCTTGTGCTGGCCCTTTGAAAAAAATTCGATCCAATCAGTCCCATTCCAACTGCTTCTTCTGTGAGATTATGCAAATTGTTTTCTTTCGGTTTTTCTCCAATTCCCTTCAGAAACTTCCCGTGGGATATGCTTCCAGTGCCCCTTCATCCTTCGTGTCCCAGGGCACAATAACTTACAGAGTAAAAAGTTGTCTTCCCCCACTTTCCCCATTCCCTTCGCTGTGTCTCTGCTCTCCTACCCCTTCACCACTGCACACATTCTCACGTTTGTTCCATCAGGTTCTCCAATCCTCCATCAAAAGCACCCTTGATCTTTTTTGTTCAGAGGGCAATAATGTGAGTTTGAATCTGACCGTGGCACTGGGGAATTTAAATTCAACTAAATAAAAAACCTGGAGTTTTATGGGAAAATACCAATTGTCATTGAACGTGGTTCACTAATGCCCTTCTGGGAGGTGGGGTGTGGGTTGAGCTCTGCCATCCAGGGGGTACATTGAGACACCAAGGGATGGGCAATATACCTTGGCTTTGCCTGTAAGGTTCATGTCCCAGAGAAGAAAATAAGAATACCCAGCTTCTCCAGTCTGCCCACAGTCTGAAGTCTCTCACCCCTCTTCCTGGTCTGGTCAATCTCTTCTGCACCCCCGACACGCCGGACACAGTCCTCCTGCTGTAGTCTAAGCAGTGATGAAGAAGTTACCATAACTTGATGAATCCATCGGTCTCTCTGCATCTGTCAGTACCATTTGTGTTTCATGGCCTCTCTTCATTCATCCAACCAGACTGGGTGACTGTCTGTGTGCCTGTCCCTCTCACCGGGCTGCCTGTATCCCCCCACGCCCTTGCTGTGTGCCTGTCCCTCTCCCCAATCTGCCTGTATCCCACACCCCCTTGCTCTATACCACAATTCAGAGGTTCATTTGCAAACTTTGAAATGATGTTCCAGAAGTCCAGGTCATTAATATATCTCACACACAATGGTGGTCCGAACCCCTCTCCTTCCACCCTCTCCCCCCAATCTGAAACCCTCACTCTCTGCATTATTGAACACCAGCACCGCGCCTGTAATCTCACAGCATCAATCTCCCCAAGTCGCCTGCCACCTTGCACTTCACCCTGACACCGAATGTTAAGCACACTTACTTCACTGGGTCTCTGTTACTTTTTAACAGAATGCAGTCAGGTTTATCAAGTTTAATTTACCTTCAACAAATGGTTTTTATTATTTTATTCATTACAAGTTGTTCATGGTGTATGTGAATAATTATCTCACTTTTCGATATCACCCTGTATACTTCAGATAACAATACTCTGCTTCAAAAAGTTGAAAGAATTTATATGTATGGTTAATATTGGTTCTGCATCACTCTACATATTGCATTTTGAAAATTAAATAAAAATGTTCAGCTTTAAGTTAAACAGAGAAAGAGATTTGGTTCAATTCACATTCTCATTCTGTAGGCTGTCTGTTCTGCCCAGTAAATTTCCCCTCCCCGACTAACAACACCCCCACTCCAGCAATACCCCTCACCCCAATACCTCCCTTCCCCTTCAGAAAGCCCATCATTCCAAGTAATGCACCTCATTTCAGTAACTCTTACCCCAGTAACACACATCCCCAGGAACCCCAGCCTCTGGCTATCCCACATCCCCAGGAACCCCAGCCTCTGGCTATCCCACATCCCCAGGAACCCCAGCCTCTGGCTATCCCACATCCCCAGGAACCCCAGCCTCTGGATATCCCACACCCCCAGGAACCCCAGCCTCTGGGTATCCCACACCCCCAGGAACCCCAGCTTCTGGGTATCCCACACCCCCAGGAACCCCAGCCTCTGGATATCCCACACCCCCATGAACCCCAGCCTCTGGGTATCCCACACCCCCAGGAACCCCAGCCTCTGGGTATCCCACGCCCCCAGGAACCCCAGCCTCTGGGTATCCCACATCCCCAGGAACCCCAGCTTCTGGGTATCCCACACGCCCAGGAACCCCAGCCTCTGGGTATCCCACGCCCCCAGGAACCCCAGCCTCTGGGTATCCCACATCCCCGGGAACCCCAGCCTCTGGATATCCAATATCCTCGGGAACCCCAGCCTCTGGGTATCCCACATCCCCGGGAACCCCAGCCCAACCCCATTAAGCCCATTCACCCCCACTAACCCTTCCACAATTCTATTAACACCATCACTCCAGTAACACCTTTCCCCAGACCATTTCCCATCAATAACATTCGTCACCCCTAATAATGTCCCCAACCCATTCACCCCAGTCACCCCAGTAACCCATTTTCCTCCTACTAACACCTATTCTCTCCCTGGTAACCTTGTTCACTGTACAAGACCCCATTTCCCCATTCTGCACCTTGACTGTGGTCCATGGTTCTGTCGGAGATGTTGGACTGAAGTATGGTGATCACCATTATCAATCATGAAGAAAGGTCCTGAGCCCAGTACTGATAGACCTTCTCTGTCAGTGGGAACCCTGACACCTCTTGCTCACCATCCTGGCAGAACCTCTGATTCCTTTGACATCAGTTAACTGGGAAGGTTTCCAGGAATGCTACTGGAATGTTCTCAGGGATTGGATTCTATGTCATAACAGGAGTGGTTGGCATTGGTTGCCTCTGAGGTTGGGGATGGTGCTGGGGAGCTGGTGAGGTGGTGAAGGTGACGTGGCAGAGGTGTGGGACAGGATGGGTCTTTGGCTTGCACCTTATAATTAGGAATGCTAATGGGAAATGCTGGAAACACTCAGCAGGTCAGGCAGCATCTGTAAAGAGAGAAACAGTTAACGTTTCCCATCTGAGACCCTTCAACAGCAGGTGAAAATCAAGATAAAAGTGCAGATGCTGGAAATCTGAACTCAAAACAGAAAATGTTGGAAATTTGTGGACTTGAAACATTAACTCTGTTTCCCCTCCACGGATGTTCACTGACCTGCTGAGTGTTTCCAACTTTCTCTGGTTTTTATCAACACACCAGTGTCTGCAGAATCTCTTGTGTCTTGGTTCTCTGGTTTTTATTTCCAATTTCCAGCATCTGCATTTTTTCTGTAATTATGGTTTGGGTAAGGTGGGGTGTCTTACACTGCACAATGTTACCTCATTAGATGGGACCTTGAGGTGCAGTAATGGGGAATGTGCCAATCGTTGAGAGTGTGTAGACTCTCCGTCTGCACTTCCACCTCCTCACTCTTACTCAATAATGTCCTACCGCACACTAAACAACACCACAAATTATCAGTGCTCTTGGAAACACTGAATGATACATTCCTGGACCTGACTGGTTCTGAGCCTGTTCTGTAGAAACACTGGGAGAAAAAGGGTTAACTTGTGAGGACAGGCTGTAGAGACTGGGAGCAGAAAATTAGGGAGTGACCTCAATGAGTTAGAGAAAGTCTTGGGATTTTCCTTAACCTCCCCTGCCCAGGATGTTTCATCACACCTTTTTGCTCTCCTAATTTCTTTTTTAAATTCTCACATACATACTCTCTATATTCCTCAAGAGACTTTCTTGATTCCATTTGCCTATACCTGACATATACTTCCCTTTTTTTCCTGAGCAAACCTTCAATATATTTTGCCACCTTAGCCTAGTGGTGTCCCGCAGGGATCGGTTCTGGGACCTCTACTTTTTGTGATATTTACAGATGACTTAGATGAGGGGGTGGAGGGCTGGGTTAGTAAGTTTGCGGACGACACTAAGATAGGCGGTGTTGTGGATAGTGTGGAGGGCTGTCAGAGCTTACAGTGGGATATTGATAGGATGCAGAGCTGGGCTGACAAGTGGCAGATGGAGTTCAATCCTGAGAAGTGTGAGGTGGTACACTTTGGAAGGACAAACTCCAGGGCAGAGTACTGGGTGAATGGCAAGGTACTTGGCAGTGTGGAGGAGCAGAGGGATCTGGGGGTTCATATTCACACTTCATTGAAAGTTGCCTCACAGGTGGAAAGAGCAGTTAAGAAGGCCAATGGGATGTTGGCTTTCATAAGTCGCGGGATTAAGTTTAAGAGCCGTGAGGTGATGATGCAGCTTTACAAAACTCTAGTTAGGCCACACTTAGAGTACTGTGTTCAGTTCTGGTCGCCTCATTATAGGAAGGATGTGGAGGCGTTGGAGAGGGTGCAGAGGAGATTTACCAGGATGCTGCCTGGATTAGAGAGTATTGAATATGAGGAGAGGCTTAAGGTGCTAGGGCTTTATTCACTGGAAAGGAGGAGGATGAGAGGAGACATGAAAGAGGTATATAAAATACTGAGAGGAATAGATAGAGTAGACAGTCAGCGCCTCCTTCCCAGGGCACCAATGCTCAAGACGAGAGGGCATGGCTTTAAGGTTATGGGTGGGAGGTTCAGGGGAGATGTCAGGGGGAGATTTTTCACCTAGAGAGTGGTTGATACATGGAATGCACTGCCTGTGGTGGTGGTGGAGGCAGATACATTGAACAAGTTCAAGAGCTTGTTGGATAGGCATATGGAGGAGTGTGGGATGGGGGGATATGCGGGAGGAAGGGGTTAGGTAGTGTGAGTGTGGTTTGATGGACGGCACAACATGCTGGGCCGAAGGGCCTGTTTTGTGCTGTATGGTTCTATGGTTCTTTCACCCTTACATGAAAATATTGGCCCTGAACTGTTACTCTCTAAAAGACTTCCACTTGTCACCTGCAAGTATCTGCTCCCTATCTGCTTTCTCCAGGTCATCCCTTACACCACTGAAATCAGCCTTCCCCCAATTCAAGAGCCTAAGGACCAACCTTATCTCTTTCCAATAAATACCCTGAAACTTACAGAATTATGGTCACTGTTCCCAAAGTGTTGTCCCACTGACACTTCTACCACATGCCCAGTTACATTTCCTAAGATAAAGTCGAGTACTGCCCCATCTCTGGTAGAACTCCCTACATATTGTCTCAAAAATATCTTAGACACGCTTAACAGATTCCACTTCATCTAAGCCCCTTGCACTAAGATGATCCCAGTCAATATTGAGAAAGTTAAAACCCCTCACGACTATAACCCTCTTGTTCTTACGTTTCTACAATTTGCTTATATATCTGTTCCTCTAATTCCCACTGACTACTGGGGTCCTATCGTATAACCCCAGCAAAGTGATCGCCAATGTCTTATTCCTCTTTGGACGATCCCTCCAAGTGCCACTGGAAGGGGACCAACTATATTAGCAAAAGGTATTTAGAGTTACGCTGGAGACACCAGAGACTGCAGACACTGGAATCTGGAGCAATCTGCTGGAGGAACTCAGCAGTCACTGCTCCCCTCCCCTACCTGGCACCACCTGCCTGTCATCTTACACCCCTCCTCAGTCCACCAGTCACCTCGGAATCCTTTCTCGCCCCTCCCCCTCTCCTCTCTATACCAGCCATCTCGCCTCTCCACTCTCTGTCCTGAGGCAGGATTTCAACCTGAAACGTCGACAGTTTCTTTCCTCCCACAGATGCTGCTCGACCCGCTGAGTTTCTCCAGCAGATTGTCTGTTGTTTTAGAGTTCCTCTGCCTGGCTGGGTAGATGGAGTTAATCCCAACCCACCCAAACCAAACATTCACACTAATGCATCACCAGAAACCAACGGAAAGGTGAATGGTATCACAGGCTCCTCTAAAACTTAGTGTGAGGCTACAGTAGGGAGGAGGAAACAAAGAGCCAACATCAAAGGCAGGAGAGTTTATCCAGGAATTAGTTTAAACCTAGAGCCATAAAAGCAGGTTCATATTTCATGGTATTTAATGGTAATACCTGAGTATTTTTGTTGCTTTGGTTTCACTTACGCTTAATGCAACCAAGTCAAAGAATGAAACCTAAATGAAAAGTTTAGTTAAAGGGAGCAGGACCAGGGAGCTGGCAGTGGAGATGGTGTGCTGTACGCGTGGCACACGGGAGTCCCTGCACGTCATCATGAGTCTGGGAACCACATGGGCAGTGGGTGCCTGCAGCTCAGGGCAGTGGACTGTAGAGCAGGAGCGGGAGTGGGAGCGGGAGGTGCTGGCACTGGCAGGTATCAGGGAGGAGGAGGGGGATCTGAGTCACATCCCTTGGCTTAAGTGATAATGCAGGTCTGGTTACAGCTGAGGGACAAATCATGTGAGTGCTTGTGCAGAGCTGGAGGAGCCTCAGCCCATTCCCCTACTTGGCAGGGAGCAGGTTCCATCTTCTTGTGTCAATGAGGGCAAGGACCACAGAGTGGCTGAGTGGTCACAATGGTGTGGGGGTGAGTATTCAAATGGGGGAGTGAAAGGGATTGTAATTGTGTTAGGGGCAGCTAGTCAGAGACGAGTTGTGGTTGACTAGTTTATTAGAGTTTTTGAGAATTCCTTGAGCAGAGTGCTTCAAGGACTTGGTATATGGAGTATTTGGACTTCCAGAAGGCACTTGACAAGGTGCTCACAGAAAGTCATGTCACAAGTAGGAGCCTGTGGTGAGGGAGGTAAGATAAGATAAGATAAGATAGATAAGATATCTTTATTAGTCACACGTACATCAAAACACACAGTGAAATACATCTTTTGCTGAGAGTGTTCTGGGGGCAGCCCACAAGTGTCGCCACACTTCCGATGCCAACATAGCATGCCCACAACTTCCTAACCTGTACGTCTTTGGAATGTGGGAGGAAACTGGAGCACCCGGAGGAAATCCACACGGAGAACGTACAAACTCCTTACAGACAATGGCGGGAATTGAACCCAGGTCACTGGTGCTGTAATAGCGTTATGCTAACCGCTACACTACTGTGCCTGCCCCATAACATATTGACCTGGATAGACTGGCCAATGGGCAGGAAGCAGAAAGGAGGGACAAGGGGGTCATTGTCAGGTTGGCAACCTGTGACCAGTGGGATACAACAGGGGTCAGTGCTGGGACCTCAACTGTTTACATTATATTTGTTAATGAGTTGCAGGAAGGAAGTGAATCGATGGTGGCCAGGTTTGTGGGTAACACGGAAACAGGTGGGAAGGTTCAGTAAATTTGCAGATGACACAAGAATTGGTGCTGCTGTTGGTAGTGCGGAGGCTGGTAGTGGCTACGGGATAGTATTGGTGCGTTGGTAGGATGGGACCTTTGTCTCACCAGAGCCCTGTATAATTGCAGTAAGACTTCTTTACCCTTGTATTAAAGCCTGTTCCTTGTAAGGAATGAGGAACTTGTAACAGAGAGTGTGAGGAAGTTTCAGCAGATGGACTCCTGGGTGGGGGGGTTGTCCCATGAGCAGAGATTAAGCATACCGGACGGAGATCTCTGGAGTCTGGAAGAACAAGAGATGACCTCATTAGAATATAAGAAAATCCTAACAGGGCTTGACAGGTGAATGCAGGAATGATGTACTCCCTGGCTGGGAGTGTCTAGGACCAGGGCTCACCGTCTCAGAATAGGGATTGGCCATTCAAGGCAGAGATTGGAAAAAAGTTCTTGCCCAGGGGGTGGGGAATCTTTCGAATTTTAGACCCAAGGCGGCTGTGGAGACACAGGCGCTCAATATATTGAAGATGGAGATTGACAGACTTTAGATTGTAAAGGGAATCAAGGGATAAGGGGGTTAGGGCAAAAAGTGGCACTGAGGTAAAAGATCAGCGATAAACTTTCTGACTGGTGGGATGGGGTGAGAGCAGAATGGCCTCTTCCTGCTTCCTCTATTTCTTATGTTCTTGTCACACCACACAGAGTGGCCACAAGATGGAGACAAACTCTGCACCAGGACTAAGCCCAGCACTCCAGTAAAGATCTCATCTCCTCATCAGGTATCCCTTGGGATTGAGAACAATTTGCTTCCAATCTGGTCTGTGGCTCTCAGGTGACTGACGAGGTCAATGTGGGACTGACAGACTCATCCACAGATGGGGCAGAAGGTGCTGATGGGGTGGTGAATGGGTGGTTTGTGCTTACGGAGGGCTGTGGTGTGCTCCCAATGCACGGCCTCGAGTTTCTCAGTCTCATCCTGCCTGTTCCTTCTCCACTTTTTGGGGTCTTGGCCTGGAGGTTCCCAGGAGCCAGTGGGGATGCTGTGTTTCTTCAGGAAGGTATTGAGAACATCTGTGAATCTTTTCCTCTGTCCATGATCATCTCCTCCCATGACAGAGCTTGGGATAGAGTGACTGTTTCGGGAGTCTGGTGTCTGACGTACCAGATGTGGCCAACCGACTGTAACTCGGGCATCAGTGCTGATGTTGGCCTGGGAGAGCATGCTGACATTGGTTCACATCCTTCCTGTGAATCTGAGGAGATTAGGTTAGATTCACATTAGTTTATTGTCACATACACCAGAGTCCAATGAAATTTCTTGCTCACGTGAGGTTCACAGAGTAAACAGTGCACATGGTAAATACAACAATAAATAGTGTTGAGCTGACCACTGGTGGCACCTTTCCAATGCCCTGTGATGTTGGTTGCTCATGCCTCAGAAGCCTACAAGAGGACAGGACGACTGCTGTGCCTTAGACCATGAGTCTTGTGCCAGGTCAGAATTAGAATCAGGTTTTTTATCACTGTTATAAGGTGAAATATGTTGTTTTGCAGCAGCAGTACAGTGCAAAGACATCAAATTACTGTAAAGTACAAAATCAATAAATAGTGCAAAAAAAAAGGAATAACGAGAGAGTGTTCATGGGTTCATGGACATTCAGAAATCTGATGGCGGAGGGGAAAAAGCTGTTCCTGAATCATTGAGTGTGGGTCTTCAGGCTCCTGTACCTCCTCCCCGATGGTAGTAATGAGAAGAGGGCATGTCCCGGATGGTGAGGATCCTTGGTGATGGATGTCACCTTCTTGAGGCACCGCCTCTTGAAGATGTCCTCAGTGGTGGGGAGGGTTGTGCCTGTGATGGAGCTGGCTGAGTCTACAACACTCTGCAGCATCTTACAATCCTGCACATTGGAGCTTCCATACCAGGCTGTGATCCAACCAATCAGAATGGTCTCCACGGTACATATATAGAAATTTGCAGGTCTTTGGTGATGTACCAAATCTCCTCAAACTCTTAATGAAGTAGAGCTGCTGGCATGCCTTCTTCATGAATGCATCAATGTGTTGGGCTCAGGACAGATCCTCCAAAATGTTGACACCCAGGAACTTAAAATTGTTCACCCTTTCCACCACTGACCCCTCAATAAGGACTGGTGTGTGTTCTCCCAACTTCCCCTTCCTGAAGTCCACAATCAATTCCTTGGTCTTGCTGACATTGAGAACGAGGTTGTTGTTGTGACACCACTCAACCAGCCGACGTATTTCGCTCCTGTACGCCCCCTCGTTGCCGTCTGAGATTTTACCAACAACAGTGGTGTCATTGGCGAATCTATAGATGGTGTTTGAGCTGTGCCTAGCCACACAGTCATGAGTGTAGAAAGAGCAGAGCAGTGGGCTAAGCACGAATCCTTGATGTGCACCTGTGTTGATTGTCAGTGAGGAGGAGATGTTATCACCGATCCGCACTGATTGTGGTCTCCCAATAGGGAAGTCGAGATTCCAGTTGCAAGTTTGAGACCTTGGTCTTCAGATACCCCGTACCTCAATGGACCAAAGTTGGTGCTTGGGCAGTGCAGCTGGCATGAATTTCACCTTCCTTTAGTGGCTCCTGGGATATGGGAAGTAGTTCATGTTTTCCAATATCCTGTAGCGGTTGCTACCGCGGAATAAAACAAGACTCACTCGGAGGATTGCCAAACAGAACTGGTTTATTTTCCCGCCTTGCGCGGGCCCTTTAAGGGAGAAAACTCCCGCCCAAAAAAACCGGCAATGACGTAAGTCCTACGTCATCAGGACTTTCCCGCGTGCGGGTTCTCCCCGTCGCTCGGAAAGACGAGGCCCGCCGCCATCTTGGGCCTCGTCGCTCCGACACCGCGCGACCCGACTGCCGAGCCGGTTCGCCCGACTAGACGGTGAGTCGCCACAATCCCAACATTTAAACACCGCAATGGTAATAGATTGGGACTGAGACCCAGGCTACCTACAGTTGGTATCTGAAGACACTGGAAGAATATCACCAATTTCTGTCCCTGTAAAATCCTCCAATTTCTCTGGAAGGATAAGCAAACCAAAATGAGTGTCCTCTCGCAGGCCAACATCCCCAGCGATAAGGCCCCAGTTACACTCACTCTTCTATGTTGAGCTGGCCACATCATTTGCATGCCCAACACCAGACTCAAAATGGACTACTATTCCGAGCTCTGATGTGAGAAGAGATTACCAAGAAAGGAATCACGGATGTGCTCAAGGCCTCCTTGAGTTAATGCAACTTCCCACTGACTCCTAGGAATCTCTGGCCCATGACTGCTCAAAGATGGTATTTGGGATGATATTGAGAACCTTGAGGCCATACAGTAGGAGCGCACAAAGGACACCTCACAAATTACGCAGCCCACCCCATCCCAGTAGCTGCCCCATCTGTGGAACAGTGGCATGAAAAACAAAGTTTTTCACCGTACCTTGGTACATGTGATAATAATGAACCAAATTACAAATTTACATGTGAAATCGTCTTCCTTGGCAGGAAAAATAAATATGTTATTTAAATAGTGGGAGATGGCAGAGCTCAGAGGTGCAGAGGGGTGTGTATCCTGGTGCATGATTCAGGCAAGGGTAACATGCAGCTACAAGTAATTGGGAAAGCCAATGTCATTGTTTATACAATTGGGAGGGTATAGGTCAGTTGTACGGGGCATTAGTGAAATCACACCTGAATACTGTGTACAGTATTTTCCCAGTATGTAAATCCTTTGGAAGCAGATCCCCAGAATGGGCAGCTTGTCTTGTGAACAAAGGTTAGATTGGCTGGGTTCGTATCTGCTGGAGTTTAGGGGACTTGATTTAAATATATAAGATTCTGAGAGGTCTCAAGAGGGTGGATGTGGTGAGGATGTTTCCTCCTGTGGGAGAATCTAGAACTAGGGGTTGATGTTTAAAAATAAGTGGTTCCTAAACTGTTTCCAACAGATTAACATCCTTCCTTAAATAAGACAATGGCAAAAGTTTGTCTCTGAGGGTGGAGAGTGTTTGAAACTCTCAGTGTCAAGTGTGGGGGAAGCAGTTGATAAGCATGGGGGTGAGAGGTTACCAGGGGTAGGTGGGGTGATGAGTTGAGGTTGAAGGGGTTAACCCAGTTAGCTTGGCAACGACCCTTATTAGTGGCTCCCATAAAGGAAGATTGCTATGTTTGGGACTATTGCAATAACCAAATCGGGATGATTGATTCAGTCAACTCTCCGGAGATGTAAACAATGCAGGATGTTTGCAAGAGGACGAACGAGGGTCCAAAGCCTGTGTGTTAGCCCGGCTCTGGAGCTTGTCTGGATGGATTTCCCTGCATGTTCAATAAACAATCACGTTGTGATTCTATAACCTCCCCCATCAAGGTTACAATTGGATGGTGGAGCAGATTCCTGCTCCAGATTCACGTTTTTTTGTTGTGGTTGTTGGACGTCAACATCCCAGCCCCAGAACATCACTGCAGGAGTTCCTCAGGGCAGTGTCCTGGGCCCGACCATCTTCAGCTGCTCCATCACTGGCCTTCCTTCCATCCAAAGGTCAGAAGTGGGGATGGTCACTGATGACTGCACAGCGTTAGATTCCATCTGTGACTCCTCAACAAATGGTGCAGCCCCTGCCTGCATGCCATAAGAACTGGACATCAGTCAGGCAGGGCTGATAAGCAGCAGGTAGCATTTACCCCACAGAAACTACCTACGTTACACATTCAAAGGCACTGCTATCGCTGGGCTCCCACCATCATCGTCCTGGGTTCTTTACTGACCAGAACTCAACTGACCCACAACTGTGCACGATGCACATTAATGGTTTGGAAGAGGGGACCGAGTGTAGCGTATCTAAGTTTGCTGATGACACTAAATTGTGCGGAAAAGCAAATTGTGCAGAGGATGCAAAGAGTCTGCAGAGAGATATAGATAGGCTAAAGTGAGTGGGCAAGGGTCTGGCAGCTGGAGTACAATGTTGGTCAATGTGCGGTCGATAATAATCAATGAAGATCAGATTATTATTTACATGGTGAAAGATTGCATCCACCCCCCTGAACAGTCCCTCCCTCCACCACCAGCACACAGTGGCTGCAGTCTGCACCAGCTACAAAATCTAGTGCAGTTACCCACCGCTCCTCCCAAACCTGCCACCTCTGCCATAGAGAAGGACAAGTGTATCAGGCACCTGGGAACACCACCACCTGCAGGCTCCCCTCCAGATCACACACCAGCCTGATTTGGAGGTATGTCACCAGTCCTTCACTGTTGCTGGGTCTAAGTCCTCCCCAGCAGCACTGTGGGAGAACCTTCACCAGAAGAACCGCAGCAGTTCAGGAAGGGAACTCACCCCACTTTCATGATCAATGCTCCACAGTGATCAATCCTCCACAGCCCTTGTGGGTATCGAGTTCCAAAGGTTCAGAACCCTCTGGGTGAAAGCATCTCTCCACTTCTCAGTCCTGAATGGCTGACAAACAACTACAAGGGATTTTTTTTCTACCTAGCAAGTGGTAAGGGTCTGGAATGAACAGCTGGAGGGAACAGGCAGGACAATGAACCTGGTTGGAGGGCTCCGTATCCTTACAGAACAGCGGAGGAGAGGGACAATTGGTGCAGGTACCTGTGCTCATCTGTCAGTTATTGAAGTGCCCCTCCCTCACACACTGCATCGCCTGGCACCGTCTGGATTGGGTGCTGCCCCTTTAACTTCTCCTTGACTCCGGTCATGGTCCTGGGAACAGTCTGCCCAGCAACCCTTACATGTGGCAGTGATTTTTCATTAAGCTGCAGTCCTTCAGTTCTGAGCATGACTTGCTCTGCCAAGTCTCCTCGCCAAACACTGGAGATGTTCTAAATATTTTGCTGACCCCCTGTTGACCTGCCACAGATCGGGACTCTCCGAGCTCGATGCTCCAACAGGGACCAGCCACACTGCTCACACAACAACCAGCCTTTGTTCTCCAATACATTTCAGGTTTGGAGAATCAAGAAATATTTTGAACTCGTTCATTAATTCATCGCAGCCCTGGGTACTCAGTTGTTAACTGGTTCCAATTGGCAAGAGCCATGAGACTGCCCCTCCTGCAGAATCATCTCATCAAACACCATGTGGAAACCATTTAACTGCATGATTTTCATTGTCACAGATTCCAAAATGTCCCATCTGTTGAGTGAGGCTATATTTTAAGTCTCAATGTTTTCAAATCCCTCTGTGTTCTTGGCCCTCTCTACCTCTGTGCCCTCCTCTGGTCCCCTTTCCCCTTCCGAAAAAGCTGCACTCCTTAATTCAATTCTGGCCCTTCGGTAAGCCCACACTTACCCCTCTAGCGATGGTCGTGCTACCTTGGCCCTGAGCTCTGGAGTTCCCATCCCAACCCTCTCCCCTTCTCTATAGCCTTCAAACCCCAACATGGTGGAGATATCCAGTGGGTCAGGCAGCATCTGTGGAGAGAGAAACTGATGGTTAAGGTTTCAAGCCAACCTTTTGCCTGACCCTTCTTCAACCCAAAACTACCTAACCAGTAACATAGAAACATAGAAACATTGAAAAACTAAAGCACAATTCAGGACCTGCGGCCCACAAAGCTGTGCCGAACATGTCCCTACCCTAGAAATTACTAGGCTTACCCATAGTCCTCTATTTTACTCAGCTCCATGTACCTATCCAACAGTCTCTTGAAAGACTCTATCGTATCCGCCTCCCCCACCATTTCCGGCAGCCCGTTCCACGCACTCACCACTCTCTGAGTAAAAAACTTACCCCTGACATCGCTATATCTACTCCCCAGCACCTTAAACCTATGTCCCCTTGTGGCCACCATTTCAGCCCTGGGGAAAAGCCTCTGACTATCTACCCAACCAATACCTCTCATCATCTTGTACACCTCTATCAGGTCCCCCCTCACCCTTCGTCTCTCCAAGGAGAAAAGGCCGAGTTCCCTCAGCCTGCTTTCATAAGGCATGCTCTGCATTCCAGGCAGCATCCTTGTAAATCTCCTCTGCATCCTCTCTATGGCTTCCACATCTTTCCTGTAGTGAGGCGACCAGAACTGAGCACAATACTCCTAGTGGGGTCTGACCAGGGACCTATATAGCTGCAACAATACCTCTCGGCTCCTAAATTCAATTCCCTGATTGATGAAGGACAATACACCATATGCCTTCTTAACCACAGAGTCAACCTGCGCAGCTGCTTTGAGCATCCTGTGGACTCGGACCCCAAGATCCCTCTGATCCTCCACACTGCCAAGAGTCCTACCATTAATACTATATTCCACCAACATATTTGACCTACCAAAGTGAACCACTTCACACTTATCTGGGTTGAACTGCATCTGCCACTCCTCAGCCCAACTTTGCATCCTATCTATGTCCCTCTGTAACCTCTGACAGCCCTCCAAACTATCCACAGCACCCCCAACCTTCGTGTCATCCGCAAACTTACTAACCCACCCCTCCACTTCCTCATCCAGGTCGTTTATAAAAATCACAAAGAGTAAGGGTCCCAGTACAGATCCCTGAGGTAAACCACTGGTCACCGACCTCCACGCAGAATATGACCCTTCAACAACCACTCTTTGCCTTCTGTGGGCCAGCCAGTTCTGGATCCACACTGCGATGCCCCCTTGGATCCCATGTCTCCTCACCTTCTCCATAAGCCTTGCATGGGGTACCTTATCAAATGCCTTGCTGAAATCCATGCACACTACATCTACTACTCTCCCTTCGTCAATGTGCTTAGTTACATGCTCAAAAAATTCAATCAGGCTCATAAGGCAGGACCTGCCCTTGACAAAGCCATGCTGACTATTCCTAATCATATTATACCTCTCCAAATGTTCATAAATCCTACCTCTCAGGATCTTCTCCATCAGTTTACCAACTACTGAGGTAAGACTCACTGATCTATAATTCCCTGGGCTACACCTACTCCCCTTCTTGAATAAGGGAAAAACATTCTCAACCCTCCAATCTTCCAGAACCTCTCCTGTCTCCATCGACGATGCAAAGATCATCGTCAGAGGCTCCGCAATCTCCTCCCTCGCCTCCCACAGCAACCTGGGGTACATCTCATCCGGTCCCGGCGACTTATCTAACTTGATGTTTTCCAAAAGTTCCAGCACATCCTCTTTTCTAATATCTACAAGCTCAAACTTTTCAGCCCACTCTAAGTCCCCACTACAATCCCCCAGATCTTCTTCCGTAGTGAATACTGATGTAAAGTATTCACTAAGTACCTCTGCTATTTCTTCTGGATCCATACACACTTTCCCACTGCTGCACTTGATAGGCCCTATCCTTTCGCATTTCATCCTCTTACTCTTCACATACTTGTAGAACGCCTTGGGGTTTTCCTTAATCCTGCCCGCCAAGGCCTTCTCATGTCCCCTTCTGGCTCTCCTAATCTCCTTCTTAAGTTCCTTCCTTTTAGCCTTGTACTCCTCCAGATCTCTGACATTACCGAGCTCTCTGTACCTTTTGTATGCTTTTCTTTTTCTTTTGACTAGATTTATTATAGCCTTCGTACACCACAGTTCCTGTATCCTCTCTTGACTCCCCTGTCTCATCGCAACATGTCTGTGCAGAGCTCCACACAAATACCCCCTGAATATTCGCCACATATCTTCCGTACTTTTCCCAGATAACATCTGTTCCCAATTTAATCTTCCAATTTCCTGCCTGAGAGCCTCATAATTCCCTTTACTCCAAGTAAACGCCTTTCTAGTCTGTCTGTTCCTATCTCTCTCCAGTGCTAACGTAGAGGAGATAGAATTATGATCACTATCACCAAAATGTTCACCCACTGAGAGATCTGACACCTGACCAGGTTCATTACCCAATATCAAATCAAGCTCAGCCTCTCCTCTTGTAGGTCTATCTACATACTGTGTCAAGGACCCTTCCTGAACACACCTAACAAACTCCCACCCCATCTAAACCCCTCACTGTCTGGAGATGCCAGTCGATGTTTGGGAAATTAAAATCCCCCATCACAACAACTCTGTTATTCTCACACCTTTCTAGGATCTGCTTCCCTATCTGCTCCTCAATAACCCTGTCACTATTGGGCGGCCTATAAAAAACACCCAGTAAAGTTATCGACCCCTTCCTGTTCCTAAACTCCACCCACCGAGACTCCGTAGACATCCACCTTTTCTGCAGCCGTGACACTATCTCTGATCAACAGTGCCACTCCCCACCTCTCCTGCCTCCCTCCCTGTCCTTCCTGAAACATCTAAAGCCCGGCACTCGAAACAACCATTCCAGCCCCGGAGCCATCCAAGTCTCCGTAACGGCCACCACATCATAGCTCCAAGTATCGGTCCAAGCTGTAAGCTGATCCGCCTTGTTCACAATACTCCTTGCGTTAAGTGTTCTCCTTTTATTTCAGATTTCTAGAATCTGCAGCTTTTTGATTTTCATTCCTTAAATCCTGCCTTCAGGATATTGGCCACAGGTCCTAACATACCTCGGGACTTGTGCCAAACTTGATGCTGAACTTAAAGAGACACAAACTCCTCAAATCCCAAAGCTTGATTACATTCTAGCATCAGATACAACACCTTCCCTTTATCTACCTAAGGCATCTCTGTCCAGAGTCCGCAGTGCCTCTCTGGGTGGTTCTGTGAAGACACAGACAATTCTCACCAGATGCTGCCTGGAGACACAGGAGACTGCAGACACTGGAATCTACAGCAGTAAACAATCTGCTGGAGGAACTCAGCAGGTCGAGCAGCATCTGTGGAGGGAAAGGAAATGTCAATGTTTTGGGTCGAAACCTTCATCAGGACTAGAGTGGAGAGGGGAGATGGTTGGTAGAAGGAGGGGAGGGGTAGTGGTGTGACTGGGGCTGGTAGCTGATTGGTGGACTGAAGGGTGATGGGCAGAAGGAGCCAGGTGGGATAAGGGAGGGTGAAGGTGGAGGGTCTTAAGCAGAAACCCAAAGGCTACATGGGCTGGAATCTAATAAGTAAGGAAGGAAATAATCAGGGGAGAGGGGAGGGGCAGATTGAACCACACAGGTGCCGAAGCCATGTGGCCCCTTCAAACCCAGTACCATTGTGGTGACCCCCAATGACCCAAGTCCACTCTCTCTGGCCCAGCTGTTGAGCAAGGTAACTCTAGGAGTCTGGATAACTGAGGCCAACTTCCTCCACTTGTAGCTACACCCCTTCAAGTTAAAGGCCCACATTCCTCCATCTGTCCACCCACTCTGTACAATTTCTCTACTATTTTTCCTTCTTTAGAAGAACGGCAGACTCTAAGGGGTCACTTGGATGTGTCAGTGGCCTGGAGGTTCACTGGCAGGGGAGTAGCCATGTCACATGCCCTGGACCATGTCACCTGCTTGGGGTCCATTCTCTGCCATCCAGCGCCGATCATTGGGAGAGGCTTCCACAGAGCAGTGAGTGAAGAGGTCACCGGTCCAACCAGTCTGGCCATCAGCGGGGTTTCGGTGTCACAGCCAGGCCTGTCAGCTTCTCCTTGGCTCCAAGCTTCTCACTGTTTGAAAGTACTCAGACCAACCCTTCCTAGGTCCAGTATTCATCTGCAGTGTGTTATTGCAGAAATGAATGGGACAGAAAACTGATAAATCCTCACCTGCTTTCAGGGTTTTATAGGAGGTTGCAATTGAGACAGTAGATGCACTGGTTGTCATCTCCCAACATCCCATAGATTGGAGGACAGCTCTCACAGATCGACAGGCAACATATGAACCCCACAATTCAAGAAAGGAAGGAGAGGGGAAACAGGCAACTACAGACCAGTTTGCCTGACGTCAGTCGGAGGGTAAACATCAGCATCTATTATTAAGGAATTGGTAACAGGAGAGTTGCTAATGACTAACTGGATTAGCTGAGTTATCGTGGGTTTATAGAGTCTGTCCTTGGAGCCTTTTTCCCAGGGTAGAAATGTCAAATACTGGAGGACATAGGCTTAAGGTGAGAGGGGAAAGTTTGAAGGCGATGTGGGGGAAAGTTTATTTTACCCAGAGAGTGGTGGGTGACTGGAACGTGCTGCCAGGGATGGTGGGGGAAGCAGATACAACAGCAACGTTTAAGAGGCCATTAGACAGACGCATGAACACGTCAGCAACAGAGGGCTACGGAACATGTGCACACAGATGGGATTAGTTTAAATCGGCAGGAGTAGGATAAGGGGATAAAGATGAGGTTAGGGTTAGGGTTAGTTCAGGGAGGTATGTAATAAGGAAATTAGGAAGGCAAAGAGGGGTCATGAAATATCACAGGCAAACAGGATTAAGGTAATTCTGAAGATGTTTTATGTATAGCTAAGTGCAAAAGATTAACCAGAAAAAGAGTAGGACCCAGTCGTGACAACAGGGGCAATTTGAGTGTGGAGCCCGAAGGTATAGGTGAGGTCCCAACTGAATCCTTTCGAAGGAACAGACTTTGTCGTTGGAGAAGTTGAGGTTCCACTGCAAGTCCCCATAAATGGAGGTGGGCTTAAAGGTGGATAAATCTCCAAATCCAGATGAGAATTATTCCAGACTGCTGCAGGAGGCAAGGGAAGAGATTGCTGGGTCTCTGGGTGAGATGTTTCCATTCACTGACACCCCAATGTCTGGCACCGCCGGTTTCCATGCTGTATGACTTTATCAGTAGTTGGCGGTCTGACCAATGTCCAGGCAGAAGGCAGGAGATTGACGCTTCCAACATCAGGCAAATGTGATCCCCCTTTTCAAGAAAGTGCAGCAGGGAAAAACCTGGTAATTACAGACTTGTGAGTCCAACATCAGCAGAGGTTATTGGAAAACATTCTGAAGGACAGGATTAATGATCACTTGGAAAGGCAGGGTCTAATCAGAGATAGCCAGCATGGCTTTGCCAAGGGCAGATCTTGTCCAAACAATCTGATAGAATTTTTGAGGAGGTAATGAAAAGAAGTATTGACGAGGACAGTGCAGTCGATGTTGTTTACATGGACTTCAGTGAGGCTTTTGACAAGGTCCCACATGGGAGACTGGTCCAAAGAGTTAGAGACCATGGAATCCAGGACAAATTGGACCCAAACTCAGCTTGACAATAGGAGACAGAGGGTGATGGCAGAGTGTTGTTTTTGTGATGGGACGCCTGTGACTGGTGGTGTACCACAGGATCCATGCCGGGACCCTTGCTGTTTGTAGAACCTGTGAATAATTTGGATGTGGATGCAGGAGGCATGATCAGTGAGTTCGCAGATAACACTGAATGGTGGAATTGTTGACAGTGCTTGAGCTACAGGAAATATCGACGTGTTGGCGAAATGGGCTGAGAAATGGTAGATGGAGTTTAATCCTGATAAACGTGAGGTGATACTGATTAGGAGAATTAATGAGGTTACGGCATACACCATGAATGGCAGGGTCCCAGGAAGTATTGAGGAACAGAGGGACCTTTGTGTGCAATCCTTGGAGGTGGCAGCACAGGCAGATAACATGGTTAAGAAGGCACATGTGATACTGGCCGTCACTAGTCGGGGTGTTGGATACAAAAGCAGGGAGGTTATGCTCCGAACGTGTAAAACATTGGTCAGACCTCAGCTGGAGCACTGTGTGAGGTTCTGGTCCCACACTGTAGGAAAGATGGGATGGTGGAGAGGGGGTACGGGAGATTCACCAGGATGTTGCTGGGGTGGAGCATTAATTATGAGGAGAGCGCGGAGAGGCTGGGTCTGTTCTCCCTGGACTGGAGGTTAAGAGAGGACGTGATGAGGCATATAAAATTATAAGGAGTGTGGATAAGGCAGGCTGCAGGAACTATTTCCTTTGATCAAGGACTTTAGATATGGGTTAAGACATTTAGAGGGGATCTGAGGGGGAACCTTCTTCACCCAGGGAGTGGCGAGTACCTAGAACACACTGCCTGAGAGAGTGGTGGAAGCAGAGTCTAGGTGAGAAGTTTAATTGTGGAGAAAACTACAGGCCATTTGCTGGAAGATGCGATTAAAGCAGTTGGCTGCCCACTGGTTAGTATGGACATGATGGGCCGGATGGCCTGCTTGCGTGCTGTATGACTTTATGATTCCATCAGTGTTGGTGATCTGACCAATACCTATTCAGAAGGCAGGATACTGAATTGGTTCCAATATCAGGAGGGCAATATTACAGAGAAGTGGATCTTTACAGATAGACAGTTCAAGGTTCTGAAAAGTGAATGTTTCTCTGACTGAACACCTCCCCTTGTCCACCTGCCCATCATCCTCCCCTCATCTGTGTCCACCTATCACCCACCAGCCCCTGCCTCACCCCTCCTTCTCACCTCCATACACTATCTCCCCTCTGCACTCACAGTCCTGATGCAGGGTCTTGACCCAAAACGTCAACCATCCCTCTGCCTCCACAGATGCTGCCTGAACTGGTGAGTTTCTCCAGTGGTTCCACAGGGAGACATGTTCCTCTAGCTGAGATCTAGGCAGTGGGAGGGAAACAATCTCAGGATGAGAGCCCAGCCAGTTTGAACTGAGAGGAGGAATTTCTTCATTTGAAGGTTGTAAATCTCTGGAATTTTGGACTGAGAATGCTCAATCATTGAATATTTTCAGTGTTGAGATCGACCAATTTTTGGATGCCAAGGGGATCAGAGGATGAGTGGACCGGGCAGGAACGTGCTAGACGATCAGTCACAGCGATCCAGGAGGTTCAGTGCTCTAAATGGCCCATTGCTAGACTTGCAACCAAAGCAATTAGAGCTGATTAGCATCAACACTACAGATCAATTTTCCAGTAATACTCAAGAGCAATTGGTTTCAGAGTGTCCACTAGATGTGTCTGATATCCCAAGACAAACCTCCTGTGCAGTTACTGGGCTCGGGCTCCCCGGCAGGAAT
Source organism: Pristis pectinata (assembly GCF_009764475.1). NCBI lineage: Eukaryota > Metazoa > Chordata > Chondrichthyes > Rhinopristiformes > Pristidae > Pristis > Pristis pectinata. Next base: position 1,405,694 of record NC_067429.1, on the reverse strand, counting down.
AGGATGGAGTGAATGGCGGTTGGTGTGAAACATGAGCAGAACTTGGCAGTGACCAAGGAGGAAGGTTTTGTTCTCCTGCTGCAACGTCTACATCGAGAGAATGCAAAGTGTTTTACAGCCAATTAAATACTTTTGATATAATGCAGGAAATGAAGCAGCCATTGTACACAGCAAGATGTCACAAACATCACTGCGATAATGAGAAAGGTACACAGCAGTGCCTGGGCAATGTGTAGGTAACCACACAGGATCTGGTGTGTTAACTTTTATTACCATTCCAATACTTTACAAAAACGCACTCTAGCACTATATTTTAAAAAGGTTCTGAGGATATCACAGGTATTGAAGATTGCCACAGTAAGTGTAACATACAGAGAGGATAATCACTTTTCCCTAATATTGCAATGACTCAAGGCCACACCCTGTTCCAGATTCCTTCCTCTCTTTGCTTCCAGTGTCCACTCTGGCCCCACTCCCTGTTTCTCACACTGAGCTGGAGTCAGCTCTGCCACAATCACCTGATGTATCGACTGAGTCCTGCTCAATCCCTCGTGTTCAGATGGTATCCTTGGTGTAGCACCAGGCCAGATGGGAGGAAGGTGTGGTCGGCAGGGATTCATGGGGAGGGGAACACATTCGGGGTCCAAGCACAAGGTCATGTTGTGCTTTGTGTACTCCCAAGAATGAGACCACAGCAGGCGAACAGCCCACGGAGAAGCCTAGAGCTCCGCACACCAGGAATGGCGAGAGTTGTTCAGGATGGAGAAAAGTTGGAAATGAAGAGAGTCAGGTGTGGTGGGTGGTGGGAGAGAGTGTGTCACCTTCTGCTTCAGTGCCTGGGGGCACAGTGTGGGAGCCCCACACCAGTGTCTGAAAGACTGCACTGACCCAGCGTGCCAACTGTGCCACAACTGTACCAGGGAACTGGCAGCGTTTCCCGGTGCCTGAGCCCAGGTCTGGTCGGGGAGGGTGCGTTTTCCAGTCCGGTGGTTTGAGGTGGGCTGGGTGTTGGGATCTACTATTCGAGGAAGGTGACAAGTACGTAGAGCTTCCAGAACAGTTAGACCATAGAGCCCAGAGGGCAGGCTTGTCCATGCGACTGCGCTCCCACTTCCTCGATGTCCCCACTTCTTCTTCACACATCTATCAAAAGCTTCAAACCTTTGGAAGTGTCCCTGTGTAAGTCAGTCTGTGGTCTCACCTTGACCCCAGCTGGTGCTGGGCATATACAGCAAGAGTTAAAAGCAGATGAGTTCTCCATACACATCACTGCCATGTGGGTGGTGTTGGGTGAATGTTAGCCCTGCGACAGGGGTCTAGCTGGACATTTAAACCTTTTCGGTACAGTCCAGCATACACATCTAACCAGGAACAACAGGAGCCACGTGTGGTCACTACAGAGACCTCCACCAAGCACACATGGCCACAGTGCGGGTTCAGGGCCATCTGGGGTCGGAACATGTGGAGATGACAGGAGGCCAGCATCTCCTGGACTCCATGGGGCAGGAAACCACAGACACCCAAACTGTAGCACTCGGCAAATTTAAACAACTCCTTTCACTGTGTGTACATGGGCCCTGGACACAGCTGGCAACTGCAGCCAGCACTGTGCACCACAGGTCACCAACCCCTGACCTACACTCCACCAGAAGGAGAGGGGTTGGTGACCTGTGGTGGGTGGAGTTGCTGGCTGTTTACTCCCTTCGGATTTCTGACATCCTTAACTCCACCCATGGCCGTTGCAACACATGGAACAAGATCCGGCTTTGATTGCCCCACTTCACCACGATCCGTAATCCCTGTGGACACCTGATACACAAACAGGAAATTGAAAAACCTCCAAACCTCCAAGTGCTCCCTGTCCTGTGGTCAGTGTCCATGTCCGAGTGCTCCCTGTCCTGTGGTCAGTGTCCATGTCCGAGTGCTCCCTGTCCTGTGGTCAGTGTCCATGTCCAAGTGCTCCCTGTCCTGTGGTCCTGGTCTGGGTGTCCCATTCCCACCCAATACTACCTTCACTCTCTTCCCTTCCTTGCCCAGGTCCCGTCCAGCACCCCTGTGGCGTCTGTTCTGCCATCTGGCAGTGCGGGGTCCCCAGTGGAGGTCTCTCCACGCAGAAGGAATTGGAGGGACATTGAGGCAGGAAAGGAAGGAGGTCGCTGCCACTGGCCCAGCCCCAACAAGCGGAGATGAATTTTATGCTTTCAGTGGTGGAGGTGGGGAATTTTTTTTGGTAAATTCCGGAGTGACTGACTGCCCATGATCTGGGGAAGGGAGGAGACCCCTTCACACCAAGACTGAAACAGCAGGGGGTGATTGGCTGAGGGAGCTACACCGAAGCCCTCCAACCCCTAACTGAGCTGGTGGAGAAAATGGCCAGTCCATAGTGCACTCCTCAGCACCCCACCCCTCACCCCCCACCCCACACCACACCCCCCCCTCAGTCCCCACCCCACCGCCTGGCCAAAATGCTGATTATTCACTGATTTGCAGAAGTGAGGATCCTTTAATAAGTGAACAACTCAGAGTGAGGCAAATCCACAGGAACAAGTGAGGAGAGACAGATATGAAGGTCTGAGAAACAAAGACTTTTTACAACAGCTGGAGGGGAAAAGCAGACAGGTCACGTGGTCACAAAGACAGCCAGGGAAGAGGAACTCTGGCATGACTGGGCTGTTCCTGCTCACACCGTGTTCTCAGGCACCGTGACCGATTCACCCCTTCGTTCTGCAAAGACAGCACCAAAAATAACTTGCATTTGATTGCGGGGTATTGAGGTTGCTCAAGGCCGAGAAGCCCCGGTTGCAGTTCCCTCAATCCTGCACCTGCCCCTTGAGGAAATGGTTGCAGTCGATGTCCCCCTTCACCTCCGGGGAGTCCAGGAGCTTCACCCCTGTCTTGGCATCAACGCACCAGCACTTGCCACGTTGCCCGTCCAGTGAAGGGCGACACTGCAGAGAGAGGGGGAGGCAATGAGCGTCAGTCAACACGCCAGCTCAACCCGACATGGACTACAGAAGTACAAGTATCCCAAGTTCCAGGTGGGGTCTCCGAGGGGCTAGTACAGAGGGAGCTTTATTCTGTACCTAACCCACCCACCCCTCCCTGGATGCAATCCAGCCCGTGGCGCCCACTGTTCCCAGAAGGCCCCCAGCAAGCCAGTGGACACCATGTGCCCCTCTGGCATGGACACAAACCTCGGCAGAGGGGCAGGCAGGCAGGGATGGACCGACCCTCCCTGACAGCCCACTACCAGGGCCTGTGAATGGCCTCACTGGTCAGGTTCAGGAAGAGACGGACGAGGTGTCCCTCTCCATGGGGCTTAATTGCAATGAGAAGTTGAGGAGCCATAACCTCTCTCGCTCCATGTTACACAGACTCCAGGCTGCAGAGTGGCAGGTTGCCTGGGAGTCCGTGAACCAGCTTAGAAACCTGTCGCACGGAACAGTTCTGTGCAACTCCCCACACCAGCTCCCCCATGTAAAGGGGGAGGACTCCCACAAGGAGAGACCAACACTGGGGATGCCCGTCACCACCAGCAGGCAGAACAAACTGCCACAATGAGCAAAAGTGGAGAGGGTGCAATCACAAGTTGTACAACAGACATTCAGTGTGTAACAGCACGGGGGGTGTTGTATCTAACCTGTTTCTTTTTACCCAAATAAATTATGTGGAGGGAGCTTTACTCTGTATTAACCCATGCCGTGGAAATGTTTAATGGGACAATGTGGAGGGAGTTTACATCAGCTGACATTTGGCCAGATCATCACCAGTAAGAACTGGACCCTTCTACATGAACGTATTAAACAATTGCCCATCATCTTTGGCAAGCAACACAGATGAACTTGGTCTGAGTTAAATTGAATCATCTCTGCTCCATTTGGCAATAATTGAAAATGAATAAGTACCTGCTTTGGGTGATAAAATCCTTTCCTGTCACAGTTAGGGATGGGGATATGGTACAAACTCTCATGTGTCTGTCTGAGCAACTTGGCAAACCTCTCGAGTGCACGCTGTAGCTCTCCTTGGCAAGGACCCTACAGAATAGCAAGATCAGCAGTGAGAGTTCTGCCTCGCTACTAATAATCTTTATAAGGAAGCCCTAAGAAAAATGGAACACAAAATTATAGTCAGTTACAGTCTCCCAGAACAGTAAGACATAGAACAAAGTATTTATCCATTTTTCCCCAGCTGTTGACTTACCAACATCCTCCCACAGAACAAACACAGAGACATGTTCTGTTGGCTCCTCACTTGGTTGATGCACTGAAGGAGAATGTCCTTGAAGCAAAGGAACTGCGGGAAGGCTGCAGAAGGTTACAGTCCACCCCAGGAGTAGCTGGGCTTTGGAGATGAGCTCATCAAGAACCAGAACTTGTAGTGAAGGTCGCCGGTGACCACCAGCTCCTTCACAGGAGCCACACGAAAACCAGACACGTCGAGGTATCCAAAGGTTGGGCCAATTGGGAGAGTTTGGAAGGAGAGGTGGGAAGTTTTCCTGAGGGAATTCCAGGGATTGGGGCCTTGGCAGCAGGAATTGTAGAATATTAAGAGGGGAAGAGAGAAAATTCCAGCAGCATAATCCAGGAGAAATGAGGCAGGAGACTGACAGACAGGCTGGTGGAGAGTAATCTAAAGCAGAAACAATTGTATTCACTGGCGGGCAGTAGGGAAAAAATTGACAGAGGGTTTAACAGCCAAAACCTTCTGGGTCACATAGAGCATCCTGGGAGGTAAATGCTGGATGGGGATAGGACTAATTGGGAGAGTGTCAATGGGGTGGGGGACAGAGGGAGGGGCAGGGGGAAAGCTGGGAGCTGAAGCAAGTGGAGCTAGAGTTGCAAGGTTATAAACAGGGGCCACCTCTGTACTCCCAACCTCCTCCCACAATGCCCCAACTCATTGGAACTTTGCACCCATTTTGTACCCCGTTTCCCACTCAATGCACCTTCTAGACTGTGAGAGGAACAGTTAGGGACCAGACTGTCCCTGGGGAAGGAGGGGGTGATGTTGGGGAACTGGGGGAGGATTGAGGGGACTGGTGTTGCCTGCTCCAGAGTATTCCTAGACCCATGGGTCAGGCTGTACTGGACTGGTTCCGGTCTCTGTCTGAATGTGAGCCCCAGATTTCACAGCCCAGGCACCAATCTCACCTTTATACGCGGCTCGTCACGGATATGATTGTGGACGCTCTTTGACTTCCCATTATTGTGCGTTTTCTCACGAATTCGGGCCAGGTGTTTGGAGATGCACTTCTTGTCATAGGTGTGGCAAGGAATGTGAGGACCGTCTGTCTGCTCCAACTCCCAGTAATCCTCAGCTTCTGTGGACAACGGAAAGAAACTCAAAGTCCTGCGCAAATCTCAGAAGCTGGTGATCAATCACCTCGCTGAGACACCCCTCGGGAAGGGTGGTGACCCCAGCGAGAGCTCCTTGGTCCGTGAATCTGCTCAGGATTAGCTCGTCCTGTTCTGTCACTGCTCCCATTTACAACAGGGGTTCGGTGGTGCTAAACTTCCCTCCAGGGAAACCACACAATTAAAAGGTGGTGCACAAGCTGCACTGTAACAAGTCATTGATTAGTAACCAAGGTCTGACCATCTCTGTCCACAGTCCCAATCCTCACTGATCAGGGGCAAGTTTGCAGACGTACTGAAGGACTGAAAGTATCTTTTCTCCCCCTTTTCAAATGAGATTTATTCAGTGATTACAAGCACCATATTATTAATTACTTCAACAGTCCACAGTTTACAATCAACAATTTTTAAATTACGACACAGTCAGCCTGATCTGGAAGGTACTCGAGCCCCTGTGGTGCCCACTGGTCCCAGAAGGCCTCTGATGTGCCCGTGGATACCGCGTGCTCCTTCTCCGGGGATACACGGGCACAAACGTAACCCTGGAAGAGGGGCAGGCATTCAGCTCAAGTCTCTGGTTAGCACCATGGATCAAAGAGCTGTTCTTCTGCTGTGTGTTTACTGCGGATCCCAAGCACAAGGCATAATCGCTGATGGGGAGGATGGGAAGAGATGAAATAAGAGAGTAGTAATAGGGGACTTTGATTACCTCATTGTACACTGGAGGAGAAAACAGAGTGCAGGACAGAGCGGGTTAAGGCCTGCGTGAGGAGAATTTACTTCAAAGTTCTTTGCCCTCTTCCTCCTCTCTCCCCTTTCACTCAGTCACTTGCAGAGACCAGAAGAGTTAAGTGAAAGGGCTTCCATTGTGCCAACTCCAACTGCAGCCAATCATATCCAATTCCAAAAATACACCAAAGTTAATAAGCGGAGATGGAATCAGTCACGTATTCCAACAGTCGGCAGTAAAATCTGTCAAGGGCTGTATTGTTAAAGTAAACCTTGTCCTTGTCCAGGAGAACCGTTCTACAGCTCTCAGTAAAGTTAACTATTTATTTGCCTCACACAACGAGTTTGGAGAGAAAACTCAGTGCTTGCCCTGAAAGGACATCACATTCTCTCTCCTTGGGAGGCTGGGTCTACAGCAGAGGGTATACGGGGCTGGGCAGTGATGGTCGATGACCCAGTGGCCTTTCATCAGAACCTCACTAGGTTTGTGTTGGGTGTAAAGGGATTATGGAGGCTCACCAGGATTTGCCTGGAATTGTAGTTATTTGGACAGATTAAACAGGCTGGGTTTGTCCACATTGGAATGTAGGGGGCTGAGGTCTGACCTTAGAGGCTTATAAAATTATGGAGGCACACAGAAAGGATAATAGTCAGAATATTTTTCCAAGTGTGGAGCAAAGGGGTCAAAAGCTGCAGAACGTGGGTGTAAAGTGAGAAGGGAGACATCTAAAGCAGATCTGAGGGGCAACTTTTTCCACACCGAGGGTGGTGGGTATCTAGAACGAGCTGCCAGAGGATGTGGTGGAGGCAGATACAATAGGCATTTGGACAGGTACTGAGATAGGGAGGTTTCGAGGGAGGGATACAGCCCCAGTGCAGGCAAATGGGAAGCATCATAGTCGGCATGGACAAGGTGGGCCAAAGGGCCCCGTTCCTGTGCTGAATGATTCTGGGACTCAATGAGCCAAGGAACATGCTTGGAGGAAATTTCTGGCTTTCCAGTGTTAGATACCTGATAAACAGTGCAAGGTGAGATTGAGATCAGATGTAACCTGCTAGAAAGGAAGGAGACAGAACCAGAGGGGCCTCCCTGTTGCCTGCCACAGGAAAATCACAAAGATTCTCCCCAACTTCCCAGAGCTACTCCCAGATTACTGCCGAGAACATGGGACATGACAAGCACCAAGCGAAAGCTCCAAGAGCAGACAGGCAGTGTATTGACCATGACCATACCTGGCCGATTTTGACACTCATTGAGTGGAGAATTCTTCTCAAATTCAGCAGTCTACAGAAGTTCATCTCGTATCTGATGCATGATGCAAGCAGCTTATTTCCTTAAACAATGGAACCACAATGGACCCACTCTCAGTGAGACTGGTGTCAGTATCATCGCCACACTTTTCTCAGTCGTTCTCACCACCTGGCTCCATCATCCTCCTGCTCACCTGTACCACCTATCGCCTGCCAGACCCTCTCACCCTCCGTTTCACTCTTTATACCGGCCATCTCCCCTCTATACCCTCAGTCCTGCTGCAGGGTCTCAATCCTAAACGTCAACTATCCCTCTGCCTCCACAGATGCTGCCTGACCCACTGAGTTCCTGCGGCCTTTTGTCTTTCACTCCAACAAGCTCCTCACTGGAGTGAAGCTAATCCACAGAAAGAAATGAGAATCTGTTCAACCTTCATTGCCTCCCGTGCAGAACCAGTCATTCCAAACTCCCTCAACCTGGCAGCCACCAAGGCCAAACATGGAAGAGAGGATGCAGTGAACCAGCTCAGCCTTTTGCTCTGTGGTCAACAGTGTTTGAAGAACAACACTCCAGGCGCAGTCTCCCATATCATTTCAATGAGTAGTGTTTACTCTTGTACTCAAAACCTCTTGCAATTAAGACCAAAGTACCTTTCACCTTCCAAACTGCTTGCTGTGGCAGCACATTAACTATCAGTGGGCTGTACACACAGACAGACAGGACCTCCGAAATCTCTCACCATTTAAAATAAATCTCACTTGATCTTCTACCTGCCACATCCCTCCCCATTCTCCTTGCCTGCCTGCATTCCCCAAAGCCTTTGTGTTCTCCTCAACTCACACCTCCAGCCACTTGGACACATCACACTGGCGTCGCCTGATGTGACTCAGTTGAACCGTGGAGATTTGCTCCGCAGTGCAACTTCATGCCTTGGGAAGAGACTATAAGGTGGACAGAGGAACAGATTCAAGGATGTGCTTACAGCCTCCTTGAAGATGTGCAACATCCCCACTCTCCTGGGAATCTTTGGCCCTTGGCTGCTCAAAGTGAAGAGGATGGAATCGAGGACCTTGGGAGCATCCTACCTCACAAACTGCCCAGCCACCGGCCCAGGCAACTGCTGCCCCATCTGTGCGAGAGTCTGCAGGCCCCACATTGGTCTCACCAGTACCTCAGAACCCATGTGGAACAATGAAAGGTATTTTTCAGGTGAAAGGTGTTGGTGTTCAGCGGGACCTGGATGCCCTTGTCCACTAATCACTGAAAGTTAACGGGCAGATTCAGCAAGCAGTTTGGAAGCAGGTCAAGGAAATGGAAGTAACAAGCCCAGAACCCCTGTGATCACTGGGTATACGGAGGCAAACCTGGACGGTTCAGTGCTGGAGCTGGGGAGGAGGGGGTGATGTGTGTGATTGTTTCTGAACTGACCCCAAAGTTTATCAAAGTGAAATGATCGACAAGGCAGAGAAAAAGCCCAGCAATTCTCACTCTGACATGCTGGGCACAGTTCGGTCTGCAGATCAAACTCTTTTGCAGTTTGTGGAATCATATCACAGCAGTCACTGGAGAACACAAAGGTAATTGGATCCCAAGCCCCTGATTGTTGACGCAGAGCAGGAGTGATTAAACTAATTTATCGCAATAAATAAATGGAACAAAGCAAACAGCTGGAAGTCCTTCAGCAAAGGACAAATAAGCCTCTGTATCCACATGTGACACTCACAACCTGCCTTATATTGAAGTTAAGTCTGATTCGAGTTATGTCAAGACAACAGGGCAGAACTGGGATCAAACCTGTTGCAACGAGTCAGACCAACATATACTCTCACCGCCCAATGCTAACGCAGACAGGGGTGGACAAACAACTCCGGGCAGAGTGATGGCCTCCAGGGCCAGCGAGGAGAGAAGGTGGCTAGGGTGTGGAGGCAAGGGTGGAAAGGGTGTGGAAAGCTCTGGGGGGGGGAGAGAGGGTGAGGGGGGGAGAGAGAAGAGACGGCGGAGGGGGGGGGAGGGGGAAGAGAGACCAATCGCACAAGTAAGGGAAATGAAGGCAGAGAGGGAGAGGGAAGATAGGATGAGCAGAGGAGAGAGTGGGTGGGAGAGCTCCAGGGAGCAGGGGAGGGGAGAGTGTGGAGAGGGGTGGGGAGAGAAGGCAAGAGCAAGCTTCTGGTTCCTTGGGCAAATCTACACGTATGACCCCAGACCTGTGATCACTACACTGTTTATAAGCTGCTCAACAAGGGGAACCATCCCGTCCCAGCCCGATGTTGTCCTCACCAAACATCCAGATACACCCCACAGCAAGGGTCTGTGGAGAATAATCAGACTGGCGCCTGGATAATATTCCTCCCTGAACCCAGGGCACTGGGGTTAATTTGCTGTTTTGACTGTTTCAGCTAATGACGCACAGACGGGTGAAAATCCTCCCCCAACGGCAGACTGTCAGCGAGTGGTGCTCAGTGCCTTCCTGAGCACAGATACCTACCCTGCCTGTGATGCGGAGTCACACCGAGCAGAGGCTCTCTCAGCAGGCAGCTGTAACTGGCAGCTCTCCAGATGCAGAATTGGTGAGACAGAGAGACAGAGAGACAGAGAGACAGAGAGACAGAGAGACAGAGAGACAGAGAGACAGAGAGACAGAGAGACAGAGAGACAGAGAGACAGAGAGACAGAGAGACCTGCAGTTTTCCAAGTGGGTTGAATATAGAGTAATGCTCCCTTTAAACTTTTCCACCAACATTCCACTGCACTTCACTCCTCATCCTTGCTGTACCTGCTCTTGAAGTCTCAGATTCCCAGTCCCTGGCACTATGCCTCGCTCTCTCTCACACTCTGGATTTTATCTTATTGTTTCCCATCACGTACATCACCCAAGAGATCTCTGGCATTGGGAGATAGGTTACTGAGTGACTGTGAAGGAGCTAGATTAACAAATGCAGATAACAAGAAGTATTACAACCATTTGATTATTCTATTCTGCGGAGGTCACTGAATCACACGATTATCTATAAGGCAAGCAGGAACCTGCAAAATACCAGCTGCGTGTGCAGGTTAGCCGAGAACTGACAGGATCTGTGTCTGTACTGAGTGTCCCATTAGTAGAAAGGGATGCCTTTGATATCTGGGAGTGCTGATATTGCTCCCTCTTGGAAGGCTGGGGAACATGCTCCATTATTCGTTACCAGGATCTACTCTGACCTTCCGGCACAAAAAGAATCCAAATATAAAAAAGAAACGAGAACCAGATGTTGCAATGTTATTGGAACCCAAACGCTCATTAGGAAACCTTGCATTAACTCCGCAGGTTCTGTGCATCACTGAAGTCCCTGTTCTCAGTGTTGTTGTGCTGCCTTGCACTGGCTCTGTTCTGGGCCAGAGGCATCAGACAAGGTGCAGGAGAGAAGTTTGAAAGGTTAACGACGGGATCAGTGAAGTTACCTGCATCAGCGACTGTCATTTTCCCGAGAAAAATTGCCGAATTACCCTGATAGGAGGTTAGCTCAGGTAATGACAGCAAGGGCACGACCAGAACCAGAGGCATCAGCATCACACAGCTGCCACTGGGAATTCAGGAGAAACTTGCTCCCACAGAGTGGGGGATGTGGAACTCACACACAGGAGGGAAGAATAAAGACAGGTTTAAGGGGAACCGTATGGGGATGGAGGGAGGCAGAGAGGGGTAGGAGGCTGCTGTGGAGCAGAAACACCCACCCAGAACACCTAGGTGCACGGCCATATCTGGGCAACCTCCAACTACAAATTCACAATCGCAGTGTTCACAATAACAGGCAAGAGCTCCAGTGTCCAAGAGAAAAAAGTTTATTTTATGAAGATTGGCAAAAGTCAACAACACAAGTCTGGCTTCACACTGACCATCTGACATCAGCAGGGAGCACAGAGGACATCCACTGGACCTTAGAAACCTGGGTAATGTTTCCTCCCATCAGAGCTTGGCTCAGAGGCACACACACTAAAGTTTCTGGCAGATCAGTCCTACGTCTCCTGTCACTGTGAAGTCATCTCTGCCTCTTGTCCCATCGATGCAGCACAGTGAGACCTGGAAACAACACGATCTCCACAAACACACTCCCAGAAACCAGGTCTAAGTTGTTGTTGGAGCTGCATTCATCCAGGAAAGTGGACAGCATTCCATCTCGCTCCCAACTTGTGCCTTGTAGCTGGTGGGAAGGCTTTGGGTGTCAGGAAGCGAGTCACTCACTGCAGGGTACCCAGCCTCTGACTGCTCTTGAAGCCATGGGTTAAATGGCTGGTCCAGTTGAGTTTCTGATCACCACCCCACCATGAATGTTGATGGTGCAGGAGTCAATGGTGTTATAGGTCAAGAGAAAGTGGTTGGAACCTCTTGCAGCTGTATAGTCACATGTTCATTACTGCACATGGTTCGGCTCTCCTCAAGGTGGCTGGTACCCAGGGCAACAACATTCCCAGTCTGAGGCAAGCTACAATGGGTGGGAACTATGTAGACACAGTATAATGTGTCCGTGGTTCACGAGGGAACATGTTGTGTACAGGTTGACAGTTTGTTTCAATTAACAAGGTTAAGCAGAGACCATGGCTGAAAGATGATCCAAAATGTGATTTCCATGAGGAGTTGCCCAGCGGCTCAGGTCCCAGTAAAACCAGGAATGCAGTGCCAAGTATTGACTGGTTTCCTTTATGTTCCAATGTGGATACGAGCAGGAGATACGACCTTAACCAGAACGAGCGGCCTCCTGTACAGCTGAGTCACCTGCAGCAGTCAGACGGGATCTCTCCCAGTGACCTGCACACTTACCTGGTTTTGCCCCTCCCAGCACATCACGTAATGGTGACACTGATGGAATTGAGGTCCTTCTCACTTAGTCATTCTTGGTGAAGACAGTCAAATATCATCTTCAAACATGCATGCAAAGATCCCACGCATCTGTCACTGGCTGGTGCTGTGGATCTTAGTCTGTGCTGAAACTAGACTCAGCCACATGGAGGCAAACCTCCTTGCTCCCAAATCGCCACCAGCTGCTATTGTGGCTGGGTCAGGATACTGGTCCCAGAGTGGAAATAACAGTCGGTTCCTCCAAGCCTGCTGGCACCAAGACAGAACACGAGAGAGTAGAGGAGTGAGACACGGGGATGGAACTTGGCAGCCCATGGCAAACGTTCATCTCCCCGACAGGAAACAGCTGCATCTCAGGAAGCCACAGTCACAGAACTTGCCCATGCTCAGAGTCTGGGCTCACACTGAGACTAGCTGCACGCAAACACATTGAATCCTTCAGCTTCATCAGGACAAGAACATTACCACCGAGTATTAGGTGTGGCTGTAATGGGAGCATCACTATACTGTCCCAGTCTAGCCCAGTGTGAGAAACCAGAGGCAGCTCAATTACACAGCAGAGGACCCTGCCTCCGAGCTACAGCATTGGGCTAAACACACCTTGTTATTCCCGGTTCCTTCACTCCCCTACACCCTTCAACCTCACTCACCCAACCCATCCTCCTCCCCTGCAGCACTGTTCAAACCACACGCACACACACACACACACACACACACACAGCATGGAGAACAAGCTCCAAGCTTTCGACAGAGTCAGGATCCTGGCATTGTTTGTAGCCGAATCCCATTTGCTTAATTTTCCTGGAGAATGGAGAAGCTAAACTCTGAACCCTGAACCCAGCAAGTGCTAACAATTCCAGATGTTGTACCATTGGATTGTATCTCTAACGCTTGGCCAAAGATAACAACTTTGGCCGTGGGATCCCAGTGCACTAACTGTGGCCAGGAAGGTGTGTCAGAAACTACTTTTCAAACAAAAATAAGCACTCAAAGCTCAAAGTCTTGAAGTGCACAGATGGAGGGAAAAAAATAACTTTGGAAATCTGTTTTTGTAAAATTAGAATGTTAAGTTTGGGCAGGGTGGCAGAGATGACAACTTGCACACCTGGCAGTTACTGTTCACACAAAGTGCTTGTTAACTTTGACAATCATTAACTCTTTCAAGCAGCCTCCCACCAAGTCCTGCACCATGCTAGATCTGGCACAGAGTGGCAGTTGGAGCTTCCCAGTTTAGAACACAGGCAGCCAGGAGGCAGGGTGGTTTTACAGGGCTGAGGCAAGGTGGACAAGGCTGCGCAGACAGCAATATCCATGCGTGCTCTGCTACTCAAGGGTGCTCTGTGCCATTACTGCTCCAACTCACAGGCCGTCACTCATTCAAGGAGTAAAACAAGAAATATATATTGAAACAAGTCACGAATACCAAATATCAACTTTTTATTTGTTTGGAACTTGTAGACTGGTAATATAGAATGTTTCAACAGGTGAAACCCTAGACAAAACAGAGTTGGCCCTGTTGGGGTATGGTGCTGTCCATTGAGTGCGATCGTATCCAAGGATTCTCTCAGAAGGGTCATTCAGAACCACAGAGGCCTCCATAACCAGAACTAGCTACAAAGCCATTGAGGTAGTGTCTCAGGCGTGGATAGTCACTTACTGAGTAAACTGCTAAGTCCATCCAGAAAGCTCAGCCAACAATCTGGTCCAGTTACCACAGCCCCTACACATCTTCTCTCACCCTGCCATTTCTCCCCTGTGCACACTCCGATACCCACAGGTCACAACACATTAATCTATTTAATCCCCATTTCTCCCACTTCCACTATGCCTTCAGTCAACCTCAGAGCATCATGTGATTTAGAACCAACTTTAATTATGAAGAGAAACATCAACAAATAGGAACAGGAGTTGGGCATTCAGCCCTTCAAACCTGCTGCACCCTTCAATACAATCATGACTGATCCTCAATACCTTATTCCAAATCTCTCCTCATAGCCTTTGATGCCCTTCATGCTTATAACTCGAACTCTTCCTTCAGCACACTCAGTGACGAGGTTTCCACAGCCTCTGTGGCAGAGAAATCCATAGATTCACCAGGGGAAGAAATTTCTCCTCCTCTCAGTTCTCAATGTCTTTCCCCTTATCTGGAACCAGTGACCCCCTGGCTCTGGAGACTTCAAGCTAGAGAAAACACCATCCTTGCATCCAGGCTGTCAAGCTGTGTCAGAATTTTGTACATTTAAAGAGATCTCACCTCATTCTTCTAAACTCTAGGGAACATCAGCCTGGCTGATCCAATCTCTCTTCACACAATAGTCCCACCATCCCGGGAGTCAGTCTGGTAGGCATGTCCTTCCTTAGGAAAGTAAACCAACACTGCATAAAACATCCAGGTGTGGTCTCACCAAAGGCCTGCATAACTGCAAGATTTCCCTGCTTCATTTATACAAAACCACTTGGAATGAAGAATGTTTCACCACGTGCTTTCTTAACTGTGTTCAGTGACTGATGTACAAAGACCCCACATCCCCTTTCCATCAACATTAAATACATCAACATTTCCCAATTTCTCACCATTAAATAAAATTCAGTCTTTTTGTACTTCCTAGTGAGGTGACTAACTACCCCCATATACTGCATCTGCATATATTTGCCCACTCACTCAGCTTGTCTAAGTCACCTTAAAGCCTCTCTGTCCCCCTGACAATCCACACAGTCCTGTGTCGTTGGCAAAATTAGAACCTTTACCTTTGGCTCACTCATCTAAACCACTGATGTATATTGAGTAGCCGCATCCCAGCACGGATACCCGCCATTCACCCCGCCGGTCACACTAGTTCCAATTCTTCTCAACCTGGCTTCTCCTCAAAAACAGGACAAAAACCATTGCTTTAGCAACATTCTGGAGATTCCACTGGCATTTCTGGACAAATTCACCCCATGCACAGATGTGGTTTTGGCATCAGCCACACACCAGACAACATCATTCCTTATGCTGGGAATAACCACAGGGTACTGGGAGCAGCCATCACTGGGCACGGTTAGAACACTGTGTTTCACTGCTATGTTGAGACATCTGGGAGTCAATTATCTCTGATCCTTTGAGTCCTCTCCCCCCACACACATTGCCTCCCCCACCCCCAGTCTCCTACTGACCAGCCACTATTGCCCCTCCCTCCACAGCAGGCTCTGACCTCTGGCATTTTGACCTCACTTTGTTCCTGAGTTCCTGATACCCAAGGCCCCTCTGATGCCCTGACCTTCCACAGCCCGATCATACCCCCCCCCCCCCAACACCCTAACCCATGACCCCATCTATTTGTCCCTCTGGCCCCGATCACCAGCTTGACCCATGCTCCAAGCCAACAACTCCTCCAATGGCCTTGGTCACATCTCCTCCCATTTCAACAGTCATCACCCCTAGCTCAAGCCCTGATCCCTGCCCCAACACTAATCTCTCTTGGGTAATCACCCCCTTCATTCTCCATACTGCCTTGCCCACAGTCCCTCAGACACAGTCTCAGCCCTGGGGAGCACATTTTCCATTAGAAAAATGTGACCCCCTCTCAGTGGAGTGTGAGACACTGAAACCTGCAGGGAGGGAGGGGGAGGGCCACACTGAAGCAGTTGTTGTTGCCCCGGTCCAAAGCCCGTTGAGCAGTCATCCAAATAGCCGAATTCCTAAAGCAGGATGTTACCTTCCAACATCTTATCGCAAGGGGATCGGAGGAGAGAAGGACTGACGACATGGCCACAAGAGGCCAGAACCAGAGGGAAGTGAAGATCTCAGTGACAGCTGATCTGCTGCTGAAGCCTCACCCAAGCCTCATGTTCTCCATCAAGACAATAGTCCATTCCCTGATTCACCCCATCTCACTCACACACTGCTCACTGACGTACAATGACTCCTCCAGCCCCACAAAACTACAGCTTCTGTCACCTACACCAACCTAACAAATCCTCCAGAACTCTCACCCTCCACCCACTCTGGGATCTTGTACACCCCTGGTTTGCTGTCCAACCACTGGCGGGCCTGCCTTGATCTGAGTAATTAGGGAGGGGCAAGACCATGGCAAGAAGACAAGGTTGGTCACCAGTGGGAGGGGGGGTACCTCAGTAAAGAGGTCTCAGGATGTGTGGCAGGAATGGAAGGCAGTGTCTGTGGTCTCCTAGTTTCTCTAACATCATTGGCTGCTGGCCTGTGATAACCAACGACCTCTTCATGGTCGGTTTAATCTCAGGCTGGACAGTCACTGGCAGAGTAGTGGGTGCAGGAGATGGGGAGAGGGAGGGTGGCCGATGACTGTGTGCTTCCTTCACAGCAATCGCCGACAGAGGTCAGAGCCACACAGTCCTGCTACAGGAGGCCTTGGTTAAAGATTTAACACTGCTCTTGTGGAATTCTTACAACATTCTGCCAGCTATCTCTGGATTATCCGGGAAATGGGAATGTGCTGATCCCGGACTTTTAAACATGGCATTAAAAGTGACAGCGAGAGGTCAAAAATCCCAGGTGTCATCAGGTGGACTGGCACCTTCCTGCAATATCTTTCTCACTTTTTCTTTAAAGGAACAAACAGTGAGTTGGTATCTTTAGCTCCAGACCAGAGACCAGAGAGGCTTCATCTGAATAACCTGGTTATTAATGTTGGAGGGTTCACTGGTAACCAGCAGGTACTTACCAATGCTGCACAGATTGTTACTGATACTGGACTCGTCCATTACTGTCACTGCACAGATTATCAACTTGTCAGCAATTCAAGTTTAGCATTAACAATGAGAACAGTATCTCTATTTAATACATCTCAAAACTAACAGCATAGAGTTTAACCTTACAAAGCTCCTGCCCAAGTATTCTTTCAAAGTAATCATTGTTGAAGAATGTACTAGTCCACGAGTTTTTTCCAGACCATCCGGTAAGTGTTCGTAGCGGGAGCTGCATCTCTGCTGGTCCGCTCGGTGACCGACGGCGAGCCACAGATTCCCACCGACTGCACGTTCCCGACATTAGCCCCCAACTCCCGCTGACCCCCGGCAGCCAAGATGCAAGAGTTTCCTTTATGTACCTCCCGGTTCCCTCACCCACACCTCAACACAGAAACTGGTGCGATTTGGGTTTGCGGTTTAACCTTTGCAAACAGCTCGGAGCCCAAAATAAAACCAAAATTTGCACGGCCTGTTCGTGGTGAGGTGAGGGGTGAGACGTCTGTGCCCCATCTCGCCCTGCCTCCCTCCTTCCTTCGTTGCCTCGATCGCGGCTCCGCCAGGGGGTTACGGACCAAGCAGAGGGAAACCTGTTTGAGCGGATTTGGGAACTGGCCCAAGGTTATCTGGTGTCGCACCAGGTGTCGCCTGGTATTAACCCGTGACACTGTGCAGGTAAAGATCCGGGGGGAAGATAAGACCAGGGAAAATGGAACTGGAGTCAGGTACATCCAGGCAGGACGGAGAAAAGCGTCTGTCCGCACACAATTCAATGAGCCAACTTAGTTCAGCAAAGCTGCCATCCTGTGAAAGACACCTAAGGGAGCGATATCAGCCCGCTCCATCAACCCGAGACACAAGAGGCTGCCGCTGCCGCAATCTGGGCCGCTGGAGGGACTCTGTGGGGGGAAATGGGCAGTCGGCGTTTCGGGTCGGGACCCTTACCCTGGACTTAGAGCCCATGAAGTCCATTTCCCTCCACAGATGCTGCCCGACCTCCAGCGGTGAGATCATTACTCCAGGTCCATCAACCCTGGTGGGTGACCAGGGATCCAACCGCACTCCCTGCCAGCCTCCCGCCCCTTCTCCTGCCTGGGATCCTTCACCTGCTCCAACCATCCCACCAGGGACCAGGACGTCCCGAGGTCTTGCCCGCGCCCGCTGGTCCGCAGGGAGTTGGAGCCATCACCCCCGGCCCGGCTCTTCCCGCCCGGGACCCGGACCGGCCCCCTTCCTGTGTGGGGCATGGAGACCACCCCCCCCCCCGGCACCCAGCCGTACCCCCACCCAAAATCCCCTACATGTGGGTGGGGGCCCGGTCATCCACCCCTGGTTCATCCACCCACCCCCAGATCTTCCGCTCTTCCCCCGCTCAGGACCTGTGGGGTGCAGGGACCCTCCCGACCCACCCCTGGACCCCCGCCCAGGACCCCCTACCTGTGGGGTGCAGGGACCCTCCGGACCCTCGCCCAGGACCCGGACCCCCTACCTGTGGCGGGCACGGAGCCCCGCAGCAGCTCCACCTCGGCCGCCTCCATGCAGACGCCGCGGCCCCGCATGAGCGAGTGGAGCGGGCGGGGGCAGCCGCGCCGGGGGTAGCAGCGGAGGCCGGAGCCGCAGCGGGCGGTGTAGACGCCGCACAGGCGGCCCTTGGCCAGGGCGCAGGTCCCGCAGCAGCCGCAGCCCGGCTCCCGCACCAGCTCCTCGCAGCCCTGCGGCACCGGGCAGCGGGCGCGCCGCTCGGCCGTGCAGGGCGGGCAGCGGACGGGGAGCCCGGCCTCCGGCTCCGCCTCGGCTTCGGACCCGGGCCAGCCGGCGGCCAGCAGCGCCCAGCCGGCCGCCAGGAGCAGCGGGGGCAGCCGCGACATCAGGAGGAGAGCGCCGGGCCCGCCGGCCGCCGCCGCTCTTATAGCGGCCCAGGGCCCGCCCACGGGCCGGATAGGGGCACCGAGCGGCGGGGAGGGCCCCGGGGTGGGGCCGGGAGGACGGGCCGGGGGCTGGGAACCAGCAGGGCGGCTGCCCGCCAGCGGAGCCCCCGGGCCCGGTGACCAACGTGGCCGGGACAGGACGGAGCTGCCCCTCTCACCCCCGACCCTCTGTCCCCTACCCTCTGTCCCCTTTCCCCCTCTCCCCCGTCCCCTCCCCCTCTCCTCCACTCTCGCCCCTCCCCCACTCTCCCCCTCTCCCCTCCCAACACCTCTCCCCTCCCAACCCCTCCCTGTCCCCATCTCCCCTCCCCCACCCCCTAAGCCTCCACCTCACCCCTCCCCCACCCCTCTAACCCTCCTCACCCCTCTCCCTACCCCCCTCTTCCCTCCCTCCTTCTCCTCCCCCACCCTCTACCCTCCCCCTCATCCTTCACCTCACCCTCCCTCTCCTACTTCCCCTTCCTCCTCTATCCCCACCTTTACCCCGGTCTCACAGTCTCTGGTCTCTGAGTATTGTTCCCCTGTATTTCCAGAGCCTGTGGCCAGATCTGCTGTCAGCACGTGGAGAGTGGGGCAGTTGGCCAGCCTTCTGCTCCCATCAGTGTCACCGTAGAGACGTGGGCAGTAAGGGGATGGTGTAACAGGAAGAGAATTCACTTCATTTCTCGCACTGGGGCTTTGGCTGCATCCAGCATTAAATTTACCAACTAAACCTGGTCTCCTATTGGCTATGCCAACAAACTATTAGTTCATCATAAAAAACAATGAGAAGACACAGAGGTTCCAATTCCCATCTGCACACTTCTGGCGTAAAGCTTTGTGCTGGAAGATGTTGAATGACTATTACTTGGGAGTTTTGTGGAGATAAGTATTGGCAGTAAATGAGAACAATTACTCCCCTGTAACCAGGGATCGATTACCCTGGCCGAGAGCTTGTCCTGTTTCAGATAAACATCTCCAATTTGGAGATACATTCATGAATTCATTTTGTGTAATGTTTTAGTACAAAGCACTGTGCCAAACCCTCCGGGAAGAAATCCAAAAGGATTTTCATTTTAATCATCAGAATTTTGGTGGAAATGCTAAGCTGTTTAAAAATTGAATTTAACAAGAATTTAATTCTTTTAATGTCAGATTTTAAAAATAATTTAGCATTATATTTATACACACAGTTGCCAGAGCAACAGTTATTTAACAGAATGTATTCTGCATGGTCATTGGGAAGGCTGCTGTCAAACTGCAGGAGAACGTGCCATTCTCTGGAGCAATAGTCCCAGAATCACCGTGTGCCCTCTGACAGGAATCCTCCCCTCACCCCCCAAATCAGAATGTAGTGCTGAATGCAATGAGAATGTGAATTTATATTGCACCTTTAATGTAGAAAGACATCCCAGGACATTTCACAGCAGTGCTTTCAAACAAATCTGAGTACCGCTTGGTCAAAGATGGAAGGTATAAGTATGGCCCAAAAGGAGGAGAAGGGGGAGAGGTTGAGGGGAGAGTTCCAGAACTTAAGGTCCAGACAACTGAAGCCTGGAGCAATTAAACCTGGGGATGAACTGGTGGCCACAAGTAGATTATTGAGCATTCTATGGTTGGAGAAGGTTATAGAGACGGGAAGGGCAGGATGAATTGGTTTTCAAAACAAGGGTCAGGATTTTAATATAAAGCCACAAGCAGCGGGGTGATAGTGAGAAGGACAGGGGTGGCCACGTCTACAAAGGGTAGAACTGGGGAAGTTGGCCAGGAATGGATTGTCCCAGAGTAAGAAAGGCATGAATTCAGCAGTGGGGGAGCTGGGGTCGGGTAATGTTATGGAGGTGCAGGCAGAGTGGAAGTCCGGACTGAGCAGAAGGATTATCTGCGATCTTTGTGGGTTCTTTCACCACTGAGTACAGAATGTCGGGGTAAATCCCTGGTGGAGGAGGGCTTCATTGTCCTGGGGCATTGAGACCTTTAGGTGGGAAGGACCATTGCAGGATGGAATGATTTGGAACCAGTGTCTCTGGGAAGATTCAGTGATGCTGTGCAGGAAGGATTTGATTTATAGTAAGGGATGGGATGGGCATTAGGGAAGAGAAACATGGTGCCCTGAGGAACACTCACAACTGAGATGAGGAGGAGTTTCTTCACTCAGAGGGTGGTAAACCTGTGGAATTCTCTAGCTCAGAAGACTGTGGAGTTCTGGTGGCTGAATGCATTTGAGAAGGAGTAGATAGATTTTAAGACTCAAAACCACCGAGGAACAGGAAGAGAGTATGGTATTGAGATAGAGGAAGAGCCATGATTACACTGAATGTTGGAGCAGGTTCGAAGGGCTGAATGCACACTGGGGGAATGAGGCTATAAAGGGTTTGAGCGCATATAGGAAGCAGTAAGGTTGCTAAGCTGTAGGAAGGTGTAACCACCTAAGACAATGAGAAAGTCATAAGGACAGACCTTGCTCAAGCATGGAGAAGATTGGGAATTACATTCCTGGCCAGAGGACGATGGCAGTATAACTATATCAGCTAGAGACACGAGACAACAGATGCTGGAGCCTGGAGCAAAAAACAAACTGCTGTAGGAATTTAGCAGGTCAGACAGCATCTGTGGAGGCAAAGAAATGGTTACCATTTCTGGCTGGGGCCCTAACTCTTTTCAGCAGTTTGCTTTTTGTTTACTATATCAACTATTCTTGCACTGGAGACAGTGTTGAGATGAGTTGCCCCAAGGTAAGGGAGGCGTAGGTGAGGGTTTGCATGGACTGTGTGGTGACCAGAGCTGAGCCCAATCCTTCAGCTGTGGCCCAACTAGACCATATGCCCTGCACAAACTGGAGGAACAGCACCTCATTTTCCGTCTTGGAACCTTGCAGCCTAATGGCATGAACATTGAATTCTCCCACTTTGGAGAGAAGTCCTGCTTTTCTCCACGGATGCTGCCTGGCCTGCTGAGTTCCTCCAGCATCAGCGTGTTTTTCAAATGTTCTGTTTGCCTTCCTAACCAACTTGTCCTGTTACCTTCAATGATTGATGAATATGCGTTCAATATCCCATTGACCCACTAAATACCCCACCACTTACCATGTGTTCTTTCACCTTGTTTGCCCCTCCCTGAGAAAACGACATTATATCACACATCTCTGCAGAGTATTCCATTTGACCACCTAACCAACCTATTCATATTCTGCAGCCTACAGTTTCCTTCTTCACACTCAATCACCGACAAGTTTGGATCGAGCCCCTACGCTAAAGTATGAATTATTGATATCTACACAAAAAGCTGGGACCCAGAAGTGACCCCTAAGGAACCCCACTGCGCATAACCCTCCAGTCACTGAATCTCCTGTCAAACATCACCCTTTGCTTTCTGCCACTGAGTCAATTTTTAATCAAATTTGGAACTTCCCCTTGGGCCACTTGGCCTTTTTGCTTCCTTGATCCATCTGCCATATATAATTATGTCACATTTGTAGTGGCCATCCAACCACACTCACTCACCCTCCCATTACCTCCCCAAAAGGTTCAATTGTTAGTCAAGCACAACCTTCCCTCTACAAACAGATGTAATTTCAGGTGTGAAAAGAGTTAACTCCAAGTTTCCAGCTTCCAAGTCTCGGGAAAGAAATCAAGGAGCAGGATATTTATGGTAAGATTTCTGGTTATCCTAGTATTGTCTGTGAGTAACAGTGTAAAGAGCAAAGAGTGATCATTAATTCCTGAAATGTATCCGCGAACTCTCCCGGCCAATGCGTTTCCAGGGAGGGAGGAGGCACTGGTGGATCCAATTCTCAGGAATGAAGTGGAACAGGTGGAAGGTTTTGGGAAGAGTGACCAGCATAAGAACGTACAGCAGCAGGAGAGAGGCCCTCAGTGGATTTAGAATCAATAATTGGTTAACAAAATAGTGACTGAGTAATGGTAGCCCTTCAAAGAGATGATTCAGGTGCACAGTGGACATGTTCCTGCAAAGAACAGGCTTTCAAAAGTAGAGCTCCCTGAGTGACTATGACAGAGGCTTAGAGATTAAAACAAGACGGGAAAAAAAGAGGCTTATGGTCATTACAAAGGTCGAACCAGAGAACCACACTGACCATAGGAAGTGGGGAGGGGTTTGGCGGTGTTGGTCAGACATTGATATTCGTGAGGCAGAGGATATGACTGATAAAATAAATTAGGACCTTGCATCCATCTTCAGTGGAGAAGGGAATTACAGTCAATGCAACTGAAATAGAAAGAGGCAGGAGTGATACTAGAAAGGATACAAATAAATAGTTAGCAGTGCTCAAGTGAAGAAGTTCCTTGGTCTACATACATGCAACCAAAGGAAACAAAATGCTAAATCTGGTCACAATCTCCATTTCTCCTTGGTTATGAGGTGGTGTCAGAGGGCTGCAAGTGTTATATCCTTGTTTTAAATCAGTGAGTGTAGTAGACTTAGGCACTACAAACCAGTCAGCCTAACGCCACAGGCCAGGGTTGTTTCACAAGTAATAATCTGGGGAAAATGAATTGACACTTGAAAGAGTATGTGCTGATAAATTAAAGTCAGGGCAGACTTACTTACCAACCAAACTGTGATTAACCAGCTTGATTCAGGTCTTTGATGAACTAACAATGAGGGAAGTGCAATGTATGGAATTTCAAAAGGAATTTACCAAGGAGAACATTATGGACATGTCAGCAAAATTTAAAATCTATCACATTAAAGAGACAGTTTCATATAAAATTGATATGCCATTAGTGAGAGGCGCAGGACTGGCAGCTCAATGTTCCGGGGTTCCGATGTTTTAGACATAACAGAGAGGGAGGTAGTAAAGGGGGAGGGGTGGCATTACTCATCAGGGAAAATGTCATGGCAGTGCTCGGAGAGGACGTACTGGAGGGCTCGTCTACTGAGGCAATATGGGTGGAACTGAAGAATAAGAAGGGGACGACCACATTAATGGGACTATATTACAGACCTCCCAATAGTCAGCGGGATTTAGAAGAACAAATTTGTAGACAGGTAGCGGACAGTTGTAAGAAAAATAAGGTTGTGATAGTCGGTGATATTAGCTTTCCACATGTTGACTGGGACCCCCATACTGTAAAGGGATTGGATGGGATAGATTTTGTCAAATGTGTTCAGGAAAGTTTCCTTAATCAAGATGTAGAGGCCGCAACTAGAGCGAGCGTGATACTGGATCTCCTCTCAGGGAACGAGACAGGGCAGGTGACAGAGGTGAGTGTAGGAGAACACTTTGGATCTAGTGATCATAATTCCATTAGTTTCAAGATAATGACGGAGAAGGATAGGACTGGTCCTCGGGTTGAGGTTCTAACTTGGAGTAGGGCCAATTCTGATGGCGTCAGAAGGGATCTGGCAGGTGTGGATTGGGATAAGTTGTTTTCCAGCAAAGAGATGTTTGGTAAGTGGAAGGTTTTCAAAAGTGAAATATTGAGAGCACAGAATCTGTATGTTCCTGTTAGGATAAAAGGCAGGGCTAGCAGGTTTGGGGAACCTTGGTTATCGAGGGATATTGAGGCTCTGGTAAAGAAAAAGGAGGCACATATCAGGTGTAGGCAGTTAGGATCAAATGAGGTGCTTGAGGGGTACAGTACAAGAAATGCAAGAAATCAGGAGGACAAAAAGAGGACATGAGGTTGCTCTGGTAGACAGCGTGAAAGAGAATCCCAAGGGTTTTTATAGCTATATTAAGAGCAAAAGGGTAGCAAGGGACAAAATTAGTCCTTCTGAAGATCAGTGTGGTCATCTATGTATGGAGCCAAAAGAGATGGGGGAGATCTTAAATGAATTTTTTGCATCTGTATTTACTCTGGAGACAGACACAGAGACTATAGAACTGAGGCAAATGAGTAATGAGGTCATGGACTGTATCCGGATTACGGAAGAAGAGGTGCTGGCTGTCTCGAGGTGAGTGTAGGTGGATTTATCCCCAGGGCCTGAAAAGGTGTCCCCTTGGACCTTGTGGGAGGCTAGTGCAGAAATTGCAGGGGCCCTGGCAGAGATATTTAGAACATCCTTAGCCATGGGTGAGGTGCCAGAGGACTGGAGGATAGCTGATGTTGTTCCATTGTTCAAGAAAGGCTCTAAGATTAAGCCTGAAAATTATAGGCCAGTGAGCCTGACAGTCGTGGATAAATTATTAGAAGGCATTCTAAGGAACAGGATGTATAAGTATGTCTAACCAATCTTATAGAGTTTTTCAAGGAGGTTACCAAGAAGGTCATTGTCCATAAGGACTTTCGCAAGGCCTTTGACAAAGTCCCGCATGGGAGGCTGGTCCAGAAGGTTAACTTGCTTGGCATTCAGGATTAAGTAGCCAATTGGATTCAATATTGGCTAGCGGGAACTACCATAGAGTGGTAGTAGATGGTTGTCCCTCTGACTGGAGGCCTGTGATTGGTGGTGTGCCGCAGGGATCGGTGTTGGGTCTGTTGTTGTTTATCATCTATATTCATGATAATGTGGTAAACTGGATCAGCAAATTTGCAGATGACACCAAGATTGGGGGTGTAGTGGACAGCGAGGAAGGCTATCAAAGCTTGCAGCATGATTTTGACCAGCTAGGAAAACAGGCTGAAAAATGGCGGATGGAATTTAATGCAGACAAGTGTGAGGTGATGCACTTTGGGAGGACCAACCAGGGTAAGACTTACATAGTGAATGGTAGGGCTCTGAGGTGTGCGGTAGAACAAAGGGACCTGGGAATACAGGTCCATCATTCCTTGAAAGTGGTGTCACAGGTAGACAAGGTCGTAAACAGATCTTTTGGCACTTTGGCCTTCATAAATCAGGGCATTGAATACAGGTGCTGGGATGTTATGTTGAAGTTGTACAAGATCTTGGTGAGGCCAAATTTAGAGTATTATGTGCAGTTCTGGTCACCTACCTACAGGAAAGATATCAATGAGCTTGAAAGAGTGCAGAGAAAATTTACAGGGATGTTGCCGGGACTTGAGGACCCGAGTTATAGGGAAAGATTGAATAGGTTAGGACTTTATTCCCTGGAGTGCAAGAGAATGAGGGGAGATCTTATAGAGGTATACAAAATTATGAGGGGTATAGATAGGGTGAACGCATGCAGGCTTTTTCCCCTCAGGTTGGGTGAGACCAGAACTAGAGGTCATAGGTTTAGGGTGAAAGGTGAAATATTTAAGGGGAATCTGAGAGGGATCTTCTTCACTCAGAGGGTGGTGTGAGTGTGGAACGAGCTGCCAGTGGAAGTGGTGGATGAGGGTTCAATTGTAACATTTAAGAGAGGTTTGGATAGGTACATGGATGGGAGGGGTTTGGAGGGATATGGTCCAGGTGCAGGTAGATGGGACTAGGCAGAAGATCAGGTCGGCATGGACTAGATGGGCCGAAGGGCCTGTTTCTGTGCTGTAGTGCTCTATGACTATGATTAAAATTAGAATGCAGGTGCACCAGTGAACCATTTGATTTTTGGCTAGAGGGCAGTTCACAGTGGTGTTTCACAGGGCGCATTGTCAAGACACGTCTCTTTATTACGACATACAGTAATGACCCAGACTTAGATACACAGAGCATCACTCCCAATCTCAATGACCGAAAGCTTAGAAAATGAGAAAAAGAGTGAGGGGATTTAAAACAGACTTCACGAGACATACAAAAAGTGGTGAAATGGACATTCACATGGCAACTGAAACAACACAGGAAAGTGGTGGACTTTAGAAGAAAGAATCAATGCAGGAATATAAACTAAATGGGAGAATTTGGAAGGGGCTGTGAGAATAGGGAGACCTGAGGGAGAAACCACCCAAATCTGGCCAGAGGTAGGGAGAGGAGACCACTAACAGAACAGGCAGTCCTGGAATTTAGTAATTCAGGAGAAAGATGGTATCCCTAAACTGTTATAAAGTACTGGCTAGGCTGCAGCTGAATGGTGCCAGGAATGAGAAGATTCAGTCGTGTGGACCAGTTAAGGTGGAGTTCTTCTGAACGTAGAACATAGAACATCAATACCTTCATCAATGTGCTTTGTCACATCCTCAAAGAATTCAATCAGGTTCATAAGGCATGACCTGCCCCTCACAAAGCCATGCTGACTGTCCCTAATCAGCCTATGCTTCTCCAAATGCCCATAAATCCTGTCTCTAAGAGTCTTCTCCAGTAATTTGCCCACCACTGAAGTAAGACTCACTAGTCTGTAATTCCCAGGGTTATCCCTACCCCTTTCTTAAAGGAACAACATTTGCCACCTTCCAATCATCTGGCACTACTTCTGTGGCCAATGAGGACACAAAAATCATTGCCAAAGGTGCAGCAATCTCTTCCCTTGCTTCCCATAGTAATCTTGGATATATCCCATCTGGCCCTGGTAACTTATCTATCCTAATGTTTTTTCAAAAGCTCCAGCACATCCTCTTTCCTGACGTTGACATGCCCGAGCGTATCATCATGTCGTACACCATCCTCACAAATGTCAATGTCTCTCTTACTGGTGAATACTGAAGCAGTGTTAAGGACCTGCCTACTTCTTCCAACTCCAGTAACATGAAGAGGACATGTCTCGGATGGTGAGGGTCCTTAGTGATGGATACCGCCTTCTTGAGGCACCGCCTCTTGGAGATGTCCTTGATGGTGGGGAGGGTTGTCCCCGTGATGGAGCTGGCTGAGTCTACAACACTCTGCAGCCTCTTTCGATCCTGTGCATTGGAGTCTCCGTACCAGGTGGTGATGCAACCAGTCAATTCCTTGGTCTTGCTGACATTGAGTGCAAGGTTGTTGTTGCGACACCACTCAAACAGCCGATCTGTCTCACTTCTGTACGCCTCCTCAGAGCCTTTGTAAGCCTGTGGAGTCCATAGGTTTATAGTAGATATTGGCGGATAGGTTGTCTCCTGAGATGGATACAGAGAGATCCAGAAAAGGAAAGGAAATAGTCAAGGTGAATTTTAGGGCAGGGCAGAAGTTGGTGGCAAAGGTGATAAAATTGAACTTAAGAGGCAGCACCAATGCAGTCATCATCTGCTTCCTGCAGTCGTGAGGAACTTGTCAATTTTATCAGTGCTGGAACCCTTGTTGTTTGAGACATATATTAATGACTTGGATGTGAGTTAGGAGGTATAATCAGTAAGTCTGCAGATGACACAAAAATTGGTGGTGATGAGGAAGGATGTCTCAGGCTACAGCAGGATATGGATCAAAGGGAATGTTGGCAGAGTGTTGGCAGATGGAATTTAATCCCAACTGGTCTGAGGTGATGCATTTTGGGAAGTCAAATAAGGGTAGGACGTGTACAGTACACGGTGCTAAGGAATGCTGATGAACAGAGGGACCTTGGGGTTCACGTCTGTAGATAGGGTGGTGAAGGAGGTATATGGCATGTTTACCTTCAGAAGTTGGGGCAAGGAATATAAAAGTTGGGACGTTATGTTGTATCTTTACAAAACACTGGTTAGACTGCACTTGTAGCACTGTGTGCAGTTCTGGTTGCCACAACACAGGAAGGATGTGGTTGTTCCAGAGAGAGTGCAGAAGTGATTCACCAGGTTGTTGCCTGGATTGGAGGCCTTCAGTTACGGGGAGAGACTGGACAGGCTGGGTCAGTCTTTCCTGGAGTGAAGGAGGCTGAGGGGTGACCTGATAGTGGTAAATAAAACTGTAAGAGGCATAGATGGGGGAGATAGAATCAGTTTTCCATGGGAGGGGTAACAAGAGGGCACAGATTTAAGGTGAGGAGAAGGAGATTTAAAGGGGATGTGAGGGGTAAGTGCTTTTACACAGAGAGTGGTTGATACCTGGAACACATTGCTGGAGGGAGTGGAGGAATCAGATGCAGTATCCATGTTTAAACACGCTTAAAGGCACAGAAGGACACTGACCGAATGGGCTGAATGGCCTGCTTCTATGCTGTACCTGTGATTGGAAGAGTCGCTCAAACCAAAGGCTTGGCCATTCCTTCTTGCACAATAAAATGTTACATTTGACAGAATTAAGAGCCAGGGATTTTTCAGTGGGTGAGGGGTTTGAGACACATAACATCTTACACACAGGGTACAGCTCAAGGATGTTACCACAGTATCCTGAAAAAGGAGGAACCATGGCTTCCCCTCTCCTATGGTTGACGAGACCTCTCTCACTGTATCTCTGTGTCTCACACCTGCTCTCACCCCCTGTCCAAACAGAACAGAGATAGAGTCCCCTGGTTCTTACCTTTCACCCTACTAACCTGCGTCATTTCCGTCAGCAACAATGGGATCCCACCACCAGCCACATCTTCCGCTCCCCACCCACAACCCCAACACCCCCAACACCTCCGGCTTTCCACCTTCCGTAGGGATCACTCTTTCCATGATTCCCTCATCCACTCATCCTTCCGCACCCACCCCTCCCTGACCCCTGGCACTTTCCCCTGAAACCACAGGAGGTGTAACACTTGTTCTTGAAGTGATGATTACTTTGATGGGGGTATACGGAGAAAAAAAGCTCTTTTCTCTGAATACAGGGCCAGCAGCAGTGTTTGGCCGGGGGCGGTGTTTTTCCGGGGGCGGTGTTTGGCTGGGATAGTGTTTGGCTGGGACGGTGTTTGGCTGGGACAGTGTTTGGCCAGTGGCAATGTTTGGTCGGGGGCAGTGTTTGACCGGGGGCAGTGGGTACTGTTTCCTGGAAACCTGGGTTTTGTGACAACCAACATTACCGACTTTTGCTGGTAACACAGTAAAATGTCAGAAGGAACTTCGCAAGAGCAAAGTCAGGGAAAAATTATCTGCACCAGAACAGGATGTATTAAACCTCATAGCATTGTTGTGAAGGACAGAAATATTGTCCTCTGTATCCTGACCAGTACTCATTCTCTGGTGGCTTTTCGCCACACCGTGCTTATGTGACTTTGTGCTGCGCAAATTGGCTGCCACTTTTCCAATGATACAACACTGACTACATTTCCAAAGGGTTGTGAAAGGCGCAGGGTAAGTGCAAGGGTTTATTTTCAGTTTCCTGTTACAATGACTGAACAGACCACACAGTTCTAACTCTTTTGTTCCTGAGAGACTCCGGTCTCACTCTCCAGCAGGAAGTAGTCCAGAGATGTCATTGTTTGTGTGTTATCAGTGTTACACAACCGAGCATGGACTTCACCCTCTTCCCCGAGTCCCACTCTGGAAATGTGACCAAACCAAGCATACTGCACTGGGTCACACATCAGATGCACAAGGTACCCACATCATTCCCAGTCCGACAATCCCTGAGACACGGTCATTGCAGCGAGCCTCCCGCTAACCCGAGTGTTGCTGATGCTGGACTGGCAGCGCGGTCGGTGACTTCCAAACCCAACGTGAGCCTTTACATGGTGCTCACCAACAACGAAGCCTCTCCCTCCCCCAGCTCCCCCTCCTCCTCCACTCCTTCCCATACACTACCCCTCCACCTCTCCCACCTTCCCACCCCCTCCCCGCCCACACCACCCCTCCACTTCCCCCTCCAGCTTCCCACCCACACCACCCCTCTCCCACCACCCCCTCCCCCTCCCTGCCCACACCTCACCCTTCTCCTCCCCACCTCAACTAAATAACCCCCACCACCAATGCCCTTCCCCACACACCACCTCCCCCCACACCTCCACCATTCCTCTACACACCGCACACCTTCACCCTCCCCCACAGACTGCCCTCTGCGGACCATTGTGGAACGGCCCCTGGTGAGGAGCTGATCCCAATATGCAGGACCAAACAGAGAAATAGTGATCCATTAGCCCAACCTCAGTAGTTGAGAAAATGCTGGAATCAAAAATAGAGAATGTGATATCAATGCTTGCTCCTCACAGCCCCTGACAACAGTTTGGTGAAGGGACCAAATGTAACCTTTCTCCCTCTGCTGCTGATGTAAAACTCTGAGAATGGAAGTGGTGCTGAGGATGCAAAGAGGTTTCAAGGGGCTATCACAAGCTGAGCAGGCAACAGCAGCATGCAGCTGGAGCACCGCGAGGAGCAATGTGGTCATCTGCTTCAGTCGAGAACTTGGTACACAGTAAGGCACCAGGGAATGTTGATTTTCACAGGGTTCTGGCTGTGTCTGTACGCCGTCACTGAACGCCAGCACCTGGCTGTGTCTGTACGCCGTCACTGAACGCCAGCACCTGGCTGTGTCTGTACGCCGTCACTGAACGCCAGCACCTGGCTGTGTCTGTACGCCGTCACTGAACGCCAGCACCTGGCTGTGTCTGTACGCCGTCACTGAACGCCAGCACCTGGCTGTGTCTGTACGCCGTCACTGAACGCCAGCACCTGGCTGTGTCTGTACGCCGTCACTGAACGCCAGCACCTGGCTGTGTCTGTACGCCGTCACTGAACGCCAGCACCTGGCTGTGTCTGTACGCCGTCACTGAACGCCAGCACCTGGCTGTGTCTGTACGCCGTCACTGAACGCCAGCACCTGGCTGTGTCTGTACGCCGTCACTGAACGCCAGCACCTGGCTGTGTCTGTACGCCGTCACTGAACGCCGGCACCTGGCTGTGTCTGTACGCCGTCACTGAACGCCGACACCTGGCTGCTACAGGCAGTTAGGAAAGCAGACGGTATGTTGGTCTTTATTGTGGAGGATTTGAGTACAAGAGTGAAGCTGTCTTACTGTAGTTATACAGGGTCTTGGTGAGACCACCCTGGTGTATTTTATACAACTCTGGTCTTCTTATCTGAAGGATATACCTGTCACAGAGGGATTGTAGCAACAATTTACCAGCGTGGTTCCTGGGACTGTGGCACTTGGAGACCAAGTTGGCCAGTCCCCTGTTCTCTCGAGGTCAGTAGAATGAGAGCCAGCTTGGTACAGTAACTGCTCCGCCCGGGACTGCAAGAAACTGCAGAGAGTTGTGGACACAGCGCGTCATGGAAACCAGCCTCCCCTCCGTGGACTCTGTCTACACTTCCCACTGCCTCAGTAAAGCAGCCAGCATAATCAAAGTCCCCACCCACCTGGGACATTCTCCCTTCTCCCCTCTCCATCGGGCAGAAGTTACAAAAGCCTGAAAGCACGTACCACTAGGCTCAAGGACACCTTCTATCCCACTGTTATAAGACTATTGAACGATTCCCTAGTACAATAAGATGGACTCTTGACCTCACAATCTACCTCATTATGACCTTGCACCTTATTGTCTGCCTGCACTGCACTTTCTCTGTAACTGCCACACTTTATTCTGCATTGTTATTGTTTTCCCTTGTACTACCTCGATGCACCATTGTAATGAAATGATCTGTATGGATGACATGCAAAACAATGTATTTCACTGTACCTCAGAACATGTGACAATAATAAATCAACTTACCAATTAATTTACTAAATTCAGACCTCACTGAGATGCACAATATCCTTAGAGGGCTTTCAAGGGTGAATGTGGAGAGGTTCCTTTCAGGCTGAGGAGACTAGGTCGAGAATCAAAATACAAGGTAGAACTCTTAGGGCTGAAATGATGAGAAGTTTCTTACACTGAACCTTCAGAATTCATAATCCAGAGGGCTGTGGAGGCTCAATTATTGTTTGCATTCAAAAGGGATCAATAGGTTTCCAGACATTAGAAGCATCAGGGGCTGTGGGGATAGAACAGGAAATGGTGTGGGGTAGAAGAGCATCCATGGTTAAGTTCCATGGGAGAGCAAGCTGGCATAGCTGAATGGCCTACTGCAACCCATGTTCTGATGTAACGGACTCATTTATCAACAGCAAAAGAACAACTAATCAACAACTAATGCAGTGTAGGTGGAGGGTCTCCACCCAAAACGTCGGCTGTCCAGTTCCTTGCAGTGGGCACTCTCTGCCTCTGGATCTGTGGTATGTTTGGCCCAATTCTTTACTCACAATGAGATGTGGCCTTTGGTGTTTGGGGCCATAGACAGCCTTGCCAGAGGGAATAGTCCATGTACACAGTGGTTACCAGAGGGAAGGCTGTGTCTGCACACACTCAGATCTGATCCACAAGTCATCATTAACGTTCACAAAACACACGAGAAAACAGAGCTTACACTTAACATCCAGAACCTGGACTCCCCCTGCCGAGCCACCTCCACCTACAGCACCAAATAATCATCCAGGACACCCTCCTCAGCATACACCTGAGCAACAGCACGAGGGACCACAGTCTAAACATCTCCCTGAGGAATTGCCTGCCTTCATCCCTCACTGGACTGCAGCCGAGATTATTCACAAAGGTCCTGGAGAGGAATTTAAACCCACAACCATCTCACCATCCAGCTCACCCTACATAGTGCTCCTGAGCTGTCTGATACAGAATTATAGCAGCGCCAAGGCTCAGGAGACCATTTGGCCCATCCATACCGTGATGTAATCATGTGTTTCCTCCCAGTTTCACCAAAGACCTGAAGCAAGAGGATGTGGCTCCCACAGAAATCCTAATAGGAAGTGAATGGAATGAAATCTTTTAAGTAGTTTTGGAACAACTCATTCCCAACTAGCTACTTAGCACAGTGAAGGTGGGTGCCAAGTGTTTCAGGTGAGGCAGAGTAAACATTTCAAATTCCTCTTCTGCCAACTTCTTCCTCTTACAAAGAAAATTCAAGCCTTGCTGAATTTTTCCTGCCTGTGGTTCTCTGAGCAAACTTCCACTGAAGCGTCAACTGTTTTAGAACATAGAACATTACAGCACAGTACAGACCTTTTGGCCCACGATGTTTTGCTGACCTTTTAACCTACTCTAAGATCAATCTAACCCTTCCCTCCCACGTACCCCTTCATTTTTCTATCATCCATGTGCCTATTTAAGAGTCTCTTAAATGCCCCTAATGTATCTGCCCCCACCACCACCACCCCCGACAGTGCGTTCCAGGCACCCACCACTCTCTGTATAAAAAAACTTACCTCTGATATCCCCAAATCACCTTAAAATTATGTCCCCTCATGTTAGCCATTTCTGCCCTGGGAAAAGTCTCTGACAGTCCACTCGATCTATGCCTCTTATCATCTTGTACACCTCTATCAAGTCACCTCTCATCTTCCTCCTCTCCAAAGAGAAAAGCCCTAGCTCACTCAACCTATCCTCATAAGATATGCTCTCCAATCCAGGCAGCATCCTGGTAAATCTCCTCTGCACCCTCTCTAAAGCTTCCACATCCTTCTTATAATGAGGTGACCAGAACGGAACACAATATTCCAAGTGTGGTCTAACCAGAGCTCTATAGAGCTGCAACATCACCTCACGGCTCTCTTACTCAATACCCCGACTAATGAAGGCCAACACACCATACGCCTTCTTAACAACCCTATCAACTTGTGTGGCAAATTTGAGGGATCTATGGACGTGGACCCCAAGATCCCTCTGTTTCTCCACACTGCAAAGAATCCTGCCTTTAACCCTGTATTCTGCCTTCAAATTTGACCTCTAAAGTGAATCACTTCACACTTTTCCGGGTTGAACTCCATCTGCCACTTCTCAGCCCGACTTTGCATCCTATCAATGTCCTGTTGTAACACTCGACAACCTTCTACACTATCCACAGCACCACCAACTGTGTCATCTGCAAACTTACCAACCCACCCTTCCACTTCCTCATCCAAGTCAGTTATAAAAAATCACACAGAGCAGGAGTCCCAGAACAGATCCCTGCAGAACACCACTGGTCACCGACCTCCAGGCAGAATACGCTCCATCTACCACCACCCTCTGCCTTCTATCAGCAAGCCAATTCCGAATCCACTCAGCCAAGTTTCCCAGGTCTTCTGAATGAGCCTATCATGGGGAACCTTATCAAGCACCTTACTAAAGTCCAGATACACCATATCCACTGCTCTACCCTCAATGTGCTTTGTCACATCCTCAAAGAGTTCAATCAGGCTCGTGAGGCATGACCTGCCCCTCACAAAGCCACACTGACTGACCCTAATCAGACTATGCCTCTCCAAATGCTTGTAAATCCTGTCCCTAAGAATCTTTTCCAATAGTTTGCCCACCACGGAAGTAAAAATGACTGGTCTATAATTCCCAGTGTTATCGCTACTTTTCTTGAACAAAGGAAAATTGTTTGCCACCTTCCAATCATCTGGTACTACTTCTATGGCCAGTGAGGATGCAAAGATCATCACCAAAGGCTCAGAAATCTCTTCCCTTGCTTCTGTAGTATCCTGGGATATATCCCGTCGGCCCTGGGGATTTATCTATGCTAATGATTTTCAAAAGTTCCAGCACATCCTCCTTGTTTACATCGACGTGTTCTAGCTTATCAACCTGTTTTACACTGTCCTCACAAACATCAAGATTTCTCTCACAGGTGAATACTGAAGCAAAGTATTCACTAAGGACCTCCCCACCTCTTCCGACTCCAGGCACGTTTCCTCTTTAATCCCTGATTGGTCCTACCTTCACTCTAGTCATCCTCCTGTTCTTCACATATGAGTAGAATGCCTTGGGGTTTTCCTTGATCCTACTCACTAAGGACTTCTCATGCCCCCTTCTAGCTCTCCTAAGTCCATCCTTAAGCTCCTTCCTAGCTACTTGGTAACCCTCCAGAGCTGTCTGATCCTTGCTTCCTACATCTTAAGCAAGCTTCTTTCTTCCTCTTCACTGGATATTCCACATCTCTTGTCAACCATGGTTCCCTCAGCCTACCATCCTTTTCCTACCTCAATGGGACAAACCTATCCAGAATCCATGCAAGTGATCTCTAAACAACCTCCACATTTCCGTTGTGCATTTCCCTGCGTACATCTGCCCCCAATTTACACTCCTAGGTTCCTGGCTAATAGCATCATAATTCCCCCTCCCCCAATTAAATACTTTCCCATACCGTCTGCTCCTATCCCTCTCCAAGGCAAGGGTAAAGGTCAGGGAGTTGTCACTGTCTCCGAAATGCTCACCCACTGAGAGATCTGACAGCTGACCAGGTTCATTGCCTAGTACCAGATCCAGAATGGCCTCTCCTCTAGTCGGTCTGTCCACATACTGTGTCAGGAATCCTTCCTGGACACACCTAACAAACTCTGCCCCATCCAAACCTTTTGCACTAAGGAGGTTCCAATCAATATTCAGGAAGTTGAAATCACCCATGACAACAACCCTGTTATTTTTAGACCTTTCCAAAATCTGCCTCTTGATCTGCTCCTCAGTGTCGGTGCTGGTATTGGGGGGGTTGGGGGGGGCGGGGTCTGTAGAATACTCCCAGTAGAGTGATCGCTCCCTTCCTGTTTCTGACCTCCACTCACACTGACTCGGTGGACGATCCCTCCAGGATGTCTTCCCCTTCTGCAGCTGTGATACTGTCCCTGATTAAGCCACTCCCCCACCTCTCTTACCTCCCTCCCTATCCCTTTTGAAATATCTAAACGCTGGAACATCCAGCAGCCATTCCTGCCCTTGCAACAGCCAAGTCTCTGTAATGGCCACAACGTCGTAGTTCCATGTACTGACCTATGCTCTAAGTTCATCACCTTTGTTCCTGATACCTCTTGCATTAGAATAGACATAGTTCAACCCATCCAACTGACTGCAATTTTTCCCTGCCTATCCTTCCCCAGTCTCTCTACACGCTGCATCGACCTGTACACCAACTGCCCCATCCTCTGACCTATCACGTGGGTTCCCATCCCCCTGCCAAACTAGTTTAAACCCTCTGCAACAGTTCTAGCAAACCTGCCCGCAAGGATATTGGTCCCCCTCCAGTTCAAGTGTAACCCATCCCTTTTGTACAGGTCATACCTTCCCCAGAAGACATCCCAGTGATCCACAAACCTGAAACCCTGCACCAATTTCTCAGCCACACATTCATCTGCTAAATCAGCCTATTCTTACCCTCACTGGCTCGTGGCACAGGCAGCAATCCAGAGATTACTGCCCTTGAGGTCCTGCTTTTCAGCTTCCTACCTAGTCCCCCATATTCACTTTTCAGGACCTCATCCTTTTTCCTACCAACATTTTTGGTATCAATATGTACCATGTCTTCTGGCTGCTCACCCTCTCCCTTCAGAATGCTGTGGGCCAGATCTGAGATGTCTCTGACCCTGGCACCTGAGAGGCAACACACCATCCGGGAGTCTCTTTCACGTCCACAGAATCTCCTGTCTGCTCCCCTAACTATAGAGTTCCCTATCACTATTGCTCCCTATTTTGGAGCAGGAGCTTTGAAAAGAGGTGAGTCTCTGTGCATGTGCATCTGAGTTTCACCTTGCAAGAGTCTAAACAAGGCATATTTGCAATTTGTTACCAGATGGTTGTCTGATTAACAGCAGCAAATAAAAGGAGAGTTGCTCTAAGCAGAGCAGCCATTGTGTGAGTGGTCAGTATTAGAGTGGAGGACCAAGGACCTTCAGTGAGAGGAGTCTCTGGTAAGTTTCTTTCTTTCTTTGGTGTTTCCTTTAGTGCCAGGCCAGAGTAGTGAGAATGGCTCCAGGGTCAGTGGTGTGTTCATCTTGTGAGATGTGGGAGTTCTGGGAGACATCCTGTCTCCCTGATAACTACATCTGCATGGCATGAGGTGCACCCAGCTGCAGCTCCTTACAGATAGTGTTAGGGAACAGGAGCCAAAGGTCACCCAGCTGCAGATGGGTTACACCTGAACTGGAGGGGGACAAATATTCTTGTGGGCAGGTTTGCTAGAGCTGTTGGGGAGGGTTTAAACTAGTTTGGCAGGGGGTTGGGAACCAGAGTGATAGGTCAGTGCTTGGTGTACAAGTAGATGCAGCGTGTAGAAAGACTGAGGAAGGACAGGCAGTTGAAAGGGCAAAATTGCAGTCAGTTGGATGAGCTGAGGTGTCTACTTTCACGCTAGAAGTATCAGGAACAAGGCTGATGAACTTAAAGCGTGGGTAAATATGTGGACCTATGACGTGGTGGCCATTAGAGACTTGGCCATTGCAAGGGAATGGCTGCTGGATATTCCGGGCTTTAGATCTTTCAAAAGAGACAGGGATGGAGGTAAAAGACGTGGGGGAGTGGCTTTGCTGATCAGAACTCCCACATCATGAACACACTACTGACCGTGGAGCCATTCCAACTACTCTGGCCTGGCACTAAGGGAATAATCAAAGAACCTTACCAGAGACTTACCTCTGCCTCCTCCCGCAGAAACTCTTCAGCCAAAGCCTCAGTCCCCCACTCTAACTCGGGCCCACTGCAACAATGGCCACCCTGCTGATACCTACCTTCCTTTAATTTTCTGCTGTTAATCAGTAAATCACTGGCAACATGTAAATGTGCCTTGTTTAGACTCTTGCAAGGTGAAGCACTCAAGCAGAGACTTGCCTCTTGTTCTATGTAATTTGCAACCAAATTCTGAAGATCAGTTAGGGATGAGCAATACTTGCTACAATGGCCTAATCCTGTGAATGAATTGATGATAAGGCAGCACAGTGGGTGAGTTGCAGGGGAAATTGGAGCTGATGGTTTCCCTGATGTTACTGCTCTTGTTCCTGATGACCTTGGCTGATTGGAATTGGTTTATTATTGTCACTTGTACTGAGGTACAGTGGAAAACTTGTCTTGCACACTGATCGTACAGGTCAATTCATTACACAGTGCAGTTACATTGAGTTAGTACAGAGACCATTGATGTAGAACAGGTAAAAACAGTAACAGTACAGAGTAAAGTGTCACAGCTACAGAGAAAGTGCAGTGCAATAAGGTGCAAGGTCACACCATGGTAGATTGAGGTCAGAGTCCATCTCATTGTATAAGGGAACCATTCAATAGTCTTAGCACAGTGGGGTAGAAGCTGTCCTTAATCTGGTGGTATGTGCCCTCAGGCACCTGTATCTTCTACCCAATGGAAGAGGAGAGAAGAGAGAATGTCCTGGGTGGGTGGGGTCTTTGATTATGCTGGCTGCTTCACCAAGATGAGAGGTAAAGACAGAGTCCATGGAGGGGAGGCTGGTGTCCGTGATGCGCTGGGCTGTGTCCACAACTCTCTGCAGCTTCTTGCGGTCCTGGGCAGAACAGTTGCCGTACCAATCTGTGATACGTCCTGATAGGATGCTTTCTATGGTGCATCGGTAATAGTTGGAGAGTCAAAGGGGACAAACCAAATTTCTTTAGCCTCTCCTGAGGAAGTAGAGGTGCTGGTGAGCTTTCTTGGCCATGGCATCTATGTGATTTGACCAGGACAGGCTGTTGGTGATGTTCACTCCCAGGAACTTGAAGCTCTCAACCCTCTTGACCTCAGCACCATTGATGTAGACAGGTGCATGTACACTACCCCCTTTCCTGAAGTCAATGACCTGCTTTTGTTGACATTGAGGGAAAGGTTGTTGCCATGACACCATTCCACTAAGCTCTCTATCTCCTTCCTGTACTCCGACTCATCGCTGTTTGAGATACGGCCTACAACGGTGGCATCATCTGCAAACTTGTAGATGGAGTTCGAGCAGAATCTGGCCACACAGTCATGAGTATATAGGGAGTAGAGTAGAGGGCTGAGGACGCAGCCTTGTGGGGCACCAGTGTTGAGAATAATCGTGTCAGAGGTATTGCAGTCTGTTTGTTAGAAAGTCAAGGATCCAGCTACCGAGGGAAGTGTTGAGTCCTAGGTCTCGGAGTTTGGTGACAAACTTGCTTGGGATTATTGTATTCAAGGCAGAGCTGTAGTCAATAAACAAAAGTCTAATGTAGGTGTCTTTACTGTCCAGATGCTCCAGAGCTGAGTGTAGGGCCAGTGAGATGGCATCTGCTGTAGACCTGTTTTGGTGATAGGCGAATTGCAATGGGTCCAGATTGTCTGGGAAGCTGAAGTTGATGCGTGCCATGACCAACATCTCAAAGCACTTCATGATGGTGGACGTCAGAGCCACTGGTCGGTAGTCATTGAGGAATATTACCTTGCTTTTCTTCGGTACTGGGATGATAGTGGTCTTCTTAAAACAGGTGGAACCTGAGATTGAAGCAGGGAGAGGTTAAATATGTCTGCAAATACTTCTGCCAGCTGATCAGCACAAGATCTGAGCACGCGGCCCGGGACACTGTCTGGGCCAGGTGCTTTCCTCACATTCACTCTCTGGAAGACTGATCTTACGTCCTCCACTGTGATCACAGGTTCAGCTGCATTGGTGGCCGTCAGGGTGGATGGTGACAATCCACTTCCCTTCTGTTCAAAACACACAGAATGCATTTAAGTTCATCAGGAAGGGATATGCTGTTGTTAGCTATGCAGCCTGACTTCATCTTGTAGCCTGTTATGGCATGTAAGCCCTGCCATAACTGACAGCTGGTCAGGGACTCTATTTTGAGTCGGTATTGCCTCTTGGCATCCCTGATAGCTTTCCGAAGGTCATATCTCGATTTCTTGTACAGATCAGGATCCCCAGATTTGTGTGCAGCAGTCCTCCCCTTCAGTAGGGAGTGGATCTCCTGGTTCATCCATGGTTTCCTGTTTGGGAACACCCGTATTGTCCTCTTTAGTACACAGTCCTCCACACATTTGCTGATAAAGTCTGTGATGGTGATGGCATACTCATCAAGGCTGGCAGCTGAGTCTTTGAACATGGACCAGTTCACTGTCTCAAAGCAGTCACGTAGGAGCTCATCTACTTCCTCAGACCAGCACTGTACGACTCTGTACCGTACCCTCCAAGGCCATGGTGTGTGTGTGTGCTGGAGGGAGTGAATGCCGCAGCAACATTGATTGTGCAGCCTGCTTGGTCGTGGATGGTGCCGAGCTCCTTGGGCATTACTGCAGCCGCACCTGTTCAGGAGCGAGAGAGGTTTCGCTAACTGTGGATGAGGCCTGGAGCAAGGCGAGAGGAAGGGAGGACTCCTGAGAGGTGCCTGCACCCTGCGGAATGTTGGCACGGCTGCTGTTGGAGATGGAAGACTGGGAACAGGGTTGGATTTGCTTGGTGATTGTGTTGCAAAAGGACAGAGCAAGGTAAGTGGATCTCTCTTGTTGAAGACAGTTAGTGCCCATAACATGTGGTGCCAATGCTGATTATGGTTTACTAGATGACTCCTACAGCCTTCCTCCTGATCTCAATGCAGAAGGAACTCTGAGGAGTTGCCTCAGTAAAGCAGCCGGCATAATCAAAGACTCTGCCCACCCAGGTCATTCTTCTCTCCTCTCCCACAAGGCAGAAGGTACAGGAGCCTGAGGACATGTACCACCAGGCTCAAGGACAGTTTCTATCCCACTTATAAGACTATTGAGCAGTTCCCTTATACGATGAGATGGACTCTGACCTCACAAACTGTCTTGTTTGACCTTGCACCTTATTGTCTGCCTGCACTGCACTTCCCTGTCGCTGTGACACTTTACTCTGTATTCTGTTGTTGTTTCACCCTGTACTACCTCAATGCACTGTGTGATGAATTGACCTGTACAAACAGGACAAGTTTTTCACTGTACCTCAGTACAAGTGACAATAATAAACCAATGTACCAAGATGACTGGGCTGAAGCTCTGATCTCCTGCAGCCGGTGATGCATGTCCTCAGACCAGCTGTCCCAGCACATTCTCAGTAACACAAAGATGAATTTCACTGTTTTGATGTATATGCGACTAATAAAGAAATATCTTACCTTTCCTTATCTTCCCACATCAGCTGACACTCCGGTGTTGCTATGGTTCTGCTCTGAGCCAAGTGTCGGTACTGAGGCACCAGCCCACCTCCCACACAAACCCCCTCCATGACCGTGTGCTACATGTCAGGCACACCAGTAGATGGCAGCGGGGAGCTGGGAAACAGCTGGAGGACACTCTGGTTCCTGCAACTTTCTCCAGAATCAGGCTGAATGTGGAAAGTCGATTGACAGGTTTTAGGCACAGAGACAACATTCATCTTGACACACCCAGCAACACAGCCATCAAACAATAGGTGCCTGTATGTTCAAGTTACATCAAAACAATATATGCTTTCATTATGTGACACAAGATCCTGAGGGACCTTGACAGGGTGGATGTGGAGAGGATGTTTCATCTTGTGGAAGAATCTAGAAGGAGGGGTCACAGCTTAAAGAAAGGGGGTCATCCATTCAAAGCAGAGAAAAGGCAAAACCTTCCCCTAAAGCTCACAACTCTCTGAAAGAACTCTCTTCCTCTCGGAGGTGAAAGCAGAGTCTTTGAATGTTTTTAAGGCGGAAATAGATTCTTGATAATGAAGTGGGTGGAAGGTTACTGGGGACAGAACCACTCAGAGGGCTGAGTGGCCTACTTCTGCTCCTAGTTTGGATGTTTATAACTCCTGATTTACGTTACTACCTTCAGCAAGTACAACACTCAGGACTGAGCCACGGGTGATCTGTGCTGAGCCACGGGTGTCCAGCAGTTCAATCACCATCACAGCCACAGTTCTTGCAGATGTTTGATTCACTGTCAGTTACCCTGGGTTAGTAATAGCACAGTTTGGGGACCCCAGTCACACTAGTTGCAACAAAGCAGTTTTACCCACAAGCACTGTGTGAAAGGTATGACCACGTTGCATTTATATAGCTCCTGTCACCACCATGGGAAGCAGTTGTCAGCCAATAAATTTGTTTCTGAAGACCTATCACTGTTCTACTCCCTTGGCACAGCAGCAGGAAGATACAGTACAGTTAAACTGCTATTCCCTAACAAAACAGAACAGTACAGGCCCTTCAGCCCATGATGTTGTGCCAACCTTTTATCCTGCTCTAAGGTCTATTTAACCCTTCCCTCCCACATAGCCCTCCATTTTTCTATCATTCATGTGCCCATTTAAGATTCTCTTAAGTGTCCCTAATGTATCTGCCCCCACAACCTCTGCCAGCAGTGCGTTCCACACACCCACCACTCTGTGTAAAATAAAAAAACTTACCCAATATCCCCCCATACCTTCCTCCAATCACCTTAAAATTATGCCCCCTTGTGTCAGCCATTTTTGCCCTGGGAAAAAGTATGACTGTCCATTCGATTTATGCCTCTATCAAGTCACCTCTCATTCTCCTTCTCCCCAAAGAGAAAAGTCCTAGCTTGCTCACCTATCCTCATAAGACATGCTCTCCAATCCAGGCAGCATCCTGGTAAATCTCCTCTGCACCCTCTCTGAAGCTTCCACATTCTTCCTATAATAGGCGACCAGAACCGAACGCAATACTACAAGTGCGGTCTAAACAGAGTTCTACAGAGCTGCAACATCACCTCGCGGCTCTTGAACTCAATACCCCAACTAATGAAGGCCAACACACCATATGCCTTCTTAACAACCCTATCAACCTGCATGGCATTCTTGAGGGATCTATGGACGTGGACCTCAAGATCCCTCTGTCCCTCCACACTGCTAAGGGTCCTGCCATTAACCTTGTATTCTGCCTTCAAATTTGATCTCCCAAAGTGTATCACTTCACACTTATCTGAGTTGAACTCCATCTGCCACTTCTCAGTCCAACTCTGCATCCTATCAATGTTCTGTTGCAACCCACAGCAACCTTCTACACTATCCACAACACCAACAACCTTCCTGTCATCAGCAAACTTACTAACCCACCCTTCCATATCCTCATCCAAGTCATTTATAAAAATCACAAAGAGCAGGGGTCCCAGAACAGATCCCTGCAGAACACCACTGGTCACCGACCTCCAAGCAGAATATACTCCACCTACCACCACCCTCTGTCTTCTATGGGCGAGCCAATTCTGAATCCACACAGCCAAGTTTCCCTGGATCCCATGCCTCCCGACTTTCTGAATGTGCCTTCCATGAGGAACCTTATCAAATGCCTTTCTAAAATCCATGTACACCACATCCACTGCTCTACCTTCATCAATGTGCTTTGTCACATCCTCAAAGAATTCAATCAGGCTCGTGAGGCACAACATGCCCCTCACAAAGCTATGCTGACTGTCCCTAATCAGCCTATGCTCCTCCAAATGCCCATAAATCCTGTCTCTAAGAATCTCCTCCAGCAACTTGCCCACCACTGAAGTAAGACTCACTGGTCTGTAATTCCCAGGGTTATCCCTACTCCCTTTCTTGAACAAAGGAACAACATTTGCCACCCTCCAGTCATCTGGCACTACTCCTGTGGCCAGTGAGGACACAAAGATCATTG
Source organism: Pristis pectinata (assembly GCF_009764475.1). Lineage (NCBI taxonomy): Eukaryota > Metazoa > Chordata > Chondrichthyes > Rhinopristiformes > Pristidae > Pristis > Pristis pectinata. The sequence goes on along the minus strand of NC_067429.1, from coordinate 1,361,949 downwards.
CCAAAGGCGCAGCAATCTCTTCCCTTGCTTCCTGTAATAACCTTGGATATATCCCGTCTGGCCCCAGTGACTTATCTAACCTAATTTTTTTAAAAAAGAAGTTCCAGCACAACCTCTTTCCTCACATCGACATGCCCTAGCGCATCAGCCTGTCGTACACCATCCTCACAAATGTCAAGGTCTCCCTCTCTTGTGAATACTGAAGCAAAGTATTCGTGAAGGACCTCCCCCACCTCTTCCAACTCCAGGCACATGTTTCCTCTTTCATCCCTGATCGGTCCTCCCCTCACTCTAGTCATCCTCCTATTCTTCACTTACGAGTAGAACCTTGGGGTTTTCCTTAATTCTACTCAAGGCCTTCTCATGCCCACTTCTACCTCTCCTAAGTCTATTCTTAGGCTCCCTCCTGGCTACCTTGCAACTCTCCAGTGCCCTGTCTGATCCATGCTTTCTAAACCTCAGTTAAGTTTCTTTCTTCTCTTGACAAGATATTCTACATCTCGTCAACCACGGTTCCTTCACTCTACCATCCTTACCCTGCCTCAATGGGACAAACCTATCCAGAGCCCCATGCAAGTACTCCCTAAACAACCTCCATATTTCTGCTGTGCACTTCCCCAAGAACATCTGTTCCCAATTTACGCTCCCAAGTTCCTGCCTAATAGCATCATAATTCCCCCTCCCCCAATTGAATACTTTCCCATATCGTCTGCTCCTATCCCTCTCCAAGGCTACAGTAAAGGTCAAGGAGTTATGGTCACTATCTCCAAAATGCTCTCCCACCAAGATATCTGAAACCTAATCAGGCTCATTGCCTAGCACCTGGTCCAGTATGGCCTCTCTAGTCGGTCTGTCCACATACTGTAAGCAGGAATCCTAACAAACTCTGCCCCATCTGTCCCCTTTACACTAAGGAGGTGCCAATCAATATTAGGGAAGTTGAAATCACCCATGACAACAAGCCTGTTATTTTTGTACCTCTCCAAAATCTGCCCCCCGATCTGCTCCTCAGCATCTCTGCTGCTATTGGGGGGGTCTGTAGAATACTCCCAGAGTGATCGCTCCCTTGCTGTTTCTGATTTCCACCCACACTGACTCAGTGGACGATCCCTCCAGGACATCCTCCCTTTCTACAGCTGTGACACTGTCCCTGATCAGCAAAGCCACTCCCCCACCTCTTTTACCTCCGTCCCTGTCCCTTTTAAAACATCTAAACCCCGGAATATCCAGCAGCCATTCCTGCCCTTGTGACAGCCAAGTCTCTGTAATGGCCACCACGTCATAGTTCCATGTACTTATCCACGATCTAAGTTCATCACCCCTTGTTCCTGATACTTCTCGCATTAAAGTGCACACACTTCAGCCCATCCAACTGACTGCAATTTTGCCCTTTCCACTGCCTCTCCTTCCTCACAGTCTCTCTACACTCTGCATCTACTTGTACATGAAATGCACCAACCTCTGACCTATCAATCTGGTTCCCATCCCCCTGCCAAACTAGTTTGAACCCTCCCCAACAGTTCTAGCAAACCTGCCGGCAAGAATATTTGTCCCCCTGCAGTTCAGGTGTAACCCATCCCTTTTGTACAGGTCATACCTTCCACAGAAGAGATCCCAATGATCAACAAATCTGAAACCCTGCTCCCCGCACCAATTTCTCAGCCACACATTCATCTGCTAAATCATCCTATTCTTACCCTCACTGGCACGTGGCACAGGCTGCAATCCAGAGATTGCTACCCTTGAGGTCCTGCTTTTCAGCTTCCTACCAAACTCCCTATATTCCCTCTTCAGGACCTCATCTCTTTTCCTACCTATGTTGTTGGTACCAATATGTACCACAGCCTCTGGCTGTTCACCCTCCCCCTTCGGAATGCTGTGGACCCAATCCGAGACGTCCCTGACCCCAGCAACTGGGAGGCAACGTACCATCCGGGACTCTCTTTCACGTCCACAGAATCTCCTGCCTGCCCGCTTTACTATGGAATCGCCTATCACTACCGCTCTTCTCTTCCTCTCCCCCCCCCCACCCTCCACCCCACGACCAGGCTCAGTGCCAGAGACCTGGTCACTGCGGCTTTCCCCTGGTAGGTTCCCCCCTCCCCCAATAGTATCCAAAGCGGTATACCTGTTATTGAGGGGAACGGCCACGGGGGTACTCTGCACTACCTGCCTATTCCCTGTCCTTCTCCTGACAGTCACCCAGCTACCTGCCTCTTGCAGCCTTGGAGTGACTGCCTCCCTGTAGCTCCTGTCTATGAACTCCTTGTTCTCCCATAGGAGCTGAAGGTCATCCAGTTGCAGCTCCAGTTCCCTAACACGGTCTGTAAGGAGCGGCAGCTGGATGCACCTCATACAGATATAGTTATCAGGGAGACTGGATGTCTCCCAGAACTCCCACATCTCACAAGATGAACACACCACTGACCCTGGAGCCATTCTCACTGCTCTGGCCTGGCACCAAAGGAAAAACCAAAGAAAGAAAGAAACTTACCAGAGACTTACTTTAGCCTCCACACTGAAGCCTCTTGAGCCAAAGCCTCAGTCCCGCCCACCCATTCACTCTAACCCTGCTCCACTCACACAATTGCTTATACCTCCCTTCCTTTTATTTGCTGCTGTTAATTAGCCAATCAGCTATTAACAATTTGCAAATGTGCCTCGTTTAGACTCTTGCAAAGTGAAACTCACCAGCTCAGGCACAGAGGCTCACCCATTTTCAAAGCTCCCACTCCAAATCTCACTCCAGTGGAGGGGGAAACGTTGCCTCGGGCACCAGGGACACTCCTGGTGCTCCCCACCTGGTGCCAGTGGGTATGACCCAGATCAGGGAAGGAGAATCTTGGCCTGGCTTCCTGCTTGATTGATATTTCAGTGCCTGTGTGCGCGAGCTTGGACCTGCACACTTGCCTGCATATGTGTGTGCCTGAGGTCTGTGTCCCTGTGCGTGTCTGCTTGCGTGTGTGTGCCTGTGTGTATAGGAAAGGTGGATGTTTGTGTGGGTCAGTACAGGAAGTCTGGAACTGTGGAGCTTTGGACCAAAGAAGAACAAGAAAAGTTTCATTCTAGCAAAACCATCAAACTTCCCATCAGAGATTTGTTCCCAGTGCTTGTGGAATCGGAGCTTGCTCTTCATGTTCACCAAGTAGAAACATTTCTGTTCAGAGAACATGTTAAGCATTCCAGTGAAATGTATTATGATAAAGGATTCTAAAGAAAAATGCTGCAGAAGTATTTATTACAAGACATCTCGCTAAAATAAAAACTGGAATGCTAGAAATGCAGCTATAGAGAGATGCAGAGCTGAGATGGATGACCTGTACAAAAACTGCCCACCTGTAGGTGAGCATCAAAGGGCAGTGACCGACACCGAGTTAAAGCAGGCAGGGCAGCAGCAGAAGTCAAGGGCAGTCCGACATGTTCCTGTCCAGCCATTGTTCTCACTGGACCCAAATTCCTCCAACTGCCTCTCTCCACAGAAGCATTAGCCTCATTCTTACGTCTGACAAGTTAGCTCATTTTGCAATAATGCCTGTTTTGTAGATTAATCACTGGTGTTTTTCACTTGTATTTCATCAGCCTGTCAGACCACTGTCTCGACACTGACGTCTGCAGCCTTGTGTTTGTGTAACTCTCACGGTGCTGGAGCTGAGAAGAGTTCCTCGCCTAATTACAGCCAGTTTTGTGTTTTCTAGCTCAACCTGGAGAGCAATCCTTGGGGGTGGCGGGGGGCACGATGTGTGACCACAGTGTATGTATGTATGTGTCCGTATGTGTGAGAGATGTGCGTGTGCATGAGTGAAGTGACCCCAGTGTACGTGAGTGTGCATGACAGACAGAGACAGACAGACAATGCACCTCTCACACACACTTGCCCTCTGCATTGGACATGCCTGCACATCAGCAGAGTTACAAGATCCATGGTGACGAGCACAGTGCAGGGCACTGTAGCTCAAGGACCTGCCACAGCAAATACTAGAATTAGGAATCCCACAGAAATGCACCAATTTTCCAAGTCTGTCAAATAAGACCAGTACATGGTTAACAAGAACAGGCTTTTCCCAATCCATGCTTTGATGCAGTAGAAACATTTCATAGGATCATCATGAACCCAGACTTAATGCAACTGGTTCTGATGCCCAATAGCTTGGTCAAGGAGATAGAATGTAACTGGCACATTAGAGGCAATTAAGTGGTTTAGGGAGAGTACTGGCTATGCACGAGCAGTATTTGGGAGCCTCTCTACCACTCCTTTTGATTGCCTCTCTGGCTGTGACCTGGACACTTGTACCTTAATCCCACACCGCCAATCACTCTTCATAAGCTGAGTGGTTAATCCGTCTCAGAGGCTGAAGGCCTTTCTGATTAACTTCCCACCTCTATTGTTTGTCATTTCCATCTGATGTTGAAACACAGATATCCATTCATTTGCCATCTGATTGGAATGATAGCACAGGCAGAAAGAAAACAAACTGGGAAACAATGGAGAAAGAAGTGGGGAGGAAAGAAAGATTTGCATTTATGCTGGTCCTTCCTTGAATTTGATTCATAAAACCACACAGCAAATAAAATGATTTTGAAATTTTTTTTATTGTTGTACAATGAACACTAGACAGGTACAGGGACACCACAGAGAGCAGCAAGGTAGCCACTGGACAATATCACAGGGGCAGAAGTCATCCCTGCCGTGGATTAACCTGGGAATCCAGGCAGGGCTTGTGGTTAAGGTTACATCTGCAGGGCACGTGTAGAAGCGGCAATGAGATGAGGTAAGGCATTTTTTTGCCAGAGTGCAGCTGGTTAAAGGCCTCTGAGGAGAAGAGTGACAGGTTGCTTTCACCATTCTCTGAGGGAACACAGAGGCGAGGAGGGTGTGAATGAGCAAAGGGCAGGATTAGGATGGGTGAGATATTAGAGGGGAGAGTGAATGAGGGGGAGACAGTGTGATCTATAATAGAAGCAGCAGGTCAGGCAAATTTACAGAAAGAGAAACAGGTAATGGTTCAGGTCCGTCAATGATGTCGATATTAAGGAGAAGGTTTTGGGTGTCAGATCTGTCGACGCTGCTCCCGCTGGCTCACAGAGAGAGATTCAAACACGAGGCACCAATGAAGAGAGTACTACAGCAGTGGTCTGAGGAGACCGAGGGTCTGCTTCAGGACTGCCTTGAGTTGGTGGACTGGAACATGTTCAAGACTACTTCATCCAGCCAGAGTGCACCTCAGTCATCACTAGTTTCATCAAGAATTGCATCCTTCTGACAAAGACTGTTAGGGTTGATCCTAACCAGAAAACTTGGATGAACAACAACTCTCTGCTGAAGGCCACGTCTTACAGGAGGGATGACCCTGCACCGTACGAGAAGGCAGAGTACAATCTCCATAAAGCTGTCAGGGTGCCTGATTGAATTGAGCTAGCACAATCAGCTCAATGCCTTTTACGTCCCTTGTGAGCAGGCAATGTACCACCAAGGCATGTTCCCCCATTCCTGCCAACTCCATCCCTCACATCTCAGTGGCAGAAGTCAGATCTGCTTTCAGAAGGATTAACCCTCAGAGTGGCCGGCCAGGATGGACTCCCCGATCAGCTTCTGAAACCGTGCGCCAATCAACTACTCATCACCTTCAACAGCCTCCTTTCACCTCCTCCATCTGCCTATCACCCCTCTGCCCTCTTTACCTGGATCCACCCATCACTTGTCAGCTTCTGCTCCACACCTCCCCCTCACCTTTTTATCCTGGCCACATCCCCCCTACTCTCAGTCCAGATGAAGGGTCTCGACCCGAAGTGTCAACGGTCCATTTTCCCCCCACAGCTGCTGCCTGACCTGCTGAGTTCCTCCAGTAGATGATTTGTTGCTCCAGATCCCAGCATCTGCAGTCTCTTATTGTCTCCAACAGAAATGAGACTTGGCTTCAACCTGTTGGGTCTATGGGGAGACAAGTCGCGGGGGAGAGTTACTTGTTTATATAATTTCATAACATCTTTAATATCCAGCAAAATCCCTCTCAAAAGGGAATTCCATATTTAAAGGAAATATTTCCAGGGTTCTGGGAGAGTGCAGGGGCATGAGCTATGTGGGAAGGTCTGTCTACAAGCAGTGTGGACCCAATCTGTTTTACTGGACAGTGATATTTGCTTTCGGCTATCTTCTCTAACTGCACCTCAGTCCCAGCTGTGGGGAGTTGCTGGAGTCCGTGTACAAGTTGTGGAGCCATAACCAGAAATCAGAGGGGACACCTCATCCGATTGACTCTGGACCGAGCTACTGGCTCCTCTGCAGCTGCTGCCAAATTCTCCAGCATTGCTGCACAAGCCCTCAAGAGTGCTGGGGCTCTGTGGAGGTTGCTGCTTTAACACAGACACTCACCCTCCAGCAGACAACATGGCAGCAAGCTGCTGAGGGAGGAGGCTGGGGATAGCAGGAAGGATTACTGCAGACCCAGTCCTCCCCAGATACACTCAGAGATGCTGAGAACTAGAGAGTGACAATCTGAAACCTTCCTTCTAAACCAGGTGCGAGGACGTGCCAGGCAACTACAAGCCATTGACTTGAAATATTAGCTCTGTCTCTTCTTCCGCAATGGGGCAGGCAGTATCTGTGGATTTCCAGCATTTTCTGTTTCCATTTCACCAGTTTCTGTTGTGGGGAAGCCTTTAAAAGCTACAGTATATTTAGTGAAGGGACATGTGTCAACGTTTGAGGTCTGTGTAAATGAAGGAGAGGCAGCTAGAAACAAAACATATCTAAGGAACACAATGATGGTTTTTGAACAGAGTAGGCTGATGAAGAAAATGTTACCATGAAGATATTTGACCAAGCCTGACATAAAACACTAGCTGCAAGATTGAAGGCTGTGGAACAATTCGTCAGTGGTTCACAGACTGGGAAGTACAGAGTCAAAATGACAGGCAGAAGACATGGGAATGGGTGTTGGGGAGGATATATACATTTGTTTTTTTATGCAGAGTGATTATGGTTTCGAATTCTAGGGGTGGTGGAAACCAATTCAGCTCAGGCATGGTGTACTGGTGTAATACCCAAGAACTAGACAGGCACCTGCGAGAAGCCATTCGCAAGGATCGAGCAGAGAAGCAACTCTTGAGGAGTGCTGGAACACAGTAAATGATCCAAATGGCTCACTCATAGGAACATAAGTAAGAGGTAGACCACTCAGCCCCTCCCTATATCATCAGTTCATGGCTGATCTATTACCCCAGTGTCTCATTCCTGTACAAACCCTTCATATTCAAAAATCTATCAACTTGTCTGGAATATACTCAGTGACTGAGCATCTACAGCTCTCTTCAGTAGGGAATTTTAAAGATTCGCTGCCATCAGAATGAAGAAATTTCTTCTCATGTCAGTCCTGAGTGGCTGACCCTTTATGTTGAGACTGTGACCCATTTCTAGATATCCCTCCAGAGAGAAACGTTTCCCCCGTATCTGTCCCATCAAGCCCTGCAAGAATTTTATGTTTTAGTTGATCACCTCTCATTCAAAAGACCACAGATCCAGTCTGCTTCATCTATCCTCAAAGGACAAGCCCCCACCTCAGAAATCAACCTGGTGAACCTTCCCCGCACTCTCTCTATCACAAGTCTGGTCTTCTTTAGATGGGAAAACCAGACTTGGTGACAATATTCCAGCTCCAGTCTCACCAGAGCTTAAATCTTCTTGCAATGAAGACTAACAATACCATTTGCCATCATAATTGCTTGCAGTACCTGCATGTTGACTTACATTGCTTTGTGTACAAGGATACCCAGTCCCTCTAAATACCTTTCACCCTCTCACTATTTAAAATATGTTCTCTCTTTTTCCACATCTGACATGCCCTTTTCCAGTCACTTAGCCTGACCATATCCCCCTGAAGCTCTACACAACCCACACCATCACCCAGCTCTATATCATCAGTAAACTTGGATACATTACATTTGATCCCCTCATCTGAATCATTGACCAAGATCATGAAATGTAGTCCCTGCCCCGATCCCAGTGGTAACCCATTGTCACCAGCTCCCAACACAAAAATGATCTATTTATTCCTAATGTTCAGTACATTAACCAATTCTCAATCTACACTGGTATCATACCCCCAATACCCTGCACTCTAATTTTATATAATAATCTGTGTGGCACACTTGGCCTTCAGGAAGTCCAAATACACCAATCATTGATTCGTCCTTGTCTATTCAGCTCATCACAACCTCATATCCCTAATGGATTTCATTCTTTGCAGATCCTTACATCATAAAAGGAGGCTATTTGGCCCATCAAGTCTATGCCAGCTCTGAGAAATCTATGTCACATTCTCATTTACCTATAACCTACTCTCACACATGCCCATTAACACCACTCCAATTCTCTCAACTACCCATCTATAGCACCCAATTAACTTAACAACATTATTAGGATGTGCAACAAAATCAGACCACCCACAGGTAACCCGTGGTGTCACAGAGAGAACATGCATATTCCACATGGACCAGTCAGGACTGAAGCTGGGTCACTGGAGTGTGAGACAGCTGTACTACCTTTAACAGCACTGTGCCACCAAGTTCATCTGACACAACTTCACTTTCATGGATGTGTTGTTTCTGCCCAATTCTAGTTTTTTTTTTGTACGTGGAGACAATGCATCTACAGATCTTGCAAGTCACATCCTGTGGTAAAGAGGGAATGCAAACTGTTGAGATAAGATTTCCAGATCCAACTGAAACATTTAATAAAGCCAACTTTCCACATTCTCTGGTGGCAACAGCAGAATACAGCAGGAACAACAGGATGTTTTATTCTGGAAAGAACAGAACATCACAGCCTGTCTCCCGAGGAATGGTGTTCCAACTGAAAAAAAATCCTGTGTGTTCCCCTTACAGATCCTGAGTCGTAAGCCAGCTGTGACTCAGTTGGTACTATGCCAACCTCTCAATCAAATGGTTGGCGGGGTTCAAGTTCCTTTCCAGAGATTCAAGAGCCTAGGCTGACTCTATCAGCACAGTACTGACAGCATGGCCCTGGCAGAATCACCATCCCTTGGAAGAGGAGTTGTACCAAAGCCCCCATCTCTCTCAGTGAAGAAAACAACACACGGCCTCACTTTGGAGAAGTGTAGGGGAGTAACTCCTGGTGTCTAGGCCAATATTTATCTCACAACCAACATTACTAAAACATTATTTGCCACCATCACATTGCTCTCTGTGAGATCATTGTGTGTCATGTCATTCCCACATTGCCTAGATGGCTAATTCTACTCTCCATATGCGAATCAAGTCATTGTGATTGGTCAGTGGTGGGGTGTTACTATAGGTCCTTAACTCAGAGGTGGCCACTGGAAATTAAATGTTAAAATTAGCTTTCATGATGCAAGTTGAGGTGGAGTCTGATAGGATTTGAACTGGGAGTTAGGAGTAGCATAACGATTAGGTTACAGGACCAATAACCCAGAAGCTTTGAGTAACAATCCAGAGACACGAGTGTAAATCACACCACCACAGCTGGGGAATTTACGTTGCATAAAAAATCTGGGGTTAAAAAAAAAAATCAATCTTCAATTATGTGACCACAAAATTACTAGATTGTGATAAAAGCCCATCTGGCTCATTACTGGCCTTCGGGGAAGAAGGAAGCGTGCCAGTCTTAGCCAGCCTGGCTTAGATACCAATCCAGGCCCAGAGGTAGGGAGCGTACTTTTAACTGCTTCCAAAATGGCCAGCCGTTCAGATGTAGCAAAACCACAGTAAAAATTTCACCTAGCATTAACCTTGGCACCAGACCTCAGTCAGCCTTGTGAAGTCCTCCTCAGAGACATCTTGGGACTGATATCTATTGGAACAGTTCCACAACTAAGCTGAAGTCTCATGCTCCAGAATTAGCTACACTTCTAGCCAAGTGTTCCTGTACAATACCACTGACACATGCCTGATAATGTGGAACATTGGCCAATTATGTCGAGTCCACAAAAGGATGACAAAACCAGTCCAGCTAATTAACACCCCTTCAACCTGCTCTCCAGCAGCAGCCGTGATGTCTGTGGTGACGACAGTGCTGTCAAGTGGCACCATCACTTCCAATATACTCACCACGGTCCAGTGTGGGTTCTACAAGGAACACTTGGCTCCGGCCTCTGTCCAAACATGGACAAGCGTGGTAAAGTCTGGGTGTACGTTAAATGAGACTTCCCTCGACTTCAAGCCAACATTTGAAAAAGGGTGACATCAAACCACCCCACTAAAACCGAAGTCAAAGGAACAGAGGTGAAACTTCTGCAGTGATGGGCATCATACATACAGGAATTTAGTTGTAGGTCGATGATCCCAGCTTCAGAACATTGCTGCAGGAGTGCATCAGTGCAACTATCCTCTGCTGCTTTACCAAAGCAAATTTCCAGCACCTTGTTTCATTTCACAAACGATCTATCACAAGGTCAGGGTGGGGGCATGCCCTGGCTGCATATTGACAATGCTCCTGGACATTCCACAGCCTTCCCCCCGCACCCCCCAACCTTCACTCCCTCCACCACGACACTACAGTCAAATCCCCCCCCATCCTCCACCATGTACACCGTGACACTACACTCAGTCAAATCCCCCCCATCCTCCACCATGTACACCGTGACACTACACTCAGTCAAATCCCACCCCCCATCCTTCACCATGTACACCGTGACACTACACTCAGTCAAATCCCCCCCCATCCTTCACCATGTACACCATGACACTACACTCAGTCAAATCCCCCCCCATCCTTCACCATGTACACCGTGACACTACACTCAGTCAAATCCCCCCCCATCCTTCACCATGTACACCGTGACACTACACTCAGTCAAATCCCACCCCCCCATCCTTCACCATGTACACCGTGACACTACACTCAGTCAAATCCCCCCACCCCATCCTTCACCATGTACACCGTGACACTACACTCAGTCAAATCCCCCCACCCCATCCTTCACCATGTACATCGTGACACTACACTCAGTCAAATCCCACCCCCCCATCCTTCACCATGTACACCGTGACACTACACTCAGTCAAATGCTGCTTCAATGTCATAGAACGCAGAACATAGAACAGTAAAGGGCAGGAACAGGCCCTTCGGCCTACCATGTCTGTGCCGACCATGGTGCCAATTTAAACTCCTCATCTGCCTGACCATGGTCTGTATCCCTCCGTTCCCAGCCTGATCTGTCTATATACCTCTTAAAAGTTGCATTTGTATCTGCTTCAACGACCTGCCCTCACAGCCTGTTCCAGGCACCCACCACACTGTGTAAAAAAAACTTGCCTTGCAAATCTCCTTCAAACACTCCCCCTCTCATCTTAAATTTATGCCCTCTAGAATTTGACATTTCCATCTGGGAAAAAGACTGACCATCTCCCCTATGCCTCTCATAATCTTTATATATTTCTACCAAGTTTCCCCTCACCCTCCAGAGAAAACAACCCAAGTTTGTTCAACCTCTCCTTATAGCTCATACCCTCTAATCCACACAACATCCTGGTAAACCTCTTCTGAACCTGCTCCAAAGCCTCCACATTCTTCCTGTGATGTGGCACACAATACTCCAATTGTGGCCTAACCAAAGTTTTACATAGCTGCAACATGACTTGCCAAATTTTATACTCTATATCCCAACCAATGAAGGCAAGCATGCCGTACACCTTTACCACCCATCTACCTGTGTTACACTCTCAGGAAGCTACAGACTTGCATCAGGAGATCCCTCTATACATCAATGCTCCTAAAGGTCCTGCCATTTACTGTACACTTTCCTCTTGTGATTGACCTCCCAAAGTACAGCACCTCACACTTGTCCTGATTAAGCGCCACCTGCCATCTCTCTACCCACATTTCCAACTGATCTATATCCTGCTGTATTCTTTGACATTGCTTAATCAAATGTTTCCTACATCCAATACCTAATCTTCCCTCGATGAATCTGTGATGACGTATTCGTTCTACACAACTGCTTTACTCCAGCTTCCCAAGTTCCAATAGAGGTTTGGCATGAACACCAATTGGAGAGATTCAAACATAGAATTGAGGGAATGATAGACCCTAGGTTGGGAGAAGGCAGCATGTTCAAGGACATCTGATCAGAAAGGGCAGTTACAGGTAGTGGCCCATCACAGGCAGTACTGAGGACATACTGAACTGTTGGAGATGCTTTTGCTACCATCTGACAATTCAATTGCACATAAAAGACCCTGACAGCTAATCAGAACAAGGAGGTCTGAGCACACTTCTCTCAACCAACAAGAGGTCACTTTATTGCTTGCTGTTTCTGGGATGATGCTATACAAATTGACTGGGACATTCTCTTATACACATTTAACAGAAGCGACCCTTCAGTTTTGCAGCTGATGCTGTGAAGCATGTGTTCTGTCCTACCTAATTTTAACTGTCTCAGGAAAAGTGACACAGAACCAATGGCTTCAATGACTGGTCTTTGACCCAAACATTAAGTTTCTCTTTCCACAGATGATGCCTGACTCACTGAGTGCTTCCAACATTTTCTTTTCTTACAGAAAATCAGATTTCCAGCAGTTCTGATTATCACTGATAGATAGTAGCCTGTCACTGTACAAGTCAGGGTACAGGTGGAAATTAGTTTGCCACAGTGTCACATAGGGTACAGGTCTATCAGTGGTCAACATGGGTTGCAAGAGATGATACAGCACAATGGAATATAGTACCAATAAAGTTTGTCACTTATAACACTGAGGTACTGTACTGGTGGGTACAGCTCTTGTGTGTAAAACAAGGTGCAATACTAAAGACATCACTGCATAATCCTAGCATACAATAGCAGTGGGTATAGATCTATCCCAATGGTACACAATGACCAAGTTATAGGGAACAAGTTTGTCACTGGCAGTGGGAGCTCTATGCAGGAATGAAACATGAACATTAACTTAAAAAGATGAAAGAAACTTTTCTTCCTAAAATTTATGCTAATGATAAAAGTGAGGTGACTGACCAGTAGACCATTTGAAAAATCATTGGCTTTCAAATCCAAAGCTATGACTGACACAAAGCACTGAATTATTACCTAAATACAACTTCTATCTGAGCCATGTCTAGTTTGGTGCCCTCCTGTCAGGGATTATTGCCAGCCAAGACTCTCCTTCAGCCCCATTCCATGCCCACAACTGCTTCCCAGCCAGGATCAGAGACTCCCAAATAGGACCACTGCCTGAGTTTCAGAGCCCACTGGGAACTCAATAGGTAGACTGCATTCAGGAGACGGGCTAGGACATTACTAACTGAATACAAAATCACCTGGGACCGTACCAACATTAAAATAAAAAATACAATTGGCATCTTTCACTTCAGGACATAGTGACTACTATACAGGTCGTCCCCAGGTTACAAATAGGGCTGTGTTCCTGTGAACTGTACATAACCAGAGTTCCCACATGGCAGAAGATGCCTGCAGTCCTGCAGCTGCTGATAAATCCATCCTACTGGTCACCCTAAACACTTGTTTGTATGTACGTACAGAAATTGGGCATGCACAAGCTGGAGAGGACCTGTAATGCAAAGGCAGCAGCCAGTTTCCACTGCAAAGGACAATGTGATACTGATCAATTGTTCTGGTACTGTTGTTGACAGATAAACATTGGTCCAGAACATGGGAGGTGGTGGGGGCTATTCCCCTGCCCCTGCCCTTTGAATACAATCACAAGCTCTCCAGCCAGGGGAAATATCCTCCCAACCCTATTTAAATTTTGATACACTACAGAGTCAGAGATACAGTACTTCACACTTCAGCCCAATGAGGTTGCACTATCAACCAACCATTCTCATCAACTCCCACTGGATTTCATCACCCACCTGTACACTAGGTCCAAGAGCCAATTAACCATCTCCCACATCTTTGGGATGTGGGAGGAAACTGGAGGGTCCAGGAGAAACCCACATTGTCACAGGGAGAACAAACTGCACACAGACAGCACCAGAGCTGACTGAACCCAGGCCTCTGGCAGTGCAAGGCAGCAGCTCTTCTAGATGTGCCACCCACTGGCATCTCCTCTCATTCTTCTACATTCTAGTTAATATAATCCTAGTCAATGCAATCTCTTCTCTTGTGATAGTCTCACCATTCCAAGATCTGTCTTTATCTTTGCTTAACATCTCATCGAAAATCTGCATCTCCAACAGTTCAGCTCTCCCAAGGAATGAGATTGATTGGTTCTTGATTGGTAAGATTAAGGGTTATGGGGAAAAGGCAAGAAAATGGGATTTAAATAAAAAGCAGCCATGATTGAATGGCAGAGCAGACTCGATGGGCCGAATGGCTAATTCTGCTCATATCTTATGGACGCAAGTGTCATCCTAAAAGCTATCCAGAGGCAGGTCTGACACCAAACTTCCACTCAGCTTTGGTTTCAATTTTCAGCATAGCTTCACCGCAGTTATTACTAAAAACAATAATACAAGGTTTAGAGAGTATGAATATTTTAATCAAATTAGTTCATGGCTCACAGGTGAATTCAAAACACATAATTGTTGTTTGTTTAAATGAAAACTTCACACTGAAATTATTGACTTGCCGTCCCATAAGAAAAAGAGTTCTTTTTTCTTTCATATTTTAACCATGTTTTTCAGTTAAAATAGTCATTCATAGAACCAGATTCCAAGTATGCAGCATGTCAACAACTTCAATGAGCTAGCAATTGCTTTGGAGAAAATCTCAGCATAAACAAAACAAAAACAGACATGGGATGTACAGATTTTGCAAAGGCAAGTCGCTGAGCTGCCCCACATACTACGATGAAAATAGATCCAGAACATTTACAGATTCCATGACATCACCTAAAACACCTGAAAAGGTAGATTAAAGAGCTGAAAGTAGAACAGATTAGCAACCAATGAAGAGAAGGCACAATTTAGGCTGGGCTACAGAATGACACAAGGAGGACGGCTGTTATCAACCTTTTGCACTTCTGCTCCTTCACTAGCTTTCTGGATTGCATTGATGATCTGTAACAGAGAAATAACCAGCATAGCTTAGAAAACGATTACTTCAGGTTCACTTACTGAGCAAGTCACACAGAAAGGCATGACTCTAGTATTTAGTCTTCGTTAAGATCTGATCAGATATTTCCTCAAAGA
This sequence comes from Pristis pectinata, assembly GCF_009764475.1. Classification (NCBI taxonomy): domain Eukaryota; kingdom Metazoa; phylum Chordata; class Chondrichthyes; order Rhinopristiformes; family Pristidae; genus Pristis; species Pristis pectinata. The sequence continues at coordinate 1,346,825 of NC_067429.1, read as the reverse complement.
TCAGTTGCTACAGCTCATGATTAAAATATTTCCACCAATGCCTGTAATTCTAAATTGCCCTCAAACACTTCACACTATCAACCAACTTGACAATAAACAATGCAAAAATACTTTCAAGGTAAATGACCAGAGTTTTAAAACAAGTTTCTTTTCGTTCTCTGGGAATGTGGGCATGCCATCAAGGCCAGTATTGTTGCCCATCTGCACATGTCCTTGGGAAATTGGCAGTGACCAGCCATTCCCACAATGCTCATAGGGATAATGGGTAAATACAGTTCAAGCAGGGATCCAGCAAGCTGTGCTGGATATGCTGAAGTTGAGGTAGAAAATGGCAAGGCAGGACTGCCCTGGAATTGAACTTCAACAGTGACGGCATACATTAGGACCTCCTCAGAAGCAGGACAACTTGCCAAAACACATGTCTGCAGTGTCATTTTCCTGTTCAAGGGGAGGAGTGGACTGGTTAAGCTGAATGGTTTGTTTCTGTGCAATGTATCCGGTGTAATACAACACTTCATCAGATGGTACTTTCACCAGCTGGAGATGCAGGGTGCCAGTATTAGCTAACCATCACCCAGGTGATACATGCAACAGGAGGCATTTGTCTTTCACACATCTCCTTCATGGCCTCTCACAGGTCATCAGTTTTCTCTCTACAGGGAAGAACACCAGTCTCAAATACTTTAACATTCCACTCCATAACCATAGAAAGCCTTTGCTCTACCACTGGTATCTGTGCCCTTAGCTGCCTGGGAGCCAAGCACTGCTATTCCCTCCCCAAACCTCTCTATTTCTTCCCTCCTCCATGTTATCCTTTAACAAAGCTTTAAGTCATTTGTCCCAATGTTCTTCCTGAATTACCTTTTGAGTGTTTCGGGGTACTTAATATGTTTACAAATGCTGAATAAATGTGAGGCTACTGTATAATTTACAGTTAGAGTCAGTTGGACAGCACAGAAACAGGCCCTTCAGCCCACCATGTCCAACCTGACCTTTTTATCCAGCTAAATTCACCCCTTTTGTCCTCATTAGGACAGTACCCTTCTATTATTTGCCTATCGAGTGCCAATCTCAATGTCTCTTAAAAGTAGCGATTGCATCCAATTCCACCACTTCCTCTGTGTTTAAAAAAAATCCCTCAGATCACCTTTAAAACTCCTTCTGCTCAGCTTAAACCTAGGCCATCTTGTGTTTGATACCCCTACCGTGGGAAAAAGTTTCTATTTGCCACATCTGTACCTCTCAATCATGAATCGTTGGGATGAGTCATGGATTACTTCCTTGAATGTCTGCTACCGCTTACCCATCATCTTACCTGCAAATCTACGCCCAGTCCACTTGGGCTAACTATCTCTCAGTCCTTTGTAATTTCCCCATGTTTTTCCATTCTCAAGCTGAATGCTAAATTCTAACATACTATGATCACTAATGCCCAGGGAATCATTTATCAACTATTACCAGATCTAAAACAGCCTGTTCCCTGGTTGGCTTCAAAACATATTGCTCTAGGAAACTATTGTAAATGTACTCAATGAATTCATTCTTGTGGCTATCATTTCCAATCTGATTAACTCAAACTGTAAGATTAAAGTCACTGCAATTAATGCACTACTTTAAGTTTTGTTTTTAAATACATCCTTGTTTTTCCTTGATTTATACCATTCAAGGGTCTATACACCACTCCCTCCACTACTTTTTAAAAAAAGAACCTCCACCTAAATGGATTTTACATGTAAGATGTAAAAAGCACCTGAACTACGCAGATGGCAGAAAGGTACATTTACACAAATACTAATTCAATATTGAAAAAACTAAACTTTCCACTTACATCATTTTCGTAAGGAAACCCTTTAGTTTCCAGTTTGGAGAAGACTAGCCGCCCATTGATTTCAATCTCAAAGCTGCCTAATTGCAGAAAAAGAGAAGGTATTAAAGCACAGACACACGCAAAGCAACAACCCATCCCTCAAAGACAGATATGCACACAATGCACATGGCTACCAAAGTAAATATGCTGCAAAATTATCCTTCTGAATGTGAATAAATGGGGAAAAAAATAAAATGTACACCTCAAAAAAGCTCAATCATCTTGAATGATATAAACAATATATAAAAATAAATTGGCTCTACCGAAGACAAAACTTTTCACTGAATCTACACAAGCTAACACTGAAGAAACATGGTGAAAATGGTACACCCAGTAAATAACATGCAGGAATATGCAGGTTAAATAGCATCGATGGAAGGACAAACAGGATTGATGTTTCAGGTTGAAGACCTGCCCGTGAACAATGAGGTACAGGGTGGGAAGCTGTGAACATTGGTACTGCTGCAGTCAGAGAAGTCATGATCTAGTCAGCCAACTCAAGAAATTACATTTGGCCCAGACTGACAGTGAAGCGAGGCTTGTGGAACCATCAGCTAAAGTGAGACCTGTGAAGGATTAGCTTAACCAATCTGAATGCAGAGTGCTGGTTTGTAATGGTAAGAAAACATCATATTTATAGGAAGTACAAGACAACCTCAAAGCTAGTTAAGGGATCCTAACCATCTGTCTTGTTGTACATCATAAAGTTAAATTCCTATAAAAGGGTCAGACGGATGGAAGAACTCCATTCCACAACACACACACCATTGTTATTTTTTCCAACTGGAGCAGGAACTGTAGGGAAGTTTTTACAATGATAGACTAAATAGAAAAAGAGACCAATTTTGTCATTTTGAGAGCTAATGATGGGGAGGGGCATATCAATTTAAAACTGGCTGAGAATGTGGAGTGGATTTGAGCATTTTTTTAATCCACAGGGTGCAGTTTGTAATGCTTTGCTATAAGTTTAAAACAGAGACCACTGCATCTTTTATAGGGAAAATTGTACTTAACATGCAAGTCTGTGGGGAATGTTATCAACATTCAGCCAATCAGAAATCTCTTTTCACTACTGTTTGCGGGAACCTAAAATGCAACCAGAGACACTTTTTAAAGATGTTATTGTGGAGGTATACTTTCAAGGGATGAATGGTGTGAATTGAAGCTTCCTCAGGTTAGCAACCACAACAGATAAAGAAACTTCCAATATGAAGAAAAATGTCAGCTTTGACCGACATTCAGATTCACTCCGATTTTACCCCTCAGTACCCCCAGTACTTGTAGATCATTGACAAAGAAATTCAAAATCATTCCAACTTCTCACCAGGACAATGTACTGATTTTACCTTTTCTCCCAACATCTCCAGAAACATCCGCATCAGGAAACGTCTTCAAGATGTTGTTGGCGAGATCCTGATAGCGGGCTTCGTACCCTCAGGCAGCACTACAGTAAATACATAATCAGTTAACTTTTGACAGCAGACATAGGAATAGTATCATGAACAGTGGTACAAAGGAGTTAAAAATCACAGTGCATTTCTGAGCCCCTTTGCTTCTTCTATCGCCCCTGCCTGAGATTTAATTACAGTATGTCCCGTTTCTCTATACTATGATTTGCAAACCTTCATGGTAGGCTCAACTTGATCTCATAATCACTGGTTCAAAGGCAAGTCCCATTTCAGAGATATCAGCAGAAAACCCAGAAAGAAACTCCACTGCAATTCGGAAGGAGTGCAACATTCTCGAATGCAATACTGAGCTTTGCACCATTGGAGGAGCAGTACTGAAGGTAGAACGAACAATGTGCTGGAGGAACTCAGCGAGTCCAGCAGCATCTGTGGGAGGAAAGGAACTGTCGACGTTTCAGGTCGAAAGCCTGCATCAGGATGGAATGGAAGCGGGAAGTGTGGGGTTGGAGCACCATCAGGTTAGAGGCTGTGGACTGGATATCTACAGATGTAATGAGATCTGCAACAGTGCAGGAGATGATACCCTGGTGTTTGTTGGTGGGGTCACGGCCTAGGGGTTGGTAAGAGGAGGTATCCGAGAGCTGTTGTCTGCCCTCTGCAAGGTAGAGGTCAGTCCACTGGGCTACAACAGAACTGCCCTTGTCTGCAAGTTTGATGACAAGGTTGCAATTGGTGCGAAATGAATGGAGGGCTGCGTATTAAGAGTGGCCCAGGGGAGTGGAGAAGTAGAGGTGGTGAATGTCATGGTGGCAATTGAAGATGAAAAGGTCAAAAGAGGGCTGTCCAAGAGGAAGAGGAAGGGGTGTTGGAGATGTGAGAAGGGGTCATCAGTGAGGGGCGAGGACTCCTTGCCACAGAAATGGGCACAGAGGCGACAGAAGAAGAGCTCAACATCATGGCAGGCCCAGAACTCCTTGAGGTGTGGGTGTAGGGGTACAAAGGTGAGGCCTCTGCTGAGGACTGACCACTCGGTATCAGAGAGGGGGAGTTTATGGGTCAGTGCAGACCCAGCAGGGGTTGGAGTTGGTGAATATGGGGTTGGAAGAGGGAGATGGGGGGGGGGGGGCGATGTGTCCAAGGGAAAGAGAGGAGGTGTACGGGAGGTGTACTATGGGGGCTAGATACAAGGTCAGAGGGTGGGGGTCTGTAGTGAGCACAGAGGTGGGGGAAGGAGGAGGAGAAAGATCAGGTGAAGCATTGGGAGCCTGGGGCTGGGTGGGAGACCAAGGAATCCTGATGCAGGGTCTCGACCTGAAATGTCAAGAATTCCTTTCCTCCCACAGAAGCTGCTCGACCTGCCGAATTCCTCCAGCAGATTGTTGGTTGCTCCAGATTCCAGCATCTGCAGTCTCTTGTGTAGACTTCTCCACAGTACTGAAGGAACACCACAATGTTCAGGGATGTTTAAGCCAATAATAGAGGATCTATCAGGTGGATGTAAAGTCTGATTACACGATTCAAGAGCAAGTGCAAGAGCAAAGGATCATTCAACCAACACTAAAAATATTACAACCCTAAATCTCATTTCTTCTCTTTTCCATGACACACTACAGTTCTAAAGTACTTCAGTCAAACTAAGTTTAGGCCAAAACCAAATTCCATTCCTGTTTCTCTCCCCACAGATGTTGCTTATCCCAAAATGTTTAGCATTTTCTACTTTTGTCTTGAACTTCCACAGGAAGTTGCTAATCAACCACAATTTACTCAAGAGCTAGATGACCACTCCATTAAGTATCCATAACCCAGCCTTGTCCCTTGATCCCACCCACTGAAGGCTTTTACAAAAAGCACAAACAAATTACTCAACAGCCCACTTTTGATAAGAGAATCAAAATCATTTTCCAGCACCCATAGCAGATACTACATTCCATCAACATCCACGAAAAATTACTGTATCTTTGGGGGGAAACTGAGTCACTACCATTTCCTCACCAAACGATCTGTGAGGAAGTGGACCCATTACAAAATGTCTTCTGCTGTTCCTTGGGACTCTTTGGCAACCAAAACAATAAACGGCATGGCTTGATATGGCAACTGCTCTGCCCAAAACTGCAGAGAGTTGTGGACACAGCTCAGCACATGACGGAAACCAGCCTCCCCTCCATAGACTATATTTACATCTCGCTGCTTCAGTAAAGTGGCCAACATAATCAAAGACCCCCCCCCCCTCCCCTCCCCCATACACTCTCTCTTCTTCCCTCTCCTATCAGGCAGAAGATACAGATGTCTGAAAGCACATACCACTGGGCTCTCACACAGCTTCTATCCCACTGTTACAAGACTCTTGAACAGACCTCATACAATAAAGATGAACTCTTGATCTGTCAACCTACCTCTTATGGCCTTCCACCTTATTGTCTGCCTGCACTGCACTTTCTCCGTAACAATTTGTTCTGCACCCTTATCATTTTTCTCTTGTACTATTTAAATGCATAAATGTGATGAAATGATCTGTATGGAAAACGATCAGCATGCAAAACAGAGTTTTTCCACTGTACATCAGTACATGTGACAATAATAAACCAATTTCCATCCAGAACAATATTGTGACAACTTTGCTATTGCATTGGAAATTATTGTAGTCTCCCCATCATTTCCCTGGGAGACCAAGCCAGGTGACGATTCTCCCCAGGGTTCCACTGCACTGTAAACATTCAGGAGTGCACTCCAATTTTTCCACTCTCTTCACTCTATAAGTTCTCAACAAGGAGACAGCCACAGAAAGGTAAATTGGTCAGTACATTTAACAAATAATAGTCGCATTCAAATGGTGGTCTTTGGGCTGAAGCTACCTATTTTTACTGTAATGATATCAAACAATGCAATACCATTTCTGTCAAAAGGGTTACAACAAAAGTAGCCACCTTTTCTCTTCACCAAAGCTGCAGTGTATTTATTGTGTAGGGTAAACAGTTTATTAGTGGCAGAGCAGATGGTGGTCACAAGTAGTCACAATCCCATTGCTTTCACCCTCCCCTAATCAGCCTGCAATTCCCCCCCCCACCCCCAAACTCCAACTGTCCAATTATTTACTACCAAATCCACTTCTACCACCCTTTCAGACTTACTGACCATCTTAACACTGGAACTAGTTTCCCCTGCTTACATTAAAATAATTTCACCAACCCCACTGGAACAAACAGAAGTCAGAGCCATTTTAATGATGACAAACCCACCCCACAGAAAGTCAGCAGGAAGTGAAAATATGAAAATATCAATACAACCAAGGGTATGGAAATATTCAAAACTTGTGGAAGAGATTCAAAAATGTGGGAAAAGCCTTTCAGGACAATGACCTTCATTACAACTGAATAGGTGATTTAGAAAAGGCAGGTTTTTAAATCGTGAACAAAGGGAGTGCTTGTGCTCACCTCACCTGGAAAAGCTTGGTCACCATCCCATCACATCCATTCCCTCCCTCTATCCCAAAGCACAACTCCCTTCTGCCGCTTATTTCATCATGTCCCAGCTCTGATGAAAGGTCATTGACCCGAAACGTTGACCCCATTAGACCCCCAGAGCTCCTCCAGCAGACACCACCATCACCACCCCCTCCCTCTAGACAGCTGCCATCATAGCGAAGGCAGGTCCTTCAAGCCCAAGGCGTTGCTCAGCGGCACCAGGCAAAGGGCACCGGCGGCCAACACCCCACCAGACCGGGCCAGGGGCAAGGAGCCCACCGCCCTCCCATCCCCTCACACCTATTGGCTGATAACCTGCACCTACCAACCCTATTGGCTGCAGGAACCGTCAATCATTCATCCCCGGGTGGCGGCTGCGTGAACCGAGCAGCATCCCAGTGACAGAGCACGGAGACGGGCTCCGAGCCGGCGCCGACTCCCCGGCCCTCGGGCCCACAAGGAACCCCCGCGCCGCCCCGGCCCCCACTCACCAGTACTCGACGTGAACTTTAACGTTCATCTTCGCTCCGCACTTGGCACCACACGGCTGACGACCGGCACCACAGTGATCAGATGATTGGCAGAACAGGGCGGTAACCCACGTGATTCGCACCGTCCAATAGAAGAAGAGCAAACCCGGCGGGAGCGTAAGGGCGGGGCCATGGCTGGGTAACCAGGGGCGGGGCCATGGCTGGGTAACCAGGGGCGGAGCCATGGCTGGGTAACCAGGGGCGGGGCCATGGCTGGGTAACCAGGGGCGGAGCCATGGCTGGGTAACCAGGGGCGGGGCCGGGTGGGGTGGGGCGGGGCCATGGCTGGGTAACCAGGGGCGGGGCGATGCCTGGGTTACCCCAGGTTACTATGGGGGGGTTGCTATGCTGGGGCATTGAGGGTGATATTTGCCTCCTCCCTGCCCACAGGACTGGTACCAGAGGATCGGAGGATGGCAGATGTTGTTCCTTTGTTTAAGAAAGGTGATAGAGATAATCTTGGGAATTATAGACCAGTGAGTCTTGCGTCAGTGGTGGGCAAATTACTGGAGAGGATCCTTAGGGACAGGGTTTACCAGCATTTGGAGAACCATAGTCTTATTAGGGATGGTCAGCGTGGCTTTGTGAGGGGCAGGTCGTGCCTCACGAGCCTGAGTATTTTGAGGAGGTGACAAATCAAATTGATGAAGGTAGAGCAGTGGATGTGGTGTAAGTGGACTTTAATAAGGCGTTTGACAAAGTTCCCCATGGTGGCTCATCCAGAATGTCATGAGGTATGGGATCCATGGAGACTTGGCTGCACGGATTCAGAATTGGTTTGCCCACAGAAGGCAGAGGGTGTAGTAGATGGAGAATATCCTGCTTGGAGGCCAGTGACCAGTGGTGTTCTGCAGGGACCTCTTCTGGGACCCCTGCTCTTTGTGATTTTTATGTGTCTTGGATGAGGAAGTGGAGGGATGGGTTAGTAAGTTTGCTGATGACACGAAGGTTGGAGGTGTTGTGGATAGTGTAGAAGGTTGTCATAGGTTACAACGGGATATAAACAGGAAGCAAAGTTGGACAGAGAAGTGGCAGATGGAGTTAAATCCAGAAAAGTCTGAAGTGATACAGTTTGGAAGATCAAATTTGAAGGCGAAACACAAGGTTAATGGCAGGATTCTGAGCATTGTGGAGGAACAGAGGGATCTTGGGGTCCAAGTCCATAGATCCCTCAAAGTTGCCGCGCAAGTTGATAGGGTTGTTAAGAAGGCGTATGATATGCTGGCCTTCATTAGTCGGGGGATTGAGTTCAAGAGCCACAATGTAATGTTGCAGCTCTATAAAACTCTGGTTAGACCACACTAAGAGTATTCTGTTCAGTTCTGGTCACCTCATTATAGGAAGAACGTGGAAGCTTCAGAGAGGGTGCAGAGGAGATTTCCCAGGATGCTGCCTGGATTGGAGAGCATGTCTTACGAGGAAGGGTTGAGTGAGTTAGGGCTTTTCTCTTGGGAGCGATGCAGGATGAGAGGCAACTTGAAAGAGGTGTATAAGATTATGAGGGGCATAGATAGAGTGGACAGCCATTTAAGATCAGAGGAGGAATGTTCAGGGGAGATGTCAGAGCTAGGTTCTTTACACAGAGAGTGGTAGATGCCTGGAATGCACTGCTGGGGGTGGTTGTAGAGGCTAGTACAGTAGGGACATTTAAAAGGCTCTTAGATAGGCACTTGGAAGTAAGAAAAATGGAGGTTTATGGGCTGTGCAGGAGAGAAGGGTTAGATTGATCATGGAGGAGGTGTTCATATAATTCGGCACAACATTGTGGGCTGAAGGGCCCGTTCTGTGCTGTCCTGTTCTATGTCCTAAATAACATTGAAGAACTTGTTAAAATCCCAATCATGAGGGACAAGGTATTGGAAAAAACTCACAGCGCTAATGGCAGATAAGTTGGCAGGACCAGATGGCCTGCACCCAAGGGTTTAAAGGAAGTGGCTGCAGAGATAGTGCACCCACTGGCTGAAGTTTTCCAAAACTCACTGAATTCCAGGAGTGTTCCAGTGGAGTGGAGACTAGCAAATGTGCCTCCCTTGTCCATGAAGGGGAGAACTATAGTCCTGTTAGTTTAACATTTATTGTTGGCAGGAAGCTGGAGTCAATAATCAAAGGAACACCTAAATATGCAGGAGAATTTAATGTGGTCAAACCTAGTCAACATGGTCTCATGAAAGGCAAATCACGTTTGACAAATTTGCTTGAATTTTTTGAGGATGCGTTAAGCAGATTCGATAGAGGGGAATCTGTAGATGTAGTGCGTGTGGACTTCCGAAAGGCATTTGACAAGGTGCCATAAAAGAGGCTGGTGCACAAGTTAAGAGTTTATGATATTGGAGGAAGTACGTTTACATGGACTGAAAATTGGTTAACACATGGACAGCAGAGTGTTGGAATAAATGGGTCTTCTTCACGTTGGAAGGATGTAACTCATGAAGTAGCCCAGTTCTTGACCCTCTAGTGATTTATTACTGATGTGACCTGGAGCAGGGGACAGAATGGGAGGTATCCAAGTTTGCTGATGACATGAAAATAGGTGGAAGAACAAGGTATGATGAGGATGTTGTGAGTCTGCAAAGGGATATAGATAGGTTGAGTGCTTGGGCAAAAACTTGGCAAATGGAATTTAATGTGGGGGAGTGTGAGGTCATGCACGTCGCTGAGGAATTTAAAGGTATATTATCATCTAAATTGGAAGGGACTGCAAGTTAATGAAGTTCAGAGGGATCTAGGTGTTTGTGCCTGAATGATAAAAGGTTAGGAGGCAGGTGCCATAAGTAGATGAGAACAAAGGGCAGATTAGCTTTTATTGCAAATGGGTTGGAGTTTAGGAAGAGGGAAGTTTTGTTACAATTTACAGGTGCTGGTGAGGCCACACCTGGAGTTCGGCACATAGTTCTGGTCCCCTTACCTAAGTAGCATTGGAGAAAGCCCAAAGGATACTCCTCAGGCTAATTGTTGGGAAGAGGAGGCTGTCCAATCCAGAGAGGTTAAACAGGTTGGATCTGTATTGACTTTAGATGAGTGAAGGGTGACCTTACTGAAACGTAAGGTCCCAAGGAGGAATGACAAGGTAGATGTTGAGATGTTTTCACTAGTGGGAGAATCTCGAACGAGGGGACATGGTTTCAAAATAAGTCACACAACCGCACAACACAGAAATGGGCCCTTCGGACCACCATGTCCATGCCAACAATTTTTCCCTTCTACACTCATCCCATTTGCCCGCATTGGGTCTGTACCCTTCTGTGCCTTGACTATTCGAGTGTCTCTCTAAATGTTTCTTGAAGGTAGTGATTGTATCTGATTCCGCCACCTCCACTGGCAGCATGTTCCTGATATCAACCCCTCTCTCGTAAGCAAAAAGCTTTCCCCTAAGATCTCATTTAAAACTCCTTCCTCTCACCTTACACCTATGTCCTCCTGTTTTTGATACCACTACCATGGGAGAAAGATTCTGACTATCTACCCTATCTATGCCCCTATCAGGTCATCACTCAGCCTCCTTCACTGCAGGGAAAACAAGCCCAGCCTGTCCAATCTCTCCCCATAACTAAAGTCCTCCAATCTAGGCAACATCCTGATGAATCTCCTCTGCACTCTCTCCAGTGCAGTCACAAAGGGCGGATCATTTAAAAACAAGGTACATAGAAATTTCTTCTCAGAGAGGGTGGTGAACCTCTGGAGTTCTCTGCCCCAGAAGGTTGTGGAGGCTGGATCATCACGTGTTTAAAGTGGAAGGAGATACATTTTGGAAAGTTCAGGGGATTGAGGGCAATGGGGAGTGGACAGAGAGGAGTAGTTGAGGCCTGGAGCAAATCCAGCCATGATCATGGAGTCACAGAGTTGTACAACATAGAACAGGCCCTTCAGCCCATTGTGGTCTGGGCCGACCACCATACCCATCTATACTAATCCCACCCGCCTGCATTAATTCCATCTCCCTCTACGCCTGGCTCATTCACGTACCTGTCCAGGTGCCTCTTAAATGTTGTTCCTGTTCCTGCCTCCACCACCTCCCCTGGTAGCTCATTCCAGTTACCAACTACTCTGTGTGTGAAACATTTACCCCTCAGGTCCCCTTTAAACCTCCTCCCTCTCACCTTAAACCTCTGCTCTCCCAATTTTTGTGAATTTCTGCCTGATACCATTGAAATTTGCCTTCCTCCAATTTAGGACTTTAACTTGAGGACCAATCCCATGACTATCTTGAAACTAATAGAATTATGGTCACTGGTCCCAAGGTGCTCCCCCACCAATACGTCAACTATTTTCCCAGCCTCATTTTCAAGGAGGAAGTGACATGTTGCACCTTCTCTAGTAGAGTCATTTGCATGTTGCTTCAGAAAGCTTTCCTGGAACAGACTTAACAAAATCTGCCCCACCTAATCCCTCAGCACTAAGGCGGTCCCAGTGAACATCAGGGAAGTTACAACCACGTCGTGTTACAACACTATTATTCCCCCACCTATCTGTGATCTCCCAACATATTTGCTCCTCTGATTCCCGCTGACTACTGGAGGGCCTTCAGTGTAAACCCATCAAAGTGATCACCCCCTCTTTTATTTCTTAATTCTACCCATGTAGCCTCGCTGGACATGCCCCAGGAATATTCTCTAAATACTGCAGTGATGTTCTCTCTAATCGATAGCACAACTCCCCCTCCTCTCTGACCTCCACCTCAGTCACACCGGAAGCATCAACACCACAGAACATTGAGCTGCCGGTCCTGCCCCTCCCTCAACCACGTCTCTGTACCAGCGGCAATATCCCAGTCCCATGTGCCAGTCCCTGTCTGAGTCCCTCTGCCTCACCTGTCAGGCTTCTTGCGTTGAGGTAAATGCAGTTTAGCCGAACATCTGATCGGCTTGCCACACTAGCTTAAACCCTCCTAAATAGCACTAGCAAAATCCCCACAAGGATATTGGTCCCCTCCAGTTCATATGTAGCCCATCCCTCCTGTACAGGTCACCTCTGCCCCAATGGTCCCAATGGTTCAAGAACCTGAATTTCTCCCTCCTGCACCAGCTCTTCAGTCACACATTCATTTGCCCTTGTCCTCCCATTCTTACCCTCAGTAGCGCACGGCACTGAGATTCCATTCTTAGAGGTCCTGCTCCTTAACCTTCTGCCTAACTCCCTGTGTTCACTTTGCCAGGACCTCATCTCCTTTCCTGCCTATTGTCACTGGTACCAATATGCACCATGACCTCTGGCTGCTCACTTCCCCCTTTCAGATTGTCCTGTGCCTGCTCAGAGACATGCTTGACCCTGGCACCTGGAGACAGCACACCATCCTGCGGTCTCGCTCATGGCCACAGAAATGCCTGTGTCTACTCAGAGTCCCCCAATCTCTACCACTCGCCTACACTTTGAGCCTCTCTGCTGTACACAGAGCCTGTCATGGTGCCACTGATCTGGCTGATGCGGCTGTTTGGTGGAAGGCAACCCCAACAACAGTATCCAAAATGGTATACTTGTTGGAGAGGGAAAACAGCCACAGGAGACCTCCTGCACTACCTGCCTGCCCCTCCTGGTGGTCACCCATCTCTCTGTCTGAACCTGCGGTGTGACCACCTTCCTGATGCTCTCTGTCTCAGTGAGTCCAACTGCAGTCCCACCAATCCGTGCAGTCTGAGAGGAGCTGCAGCTGGACACACTTCCTGCAAACGTAGTCGTTGAGGACGCTAGAACACTCCACAATCTCCCACATTTCACAGGAGGAGCACATTGCTCCAACGAATACCAATAAAGTAAAGCTGGAGGGGTAACACAGAGGGGCTGGAGTTAGGTAACATCCCTGGGATGCAGCTAGGTGGATGATCTCCCTCCCTATCTGAGCAGGACAGCCCAGGATTAGAAAGATCCAGTCCTGGGCTGTATGTTGTCTAAGTGTCTCCAGAGGGTCACAATGGCCAGGACTTTGTAGTCTGTGTTGGGAACTGTTGTCTCAACACTGACCTCTGAAATAAATTCCCAAAGGGTGCAGTGGTGTGGTTGTTAATTTCCTAGGCCTGAGCCCAGAGATCTGGAGGCTCAGTCTGAAATCCCACCATGGCAGCTGGAAACTTAAATACAAGGAAATAAATGTGGAATTACAAAAAAAAGCATAGCTTGCCTCTAACCACAGAACTACTGTGTTGTTGTAAGGGAAACCCATCTGTTTTACTACGGTCTTCCATCATGGGAAGACCATTACGCTGGAGAGGCTGCAGAAAAGATTCACGGGGATGTGGCTGCGGCGAGAGCTGGAGTTATGAGGAGAGGGCTGGATAGGCTGGAGCTTTATTCCCTGGAGCATCGGAGGCTGAGGGGTGACCTTATAGAGGTCTATAAAATCATGAGGGGCATTGATAAAGTGAATGGTCACTGTCTTTTCCCCAGGGTAGGAGTGTCCAAAACGAGAGGGCAGAGGTTTACGGTGAGAGGGGAGAGATATAAGGAGGACCTGAGGAGCAATCTTCTCACCCAGAGGGTGGTGAGTATATGGAATGAGCTGCCAGAGAAAGCAGTAGAGGCAGGTACAATTACAATGTTTAAAAGACATTTGGACAGGTATATGGATAGGAAAGGTTTAGAGGGATATGGGTCAAACGTGGGCAAATGGGAGTAGCCTGGATAGACTTCTTGGTTGGCATGGACAAGTTGGGCCAAAGGGCCTGTTTCTGTGCTGTGTTGGAAGAAACACTCCATGACCAGCTCTGGCATCTGTGAATCAGACCCACAAAAGTGTTTGACCCTGAAGTGCCTCTACAGTTCTGGAACAGTTGGGGATGGACAATAAATGCCTGCATTGTCAGCAGAGTCTACGTCCTGCGTCAGTCAAACTAAACTCTCTGGAAACTGCTGGGAAGATTGTTTCATGACATGAAATAACAAGCCACAAAAATGTTTCATATCAACACCCACTGACTGAACCAGATTATACTTTGGACATTTGGAAGTATTAAAGCAATTAAAATAACAAAATGAACCATGGAACTCAAAACAAAACTTCAAAGTTAAATGCTCTAAAATACTTAAGAAGGTTAAGACTAACTTGGGGAAGGATTAACTGGACTCCTGGCATGGAGATATCAAGGATAAGATGGGCTGAATTGACTTCTCTGCTGTTACCTTTTTGTGATTCAAACTTATAGAAGGTCCAAACTGATCCATTAGAAATTTTTTAAAACAATTCTTAGTAAGATCAACATTGTGTTTAAACTATAAATCTATTTGAATGTCTTTTCAAAGTTACAAAGCACCCGAGGCATCTCAGCTTTTCCTTCCTGTTAAGGGGATAGAAAGTTACACCAGCTGCTGGCTCGGGATTCTTCAGCAAGTTCCATTAGGAACAGAAAAGTGGCAGGAAAAGGCCATTTGGCCCTTCAAGCCTGGTCTGCCGTTGATACAATCTGGGCTTTTCTGGCACCTCAATACAATTCCTGCTCCCTCCCTAGTGTGTCTAGAAATCGATGTATCTCCTGATACATTCAGTAACTGCCTCCACAACCATCCAAGGGAGAGAATTCCAGGGCTCCCCATCCTTTGCATGAAGACATAGAACATAGAACGTTACAGCACAGTACAGGCCCTTCAGCCCACAATGTTGTGCTGACATTTTGGTATTGGTATTGGTATTGGTTTATTATTGTCACTTGTACCGAGGTACAGTGAAAAACTTGTCTTACAAACCGATCGTACAGGTCAATTCATTACACAGTGCAGTACATTGAGCTAGTACAGAGTGCATTGAGGTAGTACAGGTAAAAAACAATAACAGTACAGAGTAAAGTGTCACAGCTACAGAGAAAGTGCAGTGCAATAAGGTGCAAGGTCACAACAAGGTAGATCATGAGGTCAGAGTCCATCTCATTGTATAAGGGAACCTTCAATAGACTTTATCCTGCTCTAAGATCTACCTAGCCCTTCCCTCCCACATAGCCCTCCATTTTTCTATCATTCATGTGTCTATCTAAGAGTCTCTTAAATCTCCCTAATGTATCTGCCCCCACAACCTCTGCCGGCAGTGTGTTCCACACACCCACCACTCTCTGTGTAAAAGACTTACTCCTGACATCCCCCTTATACCTTCCTCCAATCACCTTAAAATTATGTCCCCTCGTGTTAGCCATTGTCGCCCTGGGAAAAAGTCTCTGACTGTCCACTCGATCTATGCCTCTTATCATCTTGTACACCTCTATCAAGCCACCTCTCATCCTCCTTCTCTCCAAAGAGAAAAGCCCGAGCTCACTCAACCTATCCTCATAAGACGTGCTCTCCAATCCAGGCAGCATCCTGGTAAATCTCCTCTGCACTCTCTCTGAAGCTTCCACATCCTTCCTATAATGAGGCGACCAGAACTGAACACAATACTCCAAGTGTGGTCTAACCAGAGTTTGACAGAGCTGCAACATTACCTCATGGCTCTTGAACTCAAGACCCCAGCTAATGAAGGCCAACACACCATACGCCTTCTTAACAACCCTATCGACTTGCGCGACAACCTTGAGGGATCTATGGGTGTGGACTCCAAGATCCCTCTGTTCCTCTACACTGCTAAGAGTCCTGCCATTAACCTTGTATTCTGCCTTCAAATTCGATCTCCTGAAGTGTATCACTTCACACTTTTCTGGGTTGAACTCCATCTGCCACTTCTCAGCCCAACTCTGCATCCTATCAATGTCCTGTTGTAACCCACAGCAACCTTCTACACTATCCACAACACCACCAACCTTTGTGTCATCAGCAAACTTACTAACCCAACCCTTCCACGTCCTCATCCAAGTCATTTATAAAAAATCAACAAAGAGCAGGGGTCCCAGAACAGATCCCTGCGGAACACCACTGGTCACCGACCTCCAGGCAGAATACGCTCCATCTACCACCACCCTCTGTCTTCTATGGGCGAGCCAATTCTGACTCCACAACAGGCAAGTTTCCCTGGATCCCATGCCTCCTGACTTTCTGAATGAGCCTTCCATGAGGAACCTTATCAAATGCCTTTCTAAAATCCATGTACACCACATCCACTGCTCTACCTTCATCAATGTGCTTTGTCACATCCTCAAAGACTTCAATCAGGCTCATGAGGCACGACCTGCCTCTCACAAAGCCATGCTGACTGTCCCTAATCAGCCTATGCGTCTCCAAATGTCCATAAATCCTGTCTCTCAGAATCTTCTCCAGTAATTTGCCCACCACTGAAGTAAGACTCACTGGTCTGTCATTCCCAGGGTTATCCTACTCCCTTCTTAAACAAAGGACAAGAGTTGCCACCCTCCAATCATCTGGCACTCTCCTGTCACACGTGAGGACACAAAGATCATCGCAAAGGCGCAGCAATCTCTTCCCTCGCTTCCCGTAATAACCTTGGATACATCCCGTCCGGCCCCGGTGACTTATCTATCCTAATGTTACTTCTCTCATCTCAGTCCTACATCCTGAGATGTGACCCCTGGTCCTAGACTCCTCCCAGGCAGGGGAAACACCTTCCCTGTCTTCAGGCTGTCAAGCTCTGTCAGAGTTCTGTACAGATCTCTCATTGTTCTAAACTCTGGTGAATTCAGGCCTAGTCAACCCAATCTCTCCTCATACAACAGTCCCCCCCCATCCTGGGAGTCGGTCTATGGATCACACCAAATGTAAGTTCAAGACATTTTCTGCAAGGTTCCATCACCACGTTAAACTCCATGAAGGAGCTAGTGTTGGCACTCAGTCTGGTACCTGGTGGCAAACCCCTACCTGAATTTCTGTGTTCATGTGCACAGATATGTCAAAGTTGCTTTTAGTTACATAGTGTAAGGTCAGCGAATACCAACAGTTTTCCACAGATTCCATGCCATGTAACTAATGCATGGTGTGCACAGACCTAGAACTGCAGCTGAATGCAGCTGAACTCACCTCATGTTGTACCCACAATGAACTGACGCACGGCCAAGACCCGATGAACACAGCCAAGCAATGTGAGATGTGATCCAAACACTGCCACCCCCTGCCCGCTGCACCTTTAGTTTAAGTGGCGTGCATCCTGTCTTATCATTTTGGAAAGGTGGCCGCTCTGGGTCTGGGTGCAGATATGAGGTCTCATGTTCAACTTGAAACATGGCTCGACCTCAGACAGCAACCAGGGAGGGAAAGTATACCGGGGAGAGGGAGAGTGTGTGGGGGGGAGGGCTGGGGCGATTTATAACAATGCTGTGGAATCTATTGGAAAAATACATGTAGCAATTAGAAAAATATTATTGGAGGGGTGAATTTGAAATCTTTACAGGTGCCCCCATGGTACAGGTCCGTATCACGATTTTCTGTAATGCGAAGCCGCACATTCTGCGCATGTGTCAATTGTTGAAAACAATTGTGGGGGAGAGGAAATAAACAAATTGTTGATTTGTTTATTTAGGATAAGATAAGATCTTTATTGGTCACATGTAACGGTAGCATAGTGGTTAGTATAACGCTTTACAGCGCCAGAGACCTGGGTTCAAATCCGGCTGCTGTCTGTAAGGAGTTTGTACGTTCTCCCCATGTCTGCGTGGGTTTCCTCCGGGTGCTCCGGTTTCCTCCCACGGGTTAGGAAGTTGTGGGCAGGCTATGTTGGTACCGGAAGCGTGGCGACACTTGCGGGCTGCCCTCCCAAAATCACTACGCAAAAGATGCATTTCACTGTGTGTTTCGATGTACATGTGACTAATAAAGATCTTATCTACATGGAAACACACAGTGAAATACATCTTTTGTGTAGAGTGCCTCCACCCCCCACCCCCACACCCACACAACAGAAATTTCTATGGGAATAAATTTTACTCCGTATCTCAGATTTATGAGTAGTGATTTGTGAATTCTGTTGGGGCAAATTTCCATAACCCAAGCGGCTTAACGCGGGCTCGTCTGTACTTTCATTTGCAGCCACGGGATGGCAGTGTTGTACTGCAGTTTGAGTTCGGACAGTGTGGGCTGTTTTGTCTTTAGTTTTCCGTGATATCTGTTTCTCCAGTCTATATATATCCTCGGTGTATACCAACTCCCAAATCACATGGCATTACAATGAAGATTCTTCATATCCCTGGTGACCATAACCCCCGCCTTGCACTTAGTGGTGAGTTTGATGTTTTTACACTTTCTTGCTGGCACTGGTGCTGGTGAAACACATCAGCTGTCAGTCAAGGTTAGAATTCTGATGCTGGTCTGAAGAAGCAGGGTCTCTGACCCACAGCAACAGGTTTTAATGCTCAGGTGATGCAATCACCACACTGTTTACAGCATGTGTGAACGGAATGTTCACACAGGACACAGCCCCAGGGCCCAGGCTGACACTTCAACTTGGTAGTTGGTTTAGTATTGTCACGTGTACCGAGGTACAGTGAAAAACTTCTTGCTCATGTCTTCCATACAGATCAATTCATTAAACAGTACACTGAGGTAGTAAAAGGGAAAACAATAACAGAATGCAGAATAAAGTGTCATAGCTACAGAGAAAGTGCAGGGCAGTCAGACAATAAGGTGCAAGGTCATAAGCTGGTAGATTGTGAGGTCAAGAGTCTATCTTATTGTACTGGGGGATTGTTCAATAGTCTTATAACAGTGGGATAGAAGCTGTCCTTGAGCCTGGTGGTACGTGCTTTCAGGCTTTTGTATCTTCTGCCCGATGGGAGGGGGGAAAAGAGAGAATGTCCGGGGTGGGTGGGGGTCTTTGATTATGTTGGCTGTTTTACTGAGGTTTTACTCTGAGCTGTGGGAATTCAGACTTTGAAGCCCAGGCAATAAAGACCTGCCAACACTCACGTTTGTCAGTCCCTCAGCTGTGGTGCTGCAATTCACAGTCACAGTTACACAGCACGGAAATAAACCCTTCGACCCAACTCATCCCTGCCGACCAAGATGCCTATCTGAGCCAGTCCCATTTGCCCGTGTTTGGCCCATATCCCTCTAAACCTTTCCTTTCCACGTACCTGTCCAAATGTCTTTTAAATATCATAACTGTACCTGCCTCTACCATTTCTACTGGCAGCTCGTTCCACATACCCACCACCCTCTGTGTGAGGAAGTTTCCCCTCAGGTCCCTTATAAATCTCTCCCCTCTCACCCTAAACTGTGCCCTCTAGTTTTGAACCCCCCCCCCCCCACCCTGGGGAAAAAACTGTGACTATTCGCCTTATTTATGCCCCTCATGACTTTATAACCTCAATAAGCTGTCAGCTAAGAAGGGGACAGGTACCCCAGTTTTTCGGGTCTCACACAGAGACACAAGAGAGACTACAGATGCTGGAAATCTGGAGCAACACACACAGAGCGCTGGAGGAACTCAGCAGGTCAGGCAGCATCTGTGGAGGGAAATGAAATGAACAGTTGCTCCAGTTCTTCAGGGCTGTTCTCCAGTTAGAGTGATCACAGGAGAAGGAGCTCACCTGCCATGCAGTTCCAGGGAAAGTTCTGGAGATGTTCTCCATTGGGAGTGAGGGCCCCCAGCGAGTGTCAGCACCTCCAGGAACTGATGTAGGTACACATGGAGATCTGGGGGACGAGAGGAGACAATTGACAGGACAATAAATGAACAAGGAAGTGACAGTATCTAATGTTTTAAATTTTAGCTTTAATTAAACCTGGGCCTGAGTAGACTGCCTGATCAGGTTAGGCTGACTGATCTCTGAGACATCAGGTTGTAGATCAAAGTGCCAAGGTGGTTAACACACAACAGCAGGACAGAGACACTTCGCTCTTTCACACTGACCGTTACCCTGGGGAAAGGCAGACAGTGTAGCGGTTAGCGTAACGCTTTACAGCACCAGCGACCTGGGTTCAATTCCAGCCACTGTCTGTAAGGAGTTTGTACCTTCTCCCGTGTCTGCGTGGGTTTCCTCCGGGTGCTCCGGTTTCCCCCCACATTCCAAAGACGTACAGGTTAGGAAGTTGTGGACGTGCTATGTTGGCGCCGGAAGCGTGGCGACGCTTGCGGGCTGCCCCCAGAACACTCTACGCAAAAAGCTGCATTTCACTGTGTGTTTCGATGTATATGTGACTAATAAAGATATCTTACTTTGGAAAGAACATTTCAAGGTTAACCGGAATTACCTGTAGAGATACCTAATACTGAAATAAAATTAAACAATACATTCCCTGCCAGGATTGGGGAGGATTTTGTTTTATTCAGACATTGTTTAGTTCCATTGATCGTGCAGGATTCATTCTGTGGTAAATACTGTTTGAATTGAAACTTGGGTGAAATTTACAATCCATGTGTTTTCTATCTTTCCATGGGGGGACTTGAACAGTGTGCATCTTGGACTGGTGAGAGACAGCAGAATGGACCTGGTTTAATGTGGCCTTTCTGAACAATCTCCAACCTTTTCTCCCATGTCCATCACCCCAAACAACCATTCACATAAAAGTCAAGTCAAAGTCAAGTTTATTGTCATCTGCACAAGTGCATGTGGGCACAGGTGCAGTGAAGAAATCACAGCAGCATCACAGGCACAGAGCATCAGATGCACAAAGTTTGATGAGTCATCTTCTGCTTGTATCCAGGCTGCATTCCTGGGAATATTTTGCAGCCTTGTTTTTTAGCCTCATCGTTCAGAAATACCAGAACTTGTTAAAGTAATCATAGGAGGAAATATATTATTGTGATCTGCCACTGATCTTACTCTAAAATGGGCACAGTGATTGACCAGGATTTTAATGTGAATCATTTTCTTACCAACCCTACAATTATGTTAACCGATGGCCAAATTTGGTTTTTTAAACAGTACAATTATTTATAACGGAGATGCAAGGGCTGCAGATGCTGGAATCTGAAGCAAAAAAACAAGCTGCTGGAGGAACTCAGTGGGTCGGGCAGCATCTGTGGAGGGAAATGGATGGTCGACGTTTCGGGTCGAGGCCCTTCATCAGGACTGAGAGAGTTGTGGGGAGATAGTTGGTGTAAAAAGGTGAGGGGCGAGGATGGTGCAAGAGCTGGCAGGTGATAGGTGGATCCAGGTGGGGGGGGGGTGGTTTGATAAGCAGATGGAGGGTGGTGGACAGTGACAGAGGCTGAGAGGTGAGAGGTCGAGGTGACAGGGGGCTGCAGATGGTGGGATCTGACAGGAGAGGAAGGTGGGGCGTGGAACCAAATGAGGGAGGTGAGGAGCAGTGGGGGGAGGGGACCCAGGGGAGGGGTGTGTGGGTGATGGGCAGATGGTGTGGGTGGGGGAGGGGAAACAACTTTTTATAAAGTTGTAATTTCTCAAAAACATCTTTCTCTGTCTAAGCACAGTCTTTCATCTCACAATGCACATTGGACGTCAGAAGTACCGGTACCTGGGAAAGTAAATGTGCTGGCAGCTAAACCACAGTGTGTTCTCAGCACTGTGTCCTTAGAGTGCAGAGTCCACAGAGTGTGGACCTTGGTGAGTAAGGGACACCAGTGAGGGTGGAGCGATGGAGACGGAATTAAATAAATAAATGAATAAATTGAATGACCATTTTAAGACAGGACAGGTGACAGGTTGCAGCTGTAGGATGTGGGAGGGCAGTTAATGGAAATCACAGCTGTAGTAAGTACCTACAGCTCAGGGAACCTTGGCCTGGAGCTGCTGAGCTGGAGTTCGAAATTCCCACACTGTGGTGCATCAGGAAGGGGAGGACTTACTTGGACACTTTGGCATTCACACCCCTTGGATTAAGTACGATAGAATTGATCAGTCAGGAGGGAGAAGGGGGTGTGACTACAAGTGATGAAACTCCAGAAAGAATGTCGCTGTATTACCCCAAACCCTTGGGCTCTTGGGCAGCAGCCTTTCCAGGGCATCTTATTGAATGCATTCTGGAAATTCAAATACACTACATTTATTAGTTCCCCATTGTTCACCCTTTTTATTACATCCTAAAAAACTCCAGCAAATATGTCAAACATTATTTCCATTTCATAAAACTCCCTGATTTTCTGAGGATTTTGTGCCATTACCTCCTTAGTACAGCCATGGATACCATCACTTCCCCAGTGGGGGATGTGAGGCTCACTGACCAGTGATGTTCGACTTCCTGCCTCCCTTTCTCCTTGAGTGCTGGCCAAATGAAAAAGCAGAAGCTGAAACATAAAAGATCTCTGTATTTGTACCTGAGCCATTTGCAAATGTCCATAGGATCAATGAGATCAGAACATTGAAAGTACAGCTCAAATATTGGTGTGGGCTTCAGTTTATGGGTTACTGGCACCAGAACCGGGGTAAGAGAGAGTTGTTCCTTTGGGACAGGCTTTGCTTGAATCAGACAGGGATCAGGGTCCCAGTGAATTGAATGACTATGCAGAATGTGAGACTTTGAGTAGTCAGGGGTATGGTACTGAAGGGAAATCTAGAAACTTGAAGAGAAAGGACGGGGTAGCAAATTAGATATTGATAACCGGAATCTGCCAGGAATCTTCAGTTTTGTCCGGTAGTGTAGCGGTTAGCGTAACGCTATTACAGCGCCAGTGACACGGGTTCAATTCCGGCCGCTGTCTGTAAGGAGTTTGTACGTTCTCCCCATGTCTGCGTGGGTTTCCCCCACGGGTTAGGAAGTTGTGGGCGTGCTATGTTGGCGCTGGAAGCGTGGCGATATTTGCAGGCTGTCCCCAGAACACTCTATGTGAAAGATGCATTTCACTGTGTGTTTCAATGTACATGTGACTAATAAAGGTATCTCTTATCTTCTATCTCCCTCTTGTCTTCGTTCTAATTTTCCCTCCAATTCGAGTCACAGGAGGCAACACCAGATAAACACAAACCTGAAGATTCTTAACTTGAATGCATGAAGTGTTCATGACAAGAGGGACGAATTAACAGCACAGATGTACAGTCTAATGGCTGTTACAGAGAGAAGGTTGCCGAGTGTGCAAGGTTGGGAATTAAATATTCTGGGATACTTGGTGTGGCAGAATGGCAAAGGGGTTATCGGAACACGGGCTACAGGCAGTGGAGAGGGAGGGTCTTAGCTCAGAAAATGCAGAAACACATCAGTTTAGAGGGAGCAAAGAAACAGCAGTTGTTAATATGCCCCCAAACAGCAGTTCCAGTGTAGGGAGTGGTTTCTATCAGAGAATTATAAGTGCCTTTAATTAGAATACAATAATCCGAGGGGACTGTAAACCAAATGATCAGTATTAATCTGGAGGATTAATTCTTGGAGTATGAGTATTTGCCTTCAGAGGATAGTTACATTTATATGATGGAATTTTACATAAAAATTGAAACTAGGGTCTGGAAATCTGAAGAGGCCCAAGTTAGCTATTCTAAATGGGGAAACTAAATTCAAAGGTGTGACAGTAAGGAGGCAACAGCTATCATTTAAAGAATTAGTATATATTTTACAAGTAATCTGTAAGAAAAAAGATAGGAAAAATTGCCCAGCTGTGGTTATCAAGAGAAGTTAATAGGACTATTAGATCAAAGGAAAAGGCATAAAATGTTGCCCAAGCCTAAGTTTTCTGCTGATACAAAGCCAGGTGACAGTGTGGGACTATGAGGAGGGAGGGTACAAAGAGGCTTCACCCGGACACAGACTGGCTGAGTTAATGGGCAAGGACAGGGCAGAGGGAACACAATGTCAGGTCATCCACTTTGGTGGAACAAATAGAAAAGTGACTGCTTCCCATTAAGCTGATGAAAAGACTGTTAAACATTGCTGGTGTTCTCGGACCTGTGTTTGAAAGACGGTCTCCAAGTGTGTTCCCTGCCCTTCGTTGTAGGTGAGTGAAAGCTTTGTTAAGGACAAATTAAATAAAACCCTTTGTTGTAGCGGCATTTATGAATGTTCACTAACCGTTGTAGATCTGCTCAAGTAAAAGACCAGCTCCTAGGATTCAGGGATTATCACAAAATGATCACGGCACACGAGGAGGCCATTCGATCCTTTGTCTGTTCCAGTCCCCTGTGCTTCAGTACTCCTTCTTTCCCCAATGTCCTTACAAATTACTTTCCTTGAAATCCCGATCCGATTTCCTTTTTACTTCCACCATCTCTGCAGACAACAAGTTCCAAAGATTCCCGGCTCCTTTTGTGCGAAACTTTAACTCCATGTTTCCTGGTCTGCAGCCATCCATTAGTGAGAACTGTTTTCCTTGATTTGCCCTCTAGAAATCAGTCATGATTTTCTCCTCTCAACCTTCTTTACTCCAAGGAAGTCAACTCCAGCTTCATCCGTCTAACCCTAAACCTACAATCCCTTGTCCCTGGAGCCATTCTAGTCAATCTTTTCCACACTTAGGGCCTGACCGGAGTTTTATACACGTTCAACATACCTTCCCTGTATTTGTACCCTCTGACTTTATTTATGAATTACAGTCTCCATGTGTTTACTAACTACTTTCAACATGCCTGCCACTTCTAAATATTTATCTACATATTTATCTGGGTTTCTCTATTCCTGCCTTACCTTTCAGAGTTGAGCCATTTAATCCGTCTTTCATTGTTTTTCTTGTATCACTGCATCGATCTGTATTAAATGCCATGTGCCACTTGTCTGTCCGTTTAGCCAGCCTATCCATGTCTCCTTACTGTATGTTACTATTCTCCTCGCTGTTGACCATGCTTCTAAACTTTCCGTCATTTGCAAATGTGGAAATATTACCCATCAGTTCCACATCTGCCTCCTGCTCTCAGAACAGCACCATTTACCTCCACTCTCAACTTGCTGTCCACTGAACCTTTCCCTTCCACAGGCCTTCACTTCTCGAGCCAACCTGTCGTGTGAAACTTTATCAAATGTCTTCTGAAATCCATATAAACAACATCTTTTCTGCATTCCTTTCTGTGTTAGCTTATCAAAAAATTCCCTCAGGTTAGTCAGACACAATAAATCTCTGCTGACTCTTTCATAAGCTCAAATTTCCCCATGTACCTATTATTTTATTTTTCCTGATTATTGTTCCCATAACCGAGGTCAGCCTGATGAGCCCCTCATTTCCTGGGTGTCCTTACACCCCTTTTTGAACAAGGGGTACATTTTCCATTCTTCGGTCTGCTGTAACTCCCTGTGTCCAGGGGAGAATGAAAGATTAAGGCAAGTCCTTCCACAGGCTTCACCCCACCTTCTGCGGGCTCCATCCTCGCCTCCCTCAGCAATCTAGTGTGCCTCCAATCTGGACCTGGTGACTTGTTCACTCCTCGAGAAAGTGTAACAAACCAACCCAGTCCTTGGCCCATGCCAACTCCAAATGGAGGAAGAGAACCTCCAGTCCCTTTGTGGGGAGCAGCCAGAAACTCGGTGTAATTGATGGATGGAAAACACCAACCAACCAAACTGCCCACTCACCTGTCCGTCAAGCACCTGCTGCCCTATCTATGGCAGAATCTCCGGCTTTCTACACTGGCCTACCAGCTACCTTGGAACCCACAGAACGGGTGGAAGCAAGTTATCCTCGACGCTGAGAGACTGCCTAACGATGGAGCATTTAAATGTTTACTCAGATTTCAACCATTTTTTATTTGTCGGCAATTTTGTTTCTCATCCATTCCTCCACAGGTCGACCCCCACCATCAGGGCCTGGTCACCAGTTGTTGCTGTGGTGTTTGCTCACGGCTGCCCTCAAGTGGGCAACGATGGTGCAGCAGTTTGATTTCAGACACAAGGACTTTTAAATCATTAATCATATCATGAATTTCCCACAACAGCCAATCTGGATGGGGATGAAAGAAAATCAGGAGGATGCCAGATGTCTGTGAGGTGGACGGTGCTGGGAGCCACTTTGTCTTCCTCCAAACTAGAGAAGCTGGGGGGCACATCTTCACATCAGAACCAAGGACGGATGCCAAGCAGCACTGACACAGCGAAGCCAGAGACAGACATCAGTGAAAACTCCTCATGATCAAATATGGCAGATGAATTAATTGAGCCATAAACACCATAAAATATCATCGACTCAGTAAGGTGAATGGAACGTCCTTTGTCCGTTTGATGAACCACAGAGTTGTACGGCACGGAAACAGGCCCTTTGGCCCATTCTGTCCATGCCCACCATGATGCCCATCTATGCTAATCCCATTTGCCAGCACTAGAGCCACACCCCTCCACACCACCCCATCCAAGCACCTGTACAAACGCCCTCCAAACACCGCAATTGGCATCCGAACATCCGAACATTTGCCAAGACCATGATGAGCTGGTTGTTGACTCATAATGTGGTCCTGAACTGTACACCAGGTACTTGTGAGTAGGTCATGTTTGGCTTGTTACCACAAGCGTCAAAGAGAACTTAGAAAGCTGCACTTAAATAGCATGCGGGTGTGGGAGTACTGGATCATATCTGATTCTACCCACCCGCAATGCTAAACCTGTTCGAATGTCCTGACATTTGCCCCCAGTTGAATTTCACTAGAAAGGCCCAGAGTTCAAAACTGCCAAGGAGCAACAGGTGAGAAGTTAGGAAAGGGGAAGGTGAAATGACACTAGCAGCTACTCGAGAAACCGGGGAGTGCAGGAAGATAGTTTCAAATGGTTCCTGTGTACATCCAGGGAAAGATAATTTTTTTACAGTTTCACCTTTCACATCCTCAGCACATTTCAAAGCCTTTACATCCAGTAAAGGTCTTCAGAGCTGCTGCCACTACAAGGGAGACTTTGTTGAAGAAAACAGAAGGTATTTTATTTAAAAGATAAAAGATTAGGAGATATTCACAAGATTGGAGTGTCCTTGCACAGAAGTCAATAACTGCTAAAGTGGAGCTGCAGCAGGCAGTTAGGGAAGCAAACTGTGTCTTGAGTACAAGAGTAAACATCTCTTTCTGCATTTATATAGTGCCTTAGTGACGTCACACCTGGAGTATGGTCTCCTTACCTACAGAAGGATATACTTGCTATGGATGAAGATTCACAGGTGGTGTTGCTGCAATGGTGGGTCTGTCAGACGAGGAGAGGCTGGGAAGGGTAGGCCTCTATTCTGCGGACTTTAGCAGAATGAGAGGTGACCTCAGGAAAACATATACATTCTAAAGCAGGCTCCACGAGGTAGACATATGGATGAATTTTCCTAGCTGAAGATTCACTCGGGGTCACAGTCTCAGACTGAAATGGGAATCTTTTGCACTCAGATGGTGGTAAACCCTTGGAGTTCTCTACCCCAGGGGCTGTGGAGGCTTGGTCATTGCATGAGATTGACACATTTCCAACAAGGGAAATGAGGATGGGGCAGTGCTGATCTAGATGAATGGGAGAAAAGGAGTGAAGGGCCAAATGGCTTTCTCCTGTTTCTACTTCTTCTGTTCTTAATGTAAGAAATGCAACGGTCAGTTTGCATTCTACAAGCTCCCACAATGATAAGGCTGTTATCTCATTTCTGATTTTATACCCTTGCCTTGTACAAATTGCCGTTTGTATTTCATTCAATGGACATAATCGTTTGCCGAGTGACCAGAAACAACTCATTGACCAGAAACAGTACTTTAGAACATTCCATCTTTATTGAGGATGCTATATAAATGCAAATCTTCCTTTTGTTATTTTATACTGCCCCCCTTCTCCTCTTGGACCATCACATTAACCCTCTTCCTCCCCCTCCCTCCTCCCTCTCTCTGCCCATCCCCCTCCCTCCCTCTCGCTCCTCCCTCTTCCTCCCTCCCCCTCCCTCCTCCCTCTGTCTGCCCCTCCCCCTCCCTCCCTCCCTCTCTCTCCTCCCTCTCCCTCCCTCCTCCCTCTCTGTCTGCTGCTCCATCCCTCTCCCTCCTCCCTCTTCTTCCCTCTCCCTCCCTCTTCCTTTCCCTCCTCCCTCTTCCTCCCTCTCCCTCCCTCCCTCCCCCTCCCTCCTCCCTCTTCCTCCCCCTCCCTCTCGCCCCTCCCTCTTCCTCCCTCCCCCTCCCTCCTTCCTCTGTCTGCCCCTCCCCCTCCCTCCCTCCCTCCCTCTCTCTCTCTCCTCCCTCCCCCTTCCTCCCTCCCCCTCCCTCCTCCCTCTCTGTCTGCCCCTCCCTCCCCCTCCCTCCTCCCTCTCTGTCTGCCCCTACCACCTCAAATGCTGGAAATAGATCAGATGGTGTCTGGCAGAAGGAAGTCCTTGTGTTGCTTTGTACGGTGACATGGAGAAATTTAAACATTTATATCCAGCTGGTCTCTTGCAATCTGCTAAAATCATTTCAGAAGCCCAGCTATCGTATTGAATTAAGGAGCATTAGTGTGGCAGCTTGTCTCAGTCAATATGAATTCAGACACCTAGGGAACATTCTGTGCATCTTCCTTCCCTCCATAGGCAGGAGTATTCCCTGCAGCTTACTTTGAAAATGCATGTGCGCACATAACTGACTGCTCACCTTCACTTTGTGATACCTGGTTTTAAACTGGCAATTGTGTCAACAGCATACTGCACCTATCAAGAAAGAAATTAGTCAAAAAGAGATCAAAGCCATTTGGAGGGCAAGGCCTGTCTGTCTCCAGACTGGTTTGCAGCCAGTGGAGATTGTACTGTGGTTGGGGCCACCAGTTTAAACCCGGTTACACGGCATTGCATTAGCAATGAGAGAGTGTCAATAAGATCGATAGAAGTTGGAGAGACTAACGAGGACAGACAAAGCTGGAATATTTGTGTGGAAAGATCGTTTGAAGGAGGAACTCAGGAAGAGACAGATGTATGGTGTTTATCTCTGAGACCGAACATCAAGGCAATAAAAGATATTGAAGGAGAAGGCCATCTGGGCCCATGTGCCTGCTCTGTCTTTCAATAACACCATGCTCGATTATTTAACTGCAATGCAGCCTTCCTGAAGTAACCCCATCTCCCTTGATTCTCTTCATACCTAAAATGCTGTCTTGAATTTAGTCAACAAATGAGCTTTCATAACCTTTTGTGTCAAGAATTCCAAAGATACACGTCCATTTGGGTGAAGAAATTTCTTTTCATCTCTGTGCTGAATCCCTTATTTTTGAAATTGCAACTCCTGGTTCCCGATACCAAAGCCAGAGGAAACATCTTGCCTGCATCTGGCCTGCCATTGTTTTGTATGTTTCAATGAGATCACCTCTCATTCTTCTGAACTCAAGAGACCAATTTGTTTAAACTCTTCACAAAGCATAAGCCCCATAATCTGGCTAATCTTTGTTGCACTACCTCTATCTCCTTAGGTAGAGAGACTAGACGTACACATTGCAGATGTGGTTTCACCAGGGCCCATGTAGAAGAAGTACATGGAACACTACAGCACAGGAACACGTCTCTGCTGAGCATGATGCCAAACTAAACTGATCCCGTCTGCCTGCACATGGTTCCTATCCCTCCACTCCCTGCCCGGTCACGCACCTGTCTAAATGCCTCGTAATTGTTGCAATTATATCTGCTTCCACCAACCCCCCCGGCAGCATGTTCCAGGCACCCACCACTCTGTGTAAAACAAAATTACCTTCATAAATCTCCTTTAAACTCCCCCCCCCCATCTTTAATTTATGCCCTCTAGTATTTGACATTTCCACCCTGGGAAAAAGGCTCTGACCATCTACCCTGTCCATGTCTCGTATAATTTTATATCCACTTTTAATCGCATACTCAAAATCCCCATCTCATGAGCTTTTCATATTGATGCAAAACAAGGTTGAGACAGCAAACCAGCAGAGATGGAGGAGAGAACTGGAGTCCTGAGGGAATTTCTGTTGAGGCAAGAAACGCTGAAGTAATCATGGTGTTGGATCTGAATGTGGGAGCGACTATGGCTCCACTCTGCTCTCCACTGCTGTGAGACTGCGTGACCAGATACCATGGGACAGACGATTGCCTCTCTCTGAAGAAAGGGTCACAACTCAGACCAGCAAAAGGAACTACTGACATGATATTTGTGGCTCTGCAAACAAAGAAGAATGTTTCAAGCAAAAGAATTATTCATGACTCTCATCGATCTCTCTAAGGCCTTTGTTACCCATGAAGCCCGGTAGTAACTGCTGTTTAATTTGGCTGCCCTACAAAGTTTGGGGTTCCATCACTCACAAAGGACTGTGGAAGACCCTCCTCAAATTCAGCTGCCCACAGAAACTCACCTCCTTCTCACATTCGCTATACGCTGGCATGCACGGCCAAGATACCGACCAACAGGTCCACAACTGAACCGATCTCAGTGAAGGGCAGGGTTTCCACCTGAAACGTTGACAGTTCCTTTCCCCCCACAGATGCTGCTCGACCTGCTGAGTTCCTCCAGCTGATTGTGTGTTGCTCCAATCTCAGTGAAGACCAGTGTCAAACGAGGCTGCATCACTGCCACAAAGCTTTTTGCAACCTTTCTTGTCACAATGTTGTCCATTGTTCCCAAAACATTTCCCGTGCGAGTGGATTTAATCTTCAGAACCAATGGGAACCTGTTCAACCCACGGCGAATGTGCTGTAGAACCAAGGTCACCCAAAAATTAGTTGAGAAGCAGTTCACAGAACCTGCTTGTGTTTGTGCCTCTAAAATCAAGGAAATGAGTTTAAAAAAAAAGACAGGATCTCAAATCAAAGTGGAGTTTATTGTCAGATGCACAAGGACACACGTGTGCACAGGTGCAGTGAAAAACTTACTTGCAGCAGCATCACAGGCGCAGAGCATCAGATAAGCAGCATTCAAAAGAAAAACATAAATTAAGCATAAATTATACACAATTTTTATAAGAAAGAACAAAAAAACAAAGTCCATTTTAGTGCAAAGTGACCGAAATGGTCACAGTGTTGCTGAACAGCAGTGATTAGGGTTGGGCCAACTGGTTCAAGAACTGAATGGTTGAAGGGAAGTAACTGTTCTTGAACCTGGTGGTGTGGGACTTCAGGCTTCTGTACCTCCTGCCCAATGGGAGCTACAAGAAGATGGCATGTGCTGGATGGTGGGGATCTTTGATGATGGAGGTTGCCTTCTTGAGGCAGCACCTCCTGTAGATACTCCCGATAGTGGGGAGGGATGTGTCCATCATGTATTGGGCTGAGTCCACTACTCTCTGCAGCTTCTTACATTCCTGTGCATTGGAATTTGATCTCCAGGAGGATCCAGGAAAATCTGAGGATAGAGATTGAGGACCTCTGGAGGATCTCATGGTAGGGATTCAGGATCTTTAGGAGGTTCCAGTGGTCAAGATTCAGGGTCTCTGCTCAGAATCTGCTTTTCAGGATGACTGAGAATTTCTTAATGATGGTCACTCTGAGCAACCACAACAGAATATTAAAGATCCCCTTGTTTGACTGATGTTTAAATGGTGAATGATTTGAGTTCAGAAGGTTACAGAAGTTAAATAAAACTGCTGGAGGCATGTAATGCACTCAGCTGCTGGAAGTTCATAGACACAGTAGCAGGGGAGACCCAGACTGAATCCTAGAACATGTGGGATTTTCATTAAGTCTCATACCATTAGAGGGGTTTCTGGCCACACACAGGACCAATAGCAGTCAGCTACCATTGCTGATTTATGATTTTGAACTTCCAACTATTCTCTAAGCTAACTTTCTATGTTTTACTACTCGGATTAGGCACACTGGGTTCATACATCACAAGGAAATGCAAACATCTGTTGACAAAGCATATTTTCTTGAGAATAGTTCCTATGGAAACCAGTCCCAGCCTGTGTATCTCTGGGCCCATGTGAGCCTGTTAGTCACGGTGAGTGAGCAGACATTACAGGGCAAGCCCTCGTACATTCCGGTTGTAGATAGAGAAAATGCGTACAGGGACTTTACATTTTTGTGTGACAGATTTCCATCAATCTCAGATTTTAAGCAGACTCACTTGGACTTTATCAACGTTGGATAGTTCATAAACATGGAAATGCAAAAGGGAATTTTCATAATGTTTAGCACCGTTTCTCAGAGGACAAGATGTACAGCCCAGTTTAGGCGTGAATTGATATTACCAGGTTCTCTTCCAGAACAAGAGATACTGCGTATCTACACTGTATGGTACTAATGTTGGATGTTCAACATACAAGTGTACAAACAGGAGTAGACCACTCAGTCCATCGACAGTGATCCACCATCCAATAAGTTCACAGCTGATCT
Source organism: Pristis pectinata (assembly GCF_009764475.1). NCBI lineage: Eukaryota > Metazoa > Chordata > Chondrichthyes > Rhinopristiformes > Pristidae > Pristis > Pristis pectinata. The sequence goes on along the minus strand of NC_067429.1, from coordinate 1,314,639 downwards.
GATTGTAACTTCAACTCTGCATTCCTGTCCACTCTGGGTAACCTTTCATCCCCTCACCTATCAAGTATCTATCTACCTCAAAAATATTCAAAGACTCTGCTTCTACCACCATTTGAGAAAGAGAGTTCCACAGACTCACAACCAACTGGGAGAGAAAAAACCGTGTCTCTCCCTTGTGGGTGACCCTTTAAAAATAAACTATGACCCCTAATTCTAGATTCTCCCACAAGAGGAAACACCCACTCCGTGTTCACCCTGTCAAGACCCCTCAGAATCCTATACATTTCAATCAAGCCCCTCACTCTTGGTCCAGGTGGATCAAGCCCAGCCTGTCCCACCTTCCCTCATAACACAACCCATCAATTCCAGATATTAATCTGGTCTTGACAGTCGGAGCTTTACTGTGTATCTAATCTGGGCTGCTCCTGCCCTGGGAATGTTTGATGGGACAGTTTAACAAAGCATTTTTTACATCTAGTCCATGCTCTCACTAATCTGGGAATGTTTGTTAGGGCGACATGGAGGGAGCCTTACTCTGTATCTGATCTGAGCTGTACCTATCCTGAGTGTTTGATAGGACAGTACAGAAGAAGGTTTATTCTGTATTTGACCCATTCTGCACCTCCCCTGTGAGTGCTTGATGGAAAACTGTAGTGGGATTTTTATAGTTCTTCTATCAATCTTTATTTCCTCTTTTTGTTTCAACCCAGTGAAATGATTTTCCTACAAAATGAATTTCCATGTTTCACTTTGTGCATTGAGCAAACTATTTGTACCATAAATATTCCTTCATGCCGATCAGATATATTGTTCTATCATCTTAATTTCTGCCTGGTAGGTACTGGCACAAAGGGATGAGTCTGATTAGTCAATGAACTGATGGTCCTGCACAGAGAGGCATTATTGAGAAAGAGGGGGAGTCAAGTACTTTACCGAGCTACAAGGAGCTGGACTTTCACTCCATCTCTAGTTCATGTTAGAGGCAAATGAGATTAGCTTAGATGGCAGCACGGAGCAGTTGGGCTGAAGGGCCTGCTTCTGTACTGTATGACTCTCTGACTCTATGTTGTGCCTGCTCAGGTAGTATTTGATAGAACAGTCCAGGGGAAGCCTTACTCTGAATCCAATCCACATTATATCTGTACTGGGAGTATCTGAAGGTGAAGTTGTTGTTATAGAACAGAAAATACCTCATTCTGAATCAGTGCCTTAGTAAGAACAGTTAATAGAAAGATGGAAAATGGCCAGTGATCGTTATGAAACTTCCGTGGTTCTCAAGGTCTGATCTCATTGTTTATTCAATATTTTCTTTCTCAGTATTGTTTATATATTTATTAATGGTTTGCGTGACGCTATTACAGCGCCAGCGATCGGGGTTCAATTCCCGTCGCTGTCTGTAAGGAGTTTGTACGTTCTCCTGTGTCTGCGTGGGTTTCCTCCGGGTGCTCCGGTTTCCTCCTACATTGCAAAAAGATGTATGGGTAGGTTAATTTGGGTTTAAAATGGGCGGCGTGGACTCATTGGGCCGGAGGGGCCTGTTACCACCCTGTAAATAAAGTTCAAAATTTAAAAAAAATACCTGCCTATTAACTCAGACTGGAAGTGTGAGCTTCTGAGTATTAACTGTGTGTTGCTGAGGTATCACCAGAGCTGCATCGACACAGCTACTTGCTTCTGCTCTCAGCTACTGTCAGGGCAAAAGTTTAGCATCAAGGATCCTGCTCTGGAGAGGCCAGGAGTGCCTGCGCACACCAGCCTTTCCAGCCCCCCTGTCTCAAATTCACAGGCGTCCAAACAGCAAAGTTTCACGTGACAAATTCATCTTTCAGAAGCTGCTTCACAGTCTGGGCAACAGAGAATTCACAGTGTTTTTTAATGATCTCAGTTCTAGTTACTGATACAGGCACCAGGCACAGTCTGTGAGGAGTCATTCTTCATTTATAAGATGCAGAATGTCTGTTTAATGAAGCAAACCATCATGACAGTCTTAATCCTGTGCTTAAAAGTGTTTCCTGTTACCCCAGAACCTAACCTTTCCCAGAGATCAGCAACTCTCACTCTTGAACGGACCTCTCATATGCTGAAAGATGAACTCTTGATCTCCCAATCTACCTCACCCGTTATTTGTCTACCTGCACTGCACTTCCTGTGACTATAACACCATATTCTGCATTCTTTTTATTGCATCAATGTAATTATGTATGAAAGCTTTTCACTGTATCATGGTACATGTGACAATTATAAACCAATCCCAATAGAGAGGCAGGTGGTAATGCCAGTGCCTTAACCTTTGAGTTCCAGTGTAATGCAACTGTGCCTGCTGTTGTTGGAAGAGTGAGGTAGTCGTTGACTTGTTAGAGTAATGAGCTGGACACATGAGCTTAAATCCAGCTCTGACAACTGGGGAATTTACAGATAATTAATGAATAACACATGTTTTTAAAAAGCTAGTATGGTGAGCAGTATGGTGAACAGTATGGTGAACAGTATGGTGAGCAGTATGGTGAACAGTATGGTGAGCAGCTTTATTGTATCCATATCCCATAAATAAATAAAACCATGCTTACTGAAGGGTGGTGCCCAGAATTGAATGCTCCTTCCAAACAGGGTCTAACCAGAGCTCTGCAAAACTGAAACACCATCACCACCTCCTTGAAACAAGCACCTACATTCTATTAACAGAAAATGCTGGACACATTCAGCAGGTCAGGCTGCATCGGTGGGAAGAGAAACAGAGTCAACATTTCAGATCGAAGACCCTTTGTCAGAATGGGGAAGGAGACACAAGAAGCTAGTTAAGCTGCAGCGAGGTTGGGGAGGAGGTGTCTCTGATGGGGTAAAGCCTGGGTGGTGGGGATAAGCTGTAAACCAGGTGATCTGGTCAATGAGTGAATATTCCACAACCAGCACCTGCAGTTAATTTGAATTTTACCTACATTCCATTAGCCTTTGTGTCTGAGCAGTAAATCCTTCTGGCTGATCCTCCTATCCCTTTGACAATAAAACTCTTGTCAATCTCAACCTTGGAAATGCAATCGATCCCCAGCATCTGCAGGAGTTTGGGAGATCAAATTCCAGATTTCACAAGCCTTTGTAGTAACATTTACTACTTCTGTCCCACGGGATGTCTCTGTTCCAAGTGGCAAAGATGTGAATGTCACCATCCAACACAGGGCTGTGTGACAGAGGCTGGAACTGAGGGACACAACACAGTGGTGTGAGGAACACAGTGGTGTGAGACAGTGAGGGACACAACACAGTGGTGTGAGGGACACAATACAGTGGTGTGAGACAGTGAGGGACACAACACAGTGGTGTGAGAAGGTATCAGCTGCATCCTACACAGCAATGCCAGCCCTATTTGTGAGCATGTCAGTTTCAGAGATGTATTTGATTTGGCATTGATTTCCTGCACTATGAGCTGAATGTAAGCGAGCGGAGCTTTGCACACTCACCCTGCCTGTCACAGTGACAAGCTCCGCCTTGCTTACAGTTGTACACAACTTTATAATAACAGAAACAATGTTAGAATGAAATAGTTCACCTGCTGGGTAGTATAATGATCTGAAAATGAATCTGCTGTATGCACACCAAGCAGGCATCTCATAAACTCAGAACCATGCCACGGTGAAAAGTGTGGTTCTTACACTGGCACCGGGATGTGTAAATTCTCCCACTGCATTGCTGCTAGTGGTTCACTAACTGTACCGACTCTGTGAAGACATTTCAACAACTCCGACACTCCAAGGTCTGGTCCGTTTATCTTTTGTTTAAACGATGTTATAGAGTGATAGAGAGATACAGCACGGAAACAGGCCCTCCAGCCATCGAGTCCAAACTGACCATCACCCACCCATTTACACCAACCCACATTAATTTACATTAACCCCATTTTTATTCTCCCCACATTCTCATCAACTCCCCCAGATTCTACCCCTCACCTACACACTAGGGGCAATTTCCAGTGGTCAATTGATCTTCCAGCCCACACTTCTTTGGGATGTGGGAGGAAACTGGAACACTCGGGGAAACCCAGGCGCTCACAGGGAGAACATGCAATCTCCACACAGACAGTGCTGGAGGTCAGGATTGAACCAGGATCTCTGGTGCTGAGAGATATCATCTCTTCTCACTGCACCACTGTTGTGGGGGATTTTCAAGGCGACCAACTGTGGAATTTAATGAAATGCACCTTGTTGCTTCAGAGCACCAAGGAGTTTTTTGGACGCATTAATACCATGGACATCTTGGAAGTAGAAAAATTATAGCATTTAATTTGGATTATGTTGAATTCTATTGCAAATGTGATGTTGTTTGGCTCAAGAGTGAATATTGGTTTGTAACTGCCCAGCACTGCTCCCTCGGATTACTGCCCCACTTTTCACCGACCTGCACTATCACCATGCGCTCCGTCCATTGTCTGTAACATTCTTGTACCATTACCCTTCACCCAATGGGTGGTCACTCACTCTCTGTTCCATCTGTTGGCTTCTCCCTTCCTGCATCTTGTTCTGTTAATGGTTTCAGAAACATTCACCTCATCCCTCCCTGCAGTATCTCATCCACAGAGCAACAGGGATTATATTGTCAGTAATGAAAGAGTTAAGGTAGCAATGGTCAGGGTATGGAAACACATATGGTTGTGCCCAAAGTTAGGTAAAGGTGGCAGACTATCGTAGATGTGGAATATTATGGAAGAATATCAAATACTGAAGGCATGTGCTCTCTTGTTTTGCTCTGCGGCTTTCAAGCATTCTGTAACTTTCTTTGTAGTTCAGTCCTTCCAGCACATAGAGTGAGAGAGAAGGATTACATCAGTTTGAGGAACTGGTTTTATAGTCGAGGGAATTTTATTTTTCCGTCGTGGTTTTGACCCCACAGTAGTTTTCAATAAAACTGCTGGTCGGGGATAATTGAATAACAGACGCTCTGTCGATTCCTAGAAAGCACTGCCGATTCTTGGTACAATTAGATAATGCACACGTGGGTGTGGGAGGAGGCTGCCATTACCGTAATTCACAAGTTATAATACTCTGCAGTTACACAAAATCCACTGGTTTAAGGTAGAGGTGGCTGTGACTTTCGAAAATGATGAACTTCAGTCACGTATGTGCAGATTTTAACAAATATAATATCAGGGAGTTTAACGGGAGCTGGTTATAATGGCAATAGAACAGGGGATATTTGTAATGTCCTAGTTATTGTCCAAGCAGAATGACAGGTTAATATGTATGCAAGGTGACTGTGTACATAGTGACTGGTTAATATGCACACAGGATGCTTGGTTACCATTTACAGAGTGACTGATCACTGTATATGCAGAGTTCCCTGAAAACTACTGCTCCATCAAAGCCATCAAAGATACTTACTGCTTCAAGCCCCCCAAAATTTGGAAAATCAGACCATCAGGCTGTGCTTCTTCTCCCTGCTTACGAACAGAAGCTGAAACGTAAGGATCTGGTACAGAGAGTTGTGCAGTGCTGGTCTGAGGAAGCAGATGAGCTTCTACGCGACTGCTTCGAGTCAGTGGACTGGTCTATGTTCAAAGACTCAGCAGCCGATCTAAGTATGTCATCACTGTCACAGACTTCATCAGCAAGTGAGTAGAGGACTGTGTACCAAAGAAGTCAATACAGGTATTCCCCAACCATACACCATGGATAGACTGAGAGATCCATCCCCTACTGAAGTCCAGGACTGTGGCGTTCAAATTGGGTGACCCTGACCTATTCAGGAAATCGAAGTATGGCCATTGTAAAGCCATCAGGAATGCCAAGAGACAGTACCAGATCAAACAGGAGTCCTAGACCAGCTGCTATCACAGGCTACAAAACAGTCAGGCAGTGTCGCTGGCAACAACACATCCTGCGTTGATGAGCAAAAGGCATTCTATTCACATTTCAGTGGTCAGTGAAGTGACACAACCTGCTCCAACAGCCTCCAGTGCACCTGCACCCATGGTCACCGACATAGATGTCAGATCAACCTTCCTGAGAGGGAACCCATGGAAAGTGTCTGGCCTGGATGGTGTCGCTGGCTGGGTCCTCAGATCCTGTGTGGATCAGCTGCCAGAAGTATTTGCAAATATGTTTAACTCTCCCTACTCCAATCAGAGGTACCCACCTGCTTTAAGACCACTATCATCCCAGAGCCAAAGAAAAATACGGCAACGTGCGCTAACGACTACCACCCAGTGTCTATCATCATGAAGTGCTTCGAGAGGCTGGTCATGGTGCACATCAGCTCCAGCCTCCCAAACAACCTCAACCCAGTACGATTCGCCTACCACCAAAACAGGTCCACGGCGGACGCCATCTCCTTGGCCTTACTCTCATCTCTGGAACATCTGGATAACACAGAGACCTACGTCAGATAGACTCTTATTTATCAAATACAGCTCCACCTTCAATACCATAATTCCAAATAAACATCTCCAGACTCCTAGACCTGGGATTCAGCACCCTCCCTCTGCAAATGGATCATTGACTTCCTGACCAACAGACCGCAATCGGTGAGAACAGGCAGCAATACCTCTGCTATGATTATCCTCAACACTGGTGCTGTGCAAGGCCGCGTCCTCAGCCCCTCGCTATAGTCCCTGTACATTCAGGACCATGTGGCCAATTTCTGCTCTAACTCTATTTACAAGTTTGCAGATGACAACACTGTAGTGGGCCAGATCTCAGACAACAACAAGACAGAATACAGGAAGGAGATAGAGAGCATAGTGGTGTCCTCTCCAGCATTCCGAACTGTCACCTCTCAAATCCTAATACTGGAAACACCAAGGACCTTTCCCTGCTCCCTCTCCAATTTCCACATGCTGCCTCTTGCAAACCTTATCCAAAGCCACAACATCAGTAAAACTCCAATATCCAGTCTGTGATTATTCAGAAATCCTGATTGTTCAGCAAATGGCTCATAAGGTGGTGTTTGCTGTGCTCCCTTTACAACTCACCAGGACCCGATCCTCCGCTCCCTTGAACCTTACCTGGTCACTGGAATATTTATTATTGGTATTGGTATTGGTATTGGTATTGGTTTATTATTGTCACTTGTACCGAAGTACAGTGAAAAACTTGTCGTACAGGTCAATTCATTACACAGTGCAGTTACATTGAGTCAGTACAGAGTGCATTGATGTAGTACAGGTAAAAACAGTAACAGTACAGAGTAAAGTGTCACAGCTACAGAGAAAATGCAGTGCAATAAGGTGCAAGGTCACAACAAGGTAGATCGTGAAGTCATAGTCCATCTCACTGTATAAGGGAACCGTTCAATAGTCTTATCACAGTGGGGTAGAAGCTGTCCTTAAGTCTGGTGGTACGTGCCCTCAGGCTCCTGTATCTTCTACCCGATGGAAGAGGAGAGAAGAGAGAATGTCCCGGGTGGGTGGGGTCTTTGATTATGCTGGCTGCTTCACCAAGGCAGCGAGAGGTAAAGACAGAGTCCAAGAAGGGGAGGCTGGTGTCCGTGATGCGCTGGGCTGTGCCCACAACTCTCTGCAGTTTCTTGCGGTCCTGGGAAGATTAGTTGCCGTATCAAGCTGTGATACATCCAGGTAGGATGCTTTCTATGGTGCATTGGTAAAAGTTGGTGAGAGTCAAAGGGGACAAACCAAATTTCTTTAGCCTCCTGAGGAAGTAGAGGTGCTGGTGAGCTTTCTTGGCCGTGGCATCTATGTGATTTGACCAGGACAGGTTGTTGGTGATGTTCACTCTCAGGAACTTGAAGCTCTCAACCCTCTCGAACTCAGCACCATTGATGTAGACAGGTGCATGTACACCGCCCCCTTTCCTGAAGTCAATGACCAGCTCTTTAGTTTTGTTGACATCGAGGGCAAGGTTGTTGTCATGACACCATTCCACTAAGCTCTCTATCTCCTTCCTGTACTCCAACTCATCACTGTTTGAGATACGGCCTACAATGGTGGTATCATCTGCAAACTTGTAGATGGAGTTAGGGCAGAATCTGGCCACACTGTCGTGAGTGTATAGGGAGTAGAGTAGAGGGCTGAGGACGCAGCCTTGTGGTGCACCAGTGTTGAGAATAATCGTGTTGAATGTTGAGAATACTGAGCAACATCTGAAAAAGTGAATTGAAATCGAAGCAATAGTGTGAAAACTCTGCTGGCCTAGCACAAGATTATCGGAATGTAACTGTACATGTGGATGATGCCTGCCCTGTAATACTCACCTGTAATGATCGCTCCAAATATTTAACAGGCGATATTAAATAAGTGCACATTATTTCCAATTACATTTGGAAAAGACAAAAGCCATTATCTTCAGTCCACAATAGACACTCCATCCGCCTCGCTGGTACAAGTTCAGGCTGAAGCAGACTGTTATACCAACAGTCATTCTGATCTTGAGTTTCTGAAGTGATTCCGTCTCCTTCACCGTAGTTTATGTCTACCTTTGCAACGTAATTGGGGACTTTCCCTCTTTCACTTTATGTACCGCTGACATTTTCATCCGTGCCTTTGTTATGTCCAGACTCAGTTCCTTAGGCCAGCCTTGCGACTAACATCCATCATAGACTTAAGCTCATCCAAAACTCTGCTGCCTGAATCCTAGCTCTCACCATCTGTTCATCACTCACACTCGTGCTCACTGACCTACATTTTGTGAAGGAATCACATTTGTCCTCTAATCTTCTGGTGTTATTCACTTTTCTAATGAAGTTTTACAAATATATAATGCTACTCTGCTCTTTCTTTGCTGATGCAGGGTGCAATCCATCTGGACCAGGAGTTTTGCTTTCCCTTTGGCTACTTTACTCTTTAATGACCATTTCCTACTTTAAAAGTCTTGATATATTTTATCTTTTTTGATATCTTTTCATCTCATGTCCAACCTTGTCGGGAAGGACTGAGGCAAATTAATTACTCAATATTTCCGCTGCTTCACTGTGATAAAGCATTATTTCCTGTGTGTATCCCTTAGTTACCCCTTCCTGATCCTGATTTACCTTTTGATATTCATGGTTTTGTAATTTGTTTCTTTAACCTTGCTTGATAATTTAATTTTGTTGTTGCTGTTTACATTCTTAATGTTTTTTTGACTTTTCTGATCTTATATTCCATTTTTTCATTTTGTAGCCATTATCCATACAGTCAGCGTTTGCTGTTTTTAAGTAATTCTTGCCTTATCTTTTACCCCTCCTCCACCCCACTGTAAACTAATTTTATCTTTTGGAATATGCTTCTTCTCAACTTATTTATTCTGTTTTAAGTATTTCCCACTGCTGCTCTAACCTTTTCCCTAGATATTTTACAGTATATTTCCTTGGGATTCATTCTCATTCCTTACATTGTGGCTGTTTTGCCTTACTGGTCTTGCTCATTGTCTCAGACTTAATGTACTGGAACCAGCGTTGTTTAACTGTTCTTAAACTTATTTCTCTGACCAGTCTGATCCTATTCCTGGATCCAGGAGTGATTTCTTTCTTGCTCTGGTCCCAGTGTTGTCCGTGATAAAGGAATCCTTTGCACACTGTTCAAACACTGTTCCCTTTTCCCTCTTCCCTACCACTGCCTCCTATTGCCAGTTTATTAGGTGGAGTGGCTGAAGTCCCCGTCATAGATTGTCATGTGGATTTGTTCCTCCTCCTGCCTTCCACTATTCAGCAATGCAGTTCGTTTTTCCTTCCCTGTTCTCAATCTGCATTGATTTGATTTCTGCCTTAATGTTAGTTATGTCTCCTTTACTCCTGCTTCTACTACCCACCCCACAACTGCGCCACACACCTTCCCACCCCCACCTCAAGCTCCCAAACACATTCTCTTCCTTCTGGCTTTTTTCTAAGTGCACATTATCCCATAATGTTTATTGGTCGTGTTTTAGGTATTTTGAGTGAATTTGGTTCCTTACCACAAATTGTTACCTCTGGTTCCCAAGTTTTGCTTTAGGTACTATGTGCAGCCAGTTTATTGAATTTATTAACTATTCCACATACTTTATCTTGAACAATCTAACCGCATCTTCCTACCCTCGAGAATTTTATTATTACTCTCAATTCCATCTTCTCCAACCCTGTAAACCAGCCTCCTGGGGGATCTTCTGAAAAGACTTTTTAAAACCCAAATACACAGCTGTTTTCCCGAGATCTTCTTGACTAGATACATACATAAAGAACTCCAAAAAATTAGTCAAACATAACTTCCCTTTCCTAAATCCACGTTGAATCTCCACAATCAGATTATTACTTTCCAAAGTGCCAGATGTAGGTGATCCCATGGAAGTTGCCATCTGCATCCCCTTCAACAGAAGCAGGCCCTGAACCACCATTACCCCTTGCCTTCTGCCCGAGTGCAGTCCACCTGTATCCTGCAGTACACAGGGTGAAGGCACATGTCTTTTTCTCAGGGAAGGGGAGCTAAAAACAAGAGGGCATACAGTAGGTTTAAGATCAGAGGTGAGAAGTTTAAAAGGGATATCGGAAGCAGCTTATTCACGCAAGGAATGATATTTGGAATGAGCTGCCAGGAATAGTGTTTGAGGCGGGCACATTAGCAACTTTTAAAAGCCATCAAGATAAGTCCATGTTCAGAGACACAAGAGATTTTGCAGATGCTGGAATCTGGAGCAACACATACAAAGTCCTGGAGAAACTCAGCATGTCAGGCAGCATCTATGGAGGGAAATGAACAGTCGATGTTTCAGGTCAAAATAAACAGCTGACTGAGTCCTCATGAAGGGTCTCAACCCGAAACGTCAACTGTTTATTTCCCTCCATAGATGTTGCCTGACCTGCTGAGTTCCTCCAGTACTTTGTGTGTCAGAATATGGCTAGGAGAGGTTTAGAGGGTTATGGGCCAAAGGTGGGCAGATGGGACCAGCTCGCTGGGTAACAGGGTCAACATGGACGAGTTGGGCCGAAGGGCCTGTTTCCATGGTGTATGATTCTATGACCCTAATTAACCAGATGAAGATTCTGCACCTGTTTCTGCAGAACATGCAGTGTCTGAGCTTGTGGCTGCAGTTATCAGATTGAGTGACAGGACATCTTTATCACCGCAGCCTCACTGCTCAGCAGCCATTGCCTGACAAGGTGGGAGTTCCTGGCTGTGTGGATGGAGAGAGACGCAAGGAGGGGGAAAAGTGAGAGGAATGTGGGCACGTAAGAGCTGATGGCTTCTAACAGCTGCAGCCTGCACATGTGGTTTGAATAGGAAGTGGGTTACAGGAAGGAGGGAAGGTATGTGTGCATCGTCATCTCCAGTGGACTCAGCAGGAACTTTACGCATGTCATACCAGCAGTCACAGGTGGTCGAGGTGGTTTGTAGGGTGCCATGCTCGAATTGGCCATTCTGTTGTTGCTGCAGGTTCCAGATCATATTCTCCTGCTACTGAGAGCGAAGTGTGTAAGACTGAACTGTCACAGACTGCAGACAAAATGGGACTCTGTGCTAAAGCAAGGAACAGTGCATGTAAGTCTGATGGTCCACTGTGGAAAAACTAAGAAGGTCAAAGCAAATATTTTGTATGTTTCCAACACTTGGTCAGATCTGCAGGAGTCAGGTACACAGGGAGATTCCATCACTATCGAATGTAGTCGTCCATATAAAAAGGAGGCAAAATAGGACCTGACCTGAAGGACTGATCAGGGAGAGTCACCATAGCTTGGTGCGTGAGGAATCATGTCTCACAAATTTGATTGAGTTTTTTTGAAGACGTGACCAAGAGGATTGTTGAGGGCAGAGCAGTAGACATTGTCTACATGGGTTTTAGAAGGCCTTTGACACGGTTTCATATGGTAGGCTGGTCCAGAAGATTAGATCACATGGCATCCAGAGTGAGCTCGCCAGTTGTATACAAAGTTAGCCTGGTGGTAGGTGTCAGTGGGTGATAGTGAAGGGTTGCTTATTTCACATTGGAGGTCTGTGACTGGCAGTGTGCTGCAAGGATCAGTGCTGGATCCGCTGTTGTTCATCATCTCTATTATCGATTTGGATGAGAGTCTAGGTGGCACGGTCAGCAAGTTTGTGGATGACACCAAAATTGGTGCTATAGTGGACGGTGAAGAAGGTTGTCTAAGGTTACAGCAGCACCTAGACAATCTGAGAAAGTAGGCCAAAGAATGGTAATGGAATTTAACTTGGACAAGTGCAATGTGTTGCTTTTTGGTAAGTTAAACCAGGACAGGACTTACACAGTGAATGGCAGGGCCTGGAGACTGTTGTAGAACAGAGAGACCGAGGGGTATAAGTACACAGTTCCCTGAAAGTGGTGACACAGGTAGACAGGGTGGTGAAGAAGGTGCTTGGCACACCTTCATTGGTCAGGGCACTCCCAGCTACAGGAAGGAGGTCATTATGCTGGAGAGGGTGCAGAAACGATTCACACGGATGTTACCAGGACTGAAGGGCTTGAGTTATAGGGAGAGACTGGACGGGCGTGATAGAGGTGTATGAAATTATGAAGGGCATAGCTCAGTGGATGATCACAGTCTTTTCCCAGGGCAGGAGGAGTGGAACTACACAGCATAGATTTAAGGTGCGAGAGGACCTGAGGGGAAATTTTTATACAGAGAGTGGAGAATGTATGGAACGAGCTGCCAGAGGAAGTGGAGAGACAGGTACAATGACAACATTTAAAAGACGTTTGGACAGGTGCCTGGATAGGAAATGTTCAGAGAGATAGGACCAAAAGCAGGCAAATGGGATTGGCTTAGACAGGCAGGTTGGTCGGATGGACAAAGGGGCTGTTTCCGTACTATATAACTCTACCACCCTGTAATATAAGTACAGGTGAAAGCAGACAATGTATTTGGCTGATTTCAGGAACGCCACTCATGGGTTGAGGTCTGAGACCAGAATCTCTGGTTTTGTTAGACACTGACCCTCACTGGGGTGATTCCAGAGACGACCATCAGTGGACTTCTGTTGCTCAGGCGCTGACTTTAACCTGGGTCAGTTGAACACACTGTCTCTCACTGGGGTCAGTTTCGCATCCACAGACTCTCACTGTGGCAGAATTTCACAGACACTCTCTCTTGGGTAGAGCTGATACACTGACACTTGCTTTGACCATAGGACTGATATCACTGTGGTACAGTTCCATTGATGTTGACTCTCACTGAGGTCCGAGTGCCACAGTAAAACGAAGGCAGTGGGAATCAGCTGCAAATGGTTCTATGTGTTGGAGCGCTTTCAGCTCAGTCACAAGACATAGCTGCCCTCTGGGGTGATGCTCTTCCAACAACACTGAAGAACTGTGAACCTGGGCCAGCCAGTGTGATTGGAACCTCACCCACCATCCACACTTTCATCCCCTTCACCCCTGCTGGACGTGGCTGCAGTGTGTACCATGGCAACAGCCACAAAAGTCTCTTCAGCAGCACCTCCTGGGCCTGCCGAGGTCTGTAGGCTCTTGGAAGTTCTCCACCAATCACAGTTTAGTTTGGAAACATGGGCCTGTTTCTTCACTGCACTGTGGGAGAACCATCAGCTTCACCAGCAGGATCGCAGAGGTGCAGAAGGTGGCTCACCACTGCTGTTACAGCATCAGTCCGGGCTGGAAAATAAATCCTGGCCATTCCACTGACTCCACCTCCTGTAAATAAATATAAACGATCACTGGCTGTACAGGACAGTGAGGTTTCACACCTGTGAGAGATCCGGCTGTGAGCTCCCCCTTAGGCAGATGCTGTTAACGTACAGTGAGTGATATGTCCTCCAGGTGGGAGGCTGGTCCTGTGAGCAGAGATGAACCAGACAGTGCTCACCAGAATTTGGAATGAGGACATACTATTGAAACATACAACATTTTTAATGGGCTTGACAAAGAGGACCCAGGGATGATGTTCCTCCTGACAGGCTGTCTAGAACCAGGGGCCACAGTCTCAAAATAAACAGTCAGCCATTCAGAAGAGAGATGTAAAGCCATCTCTTCACCAAAAGGCTGGTGAATCTTTGTAATTCTGTAGCCAAGTGGGCTGTGGAGGCTCAGTCACTGAGAATATTCCAGGCGGAGAGTGGTCAACGTTTGACATTGAAGGAGTCGGAGGTTAGGAGTTTAGTGCAGGCAAGTGGTGCTGAGGAAAAGATTTGCCATGATCTAACTGACTAACAGAACAGGCATAAGGAAATGAATGATCTACTTCTGGGTGTCTTTCTTTTTTATTTTGTGTGTGCCATCCATCCTGCGGTTGAATGGTCTGACACTGAGGCACTACGTGAATGAGTGACAGCATTCAGTCACTTTCCTGCTATTATACAGGTCAGCGACTTGTACCCATTAAGTTACAGCACTCCCTTTACATGGAGTTACTGCCAAGTGCTGTTTACTTGTAGAGAACGAGTGAAGTGCTGAGGTGGACGAGTTTCTCTGCACAAGTATCAAGGTCTGAGAACAAACTACTTCAGCGACATCCAGATGTATGAGGTATTCTCATTCACTCTCTGATATTCTATGAATCTCGGTCTTGTTTACTATTTGTAAGGTTCTCTGGCTTTGCAGTTCTGGGGAATAACTGATAGGTCACTGCTTCAGTATTGAATAAACCAGCGAGGCAACATTCTTCTGGCAATAAGTGAAATATATCAACAAAATAAGTGTATGGCTGGAACGGTGGTTTGGCTTTAGTTTGTTGGAGATTGTGGACAAAATGGAAAACTTCAAACCTGATATTATTTCTGGACGATGCTCAAAAAAATGGGTCCAGCAGTTCTTAAAGGGGTCAGTCTTTTAATTTGTGAAGCTTTAAGGGAGTGCATTCACTGAGGGCGCTGCAGAGCCTCCAAGGCACTCGCTACAGTCACAAAACATCCCAGATTAATTGACCAGGTTTCAGGGGTCTGGAATTCATCTGTTAGCGTTTGAACGTTTCTGACTCAACCTGCAGAGCATTCGGTCACATGAGCCACAAGTCATCAGCTTCTCCCTCAGTCTGGCTACACAAAGTTGCCCAGAACCACAGCATTAGTAGCACCTTCAGACATTGAAGCTCAAAACATAGTTAGTGACCAGATCAGTGAGATGCTGCGGCATTGAATTGCCCAAGGCATTAATCCCCAGGCATCAGGTGTCTTCAGGTTTGAGGGAGGAAAAGTGCTGAGGAGTGGGACTGGGAATGGAAGATTGGGAGCACCTTATCTCTCTCCCTCTCCCATGAGGCAGTAACAGAGTGACAGTGATGGCTAGCTCTGAAGAGAGAGCCAGTCCATTCATTAGGATGCAGCCTTGGGATTGTCAATAACTCAAAAACAACGAAGTGCAGCAACAAATAGATCAGATAAGATAAGATCAGATTTCTTTATTAGTCACATGTACGTCGAAACACACAGTGAAATGCACCTTTTAGCGTAGAGTGTTCTAGGGGCAGCCCGCAAGTGTCGCCATGCTTCCGGCGCCACCATAGCATGCCCACAACTTCCTAACCCATACGTCTTTTGTTTTTGGAATGTGGGAGGAAACTGGAGCACCCGGAGGAAACCCACGCAGACACGAGGAGAACATACAAACTCCTTACAGACAGTGGCCAGAATTGAACCCGGGTCGCTGGCGCTGTTATAGCGTTACGCTAACCGCTACACAACCGTGCCTGTACATGGGCAAGGACATGGATGGACATGGGCAAGACCTTGGGAATAACTAGCTTGCTCTTCTTCAAAATGATTCCACTGGAGATTTTACCCTCATCTGAGAGGACACAAGGCCCCCTCAGCTCAGCATCTCATTCAAAAGGCAGCACCTCCAGAATGTCTGCATTGGAATGGCATCTTAAATTTTGTGCTCAGGTCTCAGCAGCTGAGCCCAAGGTGAGGGTGTCACTCCTTGAGCCACAGCTGGATCGAGGTGAAATTAACCCAGCCTCAGCTGTGCACAGAGAAGACCCAGTCCTTGGTACAGCACAGAACACTCCTGATGTACGGAATGCTCCAGATGTGCGGAATACTCCAGATGTGCAGTAGTCCAGATGTAAGGATATCAAAAGAATTCTACGAGATCCTACAATTCACCGTGTCTGGGAAATGGCTGGACTTGTTCGCAATCTCTGGTTGCAAACATCCTGGTGGCGCAAACCTTTTCGTTAGGAGTGCAGGAAATGATGTGGAGGTATGGAATAAGTTTCTTTGGAAGTCACTTTGGCTAATGAACGAAGGTGTCATCAGATCGTTAATTGTCTCTCCCTAGGATTGAAGGAAAGGGTGAGAAGGTGAGCAGGTGATCCGTTGGTAAGGGACCAAGTCACTGGGCTCAATGAAACTGTCCCTGTTCTTAAAGCTTTTTGTACCAAATGGTTGCCTGATTATTCACAACTTAATTTTTTTATTTCTAAAATAAACGTGGCTGATCAAACTTTATTTTACCCGTAATACTGATGTTAAAGCAACATTAGTGCCTTCAATTATTTTGGACAAAGTCACTTGGATCCTCAGATGTGGACACTCTTTAAGCATGTTTTGAATGTACAATAGGGTGACACTAGCAGATTTGGACAATTAATTATAGTAAGACAGCCACACAAGGTCCTAATCTTGAAAGCAGGCCATGTGGAATGCTGACAGAGTGATGTGGCTGTGTGCAGGGACAATGTCGTGGGGCTTGCACTGACAACTTATCAAAGCTCAGCTTAAGTGAACCTGAATGTTGCTTCAAGGTCTTTACCATTAGTCGTACCTTTGATTCACTTCAAATTAAATTTGGGAGCAGTGAATCAAGTGAGAAGCTCCAAGAATCAGATTAAGTTCCATTGAGTAGTGCAGTGTAGCAAATGACCATTCAACCCATCGTGTCTGTTTTGGCTCTCTGAAAGAGCTAACCACCCAGTCCCAGTCCCAGTCCCTGCTCTCCTCTACAGTCCGGCAAACTTCTCCAGCACAAGAACATTTTTGAAAGTTACTGTTGACATCAGAGGAAAATGAAAAAAAAACTAAAGCTGAAGGCCTTATATCTAAATACAAGAAGAATTTTCAGAAACCTATCTGAAGAGGTATTACAGACAGAAATCAGAATGACCAAGACTAGCAGCGATTCCAGATACTGAAGAAAATGGGGAAGTAAGAGTGGTGTAATCCTGATGTCAAACGATGAGGTACAGAGGATCTTGGCTCTGAAAACCTGTTGGGATGGAATAAAGTAGCAATGTGGCAGAAAATTCTAACCTAATTTCTTGAAGTCCCTGGTAGCAGAGTTAATGTCAGGACCCCTCCCACCCTGGACATTCTCTCTTCCCCCTCCTGTCGTGCAGAAGATGAAAAAGCTTGAGAACATGCACCACCAGGCTCAAGGACAGCTTCTCTCCCACTGTAATCAGACTCTTGAACGGACCTCTTACACGCTAAAGTTGAACTCTTGGATCTCTCAGTCCACCTCGTCATGGCCCTTGCTCCTTGTCTATGTGCACTGCACTTCCTCTGTAACCGTAACACTATATTCTGCATTCTGTGTTTTGTTTCCTTTTGTACTACCTCAACGTACTGACGTATGGAATGATCTGTCTGAATGGCACGCAGACAAAAGCTTTTCACTGTATCTCAGTACACGTGAGAATAATATACCAAAGTGTGGAACTAGATGTATCAGGGCAACGCTGAGAAGGGCAACATTGATCTTCATATAATGTGGACAAATCCAAATCGTTTTAGTAGTCTCAATTACAAGTTCATGGAATGAGTTAAAGGGAGCCTTCTAGATCAATGTGTTGGAAAACTAACCAGAGAATTGACTATGTAAGATCTAGTATTGTGCAATGAGACATAGTTAGCTAATAACTTGACACCAATGCACCTTCTGGAGATAAGTGATCTCAATATGTTAGCATCTTATATTGGGATTGGGAGTGATTTGGATATCAGAAACTAGAGCTTTATATCTAAACAAAGCAAATTAGAAGACATGAGGTCAAATTGGCCAAGGAAGGCTAGGAAAGTAGATTAAGAGGTATGTCCCACTGTCCCTTTATCATCTCCTTTAGATTATGGTCAGTCAAAATGGAGGGGAGGGTGTGACAATGAGTGAGGCAGGTATAGGGTTCCTTTAAGATTGGAGAGCGAGATGTGTGGCTCACAGATTGGGTGGGAGAATTGGGTTTCAGTTCATGGGTTACTGGCATCAGTACTGGAGAAAGAGAGCTCTGTTCTATTCAGATGGGCTTCACCCGAATCATACTGTGGAATGGAATAACTAGAAAAAGTGATCAACTAAATAATTGGGGGTGAGTCATTGGTGTTCTTTCGAGGGGAAATTTAGAAAGTTAAACACAAGAGCACAAGAAAATAGGAGCAGGAGTAGGTCACTGCCTACTGCCATTCAAGATGATCATGGCTGGTCCGCGGTTGCCCTAACTCTGAAATTTCTCCACACCCCTCTGTTCCTCGATCTATGAAGCATTTATCCACCTCCACTTTAACTACTTCCAATGATCCGCTTTCACCGCCCACTGGTGCAGAGAATTCCAGAGATTCACCACCCTCTGTGAGAAGAGATTCCCACGTACCTCAGTTTTAAACAACCGGTCCATTATCTTGTAGTTATGTCTCCTTGTTTGTGACTCTCCCACTGGTGAAAACATCCCAACATCTACCTGTCAGGCCCACTCAGGATCTTAGATGCTTGAATAAGGTCACCCCTCGTTCTTCTAAGCTCCAGGGAATACAGACCTAAACCACATAGTCTCACTTGATAGGACAGCTCTCCCATCCCAGGAGTTACCCTGGTGACTCTCCTTTGGACTGCCTCCAATGCTACTACATTGCTTTTTAGGTAAGGGGACCAGAAATGTGCCCAGTACTCCAGGTGAGGCCTCACCAACACCCTGTCCAGCTGCAACAAAACCTCACTATTTTAAATCTCCAACCCCTTTGCAGCGAAGATGAAAATGCCGTTTGCCTTCTTAACTACTCGTTGGAGCTACCTGCTAACGTTCTGTGATTTATGCACCATCCTTCTGTACCTTAGTCACTTGCGGTCTCTCTCTGTCTCTCTCCATTATGATAGTAATCTGCCTTTTGATTCCCCTTACCAAAGTGCTCGACCTCACACTTCCCGACATTAAACTCCATTTCAAGTCTTTTGCCCACTCTCAATCTATCTGTGTCCCTTCGCAGGTTCACTGTATCCTTATCACAGCAAGTCCTTCCACCTATTTTCGTACCATCAGCAAATGTGGAGACCTTACACACACCTTTCTCCTCCCAGCCATTCATGAAAGTAGTGAACAATTGTGGCCCAAGACCTGATCCCTGGGGTACTCCACGAGTTACCCCCCAGTCTGAAAAGGACCCATTTATTCCAACTCTCTTGTTTTCTATGAGCCAGCCAGTTTTCAATACATCTAACACACTTTCCATTTCCTTATAAACAGAAAGGTCAAGGCATTAGGGTAGGTTGCAAACTGGGTTTTGATAACCAGAGACAGTGCATTCAAACATGAGTCTATCTCCATTCAGAGTTGGAGCAGCGAACAATGGTAAACAACAAAACTGATGGCTCTATCTGAACACCTCAGCGGTTACAGCAAGAGGGGTGAATCAGGGGCACAAATAGAAACCAAGGAGTATGGCCGTTACAAAGGGAAGGTTGCAAAGTGAGCAAGGGTGGGATACTTTCCTTTATGAAGAGAAAGGCAAACTGGAAAAGGAGGAGGGATAGGCTGACAATGAAGAATGGGATAAAGGTAATAGAGTGAGAAAGGATCTTAGTTCAGAAAATCAAGAAGTAGAATCAGTTTGAGTGGAACCAGGAACGTCAGATATCAGTGAGGCCCCACATAGTAATGGTAATGTAGAGCACAGTGTAACTCCGGACATGGGAAGTGTATGTACAAGGGTAATAATAAAATTATGGGTTCTTTAATCTACATAATCATTGAATCATACAGCAGGGAAACAGGTCTTTCGGCCCATTGAATCCATGCTAACCATCAAGCACCCACTAATACTGCTTTATTCTCCCCACATTCCCATCAACACCATCCCACCCCCCCCCCCAAGATTCTTCCACTCACCCCCACATTAGGGGCAACTTACAGGGGTCAATTAACCTACCAACCAGAAAATGAGCAACTGGGCAAAGTAATCAGCAGTAATCGTGTGGAAGACGAAATCGTGGCGTGTACAGAGGTGGTTGTCTAGATCAGTGTGTTGTGGAGCCAATGAAGGAGTAGGCAATTTAGGTCTGGCTTGTCCAATGAGAGAAGGTTAATTAATAATCCTGTAGTTAAGGGCTCGTTAGGGCAGAGTAATCATGAAAAGTCAGAACTTTAAGGTTGAAAGTAATTTAGTTCAAAATTAAACCAGGGTCTTAAGTCTAAGCAAACTAAATAATGAAGGTATAGGTCATGAGTTGGTTATGATAGATTAGGAAGCCAGTTAAAATGTTTGAAGTAAACAAAGCTAACGTTTAAACATTTAATACACAACATATATATCCTATAAGGCACAAAAGCCTAACAGGAAAAGTGATCTAGTTGTGATTAAAAAGAGAAGTTCATGGTAAAATATTAAAGAAAAAAAACTTACCGCATCACATTTCAGAATTGGGCAAAGGAGGACCAAGGCGTTGAGAGGAAGGGGAAAGTAGGATTGCAGAGTAACCAGGTGAGGAACATCCGAATAGACGAGACAAAGCTTCCATTGCTATGTAAAAGTGAAATGATTAACAAAAGTTAATGTGGATCTCTTACAGAGGGAGACAGGAGAAATAACGTTGGGGGAGAAAAGGCAGACAAATTAAACAAATATTTTGTTTCTGTCTTTGTGGGAAAAGATGCAGAAAGTCTCCCAAAAATAGTGAAGAACATCAACTCGAGACTGAATACGGAGCTGAAAGATATTAACGTCAGTGAAAAACTACTATTGGAAAAATCAAAGGGGCTTGAAGCTGATAAATCCCCGGGGCCGGATGACCAACGATTTGACAATGTTGGGAATGGAGATAGCGAAGCCCTGGTTGTCCTCTTCCAGTACTCCATAGATCCTAAAACAATTCCACAGATCAGAAGGTGGCAAATGTCACCCCACAGTTTAGGAAAGGACTGAGAGAGAAAATGGGGAATTATAGACCAGTTAGCCTAACATCAGTGACAGGGGAAATGGTGCAATCTATAATTACAGACGTGATAACAGGGAGCTTAGAAAATATTAATAGGGTTGGGCAGAGTCAACCAGGACTTGTGAAAGTAAATCACTTTTGACAAATCTACTGGAGTTTTTTGAGGCTATAACCAACAGAATATACAAGGGGAACCCAGTGAATGTAGTACAATTCAGAAGCTCTCAATAAAGTGCCTCACAAGAGGCTATTAGTGAAATAAACGACCCTGGGATTGGGGGTAATGTACTGGCTTGGAGTGAGGATTGGTTCACAGACAGCAAGTAGAGAGTAGGAATAAACATAATTTTTGGACGGAGACTATGGCCAGCGGGTGCTGCAGGAATTGGGAATAGGTCAAAGCTGTTCACAATCTATATCAGTGATTTGGGTGAGGACGCCAAGAGAATCTGGAGATTTGCTGGTGATACAGAGCTGGGTAATGGTGTGGATTGTAAGGAGGATGTAGAGCAGCTTCGGGGGAAAGACATGGGTCAAATGAATCAGCGAGGATGTGTCAGGTAGTGTAAAAAATGTCAGATAGGAAAATAGAAAAGATAATCACTTTTTAAATTATTGAAAGTTAACTTGCAGATACAGCAAGCAATTAGGAAGGCAAACTGTATTTTGACATTTATTGCAAGAGGATTTGTGTACAAAAATAAGGATATCTTGCTACACTTATGTTGGGCCCTGGTGAGACTGCATCTGGACTATTGTGAAACCAGTCTCCACAGCACAGAAAGGATGTATACTGCAACAGAGGAAGCAATGAAGGTTTAGTGGATTGATTCTGAGATGAGAGGTTTGTTGTATGAGGAAAGATTAAACAGACCAGGCCTGTACTATCTTGACTTTAGAAAAGAGATACTTCTTTATTGAAACATACAAAATTCTTGACAGGGTAGATGCAGTGGTGATATTTTCCCTCAGTGCAGTGCTTACAGCCAGGGGTCAGAATATGGGATCAGCCACTCAGGACTGAGATGAGGAAGAATTTCTCCACTCAAGAGGCTTACAAATTTTAGGAATTCTCTCCTCCAGAAGGCTGTGGATGGTCAGTCATTTACATTCACAGCAGGGAAGTTCAATGGATTTTTGAATAGGATTATGGAGACAGTATGGGAGGCTGGTGTTGAGGGAGTAGACCACATGATCTTTGTGAGTGGCAAAGCAGGTTCCCTGGGCCAGGTGGCCAACCCTTTATGTTTAATGCTCTCTTTATTACATTCTTTCCTTATTTATTCAGTAAACTCCAATATTTTTGGTACCAGCCTCTTATTCAGACTGAATGAGTTCCACATTTGGCACAACATTAGTTTTTCACCCTGCTAATGGTATTCCTGATGAAGGATCTGTGGTCTAGACAGGAATAGGGTTTCCCCTTTTTTAGCATTATTTCTACGTGAGAGAGCTTCGCCACTGCAGTACCAGAGTGATTGATCTCTTTCTCATTGATTCCTTATTTGGCCTGGCTGACTCAGGCCTCCTAGCGGTGTTAGATGATGTCAGGAGCTAGCAAGCAGAGAGTTAAGTGATAACAAATGTTCGTTGGACATTGTGCTGGATGAAGGAACTATCATTGAGGATGCTGAAGTTCCAAAAAACATCAAAAAGTGCTGGAAAATAGTCAGCGGGTTAGGCAGCATCTATAGTGGGAGAAAACAGAGTTAACACTTCTGATTAATTACCTTTTTAGAATAAAAGGGTCCAGTGTGTGAGCAAAATTTCCAGGCCAAAGGAGTGGAGAAGGGTGCTGGAGAATAGCTAAGCATTATATCAAAGTTGAAAGTCACTGAGATGGGGTCATAAGGGTTAAGACCAAGACCTTGCTGAGGACTGGTGATTGGAAAAGGAAAAGGCAGAAGACAAAGTGAAAACATGACAAAGGGGTTCGACTGGAAGGAGGGATGGGGGTCAAGGAAAGAAGGATCATTGCGGAAACCCACTAGTCAGGATTGAGATTGCAGAGCTCTGCCATCTCGTGATTACCTGTCCTACAGAGGGAGAAAGGAGGATCCATGAGAGGGCAGAGCATACCCTGGTGTGGTAACTAAATGTGTGGCTAGAAACTCTGATAGGTAATAAAGTGTGTGGGTATGGAATGGGTGAATTAATGAGGTAGCCAAGCTTTTCATAAAGGAAAGTTTCTGAGAAAACTCATTTACTTTATGAGTCTTGAAGACACCAACAAGATTGATTCAATCTCAGGCACCGTCTGTTATCCGGTAGTTAATGAGATCTCCTACTTAAGTTCTACTTGATTCTTTAAATTTGCAGTGACACATTTGTATTATATTGAGAAGTTTTGAGGGCTTTGGCCTTTGTTTCGCAACCTGACAATCATATTGGTTTTCTTTATCAATCCTTTCATTGATACTTCATCCACTTCTTCTCTGAATTCTCCTCTCTCATTTATTAATATTCAATAGATCTCTTCTCCTTGCTGCATGGAATTCTTGCTCATTATCCCATCTCCAGTAGTTCAATCTTCCCCAAGATCTTGAAATTCTGGAACTCTTTCTCTCTCAGGTTTTACTCCCTTCTAAA
This sequence comes from Pristis pectinata, assembly GCF_009764475.1. NCBI lineage: Eukaryota > Metazoa > Chordata > Chondrichthyes > Rhinopristiformes > Pristidae > Pristis > Pristis pectinata. The sequence goes on along the minus strand of NC_067429.1, from coordinate 1,291,048 downwards.
TCTGCAGATTTGTGAAACCGAAATTACAGCCATTACACTCTGCTGATGTTTTACGTATGCCCCCAAGCTTCTCAATAAGAAAATCTATCGCATCAATGCAGCAAGAAAATCACAAGGAAGGCAGAGTGTTGACAGCCTGTGTTCAGGCTGGACCACCACCCAGCAATGTGAACACTGTTATATTTGGTAAGTTGTTCCAAATGAGTCAACTTCTGCAGTATCATTGATGGTATTTTTTGTTAGCAGGAGAATGTGGATATGAGAGCTATCTGCAGGTTGCGGGAGTGGATCAGGGGTCATCCCCAGGTACTATCCAGCGATTCAAAAACCAAACACCAAGGTAAGATACCCCTTTACTGCCTCAGTTACATCAACTGTTTTTTCCTTCAGTATTTTGGCTGTGACAGAGTTATGGTCCCGTAATGAAATGGATCACTTCTGCTGTCAGTTGAAGATGGGTTTAACAGTGGGATGAGGAATATGGGCATTAAGACTGGCATTGAGCAGCCAATCCTTAATGCCCCCATAAACCTGGAGATCCTGCAACACCATTGAGGTCCATCTCCAGGTTGTGGGAAGAGATCGGGGAGAGTCAATCACAGTGGGGACACAAGAGACTGCAGATGCTGGAATCTGGAGCAACACACAATCTGCTGGAGGAACTCAGTGGGTCGAGCAGCGTCTGTGGAGGGAGAGGAATTGCCGATGTTTCAGGTCTTGATGCAGAATTTTGACCCACTGAGTTCCTCCAGCAGGTTGTTTGTTGAATCACAAGCAGGCCAGGCCAGGCCAGAGAGGATGGCAGGTTTCCTTCCCTGACAAACATTCATGAACCATAGATTCAGTTTACGATATTTGTTAGTTTCATGGCTACCATTACCAACACCAGCTTTAAAACAAAACAATCCAGATTTATTTAAGTACCTGAATTTAAGTTGCCATGGCAAAATTTGAACTCTCGATATTCCAGGTTCTGGATACTAGTCCAGTAACTGGGCTTTCACATCCTGTAGTTTGAGTGTATGGCACACGTAGGAATTAGAGGCTGATAGAAAGGCCTAAGGCCTAGAAAAAATGACAGGAACAAGCAGAAAAATAGGTTGTTCTTTGAAAAGCTGACAGAATGAAACTGAACAGTGAGTGAATCAGGAGTCTGCCTCAAGCAATTTATAAACCATCTGTACCACATAACTGAAGCTTCTCCCTAGTTATCTGTTATTCTATATATGAACCATCCCAAAATCTTTGATTAGGTTCTAGCCTTTAACTTACTCCTGTATACCTAACTCTAAATCCCCCGACCCCTCGACAAAAATCCCTCCACTGAACACCTTGAATATTTCCCAGTCTGTAACAAAGTATCTTTTATTCCATATATAATTCCTATTAATCCTTTCATTATATTACAACTTTAGATACCCTTAGCTGCCCCAGTAACATCAACTCATCATTATTCTTTTCCTTCAGTATTTTGGCCTGGGCAGAGTTACAGTCCCATAATGAAATGGATCATTTCTGCTGTCAGTTTAAAGTGGGATTAATGTTGGAATAAAGAATATGAACATCAAGGCTGGCACTTAACCCAAGTATTTTATAATTTATATGGAGAGATTGTCTACAGAGTCTCTGTGGGTGGAGGTTAGGAACAGGAAGGGGTCTATAACTTTACTGGGTGTTTATTATAGGCCGCCCAATAGTAACAGGGATATCGAGGAGCAGACAGGGAAGCAGATCCGAGAAAGGTGTGATAATAACAGAGTTGTTGTGATGGGAGATTTTAATTTCCCAAACATCGATTGGCATCTCCAGACAGTGAGGGGTGTGGATGGGGTGGAGTTTGTTAAGTGTGTTCAGGAAGGATTCTTGACACAATATGTAGATAAGCCTACAAGAGGAGTGGCTGTGCTTGATTTGGTATTGGGAAATGAACCTGGTCAGGTGCCAGATCTCTCAGTGGGAGAGCATTTTGGAGATAGTGATCATAATTCTATCTACTTTACGTTAGCACTGGAGAGGGATAGGAACAGACGGACTAGAAAGGTGTTTACTTGGAGTAAAGGGAATTATGAGGCTCTCAGGCAGGAAATTGGAAGCTTAAATTGGCAACAGTTGTTCTCAGGGAAAAATACGGAAGAAATGTAGCAAATATTCAGGGGATATTTGGGTGGAGTTCTGCACAGACACGTTCCAATGAGACAGGGGAGTCACGAGAGGATACAGGAACCGTGGTGTACAAAGGCGATAATAAATCTAGTCAAAAGGAAAAGAAAAGCTTACAAAAGGTTCAGAGAGCTAGGTAATGTTAGAGATCTGGAAGAGTATAAGGATAACAGGAAGGAACTTAAGAAGGAAATTAGGAGAGCCAGAAGGGGACGTGAGAAGGCCTTGGCGGGCAGGATTAAGGAAAACCCCAAGGCGTTCTACAAGTATGTGAAGAGCAAGAGGATAAGATGCGAAAGGATAGGGCCTATCAAGTGCAGCAGTGGGAAAGTGTGTATGGATCTGGAAGAAATAGCAGAGGTACTTAATGAATACTTTACATCAGTATTCACTACGGAAAAAGATCTGGGTGATTGTAGTGAGGACTTGCAGCAGGCTGAAAAGCTTGAGCCTGTAGATATTAGGAAAGAGGAAATGCTAGAACTTTTGGAAAGCATCAAGTTGGATAAGTCGCCGGGACCGGATGAGATGTACCCCAGGCTGCTGTGGGAGGCGAGGGAAGAGATTGCGGAACCTCTGGCGATGATCTTTGCATCATCGATGGAGACTGGAGAGATCCCAGAAGATTGGAGAGTTGCGGATGTTGTTCCTTTATTCAAGAAAGGGAGTAGGGATAGCCCAGGTAATTATAGACCAGTGAGTCTTACCTCAGTGGTTGGTAAACTGATGGAGAAGATCCTGAGAGGCAGGATTTATGAATATTTGGAAAGGTATAATATGATTAGGAACAGTCAGCATGGCTTTGTCAAGGGCAGGTCCTGCCTTACGAGCCTGATTGAATTTTTTGAGAATGTGACTAAACACATCAATGAAGGGAGAGCAGTAGATGTAGTGTATATGGATTTCAGCAAGGCATTTGGTAAGGTACCCCATGCAAGGCTTATTGAGAAAGTAAGGAGGCATGGGATCCAAGGGGACATTGCAGTGTGGATCCAGAACTGGCTGGCCCACAGAAGGCAAAGAGTGGTTGTTGAAGGGTCGTATTCTGCATGGAGGTCGGTGACCAGTGGTTTACCTCAGGGATCTGTACTGGGACCCTTACTCTTCGTGATTTTTATAAACGACCTGGATGAGAAAGTGGAGGTATGTGTTAGTAAGTCTGTGGATGACACAAAGTTTGGATATGTAGTGGATAGTATAGAGGGCTGTCAGAGGTTACAGTGGGACATAGATAGGATGCAAAGTTGGGCTGAGAAGTGGCAGATGCAGTTCAACCCAGATAAGTGTGAAGTGGTTCAATTTGGTAGGTCAAATATGATGGCAGAATATAGTATTAATGGTAGGACTCTTGGCAGTGTGGAGGATCAGAGGGATCTTGGGGTCTGAGTCTATAGGACGCTCAAAGCAGCTGCACAGGTTGACTCTGTGGTTAAGAAGGCATATGGTGTATTGTCTTTCATCAATCAGGGAATTGAATTTAGGAGTTGAGAGGCATTGTTGCAGCTATATAGGACTCTGGTCAGACCCCACTTGGAGTACTCTACTCAGTTCTGGTCGCCTCACTACAGGAAGGATGTGGAAGCCATAGAAAGGGTGCAGAGGAGATTTACAAGGATGCTGCCTGGATTGGGGAGCATGCCTTATGAAAGCAGGTTGAGGGAACTTGGCCTTTTCTCCTTGGAGCGACGGAGGATGAGGGGGGACCCTATACACAAGATGATGAGAGGCATTGATCGGGTGGATAGTCAGAGGCTTTTCCCTAGGGCTGAAAGGGTGGCCACAAGAGGACACAGGTTTAAGGTGCTGGGGAATAGGTACAGAGGAGATGTGAGGGGTAAGTTTTTTACTCAGAGAGTGGTGAGTGTGTGGAATGGGCTGCCGGCAACGGTGGTGGAGGTGGATACGATAGGGTCTTTTAAGAGACTTTAGGATAGGTACATGGAGCTGAGAAAAATAGAGGGCTATGGGTAAGCCTAGTAATTTCTAAGGTAGGGACATGTTCGGCACAGCTTTGTGGATCGAAGGGCCTGAATTGTGCTGTAGGTTTTCTATGTTTCTATGTTTCTAAATCCCACTGAACCCCTCAAATTAGTTCCCAGCCTGTAACTCATTCCCAGGCATCTGTTATTCTTTATGTAAATCACAATTTATCATCATGCATGTTGGTGTGTCGGTGCAGAAACCTTCACTGGTAGGACCTGTGCAGGGGGAGGTAACTATTGTCCAACGTTGGGCACCAGCTTTGCAGAGTGTGTTTAGCTAGCTTCACTCCATACACAGTGGCGCTTTGTACAGCTGACACGATCGCCCATACCTCGACTGTGGAGTGCTTCCATGGCTCACTCTTGAGGTACATTTCATGCATTTTCCCCATGGACATTTGCTTCCACATTGCCAGCTTCCATGTTCCTGACCCTGTGGTAGGTCTTGCACTGAAGGCTGCTGTCAAGCGCAGCCAGCACCTGACAGGAAGGAACCTTGTTATATTTGTAATCTTTGCCTTTATGATCCTGACGTTCCCCAGGTTTCTGCTTTGTTCAAGGCGAATGGGCAGACACAGAGGTTCCTTTAACAGCACGTGTGTGGAACCATCCTGCTGAATGACAGCTCCGAGATCTTTGCTGGGTGGCCACATTACCGTGGAAACAAGAGTTAATTAAATGCTGACATTCCCACAGTGACTGACAACCACTGTTCTGGAGCCTGAGTCTGGAGTTAATTTAAACATTGATTAACAGGGAGGAGATTCAAGCACTGACCCTCAGAGTTGGGAACAGATTTTAAGAAAAAAGTTGCTTAATTGTTTTCAGTCTGAGTTCAGGATGAAAGGCCAGTCACAATGCGTGCTGGTTTGTTGGATATAACTCACTCTGCTCGAAGCTGGTGTAATATGGGCTGGGAAACTCTGCGATGGCAAGGCAGACACTGTTGTGGGAGCACTCTCTGCATTAACCTTGGAGCTGTGACTCAGGCAGGCTGGGGGGGTTAGTCATCTGCAATTCAGTTCCTGTTCCTCACTACTCCTTATCTCAGACATTATCACCCGTACAAGGTGTACGTGGGAATGAAGGGAACTTGGAAATGAGCCAGCAGTGTTTCATTCCCCCAACCACAGCCACCTGCACTGATCATTCGGAGCAGGAGCAAAAGGGTCCCTCGAGCTTGCTTCACCATTCAGTAAGGTCAAGGCTTCCCACCTGATCCTCATATCCCTCAGTTGCCCGAAGTGTCCAGATTGGGCTCTGCTGTGAGTCTGCTCAACAACTGGAGGGTACAGAACACCATGAATTCACAGCCTGCTGATTGCGTACGCCTGACCTGCATCCTGAGATCTTGCTCTCTTATTCTGGCCTCCCACCCAGGGAAAGTCTCTCTCCGTCTCTCCTGCAAACCCCTCCCAGAATCATATTGCCGGAAATTTGATTGCACCTTTGTTGGTGTACCAGAATATTTTGAGTATAGTGCTTGCACCAAATTGTGTTCAGGTTAACTGGTTTATAATTCCCTGATTCCTCCTCCTTTTCTGTTTTTAACATTTTCTACCTGCCAATCTGTGTTCTGTAGAACTGGGAAGCAAATCTCAGGATGAAGGGTCCACTGTTTAAAACTGAGGTGACAAGAATTTTACTACTTCAGCTGGTTCCAAACCAGGACATCCACTGTCACCATCGCGACTTTCTTCAAAGCCTTGGGATACAAGTCAGAGCTTCCGGGGATTAATCAGTTTTAGTCCCACCAATTTGTCCAGTGCTGTTTTGTTTTCTACTGATAATTTTTTGAGCGTGTTCACTCCAGAGCACTAGTTCTGCACCATTTCTGGGAGTTGTTCAGTACCGTCATCTGTGGAGATAGACATAAATATATATTTTTAAACTTCACTGCCACCTCTTTATTCCCCACTATTGTTTCTCTTGCTTCAGACAGTAAAAGACTGAAAGTTTATTTAATTTTCTTCCTCTGAGATGCATTGAACTGTGACCTGCTGAGGTCCTGACAGAAGCACTATCATTGTGATCCATCTTCTGCCATGTTCTGTCCAGCAATTAGCCCAGTCCCCACAGTAGTCAGGCACCATTAGCACACAGGCTGCCTGAGGACAGGGGAGGCTAGAGGTGGGAGGATCCTCGCTGTTTTACACAAATATACCTCCTCCCTGAAAGTTAGTTACCCTCCTCCCAATGCCAGCCACACCGAACCCCACACTGGTGTTGCTATGGGATGATCACTGAACCAAACAAAACATTATTTGCTCATTAGTTACATTCTGCTAAAAGCTTGCAATTGCTTTCTCAGCCTGAACACTCTAGAATGAACTGTGCACTGTGAATTTTGGATCTGTCTGGTGCAGCATCCCATGTTGTCAAAGGAAAAAACTCTCCCGTTGTGCTCCGTGTTTTGTGACTGTTCAATGCCATGGACACCTGGGGACTGCTGACCAGTCAAGCAGCAGCCTGACATGGTGGTAATCATAGCTTGCAAGCAGCATGTCAGGATCCTCCATCACAATCCCCACACATCCTGGGTCAGTGACAGGGCAGAGCCACCACAGGGCTGGTAGACAGGTGGGAGGGGGAACTGTCCCTCAGAGTCCCACGGAGAAGACAGACTGGGTCTGTGGCAGGTAACAGTCAAACCAACACAAGGGGAAAACCTACTTGGTCTCATCCTCACCAGTCTGTCTGTCACTGCACTGGTAGGAGTGACCACCACAGGCTCCTTGTGCAGACAAAGTCCCACCCTTACACCGAGGACATCTCCATTGTGTTGTGTAGCACTGACAATGGGCCAAACGGAATGGACTCAGACATATCTGGGTGGTGTACTGACATGGCTGGTTAAAACACTGCCTCAGAGCTCCAGTGATATCAGTTCAATTCAGACATCCAGTTTTGTCTGTGTGGAGTTTGTACATTCTCCCAGTGACTGACTCTGGTTTCTCACATCCCAAACACCTGTGGGTTGGTAGGTTAACTCAGCATGTATATTGGCCCAATGTGTAATGGGATAGAGTGCCTGTTTGTGTGCTCTAACGCTCTGCCAGTTACGTGGGCATTCAGCAGGTCTGTGGACCATAGGCGGCAGCAGGATTGTGTTCCAGTGCAATCTACAACCTCACTCTACCAGTGGGATCAACTGTGGTTCAGTGAGCAGTCCAGAAGGTCATGCTTGGAGCAGCATTGGTCATTACTAGAACTGAGGTGCCAACCTGACAAAGTTGACAGGGAGTTACATACAACAGGCAGAAGTAAGCAATCCCAAGACCAAGAGTTCAGATCAAAGCTCAGCAACCTGCCACGTTATGAATGGTGGTAGACAATTAAACAGCTCATTGCGTGAAGAGGTTCCAGTGACATCCCCACCCTGAGGAATGTGGTGTCCAGTATGTGAGTGATAAAGACAAGATGAAAGCAGTCTTGACCACGTTTAGCCAGAAAAGCTGACACAGGATCCATGTAACGTGTCCTCAATAGTGCTATGGAACAGTTCTTTAGGGATAAGGGTCTCCAACATCTCAAAAAAATGTATAAATAAAATAAGATTACCCACCAACAACTCACTCAATGATGCCAGTTTAGGTATCGATAGGGTCACTCAGCTCAGACCCCATCGCTGCCCTGGTCTGAAAATGGACCAAAGAGCTGAATTCCACAGGTGAGACCAGAGTGACCAACCTTGACATGAAGAAAACATTTGACTGGGTTTTGCAGCAAGTAAAACTGAAGTCAATGGGAATCAGTGGGAGAGCACTCCAGTAGCTGGAGTCACACCTCACACAAGGGAAGGTGCTTGTGATTGTTGGAGGTCAATATCCCAGTCCCAGGACATCACTGCAGGACTTCCTTGGGGCAGTCCTAGGCCCAACTCTCCATCAATAAACTTCTATCCATTTCAAGGTCAGAGTTGGGGTATTCACTGATAACTGTGCAATATCCAATTCCATTTGCAAGCTGTCCATGGTGTATGCAGCAAGCTCTGAACAACACTGAGGCAGGAGTTGAGAAGTGGCAAGTAGTCATGCCACATGTGTAACAGGCAATGACCGTCTCCAACAAGAGGCGGTGTAACCATGAGGCCTAGGTAGTTAGTGAGATGATATCTCTGAACGCCTCACCTTAAACATCCTGGGGGGTGTCTCCATTCACTAGAAGCTCATCTGGACCAGTGGTATAAATGCCAAGACTTCAAGAGCAGTTCAAAGGTTAGATATCCTGTGGCTCACCAGATGACACCACAAAGCCTTTCTGTACCAGCCAGGCTCCAACTGTGTGATGCAATAACACTCAAGCAGCTCTAGCCCATCCAGGCCAAGCAGCCTGCTGGATGGGTACTTATCCAACACTCCAAATGGTTGTTCTTTCCACCACTGATGCACTGTGGCTGCAGTGTGCACCGTCTACAAAATGCACTGCAGTCGCTCTCCCGGGCCACTCCAAAATTCAAACGGACAAGGGCAGCAGGTGCAGTGGGACACCACCAGCTTCAGGTTCCCCACCATTTCGCACATCATTCTGACGTGGAGTATATCACCGCAGCTTCACCAGTGGTGGGTCTAAATCCTGGGCTGTGGGAGCACCTTCAGCAGAAGATCTGCTGCTGTTTAAGAGAGACGCTCACTGCTACCTTACGGATGGACAATAAATGCAGGCCTTGCCAACAACCCCCACATCCCAAACAATGAATTAAAGAAATGTAAATCTAAACCCACAGCAACGTGATTGTCTCTTAACTGAAATGCCCATCAAGCTGAGAGCAGTTAGAGGCAGACTCGAGCCTCAGTCTGCAGGACAGTGGGCCAGGAGTCAGCAGTGGGAGTAACCACTTCTGGTTCTCGTGGATGGTCCAAGGCACCTCCATCTGTGCCACACCTTTCTTTCATTCTATGAAAAACTCTCCAGAAAAAGGCAGCGAGCGCAAGATATTTACGTATAAAATAAAAGTGTAAAATCACTGGCGTGTGGTCACCAGGAATGAAGGAGGATTATCCTCTCGTTCCTATTCTCTCCGGCTGGAGCATTGTTATTATGTGCAGCCTTGAAAATAAAACTGCTTTTTCTCTGGGAGCTGAACATATAAAATAGGAATTGCCCTGAGTTTATTGCCCAATGTATTTTGCCCATTAGAGTGCTGATCAATAAATCCATAAGGAATCTCTGGAACCATTCCAACAAAAGCTGACGTAAAGTGTAAACTGTGTCAGTGACCCACATATTCGACAAAGCCACTAGTCTCTACTCTGGGAATGAGAAGCATCAGCCCAAGCTTCCTCTCTCAGTACAAATTAAGTCACAATTCCAGTTGCTACAACACCAATTAGGAAGATGTAACAAAGGCAAACAATGAACAGATTTTAGTCAGCAGACTGCAACCCTCCATAGTTGCAATGTCCTTAAACAGCAGTCTCCCAAACTACCACTCAGAATGGATTTCCAGATACTAGACCCAGGAGCATAGAACATGGAACAGTACAGCACAGTACAGGCCCTTCAGCCCACGATGTTGTGCCAACCTATATAAACCTACACCACGATCAATCTAACCCTTCCCTCCTACACAGGTCATAACACTCTATTTTTCTTTCATTCACATGCCTATCTAACAGTCTTTTAAATGTCCCTGTTGTATCAGCCTCTACCACCACCACCAGCAGTGCGTTTCAGGCACCCACCACTCTCTATGTAAAAAACTTACCTCTGACATCTCCCTTAAACTTTCCTCCACTCATCTTAAACTCATCAGATGTCCTCTGGTATTGGCCATTGCTGCCCTAGGGAAATGGTGCTGGCTGTGCCTTCTATCTATGCACCTCATGATCTTATACACCTCTACCAAGTCACTTCTCATCCTGCATCACTCCAAAGAGAAAAGCCCTAGCTCGCTCATCCTTTCCTCATAAGATATGTTCTCGAATCCAGGCGGCATCCTGGTATATCTCCTCTGCACCCTCTCCAAAGCTTCCACAACCTTCCTACCATGAGGCGACCAGAACTGAACACAATACTCCAAGTGTGGTCTAACCAGAGATTTATAGAGCTGTGACAATACCTCGCGGCTCTTGAATTCAATCCCCCGATTTATGAAGGCCAGCACACCATATGCCATCTTAACCACCCTATCAACTTAGGCATTAACTTTGAGGGATCTATGGACTTGGACCACTTGAATACTTTGCTTTAGTGCTCCCTAGGGAGAGGGACTTTGAAAGTGAGGTCAGCATAGAACAGGTTAATGTGCTGGAGCATGTCGAGGTTAAGAAAGAGGCAGTGTTGGAACTTCTCAAAAACATTAGGATAGATAAGTCCCTGGGACCAGAAGGGATGTACCACAGGTTACTACAGGAGGCGAAGGAAGAGATTGCTGGGGTACTGACGATGATCTTTGTGTCCTCCCTGGCCACAGGAGTGGTGCCAGAGGACTGGAGGATGGCAAATGTTCCATTTTTCAAGAAAGGTGATAGGGATAATCCAGGGAATTATAGACAAGTGAGCCTTACATCAGTGGTGGGCAAGCTATTGGAGAGGATTCTTAGGGACAGGATTTATGAGCATTTGGAGAAGCATAGTCTTATTAGGGATAGTCAACATGGCTTTGTGAGGGGTAGGTCATGCCTCACGAGCCTAAATGAGTTTTTCGAAGAGGTGACAAAACAAATAGATGAAGGTAGACCAGTGGATGTGGTGTTTGACAAGGTTCCCCATGGTAGGCTCATCCATAAAGCCATGAGGCATGGGATCCATGGAGACTTGGCTGTGTGGATTCGGAATTGGCCTGCCCACAGAAGGCAGAGGGTGGTGGTAGATGGAGGGTATTCTGCCTGGAGGTCGGTGACCAGTGGTGTTCTGCAGGGATCTGTTCTGGGTTCCTGCTCTTTGTGATTTTTATAAATGACTTGGATGAGGAAGTGGAGGGATGGGTTAGTAAGTTTGCAGATGACACGACTACATACACACACATACTCAGGTACACACACTTCCATGCACACAAACACACACATTCACTCATTCACACAGACATCACCTACACACTCAGATTCACTCACATAAACTCATTTGCACGCACACACACTCATGCACTCACTGTCACTCACCAGTGCCCACTCACCTCTGCACACACACACATGGATATACTCACACACTTGCAAATGAACTCACTCGTGCGCACACACTCACACACACACACACTCACACACACTCACACACACACACACTCACACACACACACACTCACGCGTGCATGAAGACGTACAGTACTCACTTGATCATGCCCTCTCACACACTTATTCAGACACTCTTATTCACAATCTCATATTGACAGGTTGGCACTCATGCATGCTTTGTGGTTAGGAGTCCTGAGGAATGAAGGGTTAGGGTAGGATGTGAGGGTGGAGGTAAGAGCGGCACAGGTCTGACTGTGCCACCAAGGTTGAAATCAGAGGGCAATTGCAATGGAGACCATTGATCATTTGAACATTGAAGGTCTCACTTGGTTGGGATGTATTCCTGGGAAGTTATAGCAGGTGAGCCCTCCAGTCACTCTCTCCTCCCCCTGCCAATTGCAATTGCCCCAGTTACAGTATCTAATAGCCTTTACTCTATGGGATCTGAGGCAAGTTGGTGAACTGGTTGGGTAAAAGGAGGCGGTGGGTGATGGTGGAGGGTCATTGTATGATTAGAAGTCCATGACCAGCAATGTGCCACAGGGATCAGTGCTGGCACCCTTATCGTTTGATATATACATTACCAGTTTGGATGTGAATATAATCAGAATCAGAATCAGGTTTTTTATCATTGACTTATGTTGTGAAATGTGTTGTTTTGCAGCAGCAGTATAGTGCAAAGACATCAAATTACACTAAGTTACAAAACAAACAGTGCAAAAAAAAGGAATACTGGGGTAATATTCACGGGTTCATGGACCATTCAGAAATCTGATGGTGGAGGGGAAGAAGCTGTTCCTGAATCATTGAGTGTGGGTCTTCAGGCTCCTGTACCTCCTCCCCGATGGTAGTAATGAGAAGAGGGCATGTCTCAAATGGTGAGGGTCCTTAATGATAGATCCCGCCTTCTTGAGGCACCACCTCTTGAAGATGTCCTCGATGGCGGGGAGGGTTGTGCCCGTGCTGGAGCTGGCTGAGTCTACAACCCTCTGCAGCCTCTTGTGATCCTGTGCATTGGAGCATCCATACCAGGCGGTGATGCAACCAGTCAGAATGCTCTCCACTGTACATCTACAGAAATTTGTAAGAGTCTTTGATGATGTACTGAACCTGAAACTCCTAACAGAGTAGAGTATAGGAAGTATGATGAGTAAGTTTGCAAATGACACAATAATTGGTGGTGTTGTTGATAGTGACGAGGACAGTTGTAGGCTACAGGATGATGTAGATCAGTTAGTACGATAGGCAGAACAATTGCAGATGGAATTTAATCCTGATAAGTGCAAAGTGATGGATTTTGGGGGTTGTGTAACACCAGGACATACATAATGAATGGTGGTGCCCTAAAGAGTACTGAGAAACAGAGGGACCTTGGTATGCAAGTCCAAGGATCCCGGAAGGTGGCAGCATTTAGATAAGGTGATGAAGAAAGCGTACAGGATACTTGCCTTCATTAGCTGAGGCACAGAATGTAAGAAAAGGGAGGTTGCGATAAAACTTTATAAAAATTGCTGAGACCACAGGTGGGGCATTGTGGGCTGTTCTGGTCACCACACTGCAAGAAAGATGTGAATACACTGGAGAGGTGCAGAGCATATTCACCAGGATGTTACTGGGATGGAGTGTTTCAGTTATGAGATGAGACTGGAGAGGCTGGGTCTGTTCTCCCTGGAGTGGAGGAGGCTGAGAGAAGGTGTACAAAATGATGAGGGGCATGGAAAACGTGGTTAGTGAGAAACTTTGGTGCAAAGCAGAGGGCATATGGTTAGAGTAAGGGGTAGGGCATTTAGAGGGGATCTGAAGAACTTTTTCATCAGAGGGTAGTTGGAATCTGGAACACACAGGCAGTGTCTCACAACATCTAGACAAGCACTTGAGGTCATACGAAGCTATGGACCAAATGACCAAGTGAGTGTAAATGGGATTTGTATGTATGGGTCCTTGATGGTCAGCATGGACATGGTGGGCCAAAGGGCCTGTTTCTGGGATCTATGACTCTCTATGATTGAAATCCGATGGTCACCTTTAATTCCTGGGAGCTGCAGCTCACTCCTGGATGTTGGTAGCCCTGATTCCTGGTGACCAGCTGAGGCATCTAATCACTCAGCATTCCATTTCTGTGCTGAGAGAGAAAAACACAAGATCGGAGGTTGAATTTTCCTCTCTGGGTATGAGGTACTAATGACTCCTTAGGCAGGAGGAAGGAGCTGGTGTTTCGGGGAAGAGCGACTCACCCACAGGCTGCTTTGACTTTGCAGTGCTGCTGGTTTCAGGGTCTGACTTGAAGAGGCGAGTTTTCCAAACATTGTAAGGATGACGTAAAGGTGCTTGGTGTTAGGCTTAGGGCTGTGTTGGCAGCAGAAGCAGATACGAGGCTTGTGATGTAAGTCAGTGCGAGCCCAGAGGCGAGTTCCTGTGGTTTTCTTCAGTTCCAGGCCCTCTTGTTGTGGGGAGAATGTTGCTGGGAGCCAGGAATGAGGAGGAGCTGTCAAGGCACTGCTGCAGACGGTGCTGCAGATTCACAGTAACCTCTGAATAACCAGTTGTAAAAGTGCGCTGCAGCCCTGCCATTCTCTGCGATCGTGACCCAGGCTGAATGAACAGCTTGGTGTGGAGGCCAAAGCGGAGCTTGCATCTGGTGACTGGCCCCTAAAGTGCAGCAGTGCAGCACAGCTTCTTGTCTGCAGAGACACAGAGATTTTAGCTGCAGTGCGTGTGCCGGACTGGACTCTGCCCTAGGGTCAGTGCTGCGTCATATCTCCAGTGGGTGTAACTATCAGGTGGCTCCCAAGAGGAAGGTGTGACCATAGCAACATGTGAAGTGATTTCAGTCTCTCAGGTCAATACAGACCAGCAAAGCTTCAGAGATCTGCCATTTGATTATCATTCATTTCCTGCAGACTTGGGAGAGATCTTACTTCCTTTTAACATAGTCCTGATTGAAAAGAAAATTTTGCTGGTGAAGCCGAGTTACCTTTGTGTACCACTGGGTCTAAGATCTGGGTGGGGAGCAGACCCCTTCCCAGTGTGGAACAGAGCACCAAGAACAGAAGATGCACTACCCCACTGCCCCCAGTGTGGCACTGAGCCTCCAGAGCCAGAGACCTTCCCTCCCGACTTAACCAACTGACCATCACCCCGTCCCCTTCCCTAGTGTGTCACTGCACTTCAAGAACTGTAGACCATCTCTACCCTCTCTCCAGTCTGGGACTATGCCAGGGAGGAGGAGACATCTCACCCCTCGATGTGGGACTGTGTTCTGGGGAGCAAGTGACCATAAGACATGGGAGCAGAATTAGGCCATTCAGCCCATCGAGTCTGCTCCACCATTCGATCATGGCTGATTTATTTTTCCCTCTCAACCACACTCTCCTGCCTTCTCCCTGTAGCCTTTGATGCCTTTACTAATCAAGAACATATCAACCTCCACTTTAAATATACCCAATGACTTGGCCTCCACAGCCGTCTGTGGCAATGAATTCCACAGATTCACCACCCTCTGGCTAAAGAAATCCCTCCTCATCTCTGTTCTAATGCTCCTCATACATTAACCCTTTCATTCCCTGGATCATTCTTGTAAACCTCCTCTGGACCCTCTCCAATGCCAGCGCATCCTCCCTTAGATATGGGGCCCAAAACTGCTCACAATATTCCAAATGTGGTCTGACCAACACCTTATAAAGCCTCAGCATTACATCCTTGCTTTTATATTCTAGTCCTCTCGAAATGAATGTTAACATTGCACTTGTATTCCTTCCTACAGACTCAACATGCAAATGAACCTGTAGGGAATCCTGCACTAGGATTCCCAAATCCCTTTGTACCTCCGATTTCTGAATTTGCTTCCCAGTTAGAAAACAGTCTACACCTTTATTCCTTCTACCAAAACACATGACCGTACACTTCCCTACGCTGTATTCCATCTGCCACTTCTTTGCCCATTCTCCCAACCTGTCCAAGCCCTTCTGCAGACTCCCTGCTTCCTCAGTACTACCTGCCCTCCACCTATCTTTGTATCATCTGCAAACTTAACCACTTGACCAACCATTCTCCATCCCCACCTTCTCCTCTGGGAGTGGGACTGAGCCCAAAGGTCAGCTGTGTAGTGTTGGCAAGGAGCAGTCCTGGAAGATTCAGCAGGTTTAGAGGAAGTTCCTCTTCGAGCGAAGGACTGCTGTGCTGTGATGTAATGGGCCATGTGTTGCCAATCTTTGCTCTCCTCTGAGAGAAGCTATAATGGAAACCAGGACATCTGGGATGCGGACAGGCAGCCCTGTACCCACTTGTCCCAGGAATGGCCCCATGATAACAACTCACATTTAACAAATAAAATTTGACACCAGGCCAAATAAGATTATGTTAAAGCAGGTGACAAAAAGTTTGGTCACTGAAGGTTTTTAGCAGCATTTTAAAGAAGGAAAGAGGTAGCGACATGGAGAGGTTTCAGGAGGGAATTCCAGTGCTCAGAACCCAGCCAGCTTATGGCAGAGCGGGTCATAGTCATAAGCACAGAAACAGGGCCTTCAGCCCAACTGGTCCATGCTGACCAAGATTCCCATCCAAGCCAGTCCCATTTCCCAGCTTTTGGTCCATAACTTTCTAACCAGACACACCAGGCTCAGGAACAGCTACTTCCTTCAACCATTGGGTTCTTGAACCAACCAGCAAAACCCTAATCAATGCAGTTTAGCAACAGTGGGACCACTTTGATCACTTTGTTCTAAAATGGACTTTGTTTTTTTTTGTCCTAATTGAGTTCTTTCTTGTAAAAATTGTGTATAGTTATGTTTGGTTTATGTTTTTCTTGTGAATGCTGCTTATCTGATGCTCTGTGCCTGTGATGCTGCTGCAAGTAAGTTTTTCATTGCACCTGTGTATAGACGTGCATATGACAATAAACTCAACTTTGACTTTGACATTGAACCTTTCCTATCCATGTACCTGTCCAATTGTCTTTTAAAAGTTGTTATTGTACCTGCCTCAACCACTTCCTCTGGCGGCTCGTTCCACATACGTACCACCCCCTGCGTAAAAAAGTTACCCCTCAAGTTCCTACTACATCTTTTCCCTCTCACAAACCTATGCCCTCTAGTTCTTGATTCCCCAACCCTGGGAAAAAGACTGAACACATTCACCCTGTCTATGCCCCTCATGATTTTATACATTCCTATAAGATCACATCTCAGTCTCCTACACTCCAAGGAATAAAGGCCTCGCCTGTCCAACCTCTTCCTATAACTCTGTCCCTCAAGTCCTGGCAACATCCTTTAAATCTTTTCTGCACCCTTTCCAGTTTAATAACATCTTTCCTATAGCAGGACGACCAAAACTGAACGCAACACTCGAAGTGTGGCTTCATCAGCATCTATATACAACCACACCGTGACCTCCCAACTTCTATACTCAGTGCCCTGACTGATGAAGGTCACCATGCCCAAAGCCTTCTTCGCCATCATGTCTACCTGCACTAACACTTTCAGGGAACCGTGTATTTGTATTCCTAGATCCCTCTGTTCTACAACCCTCCCCAGGGCCCTACCGTTCACTGTGTAAGTCCTATCCTCATTTGTTTTCCCAAAATGCAACATCTCGCATTTATCTGAATTAAACTCCATCTGCCATTCCTCGGCTCACTTACTCAGCTGATCAAGATCCAAGTAATTTTTGAGAATCTTCTTCACTATCCACCCCATACCACCTATTTTATGAAAACTTACTAACCATGCCCTGCACATTCTGATCCAAATCTTTGATATAGGTGACAGCAATGGGCCCAGCACCAAGCCCTGAGGCACTGGTGAAGCAATGTTAAATTGAGGATGGTCCAAAACTAGAATTGGGGAAAGGCAGAGGTCCCTGACGGGTATTGGGCTGGAGGAGATCATAGTGATATCGGGCCCGTTACAATCACTGAATCACTGAATCCTACAGCACAGAAGAAGGCTGTTTGCTCCATTTTGCCCATGCTGGCTCCTTGAGGATTCAGAAACAGGTAGGAATTTTAAAACTTAACTAGTACTCAGTTATAGGTCAACTAGGACAGGTAGGACCTGGTGCTGGATAGGACCTTAGGCTGAATCCAGGAGAACGAAATAATGCAAGTTAAACAAAGGGTGAGGGGGTGCAGACCCTGTCTCAGGAGGACGCTGCTGCTGTTTGCTGCCACTCAGTCGTGGACACAAATATTTGTTTATTCTTCTTGGAGTCTCTTCAGATTTTGACCCACATTCCCTTTTAGTAATTGGGATTGGTTCAAATGTTGACATGTTGATGGCTTCCTCCTTTGAAGAATGAAAATAAGATCTTTGTCAAAAATTAGGAGTGTTTTTTAATGGTGTTACTGCGATCTGGGATGCACTGTCTGAAAGGGTGGTGGGTGGGAGAGTGGAACTAATTGGATTTCTCTTTCAAAGAGCCAGCACTGGCAAACTGGAGCAAACGGCCTTCCTTTGTGCTGCAGGAATCAGTGATTTTGTGACTGTAGGTTCCATTAACAATGGGCCCTCTCATTCCTTAAGTGAGTGCAGTAATTCAGCTCACCTGGTGAAGCATTGCACAGATTCCACATGTGTGGCACAATTTTCTCCCATCATTTCTCAAGGACTTGAATTCTTGACTAGTTGCAACTGAGCAGCTATTGGCAGCTCTCACTGGTGACAATGTCAGTGATCCAGCCCTCACCATGTTGTTCCTTCACCCCCATTTGCCAGAGGCATTGAGGTCAAAGTTGGTGGCCCAAAGTCACCCCCTTTGAGATTTAACACCTCAGCAGAGCCAGGAATGGAATGCAGGACCTCCTGGTCCTAGCACAGACTGAGGAGTCCATGTGCCCACTGAGTCACCACCAGAAGGATTCCTCTCAGAACAAAGATATGTAGTGTGAGAGAGTTTACAGGAGAGGCCTTGAATTATTGAGAATTAAGTAAGCTCAGGGCATGGTTTGAATCTCTACTTAATTCTCAAACACACTTAATGTGGGGAAATACACCGGCTTACCCTACTCACTGGTCATTTGCCCTAATCACAGAGATTTTAAATGCACAGAAGACTCATAAACTGGGGAGCTGGAGCTTGGAGCTTTGGAAAGCTGGAGTACTGTGCTTAATTCTGGGCGTGACACTTGAAGAAATATATCAAGCTTTTTTAGACTTCTGGAGTGACATCAGAGATGATGGAACCAGCTCTGTTCCTCTTAGATCAGGGGAGGTCAAGGGAAGACACAATTGAAGTGTTCAAAATTAAATTGGTAAATTGGTTTAATTAGTAAATTGGTTTAATTGGTAAATTGGTTTATTATTGTCACATGTACTGAGGTATAGTAAAAAACTTTGTTTTGCAACCATCCATACAGATCATTTCATCACATCAGTACATCGAGGGAGTACAAGGGAAAACAATAACAGAATGCAGAATAAAGTGTTACAGTTACAGGGAAAGTGCAGTGCAGGCAGACAATAAAGTGCAAGGTTATAACGAGGTAGATTGTGAGGTCAAGAGTCCATTTTATAGTACTAGGGAACCGATCAACAATCTTATAACAGCGGGGTATAAGCTGTCCTTGAGCCTGGTGGTACCCGCTTTCAGGCTTTTGTATCTTCTGCCAATGGGAGAGGAGAGAAGAGAGAATGTCCGGGGTGGGTGGGGTATTTGATTACGTTGGCTGCTTTACTGAGGCAGCAAGAAGTATACACAGAGTCCATGGAGGGGAGGCTGGTTTCCATGATGTGTTGGGCTGCGTCCACAACTCTCTGTAGTTTCTTGTGCTCAGACAGAGCAGTTGCCGTACCAAGCCATGATGCATCCAGATAGGATGCTTTCTATGGTGCATCAATAAAAATTGGTGATGGTAAAAGGGGACATACCAAATTTCTTTAGCCTCCTGAGGAAGTAGAGGCGCTGGTGAGCTTACTTGGCCGTTGTGTCTATGTGGTTGGACCAGGACAGGCTATTGGTGTTGTTTACTCCAAGAACTTGAAGCTTTCAACCCTCTCGACCTCAGTACCATTGATATAAGCAGGAGTGTGTGCACCGCCCCCTTCCTGAAGTCAATGACCGGCTCTTTTGTTTAACTGACATTGAGGGAAAGACTGTTGTCATGACACCATTCCACTAAGCTCTCTATCTCCTTCCTGTACTCTGACTTATCATTGTTTGAGATTCAGCCCACTGTGGTGGTGTCATCTGCAAACTTGTAGATGAAGTTAGAGCAGGATCTGGCCACACAGTCATGAGTATATAGGGAGTAGAGCAGGGGACTGAGGACGCAGCCTAGTGGGGCACCAGCATTAGCAATAATCGTGCTGCAGCTGTTGCTGCCTATCCTCACTGATTGCCGTCTGTTGGTCAGGAAGTCAAGGATCCAGCCACAAAGGAAGATGTTGAGTCCCAGGTTGAGGAATTTGGAGATGAGTTTGCATGAAATTATAGTATTGAAGGTGGAGCTGTAGTCAATCAATGGTAGTCTGACATAGGTGTCTTTACTGTCCAGATGCTCCATAGCTGAGTGTAGGGCCAGGGAGATGGCGTCCACCATAGACCTGCTTCGGCGGTAGGCGAAAATCGGTGGGTCAAGGTTGTCCAGGAGGCTGGAGCTGATGGGTGCCATCACCAGCCTCTTGAAGCTCTTCATGATGGTGGATGTCAGAGCCACCAGGCAGTAGTCATTAAGGCACGTTACCTTGTTGTTGTTAGGTACCAGGGTGATAGTGGTCTACTTAAAGCAGGTGGGAACCTCAGATTGAAGTAGGGAGAGGTTAAAAATGTCTGCAAATGCCCCCGCCAGCTGATCCGCACAGGATTCAAGGACACGGCCAGCAACTCCATCCAAGTCAGATGCTTTCCGCGGGTTCACTCTCTGGAAGTCTGATCTAACTCCTGCAACGGTGACTGTGGGTTCAGGTGCATTGGAAGCTGTTGAGTGGGTGGAGACATGCCAATCCCTTTTGTTCAAAATGTGCATAGAATGCGTTCAGCTCATCAGAAAGGGATGCGCTGTTGTCAGCGATGCTGCCCAAATTCGTTTTGTAGCCCATTATAGCGTGTAAGCCCTGCCATAACTAACAGCTGGACTGGGACTCGATTTTCAACTAAAATTAGGAAAGATGCTGAGAGAAAATGTTTCCAGTGGGCTCAGTTTTGAAGTGATTGATCAAAAGGCCAGAGGGGAGACCGGGGAATTCATCACACAGTGAGCTGTTGTGATCTGGATGCATTGTCTGGGAGGGCAGTAAATCCAGGGAAAAGGACATTTCAAAGGATATTGGGATTAATTAGATAGTTTTCACAAAGAGTCAGCACAGGCACAAAGGTGGCCAGTGCTATCTTGAACATTGGAAGACTTTGCTCCATTTTAGGCAAATAACTCTTCCCTATGACACCAATGCAACTGAGTCCAACCTAGTTCTCCAGACAGCACACTGGGGGAGTGAGCCACCCTCTAGTGCTTGGCACTGTAGAGGCCAAGGAAGGTCCCCCACCATCCTCTCTGTTAATCTCAGCCAGCACAATTGTTAATTAATACCATAAACAACATAATTAAATCATCACCCATCAGCTTGTGTTCCTTATCTAGAGACCCCTGAGGGAAGGTGTATGCTCATGTGGAGTTAGTGAAGACAGGATCTTCGCTGGAGCTAATTCTCCCGTGGTTGTGTAGTCTGTCTGCCCTCACTGAGCAAGCACACAGGTACAGCCCAGCATTGGGTTTTGTCAGAATGTCTGGAACTTACAGCTGTTGTCTCTTCAGGACAGAAAGGGCAGGGATTGGCGGGGCTAAGTAAAGGGATAGAAGAACAGATCGCCAGCTGTCACTGCAGTGCTGATGGGGTTAAAAGTTTCTTGAAGAGTTTGAGAATAATGTAAAGCAGATAATAGCCAACACACCTTCAGAAAGCCAGAAGTCCCACGTACTCTTGGCAACTTTGTAAAGATTTCACAGAGATGGGCAGTATATTAGATAATGTAAAATCTGTATAATGTAGTTATAGGCTGCAGCATGCTTGATGTTACCCACTGCCTAGGGCATGAAAGGTGAATGCTGAGACCTTGTTAAGCCCCAGGGTAAGTTTGTCAACAGTCAGGAAACTGGAATCCATGAAGCACAAATCACAGCATTTGTCAAATTTATCTAACTACTTGTCAAAATAGTTTGCGCTGTTTATCAAGGAGCAACTGCACATCTCCTGAAGTTTGCATAATCCTTCCGAGTAAGTAAAGCCTCTGCAATAACAGTCCTTATTGCAGCACTAACAAAGAGCACTTCCCAAGAGCATCTGGTGCTGCACCCAATCCAGGGACAACATATACCTGTGGGTTGTGGTGGCCCGATCTGCACAAAGCTCTCTAAATGAGGAATATCCAACGCTTTATATAACTACATAAGAACATGAAAAAGGCCATTCAGCTCCTCAACTCTGTTCCATAATTCAATAAGTGATCATAATGTTGACATTATCTCTGCACCTTCCAGTCACATTCAGTTCAAATCCATAAGGTAGAATATTTTAGAATTTACATCACAGATGCAGGGCCTTGTGCCCAGATGGTTCACAGCCATTGTAAAGCTTCAACTGAACCTTCTCCCACCATGCTTTGTTTCACAGGCCCAATGTAGGTGACCTCACATGGCACACCCCAGGACAGGCTGTACATTACACGGCTAACACTGAGATCAGAATTTCCATTAATTTCATATAGAATTTATTTAAGGTACAGCTCTTTAACTGTTTACAGCCATTCATAAATACTTTTGACTTTTTATTCCAGCTCAATGTTCCGAGGTATAAAAGTTTCAGGCATGACAGAGGGGGGTACAAAAGGGAGGGGATGTTGCACTGCCGAATAGGCAGAGGGTTATGGCAGCTGTCATGGAGGATGTCCTGGACCGGTCACCCAATGATATGACATGGGATCACTTTGATGGGTTATACTATAGGCCTCCTAATAGTCAACGGGAATTAGAAGAACAGATATGTAGGCAAATCACAGTAGGGTTGTAGTTCTTGTAGAAGTGGGGATTTTACCCAAAATTGACTGGGATTGCCTTAGTGTAAGGGGGTTAGATGGGGTAGAATTTGTACAATGCATTTGGGAGGGTTTTCCAAAACTGTGTAGAGAGTCCTACTAGGGATGAGGATGTACTTGACCTTGTCTTAGGGAATCAGGATGGGCAAGGGGAGGAAGTGTCTGTGGAGGATCCCTTTGGAAATAACAACCACAGTTTGTTAAGTTTCAAGGTAGACATGGAAAAGGATAAAGCCTGGTGAGAGTTAAGGAATTAAATTGAGGGAGGGCTGAGTTCATCAGGATAGGGCAGGACCTGGTGAAAGTAGATTGGCAACAGATGATATTGAGGGAACAATATCATCCAATGGGAGGCTTTTAAAGGTGAGACTGTAGGAGTCCAGAGACAGCAGCCTTACATCAATCGTTGGGAAATTATTGGGAAAAATGTCTAAGGGATGGGATTTATGTTCACTTGGAAAGACAGGGACTGGTTAGGAGGGATAGTCGTTGTTTTGTACAGGGGAGATCCTTCCACAAATCTGAGTTTTTTGAGGAGGTAGCTAAGAAAAGAAAAAGGCAGAGTGGTGGTTTACACGGACAAAGTCCTGTACAGTAGGCTGGTCCAGAGGATGAGGGCACATGGGACCCAAGGCAGGTTAGCCAACTGGATCCAAGATTGGCTTGGTGATGGGAAGCAGAGGGCGGTGGTGAAGGAGTGGTTCTCTGACGGGAGGTCAGTAACCAGCGGTGTACCTGCAGGGTCAGTGCTGGGACCTTTGTTGTTTGTCATGTACGTAAGTGATTTGGACGAGAACGTAGGTGGACTGATGAGCATGTTTGCTGATGACACAAAATCTGGTCGAGTTGTAGACAGCGAAGGAGGGTGTGAAAGGGTACAGCGGGACACAGATCTGCTGGAAAGTTGGGCGGGGCGGTGGCAGATGGACTTTAATCCAGACAGGTGTGAGGTGGATGGGAATAGTGAAGACAGTTTTCATCGTGCCTGCCTTTAGAAGGCAAGGAATTGAGTATAAGAATTGGAATATCGTGCTGCATGGAGTCATAGAGTCATAGAGCACTACAGCACAGAAACAGACCGTTCAGCCCATCTAGTCCATGCCAGCCTGGTTTTCTGCCTAGTCCCATCTACCTGCACCTGGACCATATCCCTCCAAACCTCTCCCATCCATGTACCTATACAAACCTCTCTTAAATGTTACAATTGAACCCACATCCACCACTTCCACTGGCAGCTCGTTCCACACTCGCACCACCCTCTGAGTGAAGTAGTTCCCCCTCAGATTCCCTTTAAATATTTTACCTTTCACCCTAAACCTATGACCTCTAGTTCTGGTCTCACTCAACCCGAGGAGAAAAAGCCTGCATGCATTCACCCTATCCATCCCCCTCATAATTCTGTATACCTCCATAAGATCTCTTGTGCTCCAGGGAATAAAATCCTAACCTATTCAACCCATCCCTGTAACTCAGGTCCTCAAGTCCCGGCAACATCTGTGTAGATTTCCTCTGCACTCTTTCAAGCTTATTGATACCTTTCCTGTAGGTGAGTGACCAGAACTGCACACAATACTCCAAGTTTGGCCTCACCAATGTCTTGTACAACTTCAACATCCCAACTCCTGTACTTGATGCCCTGATTGATGGAGGCCAATGTGCCAAAAGCTCTGTTTACAACCCTTTCTACCTGTGATGCCACTTTCAAGAGATTATGGACCTGTATTCCCAGGTCCCTTTGTTCTACCGCAAACCTCGTGCCCTAGGATTTATTGTGTAAATCCTACCCTGGTTTGTCCTCCCTAAGTGCATCACCTCACACTTGTCTGCATTAAATTCCATTTGCCATTTTTCAGCCCATTTTCCTAGCTGGTCAAGATCACACTGCAAGCTTTGATAGCCTTCCTCGCTGTCCACTATACCCCCAATCTTGGTGTCATCCACAAATTTGCTGATCCAGTTTACCATATTATCATCTAAATCATTAATATAGATGATAAACAACAACGGAACCAACACTGATCCCTGCGGCACACCACTAGTCACAGGCTTCCAGTCAGAGAAACAACCATCTACTACCACTCTCTGGCTTCTCCCGCTAAGCCAATGTTGAATCCAATTGGCTACTTCATCCTGAATGTCAAGTGACCTAACCTTCTGGACCAGCCTCCCATGCAGGACCTTGTCAAAGGTCTTGCGAAAGTCCATGTAGACAACATCCACCGCCTTTCCTTCATCAACCTTCCTAATAACCTCCTTGAAGAACTCTATTAGATTGGTTAGACATGACCTACCACGCACAAAGCCATGTTGACTATCCCTAATCAGGCCTTGTCTATCCAAATACTTATATATCCTGTTCCTCAGAATACCTTCCAATAATTTACCCATGACTGACGTCAGGCTCACCGGCCTATAATTTCCTGGCTTATTCTGAGAGCCTTTCTTAAACAACGGAACAACATTAGCTATCCTCCAGTCCTCCGGCACCTCACCCATGGCTAAGGACATTTTAAATATCTCTGCCAGGGCCCCTGCAATTTCTGCACTAGCCACCCACAAGCTCCGAGGGGACACCTCGTCAGCCCTGGGGATTTATCCACCTTCATTCACCTCAAGACAGCCGGCATCTCCTCTTCCGTAATCTGGATATGGTCCGTGCCCTCACTTGTCTTTTTTCCTCAGTTCTATAGAATCTGTGTCTGTCTCCCGGGTAAACACAGATACAAAAAATCCATTTAAAATCTCCATTTCGGCTCCATGCATAGTTGACCACGCTGATCTTCAAGAGGACTGATTTTGTCCCTTGCTACCCTTTTGCTCTTAATTGCAACTAGAGGGCACAGGTTTAAGGTGAAAGGGGAAAAATTGAAAGAAGACCCGGGAGGTAAGTTTTTCACACAGAGGGTGGTGGGTATCTGGGACGGGCTGCCAGAGGAGATGGTAGAGGTGGGTACAGTTATAATGTTTAAAAGGCATTTGGGCAGATAATTGGACAGGAAAGGCAGAGAAGGATATTGGCCTAATGCAGGCAAATGGGATTAGTACAGTGAGCATCTTGGTGGGTGTGGGCCCATTCCTGTGCTGTAAAATTCTCTGACTCTAGTGATGAACTGGTCTGACCCCTGCTTGTTGACCCTGCAATCCAATAAATAAGTAATAGATTGGGAAAGAAATATTTGGTTTGGGTCAAGCTTGATAAAAATAGCTCCTTTACAAATCTTTGTACCAGATCCTGTTTAATCATTCATTCAGCCACAGGGCAAGCCAAGCTCCCACTGCAGGTAAAAGTCGGACAGTTTCTCAATAACATATGGTTGAGGTTTGTCACTCCAGCTGAAGGAGCGGGTGTGCATCAGACCCCTGGAATTGGGCAGGATCTGGCTTCAGGAATCAGAGTGGGAGTGAACAGGCTGTGTTTGTTGTAATTCTCTGCTGACCAGCTGTTTGTTGATGTGGAGCTGATCTTAATCGTGGCTTCATGTTGGCAGGCACACATTCTCCAATTTATGCTGTTCATTGGTAGAGTGTTAATAATTAAAAAGGAACAGAAAGTGTTTCTCACAGTGAGAGTGTTCATCGTTGGCAGAAGACGGCTGGCAAGTGCAAAAATCATGACGTGACCATTTGATTGCAGGTTACTCACTGTGAGGAGCAAAATGCAGGGTGATCGTCCCAGCACCTGACGGAACGGCGCTGCTAGTGAGCAGGGCTGTTACTGGCGGGGACACTGAAGGTGAGAGGCAAGGTTAATCTTGGCAATGCTCCTGGACATAGATTGGAATGAAAAGCTTGAGTATGAAACTAGTATCTTAAACAGGAAAGCAGTTTAAAGATATGAAGGCAGAGTTGGCTAAAGTCGATTGGGACAGTAGGTAAAAAGGTAAGTACAGTAGTGGCAGGACTTCTTAGGAAGTACTTCATAATTCTCAACAAAAATACATTTTATTCAGAAGTAAAGACCTTGAGAAGGATGAACCCATCTATGGCAAACCAAGTTGAGGAGGACATCACATTGAATGGAAAGGCATGCAATTTTCTGAAGATTAATGATAGGCCCGGGATTAGGAACACTTTAGACACAAGTGAAGCTTGACTTAAAACAGAGGGGAAATAGATTATGAGAGTAAACCAATAAGAAATAAAAAAAACAAACAGTTGCAGCACAAGTATCCGAAAGGAAGAGAACACCTAATGTAAACATTGGAGGATAAGACCAGGGAAATAGTAAAGGGAAATAGCATAAAGAAGTGGCAGAGACTGAACAAGTATTTTCTTTCTGTCTTCACAGTGGAAGACACTAAAATCATC
Organism: Pristis pectinata; assembly: GCF_009764475.1. Taxonomy (NCBI): domain Eukaryota; kingdom Metazoa; phylum Chordata; class Chondrichthyes; order Rhinopristiformes; family Pristidae; genus Pristis; species Pristis pectinata. The sequence goes on along the minus strand of NC_067429.1, from coordinate 1,264,404 downwards.
TAAATAATGGTTGAAGATCAAGGGCATGAGAGATGAAGGAACTTGAAACAACCTTCATCACCAGATAAAACATAGTAGGCAGACTAGGGTTGACAGTCCCCAACACTGGTTGGCCATAAGAAGTGGCTGCAGGGCTAATGGATGTCTGGGCGGTGATCTTACAGACCTTCCTTGGTCCTGGAAGGGTCCCAGTGGGTGGTAAACTGAAGGTGTAGCACCCTATTCAAAATGAAGGAAGACAGAAAGCAGGAAACACCAGCCATTCACAAAGTGCTGCAATCTATTATTAAGCTCATTGCAAAGGTTAATAGATAAATATTTGAAAGATTGAAGGATCTGTGAAACTGGCACAGGAGAGTAGTTGAGGCCAGCATAGATCAGCCATGATCGTACTGAATGGGCAGGGCAGGTTTCTGGGCCTGTGGCCTACTCCTCCTCCTATTTTCTTGTGTACAAGATTAGAAAATTGCAATACAGCAATGGCAGGTATTGAGAACGGGCTGACATCCCTGGATACAACAAAGCCTACAACACCGGATAAGATCCCAGCTGTAGCATTCCAGAAGTAGTTGTACCTCTAGCCAAGCTGCCCCAGTACAATTACAACACTGGCATCTACCCAACAGTGTGGAAAATTGCCCAGGTATGTCCTGATAATAAAATCCAGGACAAATCTAATCTGCTTTATTTCTGCCTAAACCATCTACTCTCAATCATCAGCTCAGTGATGGAGGTCACTATCAACAGAGGTACCAAGCAGCATTTACTCACCAATAACCTGCTCACCAGTGTCCACTTGGGATTTATACCGGACCACTCACCTCCAGATCACATCGCGACCTTGAATGTGGACCAAAGAGCTGAATTCCAGGCAGGGTGAGAGTGACAGCCCCATGACATCACTGCAGGAGTTCCTCAGGGCAGTGTTGTAGGCAAAAATATCTTCAGCTGCTCCATCATAAGGTCAGAAGTGGGGATGTTCTTTGATAATTAAACAATGTTCAATTTCATTCACAACTCATCAGCGAATGGAGAGGCCCCTGCCTGCATGCAGCAAGACTTGGACAACATTCAGGCATGGGCTGATATGTGGTAAATAAGTGATGGGCAACGATCATCTCCAACAAGGGGCATCTCATCACTTACCCCTGACATTCAATGGTATTACCCTCACTGAGTCCCCCATTATTGACCAGAAACTCCTGGATCAACCACACGAGAATCATAGCTACATGTACAGGTCGAGGCTGGGCAGCTTGTACCTCCAGTGTATTTAGATTTCCAAAAGACATTTGATAAGAATTGAAGGGATTACTTGTTTCAGTAGGTGGTGAATCTTTGGAGTTCTCTACCTCAGAGAGCTATTGATGAACGAAAGTTATTGAACTATTCAAGAACGAAATAGAGCGATCTTTGGACCACAAGGGAATGAAAGTTCACAGGACACAGGCAAGAAAGCGTACTTGAGATCAAGATCAGATCAACATGCTCCTACTAAATGGCTGAGCAGAGTTGGGGAGTGTGCTAACTCTTCTCCTGATGTTCTCATTCACAGGTTTGGCAGTTTCAGGCAGCTTTTGGAACAGCCTGAATGTCCAGGGTTAATTCACCACTTTCCCATCCCACACAACAGCAAACAGTGGGTTGCATCTTGCCTCAGTAGGACCCCACAGCCCAGTCAAGCAGCCAGTGATAACAGAGCATCAGCAGAAAATCTGAACCCGGCTCGGAGATGCCACTGGGTTTTGGGTTTTGCAAATTCCATTGCTGTTTTCCAGACTCCAGCCCAGATCCTTGGATCACCCCAAAGCCACTCAAAGGTAGCACTGAAGAAACTCCCTAGAACTGCAGAGAAATGATGTCTGTGCAGGATGTTTGCATTGCTTAAAAAATAGTTCCTCCAGCCTGTACCTGGCTGTACCTGTAGCCTGTATCTCTAGCCTGTACCTGGATGTACCTCTAGCCTGTACCTAGCCTGTATCTCTAGCCTTGACCAGTCAGGGTATAACAACACAAAACCAACCAGCAGTAATTGCCACTAAAAGATAATTTTCTGCCAGAAAACATTTTCAAAAGTCAAGCAATCTCCCTACTCCAATGTTTAAAGGCCCAGTCAGCATGGGAAGCCACTCCCTGATATCCACTCCCAGGTGCAAAGCTCCAGCAGAGGACAAAAGCCTGGCGCTCACGGCCACAGACCACGGGAGGACAGGTCAGGGGTGATAATCACAGACAGGGAGCGTTACTCTTCAGCTGAATAGTGTTGTCCCTGTCCTGGTTGATGACTGGTCCCTGACCTGTTGATGAGGCTGTGTAGTGGGGTCATTATTCTGTGTCTAATCGGCACTGGTACCTGTTGTGGAGCAACATAAAGGTCCTTACTGCTGTAAACTGTGTTGTGCTGTATCTGCCCAGCTAGTGTTGATGGGGTAATGTAGATGGATCTTCATTCTGTATCTAACCCAGTTGTAGTGGACTGTGAATGTCCGTGTAGAAACATGGTTATACCCTGCCCCTGCATGTAGCCAGCCTTTTCATTTAACATGAAACCAGAAAATGCTGAAAAAACTCAGCAAGTCAGGCACATCTGTGGAAAGAGAAACAGTCAATATTTTAGGCCCAAAGCATTAGCTGTTTCTCTTTCCACAGACGCTGCCTAACCTGCTGAGGTTTTCCAGTATTTTGTTTTTATTTCAGATTTCCAGCATCTGCAACTTTTTTACATTTATTATTTATTTAATTTGTGCTGTCACTGCACTGGGAGGGTTTGATAGGTCGGTGTAGAGGGAGACTTGTTCTGTTTCTGACCTGTCTTTTCTTTAGAGCTGGTGCCAAGAAGGCTCCATGCAGCTGTGTGTGTGTGTGTGTGTGTGTGTGTGTGTGTGTGTGTGTGTGTGTGTGTGTGTGTGTGTGTGTGTGTGTGTGTGTGTGTGTGTGTATGAGAGACCGGACAGTGCAGAGGGAGCTACACGTGGATATATCTCCCCCGCGCACACTCTCTCACACCATTCCATAATTTTAAAGATCTCTGTTGGATATTGAAGAACCGTAAATAAGTCCAAACCCTTGTTTAAATTCAGTAGTCGGGTAGGTAGGTGGAGTTGGATTTAACGCAGATCGGTGGATCACTTGGAGTGGCCCAGGACATGTTCTGATAGCTGTTGACAGCCCTGTCACTCCACTGGGTGGTAAATTCACAGGAACCAGCCCTACCTGCACAACTGGTTCCTCACCATCCCCTACCATCCTGATTACCTATCATTAATTGCAGTAAGCCTACACACCTAAACTATATCACTAAGACAGTTGTACCTCAGCCTTCTCGGACACAGAGAGAACCATTGTGTGAGAAGCAAATAAACTAATCAGGGGAAGAGACAGCAGCAAAGTTGTTCTTATTCATGATCAGAAGCTTAGCTCACGTGCAGGAAATATTGTTATTAGGAGCATGTTACTCCATTCTGGGCACAGGGAGATCCCACAATCAGCAATGGTCAGTCTGTCTCCACTTTAGGTGGCTCTATTTAAGGAAATGATCTGGGCAGTTCTGACACAGAGCAGGGTTAATAGAATATCAGCTGATCTTATCTAAAGTGGAAATCTAAATGCTGCAAATCTGAAATGAAAGCAGAAAATGCTGGAAACACTCGGCATGTCAGGCAGCGTCTGTGGAGAGAGAAACAGTGTGAATGTCTCAGGTCAAAGCCCCTTCACCAAAACTGGGGAAGAGGGAAAACAAGTAACCTTCACAACCCATCTGAAAAGCAGCCCCATGAGCCAGGCATCAGCATGAAGTCACCTGGCACAGGTGGTCAGAGGGCTAAGCACAGGCCGATATCTCAACCGGTTAAAAAGATAGAACTGATGCCCAAGTTATTCAAAGGTTCATTCATACTTTGCAGCAGCTGCTTGCATCTCTGTGCTCACGTGGATCAGAGTTCAAAGTGTGTCTCAAAGATCAGTGTGGGAGAAATGGGTTTCAATTCACGGGGCACTGGCACCAATTCTGGGGAAGGAGGGAGCTGTTGCATTTGGAGGGACTTCACTTGAATCGGGCAAGAATCAGTGTTCCAGCCAATCGAATAATTAGGGCTGGAGATAAGGCTTTAAACTAAATAATCTGGGAGGACTGGTTCTGGTGAGGGGAAATTTAGAAGGTTATTAAGAAAAGATATGATACGATAAAATAAGATATCTTTATTAGTCACATGTACATCGAAGCACACAGTGAAATGCATCTTTTGCGTAGAGTGGTCTGGGGGCAGCCCGCAAGTGTTGCCATGATTCCAGCGCCAACAGAGCACACCCACAACTTCCTAACCTGTATGTCCTTGGAATGTGGGAGGAAACCGGAGCACCCGGAGGAAACCCACGCAGACACGGGAAGAACATACAAACTCCTTACAGAAAGTGGCCGGAATTGAACCCGGATTGCTGATGCTGTAACAGCGTTACACTAACCGTTAAACTACCATGCCTGCAGACAAAGACATTGCAATTGTGCAGGGTAACAAAATGTGTTGTGATAACCAGATCTGTCAGGAAGGGATGGAAAGGACAAACAGAGAAGTAAATTAGAATCAGAGCAGGGAAAACAGTTCAAAGACAAAACTGTGGCCTCTTTATCTGCATGCATACAGTATTTATTACAAGACAGATGAATTAATGGCACATATCGAGATGAGGGGATAAGATCAAACAGCCTCTATGGAGACTTGACTGCGATGACCTAGGTTGGCTATTAACTATCCCAGGATAAACTTTTGGAAGAGATATGCAAAGTAGAAAAGAAGGGGGGGGGCACGAAGATAAAGAATGAGCTCAAGGTGGCAAGGAGGAAGGATCACAGAACAGAGAACAGTACAGCACAGGAACAGGCCCTTCAGCCCACAAAGTCTGTGCCAAGCATGATGTCAGATTAAACTCATTCTTCCTGCCTCCACATGATCTGTATCCCTCCATTTCCTGAATATTCATGTACCTATCTAAAACCCTCCTAAACGCCTCTTTCATATCTGCTTCCACTCCCACCCCAGGCAGCGCATTCCAGGCACCCACCACTGTGCAAAAAAACTTGCCCCTCACATCTCCTTTAAACTTTCCCCTCTCACCTTAAAGCTATACCCTTTAGTGTTTGACATTTCTACCCTGGGATCCTAACTCAGGCAATGAAGACATGGAATCAGTTTTCAAGGGGTTAAGATAAAGCAAGGGGAGAGTTGTCTGTGGGGCTCTGAACAGTAGTGGACATGTAGGATATAGCTTAACTCAAGGGTAATAATGCAATAAGTGTAGGGGGACTTTAATCTACCTATGAGCAGGAATATTGTGGAGGACAAATTGTGAGTGTAACGGAGATGTTTCTCTAGATCAGTAAGTTAAGGAACCAGCAGTGTATTGTGCAATGAGAAAGGGTTACTTAATATTCTGGCAGTGAAGGGGCAGTTAGGGAAGAGTGATCATAATATGATAGAATTTTATATGGAGATTCAAAGTAAAAATAAATCAAAAGACTTGCTGGGAATCTGAAATAAAAACAGAAAATGCTGGAAACACTCAGCGGGACAGGCAGCATCCGTGGAGGGAGAAACAGTTAACAATTCAGGTTTGTGACCCTTCGTCAGAACTGAGAAAGAGAAATAAAAAGGTAAATTTAAGTTGTAGAGAGGATGGTGGGAGGAATGGATAGAACAAGGGGAAACCCTATGATAGTGAGACCAGGTGAAATAGACTAATGAGGTGGTTAGATGGTGATTTTGGTTCAGTTTTACTCTCTCCATTAGCACAGCCTGACTACTGGGCACGTCCCATGGTCCTGCCATTAGGAAAGATTGAAAGTATTTTGCTTCAATCTGAAATCAGGGTCTTAAATGTAATTAATGAAAACTGCAAAGTTATGGCTTTGGTACGTTGGGAAAGTAAGTTAAAAGGTATGGTCGTAAACTAGTACTGGGTAGCACTTAAAGAATTAATACGTGGTTCACATTAAATTGATGTTCCCTTAAGGCACAAAACCCAAGAAGAAGCGTGGCCCAGCAATGGCTAACAGCAGAAGTTAAAGGCAGTATCTGATCAAAGGAAGATTTCAGAATTCAGCAGAGGACCAAGAATCGATAAGGGAAGGGAAGGTAGTCTACAAGAGTGATCTAGCTGGCAGTATTAAAGCAGACTGTTGAAGCTTCTATGGATAATATAAAGTGGAGTTTAATGCAGACCCCGTACAGACTGAGGCAGGAGAAGTTGCGTCGGAAAATAAGGAAAAGCATAAAATTAAACTAATATTTTGTGTCTTCCTTCATGGAAAAAGACACAGAAAACCTCCCAGAAATTGTGAAAAATATCGTCTGGAATGATTAAAGAAGTGAACAAAATGAGCGTTAGGAAAAAAGTACAGGAACAGGCAAGGACACAAGGAAACAGGAGCAGGAGGAGGACACTTGGCCCCTCAAGCCTGCGCCATCACTCAATATGACCATGGCTGATCTATGCTGGCCTCACTCCTCTTCTGTGCTATTTCTCCACACCCCTCTATTCCTCGATCTATCAAATATTCCACCTCCACTTTAAGTACTTCCAATGATCCGGTTTCCACCCTGCCCCCTGCCAGGCAGAGAATTGCAGAGATTCATCAACCTCTGCGAGAAGAAATTTCAATGTACCTCAGTTTCGAATGACCAGCCCCTCATCTTGTAGCTATGACCCCTTGTTCGAGATTATCCCACCAGTGAAAAACCCCAACATCTACCCATCAGGCCCCCTTAGGAACCTATATGTTTGAATAAGGTCACCCCTCATTCTTCTAGACAAACTCAATAAATCTCAGGACCTAATATATCCCAATGCTTTGAAAGAGGGCCCTATTAAGATAATGGATGTAATGGTTGTCATGTTCCAAACTTCCATAGATTTTACAATAGTTTCCACCGATTGGAAGGCAGCAAATGTAATCCTACAATTTAAGAAAGGAGGGGAGAGAGAAATGGGGAACAAAAGTTGGCCTGAAACTTGTAATGGGGAAAATACTGGAATCTTTTATTAAGGAAGCAGTAGGTGTTGATAAGGTGCCACAGAAGAGATTGTTAAAAACAATGAGCATACAAGTGATTGAGGGACTGAGTATTGGTCAATGGACAGAACACAGGGAGAAGGAATAGAGAGAGTTGCAGTGCCTGATAGGGTAGATGTTTCCTCTGGCCGGGGTGTCTGGAGTCAAGGGTAACAGTCTCAAATAAGGGGTTGGCCATTCAGGACGGAGATGAGAAGAAAGTTTGTCACCCAGAAGGCAGTGAATGATTGGAATGTTCCATCCAGGAGCAGAGGCAAATGGAGATAGAGCCCAGGAACAGCCCTCTGGTATCGGGTCCGCACCCACCATCAACACCAGTTCTTACTCACATGCCACCCTAACCTATCTTATCTTCCCCACACTCCCATCAACTCTCCCCCCCCCCCCAGTTGTGCCACTCACCCACACACTAGTTACCAATTAACCTACCAACTCACACGTTTTTGGGATGTGGGAGGAAACCGGAGCACTGGGAGGAAATCCACGTGGTCACAGGG